>NC_137891.1:49607079-50327953 GCF_963455335.1 Martes martes | reverse complement strand
ACCCAAATCTACATGACAACCTTACCCTTGTTTGTTGTGTTTTGTCTGATAATCTCCCATAACTGACTCCCTACCTCTAAAATCTTTTGACTTTAGCTGGAGATGATATTTAAGGTGATGGCTTAGATCATTTCAGGGAGTTAGTTTTCCTGCATATCTCCCATGTATCTGTATACGGGAAGTATTTATGTTATTAAATTTCTGGATTTTTTTTTCTTAATAATCTTTTATTGCAAGTGGTCTCAGACAAGAACCTAGAAGGCTAGAGGGAAAGTTATTTTCCTCTCCTATAATATCAACCCACTTCCCAGATGCAGAGATTGAGATGTAAAGAGATTGCATAAATTGCCCTAACATAGTTTGAGGCAGAGCTGGAATTTGAAACCAAACCACCCAACCCTATTATACTTACTCAACAGCATTCCTACACCTCCACTTATGGCTGGTGATTGTGGCAAAAACTGACCTTGAGGTGAGCAGCACAAAAAGAAACTTTACAGAGTATAATCATTTCTATGATTAATTATTCAAATTTGAGCATTTTTACTGTATCAGACTTCATTCTTCCTTCATTCATAAGTTCAACATTTTGCTTTTACAGGTTTTGGGTTTGCTAAGAGAAAGGTAACTTTTTTATCAGAGTCTTATAATATTAACTATAAGAATATCTCAGATGCCAAGGTATTCCAAAGCAATTAGCTGAGACAAGGAAGGAAGGGAGAAAGGAACCATTAATGAAAACCTTGGGTCATTCAAGTCTATTTTGCCTTGAGGAAACAATAACAGATTATCTGGACAAGGATGACATGGCAGATTCAAAGGTTTTGAGTGTTCTATGCAGTTTGTGTCAATTTTGTTTGAAGATTAGTCTCTAATAATAGGTTTCAATCTCTTTGTTCCTTGAACTTCTAATATTCATTAATTCTCAAATCTTTAATTCATGGACTTCTCACCGAGTATAGTGCACTAGCATTTAGTAGGCACTCAATAGATAGCTACTGACTGAATCAATGAATAAATGAACAAATGAATTATTAGCATCAGAAAATCCCAAACCACACTCAGTCTCTCCATATATAGAAGAGGCTTTACATTCAATCCTGTAAACTTTTTTAAAATTGCAATATCAAAAAACTCAGAATTTCCCTACCTTAAAATTCTGCACTTAAACGTGTTAATATATTCTACAGAGCAGGTTCAATGAAAGCTTTTCAAAGTAAATTAACAAAAAGGTTAAAGATTACCCTGGAAGCCTGAAGAAGACAGACAACAGCTTTTAGAACAGCAACAACAGATGAACCACAAAACAGCAGTTAAGATAATATTCACTGAGATCTTATTATGTGCCAAGTATTGCCCTGAATGGATTATCTAATTTACTTCTTCATTACATCACCCTGTAAAGGTGGGTTTTACATAGCAGCTACAAAAAATTGGGGCATGGGAGTCAAAATTCCAGTGTTGTTGCTAGTTGATTATGTGAGCTCAGGAAAGTAGCTAAAACCCCCTGTTTCCTTTTTGTTAAAAAAAAAAAAAAAAAAAAAAAAAAAAAAAAAGTAATAGTAGTATCTGCTGTGTAGATTTAGTTTAAGGACTGAAAGTGTTATTACATGTAAGTTGCTTAGAATTATGCATGGGGCACCTGGGTGGCTCAGTTAGTTGGGTCTCTGCCTTTGGCTCAGGTCCTAATCTCAGGGTCCTGGGATCCAGCCCAAAGTCAGGCTCCCTGCTCAGTGGGAAGTCTGCTCCTCCCTCTCCCTCTCACTTTTCTCTCTCCCTCTGTCTTTCTCCCTGCTCATTCTCTCTCTCTCTCTCTCTCTCTCCCTCTCCCTCTCTTTCTCTCTCACTTAAATAAATAAATAAAATCTTTAGGGGGAAAAAAAAAGAATTATGCCTGTCACTAAGCAATTGCTCTATCCATATTAGCCATTTAAAATTCCATTTTTAAAACTGAGTAAATTGAGGTTTACAAAGCCTGTATTTCTCCCAATTGTACCACCAATCCCAATTATAAAATAATTCAATATCAAAATGGACAGTGAGAACAAAGAAAATGCTTATGTGGTGATTAGAATAGCTCAAATCAGAGACCTTCAGATATTACGTTCCTCTAGCATCGGCTTTCTTCATTATCCACAGAGATTAGAAATACATATTATTCTATTATATATGTTTTATAGATGTAACATGTGTATGTATTGTGTATATATGTGTGGTTCATACAAAGTATGGCTCGGAGTATCAATTTGCCCAGAAGTCAACAGCTTATTAAAAGCAAAGCTACCAAGCATTCTAATTCAATAACACCAGTGTGATATTAAGTAGGAAATAAACAGAGAAATGAGGACATTCCAAGAAAGAAATGATGGCATTCATTATGCTTTGAACTTCCTGCCATCAACAAGGTAATTCTAAAAGAAAGCAGTACATGACCAGTGTGAGGACAAATACAAATTAAAAATAAGAAGTTTGATTCTCCCTATTGAAAATAAAGGAAGAGATTTGATTCCCTGTTTCTTAGAGCACTTTAAAAAACTTTTAAGTACCTTTTCCTGTCTTCAAATGTATACAGATTCTTTTGAAATTAGATAGTCCTTTTGTCAGCTTTACAACCCAAAATCATCTGGCACAAGTACCTGAGATCCATTTATTTGAAATGTAAACATCAAAGGATAGCACCCCTATCTCCCAGTATCTACTGTGGTGTAGAAGGCTAACTTGGTTGGGTACCTTGCTCCAAGACACAAAACTAACTCCTGTCATAAGGATCTGAGAAGTTTGTTTTACTCTGGGTAAAGTCAGTCAGCTAAGGTAGTCACCCCAGTTACCAGGTGAGGCTGGGATGAATTACGCATGGTAGCAGTGTTAGGCAGTCCTCTTCCTTGAGGACTAGTTCCTGTTTATCTTGAGAACATGTACGGGATAGGTTCTATCCGGCTAGATAAAAGGGTGAGATTTCATTCCGTTTCTGCAACCTCTTAGCAGATTAGCTATATTGAACATCATTTTCTGATTGAATGCTTACTTAATAATAAAGCTGTTTTGTGTGTATGTGTGACAAACAGTATTTTATCCTTATAAAGACATCACTTTTCACCAGTAATTCTTGCTTACTTATTTCTCTTTAATGCTGTCTTCACTTTCTTTCTTTCTTTCTTCACTATTCCTTTAGAACAGTGGAAACACCACGTATAAAGAAAAACAATTTTTTAAAAAAAGAACCTGTTTTTCTTTCTCTGCTACTTTTATGGAGAATTGTCTTGGTTGGGAGAAGATTTTGTTTTTAATTTTATTTTCCCAACACCAGTTATCTAAGAAAATACGTATCTGTTATCAGGATGGTATTAAATCAGGTGATGTAAATAATTCATTTACAACCAATTTTTGGTATAGCAAGAAGATTCTCTAGTTATTAACCAGGAATTATTTTCAATTTCATGATTATATATTTGACCTTTCTAAAATACGAAGAAATATACAAAGATAGTTAAGAAATTCATCAAAACAATTTTAAGTGATTAAAAAGCTAGGTGGTAGAACATTTTCATCATTTCAATTAAACATCTACCTAAGCATCCCAGGTAATTAATATTCTACAGGTTGAATGATATAAATAAATCAAGTAACCATTAGGATGCCAGTTGCAAAATGCTGTATCCATCAATTAATTCATTCACTGAATTTTTACTTGAGTGACTGCTGGCTGATAATCATTATTCTGGTTCCTGTACAGAATACATTGTAATAAAATAGAACTTTCTAAAGAATCTGAGAATATTAATGGCTCAGTGGCAAACTGCCACTCAATTTTACTAGTGGGCTAGAAATAGCACTGGCCTAAAGAGATACAGACTGATTTGAGCGTTTTTTTTTTGTTTTTTTTTTACCAAATTCTAAGTATAAAGCTCTTGAACACACCTGATTCCTTCTACTCCTTCTTGCCTACTTATTCTAGGAGGAATACAACCTTTGATAGTAGCAAATCCATTTATTATTATTATTATTATTACTACTACTACTACTACTACTACTACTATTATTATTATATATAAATTAAATCATCATTACTGGTAGAAACAATATTCATGGCTGGAAGCCCATTTTGCTTTCCCATTGATCAGCCTACACTATGGATCACCTAGGGTTTTCACCTTGCTCCCTGACTACCCACCAACATCTCTTACAAATAAAATGATTCATTAACAAATGAAAGCCAGATCCCATGACTCACCTCCTCCAAGCTGGCTCCTCTGGAATAAATCCAATTCAATTAAAAAAATTTTTATTTCTTTATTAATGTTGGATTACATGATTTTTAAATTTTATCAATTGTTAAGCACTTACAAAAAACAGAAATACAATGTTTAATTCAAATTTTTTATAAATAAACAACAGTATGTATCCATATGACTTTTGTGTTAGATTTTCTCCTCAGCATAGACTTTTATACCATCTTGGAGCAGTGCTATATCAGAGGATTTTGATTATTTCTGCTCTAAAAATATTTATTCCACGGCATTTGGGTGACTCGGTCAGTTAAGCATCTGCCTTCCGCTCAGGCCATGATCCCAGAATCCTGGGCTGGAGCCCTTCATCAGAGTCCCTGTTCAGTGGGGAGCCTGCTTCTCCCTCTGCCCCACCCCCTCCTTGTGCTCTCTCCCTCACTCTCTCTCTCATGCTCTCTCTCTCAAATAAATAAATAAAATCTTATAGAAAAAAATATTTATTCCATATATCTAAGCTACATATTTTCTTATGAATAACATTTTTAAATTTTTATGTGTCATAATAATATACTTTACTAATTTCTACTGAATCTTCACAATTTTATGAGAATGTAAAATGTATATTTATTTTTTTGATATGATAATATCTGGCACATAGTTTACTCAATAAGGTTTCTTTTTATTTTAAGTCAGAGTATTGATGTGAAAGTATTCAGATAGTTATTCAATCTTTCACTCAACATCTGTTTATTGAATCACATGGGGCAAGAGACTGACAGGTACTGCTTATGTTAAACTTAAGGTGATAGAAAGAAAGATCAATAGATGCCTATTAATGAGGTTTGCCTGAGGAATTAGAAACTTGAGAGGAGTGAAGTATACCTAGACTCAATATATAATCCTCAATATGTGCCGAGAGAAACTTAGTTATGTCATTTGGAGACAATGGTCCAACTCTAGAGAACATGTTGACCAAATCAAACCCATGGTAAGCAAATGCTGATTTATAAGTCAACTGCTGAGAATATCTGATCTAATGATGCTAGTGAGTTTATACTTTATTGGTAAAGAGTATTTAAGTAACCAAATTAAAGTGAAATTGCCTTGATAACATGGTAAAGCAAGAGGAATAAGACAATTCTGAGTGTTACTATCACCAAAATTGGAGAGCCTGAAATATTCACTCACCAGATGAAGAACAAGGTGTGTTGTGTAGTGAAGAGAAAGACTTTTGGAGTCAGGTACAACTGGGCTCAAACCTCAGTCCTATTACTAGGTAATCTCTGGATTATCACTTTTTCTGTCTGTATTTTCTCATTTATGAAATTGGTATTGCTTGTAAAAGAAATATTAGTCTGATATGTGGAGAAACAATTTAAATCATGACTGAAGTTTCTCAAAGGGATTCCAAAAGAAAAATGTTTTCATAATATACAAAAAAGTCTTAATATCTATTTTCTCTATCTTTCAATATTTTAGAAGGCAGTATTCCCTGAGAGATATGAAGGGCCCTGAGTAAATATTTTTTGTGGGCCCCTGGCAATATAAACCATTTAATTAAAATATGCAGTACAAAATTCATGGGCCTATATGAGGTATGCCTAAGTATCAATAAATATTTTTAAATTATTTATTTATTTATTTATTTGAGACAAAGAGAGAGTACAAGTGAGGAGAATGATCAGAGTGAGAGGAAGAAGCAGATTCTCTGCTGAGCAGGGAGCCTGATGCAACACTCAAACCTAGGACATCAGGATCACGACCTGAGCCAAAGTCACATGCTTAACCAACTTAGCCACAGGTGCCTCTGTATCAATAAATATTTAAATTAGCAAGTAGAAAAAAGGGATTACATATCTGTTCATTGTTCAAACAGTACCTGTGAGTGTAGGGGAAGAAAAAAATTTTCCTCTACTCTTCCAGATTCTATTGTTTGGTCTGTTAACTAAATTGACTTAAGACAGTAACAGGAGAAAAACAAATTTAGTTTTGTATGTACAAGAGCCCCACAAAGATGGGAGAGGCTCAAAGACAGCCCAGCAATTGAGGCTTACTTGCCATCCTAAGCTAAAGAGAGGGATAGTGGCCTGGGGCTTCAAATGGAAGAAAGAGGATCCACAGGAAGACGGAAAGATTAAATGTTTCATAAACAAGTGTTTGTCATGCCATGCAGACGCAATGGGACACAGAGAGGGTTTTGAACAAACAGGCCTTGCCAACCTCTCGCCAATTTACCATACCTAATCCATACTCTGTGTGGTTATCTCTGATGATAGCTCTCTTCCTAGACAAAGCCCTCTATCTAAATTCTTACAGGCAGTTAAGGGGGAGGTAAAAAGCTCTTCCTGAGTCTTTTGGGCCTTCATTGTCTTGAGCCCAAAATAATCCACAGGCCAACAGGGCACATTTTGAGAAGTCTCCTTTCGAATGCCTTCAAAAGACTCCTTCTTGGTGTTCAGACCCCTGTTTATGCCTAGAAACCATTTCTTCCTGTTCTTTATCATCAAATGTATCATTACTTGCTAATTTCATATCTCCCACCAAGAGATAAAGGTAGCAACGTTATTACACATAATGCCATGGCTTTTTGGAACCTGATTATGCTGAAACAAGAAAGATTTTCTTCTCTCTGTAGTTCCCTAATACCATTCACTTAATGTTGCTTACATTTTTACCTGTGATTCTGGATCACACACCATGTTATCTGGATGTATTGCATACTAATGACTCTCTTATAGGTTATTCCTGTGTTTCGAGTCCCTCACATCCAGATCTTAACCAGAGAATGCAGAAAGAAAAGTGAAAAATAATTTACTTTCTAATCATGTTAAACTTACTACTGTATTTTAGAGACTAAACAGAGCACATCTTTAAGCCATGTTTTCTTTTGAAATCCTTATGGGGTAATGACTGAATACCTAGAATTCAATTTCTTTCTGTGTTTACTATGACTTCCCTAGGGATTTATGCAATATCTATGACCATGGGTATCTTCCATAGCACTCAACAGTGAAACAAATATTTTAAAAGAGGGCTTTTTTACTTTTTTTAGAACCACCATGGAAAACATGTCTATTTCATTAGCAGCATGTTTATTGCAACATGTCACATTGAGACAAATGCGATGGTAAGAAATATGAAGGAGAGAAGCTAAAATCCAGATTACAAAACATTTTTTTTAAAAAAGCATTTTTTAAAAAAATACAATGAGTGATAAATCTATGAGAACTTAAGTAATAAGAGAGGAAAATATCAGGCAATGTCAGATGAATATACAACATTTTATATAAGGATCCTAAGCTATGGGAATGTGAAACTATCAAATCCAAAATAATATAAATATAATAATATAATATAATCCTTTTCAATTAGAGATTAAAACCACACAGGATGGACTGATTTTCTTAAAAGCAGAAAAATTACTTGCACTGCTCAGTGAAGCCTGTGTTTACCAATCCTGATTTACTTACTAGCATTGTTCTCTTTGGGTCCATAGAAATTTGAGTTTCAGTATCTCTAATAAATACCACAGATTATGGATTTGCCAAGTAAATCCTAGATTAATCAGTCTGCCCAAATCATCTGGAGAAAAGAAGAAGCCTGATATTTAGTGAATGATTGCTACATGCTTTGATAAGGAGATATGATTTTATTTTGTTTCTTTCTCAAAAAAACATAATGGGGTATTGTTATTTTCATTGCATTCAATTCTTTAAGCTGAATGTAACAAATAAGCTTTTCATTTCACAAGGCAAAGTTCAGTATTTACACTGAGGCCATATGATCTTCTCACCAATAAGATATGAGCACAAAGCATGCATGAGATTCCTGTGTAACTCACTAAAAAGCAAGTAGCTTGCTCTGGACATCTCCCTGCCTTTTCTTTCTTCTAAGCTGGAACACAGAAGTGTGGGAAATACCCTGCAGATCCCAAAGACGAGGACAGTGGTTATGAATGGACAAACCAAACTGAAAACGAGAACCTGCATCTCAAAATGATCTTGTGAAATAGACATCCGCACCAACCTAGACTCCTCTGACACTTTAGGTGAAAGGGAAATAAACTCTCATCTTATTTAAGTCACTATATTATTTCCCCAGTCTTTTTGTTATTGCCATTTACCCTTTACCTTTTTAAGTAATACAAGTGATTTTGTTCTTGGATGACCTAACTATCTAGCATTGGCTTCGGACTTGTAGAATTCTAGTAGGATGTGGTACATACTTTGTGCTTGGGGTTCATTCTCCACTGACTAAATAACCTGCAGTTTCCATACCATGCCCATAACATGTTGCTGAATCTATTTTTGTTGATTTATTCTTCGGATATGTGAATCGCAAGCAAACCTCACACAAGTTGTTCAAATGATCTACGTCGTTTTCCGCAAATCTCACAAAAAATTCTGTATTTTTCTGTGTGATTCTAAAAATGTTAAGGCTTGAATCCCATTGCTTTTGGTTTTTAACAATCATCTTGAATTCATTCAAGAAGACTGCTTAGCAAGCAGGAATTATATATATTTTCCCCTATTTTGCATATCTATACCAAGTTAAGAGAAATGTTTTGGAAGGCTCCAGCCTTAAATTTTCAGATAAGCAACTTTACACATACTACATATACACATGAAAGAAATGTATATGTGTGATGAAAGGAATATATATGGACAGTTTTTCATGATGGACATCTCATGTATGTGACACATAGGCCCCCACAGAAACGTACCTAGAAACCCCTTTTGTGCTCTGACCTAGAGTTGAAAATTTTCAACATATACATGAAATTATTGCTGTTACCTAGTGACTTATGGTTTCAAATTCCTACCTTTGGAATTATCTCTTCTACTTATAATACTATTTGTAGAACTCTCCTACTAAATGTGTTGCCTGGCAGAGGAACTACTAACACAATAACAAAATAAGAAGTATGAAGGAATGAGACCAAAGAGAGATCATTGTGCTCTTGATGGGGAAAGTGAGTAGAGTATACAGTGCCAGCTGAGGAAAGCAGATCTGAGTGGTATTGAATGTGATAATGACGTTGCGGTAATGTAAGATGTCCCCACTATCCAGAACTACAGAGTGAAATAAGGAAGAGTACAATGACATGATATCTGGGTTTCTTTTAAAATACTTCAGCAGGGGTGCCTGGGTGGCTCAGTGGGTTTAAGCCTCTGCCTTTGGCTCAGGTCATGATCCCAGGGCCTTGGGATCAAGCCAGGCTCTCTGCTCAGCGGGGAGCCTGCTTCCCGCTCTCTCTCTGCCTGCCTCTCTGCCTTCTTGTGATCTCTGTCTGTCAAATAAATAAATAAAATATTAAAAAAAATAAAATACTTCAGCAAAGTGGAAGAAACTCAGATGAAATAAATGTGGTAAAATGTTGATTTTAAAAAAAAATGTTTCAGTGAGAGACTTTGGTTACTTAAATGGGCAGGGGAAAAAAGCAGCAGATAGAAGCACTAACATGGGAAATAAAAGAGGTAAAGGGATGCTCAAGTCACATTTTGCCTGCTTCCCAGGGTTTCTGCATCAGAAGATACCAAGACCTTTGCTCTAGACGAGTATCTTACAAGATTTATAGCTGACCTCAGCTTCCTGTATTTATTCTCCTGGAATAATCACTTCTTAAAAGGGAAAGGTGATCTTAAGGGAGAGATTATAGGTAAAAAGATTTTGTCCAGAAAATCCAGGAAGAATCACTTTTTATAAGGTTAGGAGTTAATCTCTGCCACATACCACGTCTCACGGGTGGGACAGTCGTAAAACTGTAAGCATTCTCAGTCACTTTGATTTATCTCAAGTCCTTGGAATTTGTAAGTGTTCTGTTTGAGACCATCTCAGAGATTTGATATTACAGATGAGATCTTATTTTCCAGTTTTCCTGAATTAATCCATGGTTGATATGTGAAAAGAATAAATAAAGATGTGCTGGGAGAGGGTTACGCAGATATGAAGTTAAGAGAAATGTTTTAGAAGGCTTCAGCCTTAAATCTTCAAATAAGCAAATGTTCACAACCACATTTGCAAGAGAGACTTCCATTTGTTAAATGTCCATAATGAGAAGGAGGAAGAGGACAAGAAGGGGAGGGGAAGAGAAGGCCACATTTTTGAACACTTGCTTATTTATACTCTTCACATTCCTTGTTAAGGACTTTTTTTTTTTTTTGATGACCTTGACAGTTTTGGGGAGTACTGGTCAGATATATTACAGAATGTACTCCTTTTCTCACAGTTAGACTGTGGTTTAGATCATAAGAAGGAAGACCAGAGGCAAAGCATTATTCTCATCATATCAAAACAAGGATACATGCTATCAACATGACCTATCACTATTGATGTTAACCTTGAACATTGGACAGATGTAGTATAGCAAAGCTACTCTTTTGCTCCTTTCTGCATTATACTTTTGAGAAGGAGACACTATGTGCAGTCTGCACTTAAGGAGTAGGGATTTATACCTCCCTTCCTTGAGGACAGGTTTTCTACAGACACTATTTAGTGTTAATCTATATAGGAGGTTTGTCCATTTGCCTGCATTTATTTATGTATTCAATCATTTAATTATGTCACTATGGGATTACGGATATTTATTTTATACTCTGGATTTTTAGTCAATATTATTTGTGTTGGTCACATTTTTCCATCTTTGACTATTGGGGATTTTTTCAAGGGACTTCTGTGTTCCTTTGACTTAATCCTATCAATGTGTTACGGGATTTTATTTTATTTTGTTTTTTTTGGTGTGTTCTTGTGCATGCATGTGTGTGTGTGTGTGTGTGTTAGCATTTCCTTTCTGACACTATGAGATATTATAGATCACTTATGCATTCCCTATCCTAACCCTAAAATCAGCTATTTCTCCAAGGACTCCTGGTTCCTTTTATTAGACAATGGTATTAGGAACCAATATTAAGTGCCATGTGGACTGGTCCCGTTTGAAAATCTTGACTACCTTCATTTGCCAGGCACTGAGGGCTTCTAGAATTACATATTGTTTCAGATTATTCTCTGCCTGCCCCTCAAATATCGGTATTTTTAAATCCACAATCCCTGCAGTTCCCGTTCTAGAAGCCATTTGAGATATTTTATCTAATTTTATGTCTTACACTATCACCTCTGTGATGCTGGCTCTCAACTCTATACCCTGACCTTTTCCCTGAACTAAAGATTCCAACTGCCTGATGCGTATAAATGATTGAATTCCAAACCAGACATTCCAAAACTGAGCTCTCCATTTTTCCTCTCCAAATTGATTACTCTTCTTCCAATCTCCATTAACACGACCATTGTCCCTAGTCAATCTGCCATCACCATTCTAGTCCCTTCCATGGCTCTCATTCTGCCTCTTACTTAATAATCAAGCCCTCTTCATTTTATATCATAAGAGATTATCAGATCAACTTTCTCCCTTCTGTTGCTTCACCTTCCCTCATTCTGGTCTAGTTCCAGTTTTTATCAGTTCTCACGTGCACTACTGAAAGTCTCACTGTCTCCAATCTTGCCTTCTCAAAAGCATCCTCTAGCATGAGGTCACGAAAGTTTGTTATAAATACTATTCGGACTCCTATCATTTTCCTACATATATACCCTATACCATCAGACAGTGAAAGAAAGAGAAAGAAAGAAAGAAAGAAAGAAAGAAAGAAAGAAAGAGGAAGAGAAAGAAAGGAAAAAGAAAAAGCGGCCTGTGTTGTTGTTTTTTTTTTCATTATCATTGGTTGAGAACTCAGCACAAGCCTGACATGGAATAAAAGCATTCACAAATAAAACATCCTGATCACAACACTATTCCAAGTTTTTATTAGGACTGTGGCAGGTGCTGGGGCAACAAAAGACTTCAAAAGAGGTCTCTTAAGGTTTGCTGAAACTACTGAAAAGTGAATTCCAAAAGTAAACATCAATATGGGGTTATCATGACAGAAGAGTGATCACAGACTCAATGTAATAGCACTTTAAGGAAAACCTAACAATCAAAATGCAAAGCTGTTTCTTTAGGCAGTTGCCCTTAATTGCTGCATAGCAAAGCTTTGGTGTAATAAATGCACTTTTTTTTGAGGCTACAATTTGCTACTACTAATAAAGAACAGAAATATGCAAATCATTTGCATAGTTTGATAAATTATATTTTCTAACATATTCATAAAACAGTGTTTTACTTGTTTCTATGGCAATAAGCTTTCTTGACAGGAGGAGGAAAGCTGTGCTTACAGTTAGTAAGCTGGTAACCCTGGGGAGTGTCATGTGCATTTGAACA
This sequence comes from Martes martes, assembly GCF_963455335.1. Lineage (NCBI taxonomy): Eukaryota > Metazoa > Chordata > Mammalia > Carnivora > Mustelidae > Martes > Martes martes. The sequence goes on along the minus strand of NC_137891.1, from coordinate 50,315,476 downwards.
GCCCTCTCTGATAGAAAATCAAAGAGGCAAGAACTGCTACTCCATGTACCAGCAAAATAGGGCTGCTGGTGAGGTCTTTAGGACTCTGAACCGCTTTCACCACCAACATCAGGCTGACTCAACATGATGGATCCCTGACATGTGTCCCTGAAGGATCACTCACTCAGACAAAATATTTATTAAACAAGCATTTATTCCAATGCTGTGCAGTGTAGGAGATGGACAGAACCCAGGCTGGCAGTCATCATGCATATCATTCCTGTTAGAAGGTGGACATTCTCAGGTAACCTAGATGTGTTTTCCATTAGTAAGAATGTTTTATGCCTTAGCAAGTGTTTAAATAACGAAAGTGTGCATGTGTATGCTTGTGGGTGGGAAAGAAACTATGTGTGCACTAGATGTTTAGAGAGCACCCAAATAATGCCAAGGATAATTTCCAATATCCCAGAGCACTATGTTTCAGATCCCATCCCTCAGCTCACTATCGACTATGATACAGTATTTATTTCTTATTCTATCCAATAATATTATGGGTGCCATAATTCAGGGAATTGAGTATTCCTCTGCTCTCAATGACTTGCGAATCGAGCTAGAAAGATAGCACAGACTCTTTGCATCTCTCTCTCACACACACATACACACACATTCTTAAATAAGGAGGAAAATCAAATAGAATATACTAGATACTCAAAATGAGCCGTGCACATAATCTTTTTTTCTCTTTTTGTATAATATGAAAATGTCTGAATGGAGAACAGTTTTAGGACTTAAAGTACAGGCTATGTGGCATTCATGGAATTCATTTTGGGGTACCCAGGTGATAACTCCAAGAGATCACAATAATGCTCAGAGTAGCTGAAATGGAAGTATGAGTCCCGTGTGAACGCCAACTGCGGCAGACCTGCCACACCGATTACATAACTTGGACAGAGAAAAACATACTTTCTAAACGTAAGGTCCCAGTTAAAAGTCAAAAGGGCAGGTGCTTCAAGTTGTAGGTGTTGGTTTGTAATCGAATACAGTCAACCAGACTATAAGGGTAATAGAATCAGCAAAATAAGAAATTGCTGTTTGCTAATATGATTGAAATAAAAGAATGTGATTTTAACTAAATTTGGGTCTTGAAAAATGAGTACACTCTGAAATAAAAAGACAAGGAGTAAAGCTTCTCAAGACAAGGAAAGAGATACAAAGAAATAACCTGCTTTGACTTTAGACTCCCAAGCCAGACCCTTTTGTTCAGTTATTACAGGGACGCATTTGTGATGTGTGGTCCACACTTCAGTTCATTTCACCTCCCAAATTCCCAAATGTCAATCAAGCAATTCCCTGCCAGTTAGAAAGGAGCACACTATCCCCCACACAGTGTAAATCCTACATCTAAAATTTATGAAACTCCTGGGGCATCTGTGTGGCTCAGTTGGTTAAGCCTCTGCCTTCAGCTCAGGTCATGGTCTCAGGGTCCTGGAAACAAGTCCCGCATCAGGCTCTCTGGGAGCCTGCTTCCCCCTCTCTCTCTGCCAGCTGCTGTGCCTACTTGTGGTATCTCTCTCTCTCTCTCTCTCTCTCTCTCTCTCTCTCTCTGTCAAATAAATAAATAGATTCTTTTTAAAAAATAAAATAAAATTTACCAAACTCGTTTCATTGGAAGATCATGTTACCCATCACTTCTCCAAACCACACAGGATCCATCCTCGCAACACTTTTTTTTTTCTTTTTAAATGAAATTGAACAAAATTTAAAATCTTGTTTTAGTTACTTTCTTCCCTTCAGCAGGAATTTTCTTTCTGTGAGTGAGACTCCTTCTAACCACACAGAAACTAACTCCTTTTTGCTATGTTCCCTTTCTGGGCAACTACTCAATCAGTTTCATTTTCTCAGTTCGTGTAAGTTAGGGAGCCTTCTGTTGCATATATTCTACATTCTTCTGTCAAGATGTTCCTCTTAAGTGTGTAGGATTTCCTCACTGTAAAATTACACATGTGTATATAAAATTTGTTTGGGCTGTTGTGTATGACAAATGTCTAAAAGTCAAAAACTAACTACAACTTTACAACAGCTTATTTAGAGAACCACACACACACACACACACACACACACACACACACAAAGCTTTTTGCATCAGTAGTGTCTTTATAGACCCAGTTTGATTATAAGGTGTCTTTAAAATGGTGCCAACATTACTTATGACCTTGATTTTACCAACACATTTATATCTGACTAATTTTCAACACCATAATGCAAATACCGTAGAAAATGCCATAAGTTATAAATATGAGTCTACTAAAAGAAAGAAATTTTTTTCAAAATTACTATATAGACATTGCAATGTATAGCAATGGAATTACAAAACTGTATTATTTTTCAAAGATTGGCTGGAAAATTTGTCTCTTTTTACTAAAAAGATGTTTTGTTTTGTTTTGTTTTGTTTTTACCAGACAGTTCTATTTTTTTCCACAACACAGAGAAATTTATAAATATTCTTTTACACCCATATATTTTACCTTATATATTTTGACAGTTCGTTTCTGGTGATGGCAGGGCAGGGCGGGAGTAGATATTTTTCTCTTTTCATAAATGGGCGTCACATTTGAGAAGAGTAGACTTACTTGTTTTAGAATATTATGTGAGCTGTTCTAATTACAATGCTAGTCAGCATCAATAAGTTTATACTCTAATGACTATTGCTTCTTAATATTTTAGTGTTACTATTGTTTGCGAACACCCAAATAAGTTTGCTCATTCCTTAGCATGTGCATTCTTCTTTAAAAAAAAAAAAAATCCCATTTAAAGACGTGATTGGTGAAATCTCCTGATTTTAAGTTGGTTTCAGATTGCTACTTGCAGGTTGCATTCAAGTTATCGGTGTCATTATAAACTCAAATATGCTGCCTTTCTGAAGAGATGTGGAGTTAGGCAGTAGAAAAGAAAAGAATACATGAATAGCGATGAAGTTCACAGGAACTTACACTGTCCCTCTCTAGGAATTCAGCAGGAACAAAGAAATGAACATTCAAAATAAAACACATAAAGACGTTATTCATATCTCATCACTATTTTAAATACAGGGAAAAGATCTCAAATTTTTCTAATAATCATAATAGAAGTACCCAATCTTTTTAAATTTCTGTCTATAATCTGGCTTACCGGTTTCCATTTATAATTAACTCCTGATTGTCTTTGGTAAAGGAGAATCAGTATAAAACAGAGAGAAAATAAATTGATAAAGTTCAAATATCCATTTTTATTCACCTTTCTTACCTCATTTTTGACTTCAAAAATGCTTTTAGCAGCAATTCTACTGGGTTAAAAAAAATTTTCTTCCCCTAAATTTTCTGCAATTTTCAGATGATTTCTTTATCAAATAAACAATATTAGTGCTACAATTGCAGTTCCTGTGCTATACACCATGAATACAGTTAAAAATTCTAAGAAGACACAGAATGCCTCTTCTCTTATTTCTTAGTATCAGATAATAGATTTGCATATTTACAAACAGAACTAGTTGCTTTAATAATACACATCTTCCTCTCTTAACAAAGCCTTGATTTCCTTAAAGTGCTAGTTAGACATAGTCACCTTTCTGGCTTCCCTTACCTTTTTGCCTTTTGACCTTCTCCTTCTTCCTGAGCAGAATGCAGCTGTGATGCTTGAAGTTGAAGCAGCCGTCTTGGTACCGGAATTAAAAAAGCCGCAGCCACAAAAAGACCAGGAGAGGCTGTTAGGTCTTGAGGACCTCTCTAGACAATGTCCCAGCCCTGGAAATTTTGGGATGTTGAAGGAGGGCAGTATGAGACAGAATTGGCAGCAATCAAGTCTGTAAATCATTCTTTGCTACTATTTACTGAATCCCAAGTTCAAAAATAACGGCTGTTTTGATACGGATTCTGAAAGTTAGGTTAAAATATTCAAGGTTTCTTAGATAAGATCTCTTTTAATTTGGAACAAACACTTATTAAGACCCTTAAATGTTCATTTTGCTTGCTGAATACACAGGCAAAGACATCTAAAAAATCTTTAAAGTTTGCTTTCATGTGAAACTTGTCAGGTATGAAGTTGAGAGACATATCGGATGATGCCATCTGCAAACGGAAGTAAGCTAAGTTCATTTTCTGGTTAGAAAGCCTTATTTGGGGTACATATAATAACTCCGTTCTTTTTCTAATTGGATAATGTCGATCAGTAGAAATAAAACGTAGTTTTTCTGAGATGGGTTTGAGGTTATTTTCACTGTCTGCCCCCACCACTTTCCAAGAAAGACAGTACAGGCCTTGTTATTCATGCCAGCTTTGGTACTGTTTCAATTATCTCATGGTTCAGGGAGTTGTTGGGTTTTAAATGGATACTCCCGCTATGGGAAATGGCTGCTGTTTTTCACCATATTTTCTCTTATCATCCACAGATAATTAGTTCTGCCTGACAAAGCACATCACAAGGGACAACTCCATAGCTTTCATAAGCATCTCAGCAGTATCTTCCTTATGGCTAATTCTTCCTGAACCTGTTTAAAACTGCTTCATTATAATTATTATTCCTCATCACTTGTCCACACTATAAATGTAGGCAGTATTAACAATATATGTAACAGATATCTGCATGTCATCTTTTTAATGCTCCTAGATATTTGCATAGCAGGAAACTGGGGCATTAAAAAAACAAGCTTATTCCTCTGACCCTCCACATTCATACTCATAGACCACGACCACTGGAGCCCTGAATAGATTATTAATGCATCTTCAATCCCTAAATATGTTATGACCTCCCACTCTTTACATAAACTGAGTTAACATGAAGGATAACAAACAGTCTCTCATCTTTATAGTAATAAAATATCATAAATGAAATTCTGTGAATATCAATAAAATACATTTTAAAATTCTAAAATATTATCAAATGGAAGACATAACACCTTTTTAGCAAAAACTTCTCAAGACTAGGGAAAAAAAGCCCTCTATATTAAATATATGCATCTGTTGTGAAGTATAAGCCAATTAAAATATATTAACATGTGGGGTGTTTGTGTGGCTTAGTCGGTTAAGCCTCTGACACCTGATTTCGGCTCCGGTCATGATGTCCAGGTCCTGGGATGGAGCACCACAGGATAGGCAGTCAGCACAGAGTGTGAGTTTCTCTCCCTCTGCCCTGCCCCACCCCCCGACATGTCTGCATAGTCTCTCTCTCTCTCTCAAAATAAATAAATCCTTAAAAAAAATGCTAACATATGAAAATGTCCTACTTATAATCAAAGAAATATGGTAAGAACATCTTTATACAGAGTTGACATTATTTGAGCAACAAAATTTTTGAAAAAAAATTAAAAAATTATTATTTCTTTTTTTTAAGATTTTATTTATTTAAATGACAGACAGAGATCACGAGTAGGCAGAGAGGCAGGCAGAGAGAGAGGAGGAAGCAGGCTCCCTGCTGAGCCAGAGCCAGATGCAGGGCTTGATCCCAGGACCCTGGGATCATGACCTGAGCTGAAAGCAGAGGCTTTAACCCACTGAGCCACCCAGGAGCCCCTAAAAAATTATTATTGACATATCCATGCTCTATATTTAAACACTCTATCGGCTCTTTTTTCATTTACCCCTTCTCTTCCTCTTGTCTTTAACTCTAGACTGATGAAACTTTAGTCCCTGTGATATTTTGAGGTATTGTCTTTGGAGGTTTCCACCATTCAAAAGCTTCAAAAATCTGTGCCAATTTGTCTATGCCAATTACTCCTATGGCTCTGAAGAGACAACTGAGAAATTTAGAAGATTAAAAGCACACTTTTCAAGGCATCTGGGTGACTTAGTTGGTTGAGCATCCCTCCTGATTTCAGGTCATGATCTCAGGATAGTGGGGTCATGGGATTAAGCCCTGTGGGACTCTGAGCTCAGGGGCAGAATCTGCTTGAGATTCTCTCTTTCTTTCTCTCTCTCTCTTTCTCTCTCCTTGCCCCTCCCTCCCGCCGCTTGTGCTCTAAATAAATAAATAAAATCTTTAAAAAGCACATTTTTGTTTTTATCTACTGAGTGTTTCCATTTGTATACTTGCTCTCAAATCCAGTACAACGTGTCCTCAAAATAATGCCTAACTTTTTCCAACACCAGGTTGTTCCCCTTTTTTTTCTTTTTAAACAATGGTACCTCCATTTTCCAGGAAATTGGTGGCCACAAACTATCTTTTTCTTTTACTCTCAATCTCCCAAAATTTGGTTGAAAAGTCACTTCAAGTGTCCCCTTAAGACATACCTCTCTAATGCCATCGTCACCACACTTCTTGGTTCACAAACTTAGGAGTTTCCCTAGGTGAACTATAAAACTGTTCCCATACACAGAGGGCAAGGAGAGACAAAAGAAAGAGTCAAGCCAGATTGGTAAGTGGTGGGCTTAGTATGCAGGGAAACCTACAAAGGAGGCTTGTCTTGGGTGGCTATAAACTGAGTAGATCTCTGCCCCTGCCCGCTAGAATCTTAAATTTATAAGGAAGCCCTAACAGCATTCTGTCGTGTGTCCAGTCCAGGTGGTCTCAACTAACACTATTTTCTCAAGTCTGCATACTGAAAATGGCACCTAATAGGGGAACGGAGGGCACAATGCACATTTCAAGGACAGGGAAGGGGTAAGGAGCCTCCCATCTAGCTCAAGGATCAAGCAGCAGTGATGTCCTCTCCGTGACCTTTCTAACCAATACTAGTGAGGTTGGGGTTTTTGTTTGTTTGTTTGTTTTGTTTTGTTTTCTCAAGCCCCAGTCATAATCACAAGTTACCCTGCAGCTATAGTGTTCAGAAGACACATTTCTCATCAATGAAGGACTTTTAGACTCTTTCTAATTCTTTTCTTTTGTATCATTAGATACAATACAAAATCACTTCTCTCCCTTGAAAAATTATCGGTGTTTGCCTCTCTTGACCACTCCTGCCTTCCTGAAACTCTCCTGGTTTCCAGTCCTTCTGACAGCTCCCTTGGCAATCTTCTTAAAGGTTGGTGCTCCTTGCGAGTTTGTTAAGAGCATGAAGTAACATTGCCTGAACGTGAATCCTGGCTTCACAGAATAGTGTGTAACCATGGGCAAATCCCATCACCTGTCTGTATATCACTCTCCTCATCTGTAAAATGAGGATACTAATAATATCTGTGCCATATGGTTCTTACGACTTCAGCTGATTTTATCCATATTTATTAGCTCTAGTTTAGATCATTCTTCTGAGCTCCAGATAAGTATTTCCAATTATACAATGGAGATTTTTTACTTGGATCTTCCCATCTCTCTCTTTCCCCTCCTCCCTCACCTGCCCTTACTTGCCTTCTCTATACTTCCTCCTATTTTTGAAAACTCCAAATTATCCTATAAGATTTAGCTTGGCAGTAATCATAACGTCGGGGATAAGATTGTGTGCTGAGAAAAGAGCAGTGAGGTGTAAAGGGCTTCAGCTGAAAGGGAGAAGCAGATACCTAATGTGGAAAATGAGAGAGAGAGAGAGTGAGAAGCATAGGTAGGATTTGTAAAAGGCCATAAAGCTAGGACTGGACACCTGTTCCTCTCTGTCTTCCCAGCATTGAGCCCAGCGTAGAGAGCATTGCATGTCTGAAATAAAACTTACTTCCATGACTGAAAGTGTTGTCCAAACCAACTTCTGTGCTCTGGAGCCGAAATATATAATATGAAGACAGAGCTTGGGTATAAAGAAGGAAGATACTTTATCACTTTGCCAGGCAAAAAAGGCTGCAGCTAACGCCTTCAACAGGGTAAGCCGGCCCAGGGTTAAAGGCTGAGGGTTTTTTTAGGAAAACACAGGATTTGGCCGGTTTCACTCAGAATCTGATACGTGTTGCCAGCTGTGTTAGTCATGTGTTCAAGGTGCTCTCAGGACTAGCCCTGATGCTGGCCATCTGAGTCTTGTTACTAAGCATACACGTTGAGGTCAGCGAGATGTCAGTATCCATATTGAGTTCCTGGAACAAAGGATTCCACAGAAAAACAAGTGAAGGAGAGGGAAGCTTTAAGAATGGAGAAGAGAAAAACTTGTTCAGTTTAAAGTCAAGCTTTGCTGAAGCACTAATGTGCACATTTTAATTTCCATCTATCTTTACATTTCTATAGTGGTTTCAAAAGAAACACGCAGATGAGCAAAAAAATCAATGAATAAATAAATGATGGTACACATGCCTCTGAAATTTTTTGCTTCCTGGCATTTTAGAGGGGCACAAATTAGCAGCATCCATAAAAGTGATCTCGTCTTGGGTAATTATTACCAGAAATAAACGTTTCCTAATATTGTTAAGTTGCTATTTGGGACAGGCTTCTTGCGTTGTTAAAAGGATAATGATAAGTAATCTCCCTTGCGTCGATAGCCACGTGGATTTGGATACTTCTGGGAATGCTTTTAAGCTCAACATCCTGGCAGATTCTTTAGAATGCAGTTCTGTTAAAAATCAAAGCTGTTTTGGTGCATCTGGGTGGCTCAGTGGGTTAAGCATCTGCCTTTGGCTCCGGTCATGATCCAGGAGTCCAGTGTTGGGCTCCCCGCTCAGTGGGAAGTCTGTTTTTCCCTCTGATCTTCACCCTGCTTGTGCTGTCTCTCACTTGTTCCTTCTCAAATAAATAAATACAATCTTAAAACAAAAACAAAACAAAACAAAACACAAACCAAAAACTTTTTTTTTTTTTTTTTTTTTTAAATCAGAGCTGTTTTTGTTTGGGCTGCTTACTGAAATAATTGTCCCTAAAATATTCCCTCCCTTCTTACTCTTATTTGTTTTGTTTTGTTTTATTTTTCCTCTTGACAGGATTCCAGGTCTTCATAGAATGCATAGCTAAACTACCTAGTGTGTGTGTGTGTGTGTGTGTGTGTGTGTGTGTTTGTTTGTTTGTTTTCTAAAGCAAAACAGTTGTACCTACCTACTGATACATACCCTTCATCACAGTTTGGAGAAGTGGTCTGGTTTTCCACCTGTGTGAGATTCTCCACCTGAATTTTCACAGAGAATATCATTTCTACTTTCTGAACACCTGGTATCTAAAGAATATGGAGATCTATTCAGCAACACCCTCTATCAGCACTTCAGGCACTTGTCAAATAATTCAACCATAATCTGACTGTGATCCAGTACTTGGGAAAGGCTTGCTTGAAAATCTGATATTTAAAAATGTGTAAGGGATACATGAACTCCTGGTTCTCATGATTAGAACATAGAAAAAAATAGATTCCTAGAGAAATGCTTTCACTTTAATGTTAGGTTCTTAATGTTTATAGAAAGTTAACAAAGTATTTATTTGAAAATTACTCTGTTTTTATTACAAAAGCATCATTACAAAGATATAAAGAAATAAACTCCTTTGAGATCTCAGCATGAGAACAAAGTTAATCCTGCCTGGTGAACCTGTATATTTCCCTAATCAGTCAATGCAAACAAAGGTTCAGAGGGAAATTTAATATCTTATTAATTACTCATGCCATGTGCCTGGTACATTGATTTCTCTCCAACTTTTAAAGAAATCTTTTGTTATTTAAAAAAACTTCCTTAAAATCATGTTTTAAAAAAATGCAAATGAATGAATGAGTTTCAATAAACAAAATCTCACTTTAGATTTTAGTCTGAATAAAAAATATTGAGAATCTTTACATGTGATACACATTGATTCCACTTTAGTTTAATTTGAGACTGGAATAAAGAAATCAAATTATGAGATTTTTGAATGTCTTTTATGATCTATATTGTCAGTGCCTCCTGGAAAAGTGAACTGAAGCACAGGTTATCTTTGAGTACATTTTCAGAGTCATGTTAACAAAAAGTCTCAGCTTTGAGATAATGTCATCAACTTTTACCTGTTATGCATCCCTAACCTTGCCTGAATAGGTTAAAAAGTAATTTTAAATATTGATGGATAATTTGCAAATATTCATATATTTTAAGACTCCAAAGTAACATTTCCCTAACACAATAAATTTATTTCATAATAGTAAATGAATGTTTTTATCATTGTTTAAATTGTACACAGCTTACAGGATGTGAATGAAGAAATTGTTCAAGTTTTAATAGTCTATTTACTTACCTAATCTGTTTATCTATTTGAGTGTTATACTCGTCAATTCACTGCTATAATCACCAGATTTTTTTGGTGATAAGAAAAATACTTTATAAATAACATTTATGTCAACATAAAATTATGATGTATTATTTTTCAGGATTCTAATAATGATCCTTCCTGAGCAGAAAAGATTCTCGTTTTATCAGTAACTATAACTATTCTATTCCAGAAACATATCATTAAACAATAGAGTTTTTTCTATTCTCACTAGGTTGCTGGAAGAAAATTAGGAGATGCATTACTTTTTAACAAAATTTTATCTGCAAAATCTTTCCTCCCTCCTCCCCGACCCCCACCAAAAAGTAATGTATTCTTGAATCAAGCATTTAAGTTTTAATTTATTAACCTGGTTTTCTCTTTGTTAACTTTCATTTGGTATACTATAATATTTTGATAATAGTCCTTAAAATTTGCTATGTCTCAATAATGTTTGAAGAATGTTGCTTTCTTCTTATAAGCCTTAAAACATGTTCTGTCTTCGCTGGACAAATGACAAAAGAAATTTAGAAACCAACTTTAACTGCAAGAAAAACAAGTCTCGATTTTAAAGATTAAATTTTGTCTGGAATTTACATACATTTTTAATCTCTTGGGTTTTGAACACAGTTGATTTAGGTACTACTAATAAAATATTCTGTTTAATTTTTTTTTAAATCAGTTACTCATTCTCTTTGAAAACAAGCAAAAAATGATGTATATCAAATTTTAATGAAATCTTTTTATAGTTATGTGACAATAGAGAAAAGTCCTTCATTTGATTTTATGTAATTTGTAAAGATAAATGTGTCTGTGATGGGCACTCATGCAAGGATATGTGAGTGCTTGTAATAAACGGTGTACTGGTTTTCTCTGATGTGAGGCCTAACTGGAATGTTTGTGTATTTATAAGTTTGTATTTGAAATATTCATATTTTGCCCAGTGGCCTACTAGTAGATCATTATACTTTTATTTGGAAAGTCTGTGTTTGATCTTTGCTCTTGGTTTCTCTGGAGCTTTAAATGAATAAAATAACAAATAATTTACTACCCTGAAGCCAACAGCCAAGAGCTGTGATCTTTTTAAAACTTAACAACTTTGACCTCTCTCTACGTTGAGAAGGGAGACATGCATGGGGGAAAAAAGGAATCCGGGGAACACAGTCATATACTTATCATATACATAATTGACTATTTCCTACATATATATATATATATATATAATATATATATATATATTTTACCTAATGTCTATTCACACATTTGCTAGTACAAAGGATGTCCATGAATCAAAGTAAAAGTCAAGGAATTAATGTATTAATATTAACTCTTCCCCCTGTATACGCTCTGAATATGTATAGAAAGATAGAAGAGGTTTGAGTTCTGAAACAGAAATAAAAAAGAGAGTAGAGAATATCAGAGTAAATTAAGAATATAAAAGAGAAAAATTATTTTTAAAAACCTGTTAATTTTTCAATGAGACCAAAAATAGAATCTGGAAGATACAGATTTATTCATACTACACGTTGGATATAACTATTTATTATGACCATTCTTAATATTATTTATTTATTTATTTATTTATTCATTTGACAGAGAGAGCACAGGCAGGCAGAACAGCAGGAGAAGGAGAGGGAGAAGCAGGCTCCCAGCCAAGAAGGAGTCCAACGTGGGGCTTGATCCCAGGACCCTAGGATCATAACCTGAGCTGAAGACAGATGCTTAACCACTGAGCAACCCAGGTGCCCCTTGTTAACCAAATGTGTTTTCATATGTTCATTAGTACAAAACATGTGCATGAACAAATACTGATTATTCAAGTGTTCAACTTTGTAGTAGAGGTTTGTGGAGTGTGTTATTACATGATTTGTCAGCATAAAATGATTCCACTGTACTTTTAAAAAAAATTTTAAAGATTTTATTTATTTATTTGACAGAGAGAGAGAGAGATCACAAGTAGGCAGAGAGGCAGGCAGAGAGAGAGGGGGAAGTAGGCTCTCTGCTGAGCAGACAACCTGATGGGCTATCCATCCCAGGACCCTGAGATCCTGACCTTAGCCAAAGGCAGACACTTAACTGACTGAGCCACCCAGGTGCCCTGATTCCACTGTACATATCTGGCTTTTGAAAACACTTATTTTCATTCCTAGGAAAATTTTGTTTTCAAGATGGAAGCTTTGTATTAATAGAAGTAAATAACTTACTAAATTTCATGGAAATTAGAAATGCCTCTTATTGATAGGACCCTGAGACTTGATAATAACCAACTAATCTCATGCCTTCATCTCTTGAATGCTATAATCTCTAAATAAACAACAAATAAATAAACCTTACTTCAAAGAAAAAAAATCCAGACAATTAATTTATTATTGATATCTAAATACATATTATCTCTAAACCCAGGTTTTAAAAATTAAGACAAGTAAGCAAAGAGAAAGAAACAGGAGAATTGTAACTATAACTGTACAACATCACTGTATAGAAAGGAGCTACTTCTTATCTTTGAGTCTAAGGTCTTGTGGGTAGACAATAAAATGTCAGTTTCTCTCATACATCTTCAAGATTGTTCTCTATAGGCAGAATTAATTTTTCAATGAAATCATATTGTCCTCTGCTATCAGTTGGGATCATTAGGATAAATAAATCTCTTAAGTGTTCAATAAAAATGAAGATAGCTCTTTATGATTCTCTTCTCTTTTTAAAAATGTGACTTCCTCTGGTACATAGTTTTGTTAACCTCAGCAAGATTGCTTTCTAAAGGTTTCAGACAACATTTAGTTTCACTAAGGAAACATATTCTAAAGCCTGCAATAGTTTTCAAATGTACTTTTTGTCACATGTCTTTTAGGACTCATCTGTATGACCTAGATCTGTCCAGTGTTCGCACTTGTCTTCTATTTCTCAAACATTTTTTTAAAGGGAGATTTTCCAGGCCCCGCACCCAATGCTTTTGGTTTTACAATTTCTTTTCCTCCTTCTCCTCTCTCTTAACTTCCTCTCTTTCTTTCTATTCATCCCTTTTGCTCTTCTATATTTTCCTCCCTCACTCCCAATCATTTTCTCAATTTCTTAGCTCTGTGATGTATGTAACTTTGTCATTAGAGTTACTTTTTCTCTTGCATGGTCGTTAGCTATCTCACTAGATATGAAAGCTCTTGACCGTTCTATTTTTGTCCTCGGTCCCTGGACAGAGTCTTTCAGAATCTCAGTTTCTGATTGTGAGGATTTTATAATAGTACATATGTCCAGCACGTAAAACACAGTAAGTAGTTATTAAATGGAATGTATTTTTCTGTTACATGAAATTTCCCACTTTTGTTTTGCATAAATCCCTTTTCTTTTTTTTTGTTTCCTTCAGGCTTCTTATATGCTTGTAATATATCAATACATAATTAGGTGTTTTAAAACCAACTTCATATTTTCACCTTGAATACCTTTTCAGAGGTTTATTTTTTGCTCTAAGACTACATTTTCATCTTTAACTCTTCAAATCTAAAGAGATATCTTGGATTTACAGCTTATAAATTTATAAACTGACATATTTTGTATCTTCTTTAGAATGAATGATTGTCAGATCAGTAATCAATGAAAAATAATGGTGCAGAACACTGAACATGTCATGTGCTGCTTTCCCCCCCTCTCTGTGAGTAAATTGTATTTATGAGGAAACTCATCAGCGCTTTCTTGTGTATACCCTCTTGTCACTTGCCAGAGGCTACTTTAGCATAAAACTATACTCAATCTATTGAATGCAAAATAAACATGTTCAAAGTAAGAATAATAGAAGACATTAATTTGTTTAAAATTAATTTTCTTAGCAATATTCATATTTTAATTTGTATGAAAATAAATATAAGAGTACATAAATCATAAGAAATGTTAACATGTTTTACTCTCCAAATCTGAAATTTTGGATTCCATAAAACATATGAAGAGTGAAATAAGTATTAAAAATGAAATTACATGGAAATTTTGATAGCTCTTCCTTACTTTATTCATGCTATATTATATCTTTACTGTTTATTTTTATATCTACTAGTCATTCTTTATATGTACAAATTATTTCATGAGTTGTGGTATTTATAGTTACTCCAATTGAAATACTAGAAAAGATAAAGGACACCAGTAAAGGAAAGAGAAGCACAAGTGAAGCATATTCATTGGTAGAAATAGGACATACAATGAAAAAAAATCAAAATTTAAAAATCACTAAATTGTGAAAAAATTATTAAGTAAAACAAGAGAAAATGAGTTGAGGCCATTGGATAGAAAAGTGTACATTGAAACCATGATGCTGTAATGCATAATTTCTAAGCATGAATTTATATGTCAAATATGCATATGTATATATAATTTATGTATCTTCAATATTTTCTAAAGGGAAAAGGTTGAGATCATGTAGACTGATTTCAAAATAGAGTTTTCCTCAAATACCATTTATTTGTCTTATCTTAAATCTAGTACACTTTTTAGTTATGAATCCTACATGATTTATTTCAGGATGGATATCAAAGGAACAGTTCACAATTGCAAGTTTGCTTTTTGAAATTTCTACACTTAACTCCTGAGAATGTGACCAGGAAATACATGACCAAATCTTGTACACAGATTTTTGTTAAAGAAAAAAGTAAGTTATTAATTTCTCCTTTTGAAGATTTATTTCCTCTCCTTGTGTTTTATGGAATCAAAATAATGAATGAAAACAACGTGTACTACTACTATTTGTGATGAATAATATAGCCAACCAATTCCCACAAATTTGTTTTAAATCTACTTCATTTATTCAGAATATCATGCATTTGTTAATTTTTCAAAGTATTTACTATCTTTCATGGGTTTTTTTTGAAATATTTCACTCTAGCTATAAAACCAGATACAATGTTGGTTCAGACCCACCTGTAATATGTATTCACCATGGGATCCTTGGAAAATTACTTTAATTATCTGACTTAATTTTCCTAATCTGTAAAATGAGTATAATAATATCAGTGTTCTAGAGCAGTTACAAAAACAAAATGAGAAGCTATGCTTAGTAAATACTAGTTCTTTTAATCTAAGTTTTTGTGAGGTGATGTAACCTAAAAGGTGAGAATGGCACATGGAAATAAAATAAGTGGAATATTTTGAGCACCACACTGTAATTATGTAAGCAAATGGGAAATATACAGGGAGGATATTGATGTCTTGCTTTTTCTTCAGCAGAACTGCATTCAACATAAAGGGGAGTCATTTTATTGAATAATAAAAGCCTGACAATCACTGTGATTGGCTGACGGCCATTACTGCAGTGTAATTCTAAACAGCTTGTTTTTCAAAGTTCTTCTTGCATAACTCTTCAAAACCCTGGCATTGCCCAGGCTAGTTGAAAGTTTCAGAACTCCTTTTTACAATGAAGTTTCTCACATTTGAATACTGCTGTGATATAGGTGATGGGAAATATGCATTGGAATAGTATTTTCTTCTTAAATTTTTAGAATCAGGTATTCTTTGACATGGAAGAAAAAAATTGGAAAATTTAGAAAACTAAGTTTTAATGGCAGACAAAATTAATTCATGACTCAGGGAAGACAAAGACCACGTGTGAAGAGATCTCATTTAAAAAAAAGAAGCCCAACATGTTTTGCAATGAAAAGCACACTTGATCTGTATTGTCCAGCTTAAAATCCTATGATTTCCCAATGGAACTCCAAGAGCCTTCTTAAGTTACCAAATCCACCTTGATGCATTCATCTTTTTCAGTAACTATTTCTAATCAGCAATCCTTACTCTAATGTATGTATAATAAGTGGGTGTAGAGTTGGCAACTCACCAAAATAAATGTTTAATGACATTTTAATGGTTATTTTAAATCTCTTTTATTTAAATTGTGGATTAATACTTTATTTGGTCAATGAAATCTGACCAGAATGTTTGAGAAACATATTTGCAGTTGAAGCTCTCTGTAATGGATGTGTACTTAATTTTCAGAATTGTCCAGGTTAGATCATCTCGGATGGAAGCATTTTATCTTAAATGTCAACATTAGAAACATTGAGATAAAGATCAGGGGCAGCAATCTGTGAACTGCGGAACTGTGTTAATTGTTCATTCTCAAACACAGAGATGCCAATTAATTCCACACAACCCAGATTCAGAGCAGCACGGGGAAATGGTCCTGATGTTAGTATTGCACAAAAATGAGGAAAGTAGATGTGTTCCGGCGCCCAGAAAGCTGATTCTTCAACAGGCAGCAATAGAAGAATCCCAACACAACCAGCAACTGGCTGGTGGAATCTTTGTTCAGGCGATAGGCACCTTAAACCAGCGGCTAGGTGGAGAAATCCCGCTTTCGCCCTCACCTTCAGAATAAACGGATTAGCCACCTGGGCTCCCGAGGGCTGCGCCACCGCCTCTCTCCTGGTGCACATCTCCCCCTCTCGACCGCCAAGTGCTCACTCCCTCCCAGAGAGCACTTACACAATGGACTCACTTGTTTGCCTTGAACCTCTCCTTTGACTTCCAGCCCCAGCCCACAACTTGAGCAAGAGTCAGGCAGGAGCCTCTGCCATGGAGAATGGACCCGCGAAGCCTTCCAGACGGGCTTGGAAGCACGCGCGCACACGCAGACAAAACAAACAATGCTCTGTCCACGAATGAATAAATTAACGACACCCATGCCCCCCATTGCTCTGCAGCCCGCAAAAAAGAAACCCGAAACGGGGTTTCCTAAATGCGAGATTTTGTTTTGCATTTCAAAGTGCAAACATTCTTTGGCGGCGGCGGAAGAGACGCTGCGCGTTCTGATGGCAATAAAGACTGACTGTGGCTTAGCCTGAGACAACGCCCCCAGTATCGCGCTGCGCCAGGTTCCCTGAGAACCCCGAGGGGGAAGCGCAGATCTAGGGGAAGGGAACAGCAGAGGCAAAGGCAGCTTAGGAGGGATGAAAATTGGGAAATCGGGGAGGAAAAAAATGAATGAGTTGAATAGGGATTTAATAGTGAAACTTCGGGAGAGAAGGGGGTGGGATCTCTCCCCAGGTAACTACCTTAAGATTAAAAAAAAAAAAAGATGAATGCATAAACAAGTGGCAAGCAACAGCAACTTTGAGGTGAGCAGCAAGTTGTTCACCTCCTCTAAGGCATTTGATCAGCACGCCCAGAACTGCCCCAGAACACGCGCTCCCCACCGGAGCCGGTGGCGGCGGTAGGGGCAGCGGTGGCAGCGGCGGCAGCAGCAGCAGCAGCAGCAGCAACAGCAGCAGTAATAGCGGCAGCGGCGGCAGAGGCAGCGGCAGCTGCGCGCCTCCGGCCCAACCCTGCTCCGCTCCCCCTCTCGCCGGCGCCCTGCCTGTCTTGCGTGTGCGTGTGCGTGTGCTCAGCCTCAGCGTGAGGGGCACCTGCTCGTCTGGGCTCACAGCGGAGGCAGCCTCGCCGGGAGCTGCCGTTGCCGCTGCCGCGGCTGCCGCCACTGGTGCTGCCGCTCCCAAGCGCCGGACTCCCCGTCGCCGCCGCCGCTTCGCCGCCGGAGTTGGGCTCCGTGGGGCTTCCCCCCTCGCAGCCTCGGTCCTTCCCGGCTGCCTGCAAGTCAGCCTGGCTCCGAGTCACGTGTCAGTGCCTGAGGCAGAGACTGAGAGAAAAAAACGCGCTTCATTCCTTCTTCCACCGCCATACTGTATTTTATACTAAATCTCATTTTTATTCCAACATTTTACTCCCGCTCGGTGAGTACCTTCTCAGTGACATTCTTGTCCTATTCTTTTTTTTTTTGTCCTTTTTTTTTTGTTTTTTTTTGTTTTTGTTTTTCTTCTTTTTTTTTCCACTTCTTTGATTATTGTTTATATTTGGGAAAGCTGGAGGAGCATGGTTTTGAGCCTTTTCCTGAATTCAAGTTTTTCTAGCATGCGATGGTTCTGTAGACAAGGCGCTGTGTCTGGGAGTCCGCGGCGACCGTGCCCGCTGGGAGCGACTCCCAAGTCCAGCAAAATATGCAACTGGTTTTATGGAAAAAGCGATGTGAAGTATGGTGCCTTTTTTTTTTTTCCTTTGTAAAAATAAAAAGCATGTTTCTAACTCTTTTTTTTGCATACTCTTTTTTTCTGATAAGATTTTTGTATAGGTGGGATTTTACGGCAGTGTTTACAAGTTTGTGGTTTTGCAATACTGGTGCAAACCAATGAGCAAAAAAAAAATTAATTTTCTATTTTTTTTGTGCCGTTTTTGGAAGCCGGTGAGAACAAATTCGTTTTTTTCCCTCCTGTTTTTGACACCCATTGATAACATGAAACTTTTCTTGCAGCTGGTTACTGGGATAATTTTTAAGCAAAATACTTTTTTCCTCCTTTATATTAACTGTGACTTTTGCACATTTGAATTTTTTAAAAAACCGAGATAATTTTATGATAGATATCCTGATATCTATATATTATCCCTTCTTCCTCCCCATCCCCTCCCCGTAAATCAATTTTCAAATGATGGCAGTGGAAGGTTTTTCTGGAAAAAAAAAATGAAGTGCGGTTTGGTTTCCTTGTCAACGGAGGATGAAGTGAACAGCTGAGCAGCTCGCAGAGAGCAGGTACTTGGTCCCCTTGGAGGCGTTTCCCGGGTTTGCAATGGCAACACTGGTCCTGGCAAAGAAAGCTGTGTGTGTGTCTGTGCGTGCGTGTGTGTGTGTGTGTGCGCGCGTGTGTATGTGCGCGCGCGCGTCTCCTGGCAGTGTCCGAGCCCGCCGTGGGGAAAGCCGTGCCGGGAGCTAGGGAAAGCCAAAGTCCGTTCCCTGCTTCGGGATCGTTTTTGGTTGTGCGCAAAATACAGTCCCTCCCCAGGCTGCGCCCAGGTCATCTCCGCGGCGGGCGGTGTCTGCGCCGCTGGCGGCGCCGGCTGGGGACGCGGGCCCTGTAAGTTCTCCGAGGGCCACTTGCAGAGCAGGAGGGGCGAGGGCCGAGGACGCGGTGCGGGTCAGCCGGGGCGGCCCCTCGGAGCGCCGGGTAGGCGTGGGGAGAAGCGGCAGGGGCAGCACCTTCCGAAGGGGCTGGCTACTGGCCACGCGGGCAGGGAGCTCGAGACATTTCCAGATCCCCGAGGATGGCACCAGCCACCGCACGCTCAACTCCTGCTCCTCTTTGCCAGGAGTAAACAACGCAGTAGGTCTTTCTCGGCCCGTTTTGCTTGTTCCGAAGGGTTTTGCTTTCTTAGTGGTGTTGTCTTTGCATCTTTTCTTTCTCTGTTGTGTTGCTTTGGTTTTAAGTGCTCGCTGGCGTCTTCCAGGGGTTGGGGAAATAATTTCTGTGGTAGTCAGTTGGATTTAATATTGAGAACTTAACTGTTAGTTTGCATTAATGAGACTACACCCCTAAGGTACAAAATAGCCTTTTATTTAAGTTTTAAAGGGACAGTGTACCCCCCCCCCCATTTTTAACCACCTGATAGTAGTTCCAGAGGTTTCCCCCTGAGAACTGAGCACAGGGCAAGGGGTAGGGGTTGGTTATGGTGTGATTGATTCCGGTGTATTGGTAACATTACAGTACTGTGTTGAGGGTATTCTGTGGAGTTTAAGATGTTTTATGATTGTCCTGTTACATATTTCCAGTATCATCTAGCACTGCTTTTTGGAGATGTACCAGTTGGTAATAAAAAGCCTTTTCTGTACTTAAACATAGTGACAGAATCTGCTGGAAAACTTGCTGTCCAAACAAATTTCTTGTCATACTTTAAATCTTGAAATCTGGAGGGTAACTATTATTTAAATGATTTGATTTTGAGACTTTGATTTTTTTTTCTTAAATGAAAAGTTCAGCCTTACATTTGTGATATGTATATAATTTGAATTCTGTTAAATACAAAGCAAATACTTCTAAAATTAAGTTTTCTTATAGGGTATCTATAGACAAAACAAATTCCAGCATACAAAAGGGCCCATAACAAATGGGTTAATTACTTACACTATGGCTTTTAAAACAAATGTTTCTCTAAGTCTGTCACCTCAGCTGCTGGAATGAAAAGTTTTATGCCCATATTTATTTACTCTTTGTAGTGAAAGAATTAGGAGTACAAATGATCATTTATCTGTAGAAGATTAAAATTTATTTCAATGTCTAGAAGGCTTTTAAAAAAATTCACGGTGCATTCTCAGTGATCTTTGGAAGTTTGCAGTTGAGTTATTTTTGTACTCTAGGTAGCTTTTCTCTGTTCAGAAAGTCCTGTTGCATTTATATAAGGAAGACAGCTCACTCACCTCTTGTGTGTGGACTACCAGACTTGATATCATGAAGGCTATAGTTCTAAGATTTGGCACAAATATCATGTCACTAAGCTTTAAATTTTGATTTGTGTGTGTGTCTAGAGTATATTACTAAATATAGTCTTTCATGTGGTTTAAGACCTAGCAAGAACATTTAAAAAGCCACTTTTTAGTCACTTCTGTTAAAATGTATATAAATAGAAGTGTTCATTTATTTAAAAAGGCAAGTGAATGCATACGTATATTATTTCTTAGCAGCTTATATATATTGTAAATCATTAAGTTCTTTTGAAAGAGAGAAACAGAGTGAGTAGAAAGAAAAAACTTGAGTAATCAAACCAGAATTTTCATGTTAGTTGCTGCCCTAAGGTGGGGGTAATTGGGTCTTAAGATTGGAGCAGACTTGATCTGTACCTATGATGTTTCCAAATGAGATTGAAACTATAATGGGGCAGATGAAGATGTTCATAGGACTTTAATGTGGGAACAGATATGTTGCTGTGCTCTGAATTCTGTAACTAAAGATCATACTAAGAATCTTTAAGTCATGTGAGGTTTTCATTTAATAGTCATAGTCCATTGTATTTCACACTTAAGGTACATTCTATTACATGCAAATTTTTGAAATTTCCTCCTTGAGGAATCATACTGGCAATTCTACAACTCTTTAACCTAGTCACCTAGTCTATGTGTGTTTTGGTTTAAAGTCTTTGCATGCGGTATCCTAGAGTTAGCACCGCCTACTGGTATCTTATGGAAAAATAATATTGTTCTTTCATTTAGTAGGCAACCCCCTCCCTCGCCCCCCCAACTCTGATCAACTTAATCATGCAAATTATTTTCACCTGCAGGGAGAAAGGGTTTGGGACGTAGAGGTGATGGGTGAGAGTAAGAAGACGCATAAATTAAATTGGTTATTAGACCATTAGCCAACTTTGAGAGTTTCATTTAAATTTCGGCAAAGAAATCATCACAAAGTTAAAACAATTGTTAAATTTCCTAGAACTTTTCTATGGGATGTCAACATTTGGGCATTTTGAAAAATCCTGGTTTACTGAAATAATTTTACAGTTTCTGATCCAGTCTTGAACATTATAGAGAAAGCAACCCCTAGCTGGAATCCTGTCTTGAGTGTGTGGTTTGTCCAAACAATTTTGAATGAAATTTTCATCATTCACAATAAACATTATTTTTTTTCCTTATATTTACCCTTACATGATTAAAAGCAAGCAAGTAGCACACTGATTTTTTTTTCTTAGTTTGCATGAAGTAGGTTATGTATGAGGGAGGAAGTTTCAAATACATAATTAATAAAGGTGCTCTTTATATTAACCACCAAAGATATACTGTCTTTTTAAAAAATATTTATTTTGTTTATTTATTTATTTTGTTTATTTTCCTCTAATTTTTATGAAAGGCTACTCTTTCAAAGAGATGCTGTATTTAGGCAAACAAATGATGCCTTTAGAATATAAAAATAATGGCATAGAAAAATAATGCACATACATATCATATGCCAAAAATATTGTATTTTCCTAGCTAAAAGAATCATGTGCTATATGAATAACTATTTCCTAGGTAAAATAATCACTTTTTAAATGAGCTAATACAAAGTGTGTGGAAAAGCTCCGATGTCTGTTACCTTCTTGAAAGCATTCCACTTGAGTAAGAATATGGTCATGCTTTGTTTACTCTTTACTGGTATTGCAAGCAACTAATCATACAATGCACCAAATCAAGCAAAACTCTACATTGGAAATAGAAGAGAAGCAGATATTTAGAACCGTTTGCATGAAACAAAGGAAATTGAAGAAATTATGTTATTTCAATTTATTTACTCTCTCACTTTTGAAAAATCTTATTTTTATAAGTTTTCTGTGATTTTAAAAAATAGTTATTAAGAAAATTCTATTTTGTGCATTAAAAAACTGCAATAATGATGAATTTTATTCCTGAAACTCTGGAATGTAATTAAAAACTAATTTAAAAAATTAGTTTTTTTTTAAAAAATTCTTCACTGATGTGAAGGTATTGTTATTATTTTCTTATTCTTTCATATTATTCTTATTTGCTACTTCTAGTGACTTGCATGGGTGCCTTTAAAATCCCATTTTCTTAATTTAATATGATTTTTAATTTAATAAATTTCTCTTTAGTAATTAGCAGGGGCAACATAAACTTGAACATTATTGATGACAAGGACAATTAGTTTCACTACACCATGATTTTGAGAACAATAATTATTAAATAAAACTGAGGTATATACAAAAAGCTAGTTAAACATTAACAAATGTTATCGAAATATAATATTTGTTATCACTTTTATTTTTATTATTAAATTTTGACCTGTGGAAGAGACATATCTAACCCAGCCATTGCCAACTTCCACTAGTTTTACTTTATTCTTAATAGCTTTTAGTTTTTCAAGAAAATATTGGGATATTATTTTGTCGTTGCTATTCATTTGTTTTGTTAGACTTCTGTTAAATAGTTAACTTACATTGTGGGGAATTGGTTTTGTGTTTTTGTAACTTTTTTTGTTTGTTTTGCATTATCTGGCTGTTTTCTGGGACTGAAACCTGGAGAATATAGAGGTGTGGATTTCATTTTCTATCCATTCCAAGCTTCAGGGAAAGCAATGGGAGAATTACTTAGTGTTTAGGATAAAACTGTTCTCGACTGTCCTTGGAGACTCTTCAGCAGGGGTCAAGGCTGTAAGATTTATTCCTTGGGTCATGTATAAATCTTAAGTCGAGAGAATTCTAGCGGAGAACATGGGAACCCTGTCGTGCTTTTCTGAAAGATGCAATGGTATGCATCATTAAACACCCGCATAATAAAGAAAAAATAGAGACTTTATTTGCATAAATATATTTTATAAAATTACATCTAACTCATCAATTTCTCTCTATATTTTGTTAGAATAATATAGTTGAACATTTTGTTTAAATTTTAAGAGTGGAAATTAATTGTATTCATACAGAATCCATGTGTATAGATACACATCTCGATAGTTATATGCTAAATTGCAAAAGGTACAACATATTTTGAGTCAGTTTGGAAATTGTTACCAGATTGGAGTAGGCAAGGGCTATGTTTTCTTTAATCAAGATGTGTGGGACAGAAAAGTAAGATTAACATTTATTGATCTGTCAAGTGAATGTAGTTCCATTTGTTCTTCCATGAGTAGGTTGAATGATTATTTTATATTTTTGAGGAAACTGAGACTTAGACATGTAGCTTGCTTAAAACTCCACAGGTAGTAAAGGGAAGAGTGACAGGAATGTCTGAATTGATATCTTATGTCCCTCCTTCTGTACAGGGATCTTCCATTTGTGGGGAGGGATTTGTTTGTTTTGTTTTAGCTAATCTAAAACAACAGCTGCATCTTTATTCTTGGTACATAATTTAAAACTACTGTGGCCACACTCAGTGGGGAGTGGTATGGCTAGAAAAAATAGAAAATGGCACCATTTACACAGAGACGTTTACTGGTCCTGAAAGGAAAGGAAAGGTGAAAAGGAAAGGAAAGGTGAAAGGACCTTTAAGTAACCACAGCATCACAAATCTTTCCATGACTATAGGATTTTCTTCAGAGAATCGAATCATGGAAATTTGTCAGGAGCCACTGGTACTATGTGGTCAAGACAAAATTAGATTGTTCAATATCTACACGTGGCTTTATAGATGACCTGGGAGAAACACTCAACAAATGTTTACTTACTAAGTACAAAATGTAATCGGTACTTGAGGCTTTTGAGTGTGAAGTGAAAAATTAGTCTTCTGCACAAGGAAAACAGAACCACCAATTTTCATAACACAGCAAGTCTATAAATATAGGTGTCTCGTCTGTCTACCAGCATTTCACTATCAACATCATCTCCACCTCAGAATGCACTGTTACACATATTTGGATGTGACAATTTTTCAAGCTCATGTTAGCCATTTGTTAATAACATAAAACACATACAACTGTAAGATGTTATTTTAGGGTACTGTTTTTAATTGCTTCTTCAGATGTGTGAAAAAGCCTTCCATTATTAAATAGTTTCCTTGGAACTTGAAAAAGTGAATATTTTTCAATAAAGAATGGGAAACATATACTACCACAGAGGCAGTGTGAATGTACGTGATGAAATGGATTGCAAAGATAATGGTAAATCTGCAAGTCCATAAAAACAGTGGATTTGAAGGCCAAGGCAGAAGGTCCCTTAAGAGCTGCCTTTGTGTTTGGAATCTGGATAACTTGAGAATGAGTGGTGTATGGGTGTATGGGTGGCTCAGTTGGTTAAACGTCTGACTCCTGAATTTGGCTCAGGTCATGATCTTACGTTCCTGAGATTGAGACCCAAGTTGGGCTCCATGTTGGACATAGAACCTGCTTAAGATTCCTTCTTCCCATCTCCCTCTGCCCCCCTTCCTCCAGCTCTCTCTCTCTTTCTTTAAAAGGAAGGAAGGAAGAAAGAAAAAGAGAAAGAAAGCAAGAAGGAGAAGAAAAGAAAGAAAGACAGGAAGAAAGAAAGAAAAAAAGAAAAAAAAAAACTAGTAGTATAAAACAAAAAAAACAAAATATCTAGAGAAGAACCTGACTTGGTGGTAGAATGGTTCAGCTTTGAATATAACACTGATTTGAAGCACCCACATTAATTCCTGGATAAAATGACCAATGTGCAATGAAATTCAGCTCTAAAGCTGGAAAACACACTGAAAGATAGATATATTACAAGCTTATTTATGCTAAAACTTTAGGAGGGAATAACTTACCCGAAGGCAAAAATTGGGGAAACACTTGTATTTTTATGATTGGATGTGAAGGGATCTGGTTAAAGCAGAAAAAGAGGAAGAGGAGAATACCCACTGAAGGTTAAAAAAATGTGTGTGTGTAAAGAAGAAGTGCTGTTCATCAGGGCCCATGTTGCATAGGCTTATAGGAAGGTGAGACTTGAGGAGAAGTGTGGGAATGATGGGTGGAATTCTCCTACTGTGGAAATGGTGGGTGGAATCTGTATCAAAATCCACTAATTTTAAGAAGAAACTGAATGAACTTGAACAAATGAAAAATTCTGGATATGATGTGGCAGCATCATAAAGAGGTCAGTCCCTAAGACTGTATGTGTCACATATTATTATTGTATGTGTGTACCTGTGTGTATGTGTATGTGTGTGTGCATGCATGTAACCTGATCTCAAAAGAAAGACCTTAAAAAGTTTTCCTGAAACTAGGTAAGTTGATTCTGAGTTACATATAGAAAAATAAAAATGCAGGGATAACCAGGGTAACTCCAAAAGAGAAGAGCAAAGAAGGAGCTAATCTATCCTATACTAAAATATACTATAAAGCCTTTAAAAATAAATACATTTACTAGCTCCTGAAAAGTTTTCTAAACAGTGTCTCTCCAGCTGCAGTGAGCACATATAGTTCACAAATTGTGGTTTCTAAACACCATTTCCTACTCAAGGGGATCAGAGCTTTTTAGAGAATTGGCCGATTTTAAGTCTAGGTAGAAAAAGTATAAGATGAGCCTGGGATATCTCATTGTGCCTGAAAGTAAGGACATGTCCAAAGATAAGTAAGATTATATTAACTTAATTTATAAATCATAACTATAAATGAGAGCCAACTTGAAGGGCTTTCCAGTTGCCAAATTCAGATAAATTTGAACATCGAGTGTTGTTGGTTTACAACCTCAGCATTTTCTTGGGTGAAATTTGGAACTGGCCCCCATACTCAGAAGGTAAGGAGAAACTAAAGCAAGAGGTGTATTGGTCTAGGTTGTAGGTGGCAGTTTTAATAAGCAAGGAAATTTGCACAGGATTATCACAAGACTAGTAGATCTTTGCATCTATCCACCAGAATCTTAAAAGTTTATATAGAGACTTTGGTGGGGTTTGGTCACGTATGCAGTCCAGATGGGCTCAACAGCACATTATTCTCTTAAGACTGTGTACTTGAAGTGGCTCCTAGTGTGGGAATAGTGGGGGAATGTACGTTTCAAGGACAGAGGGGGAGGTAAGGAGCATCTGATTGCCTGGGTCCAGCTTGAGGGTCAACCAACTGTCACATCTTCTCAGTAACCTCCTCCAATAAGAATGACTGTAACAATTTATAAAAACTGAATGAAGCAAAATCCATGAGTCCATAATGAAACTCAACCCCCCCCAAAACAGGAAACAATTCTGACAATAATTAAATTGAAGGAAATGGTTAGCCTGTTTTTTAAAGGAAGAACTCTTCTCTAGTTGATGAGGGACCAGTTCTTTACAAAATGATGAGAAATAATTTATGTAAGAAATGCTAGAATTAGAAAATTACTGTTTGTAACTCCCAATGAAATAAATAATTCAGTCAAGAATCATCAACAGGTGCAAACTCATTAGTTAAAAGTATTTTGGGCAATAACATATTCTCATGGTGCTCAGATATTACTTCCTAATTACTTCTAGAAGTTGTCTTTTTAAATAGACAGCTTGATGCCATGAGCCTCCTGATGGATGCAATGTCAAGTCTCTATCCAGCACCATTTGTGAAATATTGTTGCTAGAATGTTTAAGCTGAGCCTAATAAAGCCTGCTTAAACTTAACTTTTAGTTTACAGAAAAATACAAGAAAGAGGAACACGTTAAACTAAACCATGAGGAAAGAGGCAATTTCCAAGGTTTAGTGTTCTGCATTCAACATACCAGACATGTGGCCTGGTTTCTTCAAAAGTCACACCACGGTAGGGAGAATTCTCTAGATTAGAAGAGAGTAAAAGACAAACAAATGCAATACTGGAAACTGTATTTGATCCTATTAAAAAAAACAGACTCCAATCTTGGGAGAATTGGGAAAATTTATATATACACTAGATAACAAATGATATTAGGAGATGCAAGCTCAGTTATGTAGTGATAAGTGCCATGTGTTCTTATGGGTCATCAAGTGTGTGTGTGTGTGTGTGTGTGTGTGTGTGTGTGTGTGGTGTCTGGAACAAATCATTTGTTAGTTTTTGGATGCAAGGAGATGTTACTCAGATTTCATTGTACTCTTTCAAATTACCTGTTTGATTTTTTGTTTTCAGTTAAAATGTTGAAAAATCCATTAGTTGTCACTGAGAAAAAATATATATATTGGAGTTAAACAGAAGCATAAAGAAGTCCCATTGCCCATGTTTAAGGTCATATGCGGTCTTAAAGATTCGAAGACAAGAAGTAAATGAAGTTTAATGCTAATCATGGGACTGAAATATTACTCAGAGAGTAATATTATTGAATGAATTATATTTTTAAGCCAGAAAAAAGAAAACCCGAATGCGTATTTACTTTTAACAGGATGGAATTCCCTAGCAAGAAGAAATGGAGCTGTAAGGATGAGGATGGTAATTTTCAGAACACATATCAGAATGCTCTAAGGAATTGACTTGATCAGTGTTAGTGCAAAAAGATGTTTGCATCTTAGAAGAGGAAAGAAATTGAGTCAGTTTATTAGTTACCTGAATTCCTTATTTATCCAGCCCTGTACTGGAGGGTGGAGATTCAGTGGTAATAAGACTCCATGCCTACAGGGAGTTTGGGCATGTGAAATGGTGACTTTAGTCTTCTCAGGTACAAGTGCAAGATTATAGGTTGAGATGAATTGGTACGGGGACAAGAGCTTGGGGGAATATAGCCAAGAATATGCAGGAGGTCTGTAAAAAAGATTCTAGAGCCATAAAGGGGAACTTGGCAAAATTAACAATTCATCATATTTTAGTCAAGGCAATTGCATCACTTTCTTTAGCAGTACTTAGTCTATAATCTGAATGGGTGTAGCAAACAACTGAGGTTTACTTACTTGATTAGGAGATTAGCAGTTGTACATAATGCAAAACAATGAGTCTGGCTTTCTAGGGTTAGTGAGTATGTTATAGAAAAGAAAGGCCATAAATCTGGGCTGGGAAAGGGGTCAAGGGCAACTCCAGATGAATAAACTAAGAACAGTTTAAGAACTGAGAGCCTGAGGTAAGGATGAAAGCTAATAGCAGTTTGCTATTTTTAATAGAATGAGAAAGGTGCAAGGATGGATGTCTTTCGTCAGAGAAGAGTATTATTCTTCCAGATTTTGATAGTGGAACAGAGTCAAATGATGAACACACTTTAGAGTTTGAAAAGACATGTGGCTAACTAAGGTTGCTGATATTGAGAAGTTAAAGCATTGTTTTGTTTTAATTTAATTTAATTTTTTTCAGTGTTCCAAAATTCATTGTTTATGCACCACACCCAGTGCTCCATGCAATATATGCCCTCCTTAATACCCACCACCAGGCTCACCCAACCCCCCACCCTCTGCCCACCCCTCTCCAAAACCCTCAGTTTGTTTCTCAGAGTCCACAGTCTCTCATGGTTTGTCTCCCCCTCTGATTTCCCCCAGCTCACTTCTCCTCTTCATCTCCCAGTGTCCTCTGTGTTATTCCTTATGCACCACAAGTAAGTGAAACCATATGATAATTGACTTGCTCTGCTTGACTTATTTCACTCAGCATAATTTCCAGTCCCGTCCATGTTGATACAAAAGTTGGGTATTCATCCTTTCTGATGGAGGCATAATACTCCATAGTGTATATGGACCGTATCTTCTTTATCCATTCATCTGTTGGAGGGCATCTTGGTTCTTTCCACAGTTTGGCAGCTGTGGCCATTGCTGCTATAAAAATTGGGGTACAGATGGCCCTTTTCACTACATCTGTATCTTTGGGGCAAATACACAGTAGTGCAATTGCAGGGTCATAGGGAAGCTCTATTTTTAATTTCTTAAGGAATCTCCACACTGTTTTTCAAAGTGGCTGCACCAACTTGCATTCCCACCAACAGTGTAAGAGGGTTCCCCTTTCTCCACATCCTCTCCATCACTTGTTGTTTACTGTCTTTTTGATTTTGGCCATTCTAACTGTTGTAAGGTGGTATCTCGATGTGGTTTTGATTTGATTCTCCGTGATGGCTAATGATGATGAACATTTTTAATGTGCCTGCGAGGCAGGAATCTATCTACATACTGGAGTAAAACATAGGCAGTAACCTCTTCGACATCGGCCACAGCAACTTCTTTCAAGACATGACACCAAAGGCAAAGGAAACAAAAGCGAAAGTGAACTTTTGGGACTTCATCAAGATCAAAAGTTTCTGCACAACAAAGGAAACAGTCAACAAAACAAAGAGGCAACCCAGGGAATGGGAGAAGATATTTGCAAATGACAGTACAGACAAAGGGCTGATATCCAAGATCTATAAAGAACTCCTCAAACTAAACACACACAAAACAGATAATCACATCAAACAATGGGCAGAAGACATGAACAGACACTTCTCCAAGGAAGACATACAAATGGCTAACAGACACATGTGAAGAAAGGCTGAGTGTTAAAGTGTAATTTAGAAAAAGGATTTTTTAAGAAGATTTATTTTAGTTATTTATTTTGGGGGGGCACATGTACTTGAGCAGGGGGTAGGGCAGAGGCTGAGGATCTCAAGCAGACTCCGAGCTGAGTGCAGAGCCCCATGAGGGGCTCAATCCCAGGATCCCAAGATTATGACCTGAGCTGTAATCAAGAGTCCAATGCTCAGCCAATCCAACTAGAGAAAGGATTTTTTAAATCCATAATTCCAGACAGAGAAAAAGGTGGAAAGGAAAACTTTAAAATGTACTAAAATGTATCTGTGACATTTCTAAAGGTTTATAATCAACTGATGCTATAAAGGCTTTTTTTTTTTCATTTATGTAGAATTTTAGTCCTCTCTTTTGGAACATCATGAAGAGAGCTGTAAATAAATAATCTTTGTATCTGTCTTGACTCTAATTGGTTAGAATATTCAGGAAATACGGAAATAAACTCTGCCATGGTTACTGCAACCCACAGTTGAGTTTTAAAAGGAAGTTACTGATCAGAACCAGGGAAACTAATATAGGATATTACAATTAAATACTTTCTAAACATAACAGTAAATAGACTTTAAAAAGGTTATAGGGGCACCTGGGTGGCCCAGTGGGTTAAAGCCTCTGCCTTCGGCTTAGGTCATGATCCCAGGGTCTTGGGATCGAGCCCCGCATCGGGCTCTCTGCTCAGCAGGGAGCCTGCTTCCCCCTCTCTCTCTCTGTCTGCCTCTCTGCCTACTTGTGATCTGTGTCTGTCAAATAAATAAATAAAATCTTTAAAAAAAAAAGGTTATATAGTTTGTTAGTATATTTTGTTATCTAGTTCAAGGTTTTTTTGTTTTTATTTTTGTTTTTATTTTTGAAGTCCAGGTAGGTAGACAGACAATAGCTATTGTTACTGCTCGATATGTTGCTGCAGCTGCTACGACCTCATTCCATTTATAGATCATCCCTTATGTATCAGACTGACTGCTAAGTGCTTAGTCATATTGTGTCTCTTCTTTGTTACACCCCAGAAGAATATACTATTATCCCAGATAGTAATATTTGGGAAGACACTGAGGATCAGACAGAGGGCTTGTCAAAAGTGCTGTCAAATGTGTGAGTAAAGATCTGAACACAAGCCTTTTTGCTCCACACTTACACCTCCATGCCTTCTTTAAAAAATGGAAAAGAAGATATTTGATTTGTACATCATTAGGTCAGTGACATTTGTCTCATAAAATAGGAACCCTTACCGCAGCTCCCTACGTTGGGAAGATTTAAAAACACAACGCTTTTGTTCAGAACTGTGTGGCTCTAGACTGCATTTTTTGTCCTTCTCAGAGTCTTCCGCAGTGTTTCTGCTCTTAGCACAATTGTGACTTTGAACACTTTTTCATTCATTCTTCCACTATTTATTGGGAATCTGTGGTATCTAAGTGTATCTTAGGAGATTTAAAAAAAAGTTTAAGAAAAAAGATACTGAACCTGTCCTCATGAACTGACAACCTACCTGAAGAAGGAAATGGTGCATGTAGAAAGTGACAGTAATCAGAATTAGGTAAAGTAAAGATGATTACTTATGGTTACGTAGATTATTAAGGCACTTGGAAAATTTGGAGTGCAGAGTCTCTCTCTTTCTTCCATTGACTTTGCAAGATCCTCAGATTGGGAGATTTGACAGTACTCTCTGGATATGTTATCCAGAGTTAGGAATACATGAACGCATAAGGGGAAATGTGTAGCTGGCAAAGTAAATAGGACAATGAAGAGGACAACAACAACCAAAAGATTTAGAGAGGGCCATCTGGAAAGGAAATTGGAGGATGAAAAAGAATGGTTAACTTTCAAAGAAAAAAGAGGTGAGCAATAAGTAGATACAGTTAATATGAGTGTATGATTTTGTATTCATATTTTATTCACTAAAATAGAGTTCATTATTTGGGAAGATGAATTTTATTTTGGAATATACTGAGATTATTCAGAATTTCAAACAAAACACCTTATTAGAAACTTTTGAATATATAAAACATATAAAACAAGTTCAGAAATATCTATGCATTTAGATGCTTTAGGTAGACAGCAAGTACGGCTGACCCTTGAACAACACAGGTTTGAATTCTTCAGGTCCACTTATGCATGGGTTTGTTTTTGTTTTTGATCAGTGCAGTACAGCACTGTGAGTGTATTTTCTTTATGATTTTATTAATAGCTTTCTCCATCTTAATTATAAGAATACAATATATATTACCCATAGCATGCAAAATGTGAGTTAATCGACTGTTTATGTTGTTTTAGTAAGGCTTCTGGTCAGGAGGCTATTAGTAGTTAAGTTTTCAGAGAGTCAGAAGTTATACATGGATTTTCAACTGCACAGGGGTCAGAGTCCCTAACCCCTATGTTGTTCAACAGTCAACTTCATTTTTTTAATAATTTAGATTAGTGGGGTGCCTGGGTGGTCATTTGGTTGAGTGTCTGCTTTCTGCTCAGGTCATGAACTCAGGGTCCTGGCGTTGAGCTCTGGGTGGGGCTCCCTGCTCAGTGGGGAGTCTGCTTCTCCCTTTACCCCTGTCTCCCCTTGTTGCTCTCTCTTTCAAAGAAATAAACAAAATCTTTTTAAAAATATATAATTTAGTGACCCAGTCCTTATGAAAATACTTTGTTTTATTTACTCTCTGAGTGTATTCCATCATGTTTGTAGTCTTTACTTCAGAATTGCTAGAGCCTTCTTTTCTTATTCCAGGCCTCCCTCCTGACATTGTTGCAATTGTAGAAACAAACAAACAAAAAAACAAAAACAAAGGTGAAAAACTGTAGAAGAGGGAAGAGGGGAAATAGAGGAGGAGGTCAATGAGAAGACATTCTCTAGATCAGCACTGCCCAGGTGAAAGAGAAGGCAAGCCAGGAAAGCAAGCCATCTTGTACAATTTTAAAATTTTTAGAAGACCCATTAAGAAGAAAAAAGAAACAGATAAAATTAATTTTCATAATATATTTTATGTAACTCAGTTTATCAAAAATGGTTATTTTAAAGTGTAATCAATTTAAAATTATTTTTTAAATGTTCTGCTTTTTTTGGTTTGTTTTTGTTTTGGTACTAAGTCATTGAAATCCAATTGGTATTTTACATGTAGAGCACAGGACCAGCCAAGGTTAAAAAGTGCTCAATGGCCACATATGCTGATAGTTAGGACTAGGATAATGAAGATCTAGAGGGTTCACAAGTCTCAGGACTATGTCATGCTTTAAAATTTTTTTGACGTCCTACTCCTTAGCAGAGATTACCCAAGATATATTTTGAAATGCTCTCTGATTGTCTCAATTTTAGCTTTCACTTTTTATTAAGAATCTAAACTGAAATCCACTGAAGTTCATTTTTGCTAAAAAGTAATCTCGGGGCGCCTGGGTGGCTCAGTTGTTTATGCATTAGAGTACGGTCAGTTGGCAAAGGAATATTAATATCCATTCAATAAATAGTTCTTGAAAATTTGCTTTTCACCATTCTGTGTGTCATGAGATACTCTAGAATCTATGAGAATGGAGATTTTGGTGTGGAAGGGGCAGACGGTGACAAATTCCCTAAGAGGTAAAAATAAAGTTCAGGGTTAACATGGTATCTTATTTTGTATTAAATCAGAAGATTAATTTCCATATGTAATTCCACTCACAAAACATGTCTCATAATAAAGTGAATAAAGTCAAACCAGTTTTTGTTTAAATAAGTACTGATATAATTTTTAGTAAACATTTTTAATTATATAATACTTGTATAATTTATGTAGTCTATACATAATAATCACATATAAATGTTTAAATATATACTATATAATATATGTAGTAAAAATTTTGCACTTAACAATATACTTTAAACATACTGTCAGTAACTGTCATTTGCAACATAAATTTAATGGCAATATAGAATTTCACAACATAAAATTTTTGCTAAATTTTGAATGTTTTAGTTGATTCTGTGCATTTTCTTCTGATTTTTATTCTAAATAATGTTTATTCCTGTACTTACATATTTTTGTGTTTTAGTCCAGTGCTAGC
Organism: Martes martes; assembly: GCF_963455335.1. Taxonomy (NCBI): domain Eukaryota; kingdom Metazoa; phylum Chordata; class Mammalia; order Carnivora; family Mustelidae; genus Martes; species Martes martes. The sequence continues at coordinate 50,281,784 of NC_137891.1, read as the reverse complement.
AGAATATGCACTTTTAATTTATATGAGTTCATACATTTTTTATTATGTTTTTAGTGAAAACACAAGCTTAGCACTTCATTGTTCAGGAAATTAATCTTCTTGTCCAACATTGGTAGAAAAACTGTGTTGGACTTATTTACAGATGATATTAAAAAAACCCATATCACAAGAAAGTAGTATATAACCTATTGTAGGTATTTTCGGGAACAGTTTTTACATACCTTTCATGAGTACTTCAGAACCTAACCACTAAGAAATGGGCTATATAATTGTAATTTGTAGAATATTTTTCTTGCATAGGCAGTGGCATTTTGAATAGTTAATTTTTAAAAATTGCCAGAACTTTTAAAATTTAAAGTTTAAAATGTTAAGTGATTTCTTAATATTTCCACCACCTATATGTGTATTTACATTGGAATACTCTGGTTGCTTACTGGCACAAATAATAACACTTTAGTAATATGTCACTCACATGTGAAAGTTACTTGAAACATAACACAAAAACAGAATTATACGGGAAAGGAGTAAAGACACCAGTACTTTTTTCAGTTGTCTATTAATTATTTCTAACAACACCACAAAAGAGAGTTAGTTCTTTCGAAAAAGAAACAAATGGAAATGAGAAAGATGCGTCTGGCATTTATCACTCAGGAGAACTGGGCTTTTTACCTGCCATCAGAAGAGTGCCTGGTGCTGTGAGGGGGACCTGGGTGTCTCAGTTGGTTAAGTGTTCCGTCCTTGATTTCTGCTCAGGTCATGAACTCAGGGTCATGAGATCTAGCCCTGCATCCACTGAGCTCCACATGGAGCCTTTTCGGGATTCTCTCTCTCCCTTTCCCCCTCCCCACCCATGCCCTCTCTAAGAATAAAATAAAACAAATCTTGAAAAAAAGAGGGTTCCGTGTGCTGTGAATCTTTTCTAGGGAAGAGAAACTGTACATACGCAGCCTCCTTTTGAGTCCTTCAAAGTTGCAAGGATGACTAGAGTTTGCAGAGAAGTATTAGAACCGTTTGATGTCCATTTTTTGTTTGTTTGTTTGTTTACAATTTTGTTTTTTGTCTATCGTGTGAATCACAGTAGAATTCTGAAAAGTACAGGAAGAAAATAATTTTCTCAGCAGATTATTCTGAACTAATTTTAATGAAAGTTTTCAAATGCCTTTCTTTCATTTACTCTTGGGTTAATTAGGGTTCTCTCCCATCACATTGTTGATGGCAATAGTAAAAAAATGGCGCTATTCAAAATAGAGTCTGTGGCCTACTGATTGCTAGTTGGAGTCAAGAAATTGAGACTTCCCTACAACTTTACAGAACAATTTTATGTCTTATTGTCTTTTTGTTTTTTTTTCCATATTTTTCCTAGTAATATATTTTTAAAAGATTTTATTTACTTATTTCTGGAGGGAGAGGGAGGGAGCATGCATGTGAGTGTGCATGAGTGGGGGAGGGGCAGAGGGACACAGGTGGGGAGGGGGAGGAAAAGGGAGACAATCCTAAGCAGACTCTGTGCTGACTCATAGGACCACTCTGGGCTCCATCTCATGACCCGAGATCATGACCTGAGCTAAAACCAAGAGTAGGACACTTAGCTGATTGAGCCATCCAGGAGCCCCTTTAGTAATATATTTTTGTTGTATTTTACAAAATACTTGTTTGCGACTGGTTAGAAACTTAAAAAAAAAGTCATTCACCACAAATTGTTTGGGAAGTATTGGGATAAAACACAGTACACTGCACTTACACATTTTTTTGTTCTTTCTAGATTATGTTCATCTTGAAAATAAAGATGGTATAATTCAGTCATTCACTAACTCATATTTATTCATTTGCTTACAAACACTTATCAATTGACGCAGTGTTAGTTACTGATACACAGAGTAAATAAAACATCGTCCCATTGGTAATGGGCTCACAGTCTCCAGAGAAATTTAATTCTATGAGAGTAGTGGCCCTAGTGTTTATAGAGTCAATAAACATTCCTAGAATTAATTGTGTTATTTAAGTAAATATATATAAATATATTCATAGATATACAGTGTGTGTATATATATGTGTATTATAACACTTATAATATTTTTGTTTTTTAAACCTCTGGCATTATATGCAAATTGCCTAAAATTTCAAAAGAAATTATCACAGGCAGGTCACATTTAAGTGTTCTGATAATGTAATCTGAATAAAAACAGAAAAATATCATATAGAGACTGATATTGATATTCAGAGTAGTTTGCCCAAAAGATCTGAGCAAATATCAGAATCATTATTGATAGAATTATAGTTCTAAAAAAAAATAAGGAAAGAGGAGCACAAAAAAAAAAAACTTTCTTTAGTTGAAAATATCTGGGAAATACTGATATTGTGATTGTTTTTATGAGACTGACGCGCTACCTACTGCGCTAACGAGGCACCTTGTGATTGTTTTTAAAAAGGAATAATTTTTTTCTTTTTTTTCTTTTTTGCATAGATGTACATATTTTGACCCCATCAATTTATGTTGAATGCATATAAACTTGCATTGTAGCCATGCATGCTATTACTGCCTTTGCATATACCTGATTAACATCAGTTTCATCTAAATCAAGTTACTTGTCCTCATTTTTGCCTATTTTTTGTTTGCTTTTACAGAAATGTTATCTCACCATACTATGTTCCCCAAAGTACCACTGTGACATTTTGCTTTTTTAAAAATATTTGGTGAATTCTTAAATGAATCTTTTTTGTGCATGCCATATGTTCAACTCCTGTCTCAGATTTCTTCATAAAGCTTATGTGGTTATTTCTGTTATCATTTCCAAAAATAATTTACTCTGAAGACATAATTTTAGTAAGCAAAAGCAGTGTTCGGTATTCCTAGGTTTAAATAATATATAGCAGTTTTTTATATGGCATAGGCATACAAAATATGCCAGGTTTTTCAGACCCATTATTTTTATTCCTATTTTATCGATGTTGGACTGGAGAATCAAAGAGATTAAGTTACTGGCCCAGGGTGACAGTCTACTAGGTAGCAAAGCTAAAATTCAGTCCAGGTCAATCTGATGAAAGTCTGTCATTTTGACCCATAGGTTACTCCATTTCATAATTCATGCCATGTTAAGTAGGATTTAATTACTTACACATAGGATCCTCTGTCTTAGTCTGTTTGGGCTGCTATACCAGAATACCATAAACTGGGTGATCTATAGACAATAGAAATTTATTTCCCACATTTCTGAAAGCTGGGAGGTCCAAGATCAAGGCAGGAGCAGATTCACTGTCCAAGGAGGCTGTCTTTGTGGTTCATAGAGGGCTGTCTTCATGAGGCATCCTCACACAGCAGAAGACATGAGGGAGCTCTCTCTAGGGTCCCTTTCATAATGGCACTAGTGCCATTCATGAGGGCCCCACTCTCATGATCTAATCACACCCTAGAGGTCCTACATCCTTGTACCATCACATTAGGGGTTAGGATTTTAACATATGCATTTCAGATAGAAAACATTCAGTTCTTAATATCTTTTTATGTGATGTTCGTTATTTTTCCTGACTAACAAAATGTGTGTTGACACTTCAGAAAGTCTGTGACGCCATTGAGCTCAGGTAATGTTCTCAGTATACAATTACCGAACATTTGCTCTCTTGACTCAAGACAGATAAAGTGACAATACTATAAGTTATAAAAACCCACCCTGCCTACCTGTCCCCCCCTGCCCCCCAGTCCCACAACCTTAGTTTCTGTTATCTCAGGGTAAAATCAACAATCAGGATGAAGAAAGCCATATGGCCAGAAATCAACTTCATGAAGTTTTGTTTTGTTTTGTTTTGTTTTCTGTTTAGGAATTAAACATTGATTAAATTTGAATTGGAGAAGATTCCAAAAATATCATAATCTGAAAGAATTGTACAATCCCCCCTTCAACACATATACAAGGTATTAAAAGGAAAAGCCACTGACACTCTTATCTGGAGGTTTTTTTCTTTTCAACATTCCTTGACTTCCAACTGAAGCCTGTTACTTGAAAGAATAAGTAACCTAAATCCAAGACATCTTTGGCGGGGGTGGGGTAGGGTGGTGGAGCGGGTGGTGCTGGAAATAGCAGTGCTTTTCTAAAACACTAAGTTGGCAATAAAAAGAATGAAGGGGAATCCATGATTTCAAGGAATTTATCTTTATGAATCTGCATTTAGAAGTGTGGTCTGAGAAGGAGAAAGAAGTAGCAAATTGCAAGCGGTAACCAATTCAACAAATAAATGATGAATATTGTATTAGTTTGCTAGGGCTGTTAAAACAAAATACTAGAGACTGCCGGCTTAACTGGCAAGTGTATTTTCTTACAAGTCCAGAGGCTAGAAGTCTAAGATCAAGGTGTTGGCAGGTTTGTTTTAAGGCCTCTCTCCTTAGCTTGCAGCCTTCTTGGTCTGTGCTCTCATGGTCTTTCTTACAGATGCTTACATCCTTGGTGTCTCAATTTCTTTTTATAAGAAAACCAGTCATACTGGATTAGGGTTAACCCATATGACGTCATTTTACCTCAGTTGCCTCTCTAAAGGCCCCATCTTTAAATACAGTCAGAATCTGAGGTCCTAAGGGTTAGGACTTTAACATATACCTTTTGGTGGGACAGGATTCAGTCCTTAATAGGTATCAACTATTTCAAGTACTGTAGCAAATGCTAGAGGAATGGGTTACAATTTTGACTTTCAAGGAGTTTGCGGTCCTTGGTGGGATAAGGTTAACCATCCTTGGCATGACTCTGTGCGTGGTCTGGAGGTTAACTCCAGACTTTCTCATGCTACGTAAAATCTGGTGACCTTGTTTGAGTAGCTGGGAAGGTGTCCTTAGTCACTCAGAAGTATCTAATTTTAAGAGGGCACTTTTCTTATTAGAAAACATAAATATTTCATTAAGTTTACATATATGAGGCACTGGGAAAACAGTTCCGTGGGAACACTTGATTAAGAGTTGAATTAGTGGTATACACATTTAATTTAGAGGACTATGAATTCAGTTCTCCAAAGTAGGGGCTGGGGGTTAAGTTGTCAGTAGAATAACTGATGATTTGGGGAGAGGTCAGGATTGAGAACAAGTTTAGAATTATCTCAGTGGAGGTGATATGTATAGTTGAGGTGAAAAATGGATGAATCTGAGAATAAGGAACTCTAGGTGTGAAAGTGCTTCTGTCATAGCATTTGTGCTCCGTGTTAGTGATAGAAGCAAGGCAAACCAGTGAGGAAGTTGGAAAGACTGAATAGGTCCATGGAAACTGAGAGAGAAATTATCAAGAAAAAGAGGTCTGTCTAAAGTAGAGTCTATTAGAGTTCACAGTTTGTTGTTTAAAAAGTTTATAAATACATTTAATTTGTTCAAGTATTCTTGGGAAGGAAGAGTTTTAGCCTCAAAACCTATTAGGAACTGTCAGATATAGGTCTAATCCATCATTTTTTGGTCAACAATTTGAGTTTTATGTGCAGTGTACATGTATCCTATGATCGTCTTTAAGTAATATGAAGATTGATCGGCTGCATGAAGTTCTTTTCTGTAGAGTATTAAATTGTGAAATCAGTAATCAAAGTATTTGCATTAGAAAGTCATCATTACCACAAGAACCAAAACCTTTTAAAGTCTGAATTTTTTTTCATTGTCTTTCCAAAATAGTTTTTTAAAAAAGATCAGTATTTTCTATCTTTATATGTAAGTAGATCAGATACACTAATAAATTAGAAGAATTATCACAAGTTAATCCTTTTCCCTTCAAAATATGTTTAGTACATTAACCTTTTTTAGACTTACTGTCAGAGCAGGAAGAGCTTAACTATATCTGGTAAGTGCTTTAGTCGGTGATGAGCTCTTCTGTTGTAGCCGTGATGGTTCTTAATCCCTTCAGGAAGAGTATCAGCTTTCCAGAAGGAGGGTTCTCAATCCCTCAAGACCAGAGAACCTGGAAAGGGCCTTGGGTGGGCAGACTGTAGACCTGTGTGTAATTCCTACCCTGGCTTTTGAGCTTACATCACACTTTGCATGCCTAAGCTTTGTTTCCACATTTGTAGAAAGTGGTGCTAAATTTCTTTGTTCTATCGGATTATTGGCATGATTGATGGGGGCGGGGGGAAGCACTTTGTGTTATTCATCCATATGGTTTCTTTTTTAAAAAGTTTTATTTATTCGTTTTAGAAAAAGCAAGCATGAGCAGGGGAAGGGGCAAAGGGAGAGGAAGAGAGAGAATTTCCAGTCGATTCCCCACTGAGTGTGTGGAGTCTGAAGCGGAACTCGAATTCAGGACCCTGAGATCATGACCTGAGCTGAAATTTAAAAAAAAAAAAAAAGTTAGATACTTAACTGACTGAGTCACCCAGGTGCCCCTCAAGTATATGATTTCTTAATTAAATGTTGACTTTCACAAAAATAAAGAAGTTTTACTTTAAGAAAAAAATATTTTCCGGGGGAGTGAGGGACAGAGGGAGAGGGAGAGAGAAATACAAGTAGACTCCACACTGAGCGTGGAGCACATCAGGAAGCTTGATCTCATGACCCTGCGATCTCAGCCTGAGGTGGAACCAAGAGTCAGTCACTGAACTGACTGAGCCCCCAGGTGCTCCCAAAATAAGGACATTTTAAAGCAAGGGTCACAAGTGAGGCTGAAATTGCCTCTTTGTGAAAAAAGAGGACTCTGTAACATGGCTGAGAGTAGCATCCCTGTCTAAACGTGAACCATTTTGTATCTAGCATCCCGGGTAAAAAGTATGTAAGAAGGAAGGAGGCCATTTAGTTGGAAGATTATGCTGGCTACATGAAGCTGCCATCCCTGTGGGAGGTATGCAGGGCGGTGCTTTGATTTTGAATTGGAAAAGCTTATATACTTATACACCTGAATACATAAATATAATACCAATAAGTGAAAATATCAAAAAGGATTTAACTAACAAATTTTGCAAAAATGCTCCCTCCTCTCAAAAAAGCTATCCATGTAAGATATTGCAAAAAGGACTGTTTTTTTCCAGAAGGCATTGTCTTTTTGATACTCCCTGATGTCCATCTGGTTCCCATGCACTTTTCAAAACTACACTACTGCTGACTGAACAGAATGTAAGTGCTGGCTTTTTGTGAGTTTCCTTTCACTGGCCGCTTTTTGGCTCCAGTTTCAAGCACTATGAAAGCTTTTTGGTTTAAGTCTGATGTATTATAAAAAGCACAGCCTTTGAATCTGATCTGGACTCAAATACTGGCTTTGCATTCTCCTCTAAAAGTTTCCTTTTGTCATCTGGAGAGCTGGGATGGTAACATCTACTCTAATGGCAACTATGAGTATCACCTTTAATAAATAGAACCACCACCTGACAATGCTTTTAATAAATGATGACTTTTTTTTTTTTTTTTAACTCAGTGGCTCTTACATACAGTTTGGAAGTATCTGGGTGTTAAAAAAACATTCAGTGATCTGACTGCAGCCTTGAGACTCAGGTTTATGGGGACTTAGAGTGGAGCTTGGGAAGTTCCCTAGTTTGTTTTAAGGTGCCATTGGGATGGGAACCAGTGCTGTACCAAGTAATTCAAAAACATTACAAGGTAAATTTAGCATTCTGGTGTAGTGTCCCTTCACCCTTCTATCCCCAGCTCTGTGAGTGTGCACACGTGTGTGCACAGACATGCATGCACACATGTGTGCTCCAGTACGAGGACTCTTTTTGAATAGGTAGCTATAGATTTTTGTATTTCTTTTTTTTTTTAAGATTTTTATTTATTTATTTGACAGATTGCAAGAGATCACAAGTAGGCAGAGAGGCAGGCAAGGGGTGTGGGGAAGCAGGCTCCCCGCTGAGCAGAGAGCCTGATGCGGAGCTGGATCCCAAGACCTTGAGATCATGACCTGAGCCGAAGGCAGAGGCCCAACCCACTGAGCCACCCAGGCTCTCCAATATTTTTGTATTTCTCACTTCATTTACTTCTGATGAACAGCTTTTGTAGTGTGATTATAAATTAATGTGGCTACTTTTCTCATGGCAAGACCCATGGGAAGGCAATTATTAAAGAGGACTGTGACAACATTGTTGGGATAAGTGTGTATCTCTGAAGCAGACAACTTTGGGTTGACAATAGACACATCAGGGCAGAAATTCTGATATGTTTTAAAAATGAGTTCCACTTCTTTATATGCTGTCTAGTATATCAAGCATATAAAGTATATTCTTTATATGCTGTCTAGCTTCACAATTGTACAAGCCTGGTCATAAATAAATGTGTGTGTATCTTAATTATTTTTCAAATTTTTTAAAATTGTTTTTCCCGAGTCATTATATTGACAGCTGATAAGCCTTTAGGTCTTGTATTTAACATTTTGGTAACTAGCATTCAATACAGTATAGATTTCTCAAAATGGATTTTTTAGATTTTTTTTTTTTTAAGCATCTTGCTTGTACCACTGTAGGCCTCAGTAGTGCTAGTGCTAGCATGAGCTGCTTCTCTTTCTCCATTAGTGGGTCATTCATAAAAACAATATCTCATTAGTCTCCTGAAAACACAAGAAGGATGCTGTGGTGTAAACAAAATATATGCAAGCACTTATTAAACAGTCCGAGTAGAAATGAAGCTTGGATCACCTCTGTTCTGGATCATTCACTGTGCCAGTGCAGAAAATGGAGAAATGTTCATAATATACTCTGTTTTGTTTTATCCATTGGCAGAATCCAAGTTGTAAGGTCCTGGGCCACTGGAACTTTATTTTATAGTTTGCTGAACATTTTTATTATGTTTTATTTTCATAATAAATATGAAAAAATGAAAACATTCCTCTGTACCAATCATGCTTATTTGAGAGACACATGTACATGGATTATTCATTTCCCTCTATTTTCATAAATTGCATCCATCATCAACATTATCATAACCAATTTTATGTACCTATGGTGTGCTAGGCACCAGTGTATGAACGACTAACCTAATCCCCATGTTGTTTATATAATTCTCGAGAGTCGTAATGCAGTTGTGTAATGGTGTTTAAATGTCGGTTTCTTCCTTAATGTATTTTATCATTTCATGATTACCAATAAAAATCAGCAATTCTTTTTTTATTCTTTTTTAAAATTTTTTTTAAAAAATTGTATTTATTTATTTGACAGAGAAAGACACAGCTAGAGAGGGAACACATGCCGGGGGAGTGGGAGAGGGAGAAGCAGGCTTCCCATCAACCAGGGAACCCAGAGAGGCGCTCGATCCCAGGACCCTGGGATCATGATCTGAGCAGAGGGCAGACGCTGAATGACTGAGCCACCCAGCCGCCCCTCAATACCAGTTTGACTACAAAGAGGGTACCAGGTATTAATGTAGTTGTTTCTAGTATTTATACAGCCCTGAAAGGTAGATGTCTTATTATCCCCATTTTGTAGATGATGGAAGTGAAAACTTAGGTCAGTTGCCGGTGTAACTTAGCAAATAGCAGAGCAGAAATTTGAGAATACATCCGTCTGATTCTATGCCTGACCTTTTTCTGGCAAACAATAGTATTTTACCATCACAGTCTCCACTTCTGGATTGCTGTTACCTGAAGATCATTAGAATTAGAGTTCCCGGAGCCCCTTAGTTAATTCTCTAACAACTCATCTTGATTTGAAATGCACAGCTACTAGCTTTCCAGTCACAGTTTGGACTGGGGCCCAAAATGGTCTATTGAGTGTTTGGTTGTATAAATGACTGCAGCAACTTGCCATCTTCTCCATCAAGCGACTGAATAGTAACGTAATTAGATCCAGCACTTAGATTTTGCTTCCTCCCATGATGTTTTTATCATTTGGTGATTAGATTACAATGTCAATGATTAGCATGCATAGTTTCCCCACTCTAAGCAATAAGAAACTCTCTGTTCCATGTTTGAAGTTGGCTGCTGGGTTAATCCACTAACTGCCTGTACCTTGATCCAAAATTATATACTGATGAATGGTGATGAATTCCATAAAATACAGAAAACTGCTTTGTTGGCTGACACTAAGACGTGTTATGATTTGATATGGCTGTATATAAATGTTCTCATTCAAGCAGAACCCCAGGAAAAGGAGAGAATGCTTGGAGCTGGAGAGCCATCCCCAGGGAAAAATCTGTGAAGGCAGTGCAGTAATAAAAATAATAATAATAAAAACAACATTATCAAAAACTTCTTTAGTACCTATGTATTGCCAAGCTATATTCTAAGCACACTGCATGCATTCATACCTTTAGCAGTGAGGAAGTTGAGGTATAGGGAAGATAAGCCCAGGTCCCAGAGTGGCAAAGCCGGGATTGTAGTCCAGAAGGTTTTATTTCAGATTCTGTGGGGTTTTTCCTTTTTTTCCCTTAACAGTTTTATTGAGTTATCATTGATATGAAAATTATGTATGCTGGGTGGCTGGGTGGTTCAGTTTGTTAAGCGACTGCCTTAGGCTCATGTCAAGATCCCAGAGTTCCAGGAACTAGTCCTGTGTCCAGCTCCCTGCTCAGCAGGGATCCTGGTTCTCCCTCTACTCCTCTGCCTGCTCCTGCTCTCTCTCTCACTCTCTCTCTCAAATAAATAAAATATTTTTTAAAATTATATATATTTAAAGTATCCAGCTTGATGTTTTCATATATGATACATTATGAAATGATCACCACAATCAAACTAATTAACATACATCCATCACTTTAAGATTCTGTGTTCTTAACCATTCTGAACTCTGTCTTTCATAAAGCTGCATGTGGATATAAATGTGGTTCTGAGCATAAAATGCAGATTTAATTTACTTGAGGCTTTCTAGCTCAGGGCTTAGTAAGTCTGAATATAAATTTTGAGTAAAAATGCTACTTCCTATGAATTCCTATAGTGTTTCCACATAGGTAAATGGAACTTTTATTTATCTTCTGTTGTATTTTTTTACGTGAAAAATACTGTTCTAGCCTTCTGTCCTGCCATAATGTTACTATCTTTTGTTTCTTTATGTTTCATTTTTTCAAAACTATTTCCAGTGGATGTAATTCTCGTAACATCAGGTGTTTTGGGGGCAGGTGTTGTTTTCTAAATCTATTAACAAAGAAATTAATCATAGAGACATGTAATGAGTAGCACAAAATCACCAGCAAGTGAATATGAGGCTTGGAATGAGAACACATATTTGATTTCTAGAGAAGCAAAGTCTATTGCATCATCTAAATTTTGATGGAATAGTTTTAGGTTTCAAGAAACAAGGTTTTAGTAGCAGTGTGTGAAGCTGTAAATACAAGTGACATAAGTGAGTAAAGGTAATGGGAGAACTCTACAAATAGGAATATTCCCTGCATTGAGAAACAAGACATAATTTCAGTATCTCACTGACAATATTTATCAATACTGAAAAAGATCAGTATTCTTTCTTTTAAAAAACTTGCCTTTTCATATTTCAAACTAAGCTGTTTTATTGGCAATTTTTATTATGAATGGCTTCATAAGATTTAGGTACGTTATAGAAGTAACATTTCCTTAGTAATTAAGTAATAAGATAAAGTTCTCCATTTACTTCAAGTTACCAACGTAGATTTCTTTTAACCTCTAGAAATTGTTCTTATAACATGCATCAAGAATTACCTGTGTTCTCTTTTCTTTACTGTTCGGGCTATTCTCAGAATAGGGATATAGTAAGGGGTGCCTGGGTGGTGTAATTGGTTAAGCATCTGACTCCTGGGTTCCGCTCAACTCTTGATCTCAGGGTTGTGACGTCAAGCTCTGCATTGGGCTCAGTGTGGAGTTTGGTTAAAGCCTCTCTCCCTGTCACGTGCACGCCCTCTCTGCTCTCTCAAATAAATACATAAATCTTTAAAAAAAAAAAAAGATACAACTAGTAGTTGCTTTATTGTGTGACTATAGTTTTCTGCATGTAATAAAAAGTTATTTTATGTTTAAGTTGAATGTTATTTTGAAAATAGGTATCAGAATCCATTTAAGGGCTCCTCATGTTTCTTAAATTTGTTTTATTTGGAACAAATATGCTACATTTTTCTCAAAAGGAAATTATACGTGTGTGTATTTGTGTATTTTGGTTCAAGATAAATGTTATCACTTACAATACTGACCCAGAATACATATTAAAAGTCAACTTTCATAAATCCATATTTATCATTTTCAAAATAAATCCATGACATGAACTTCATATGTTTCTCCTTAATTACATTTGATAAATATAATCATTGCATGTTTTTATTTGTATTTTGTCTTGAAAATATGTACTTGAATGTTCAAAATTAACATGCATACACTATGGACAGTTACATATACAATAATTATCAATGTATATACCATAAATGCCCTCAATATACCTTGTTTGTGTAAGAGTGATTCCCTTGCATATAAAGTATACATACACCTTTCACAATATTATTGAAAGTTGAATGAAAAAAAAGTTCTGCAGAGTGTAATAAAAATTTATTGTTAAAATTCCTTTATTTTTATTTCCAAATTATTACCACGGCTTCATTTTGTTTTGTCTTTAGCTAATTTAATTTGCTATAGCTGTGGTCCCTCATTGTTATCAATTGTCACAACATGTACCTGTTATTTTGGGTCAGTTATTTACAGAACATGCTAAATTAAGTCATATTACAGGTGTTACCCTTGGGTGGAAAAGATAAGGCAAAGTAATCAAACAGCATGTGAATCAACTTTGAGTAATGGAACTTGATAAGTTACATATAAGTAATTTGTATCATTAATATAGGTGAAATAGGCAGTAGAATTTCGGATATGTTTTTGTGGTCAAACTTCTTCATTTCTCATAATTGCAGGCATGTATATAGATTGAGATGTAATGTGTCTCTGTGCTTTATCAAATTTGTATAAACTAGAGGAAATACTATATTTGCATACATCTTCATGTATTTGCATGAATGTAGTCACGTATTTACCAAGAAGCCTACTTACCTGATTATTTCTAAAATATGCACTAAAACTTATTTTGCCCCTTTAGCTATGTGTTAAAAATTTCAAATATTATGGAAGAAGTAATTTAATTAACATTATTTACCATACTGGTTATGGTAACATATATTTGTTCACATATGTGGATATATCTGTATACACATAAATGGCAAGAATTGTTTACAGCATTTTTATTGAACTATATCTTAGCCTCTTTCCAGGAAAAAAAAAATGTGATTAAATGTGACTAACTCAGTGTTATTCAAAGGGTGGACCAAATCGCTCCACAGTGTTTGTTTTGGGCCTGCCAAGACCTAGAAACTGAGACTGAACGTTAAGGAGTGTGTATAGAGGCAAAGGAAGAGAGTAATTGTGCCTATTGAGTCTGATGAACATTTTGACTTGTCTTCTTGTGTGTCATGTTTTATTTCATTTTCCTAGTAATTATTTTTTATTTTATCGACCTGCGACAGACTGTGAGGGGGGGGTGGAGAGGGAAGGAAGGAAGGACAAAAAGAATGGCCCTTCATTAATTACAGTTTAAAAAGCACTGATTTATCTGATTCATGATTCAAAAATTTCAACATACAACCAAGATATGATATAGAGTTTAATATTATTAGTATAACTGGAAAAATCCTACTATTTACTTCAGTAAATGTCATGTCCATTAAGATTTTCTGACATATAAAATGCAAAAACTGGCATTACCACTTGAATAATAACATTTTATCGAAACGGTCATCAGCACTCAGGTAGCTCCTTTCTGTTTATAAAGAGAATATTTACACCTTATTATTTATTGATTCTGAATAATGTAAATGCTCTTACACTAAAAATACTCATTTAAGGGAATGAATATATTAAGTGCAGATACATTGAAATTCTAATTATTTATAGAAAAAAGTCCTGGACCATATTTCTTAATCTCTTTTGCAATGTGCATCTTCATTTTTCTGCCTGTGGATCTTTAACCTTCACTGCTGTCTTTGATGGTTTTTCCCCCATTTTAAAGGCGGTGGCTTGTTTATCTTTAATCCATGAGCCAACCCTTACTTTATCCTCTACTTCCATTGTTCAGTTGACGCTTGTGATTTCTGGGTCAAACTACCCATGCAAACTCATCCATCCTAGGGTACACAGAGAAGAGTTCTTTAAAGAACTCTTTAAAGAACATTTTAACATTTTATGAAGTGAGAGTGATAGTCTCAGTGAAATGGAAAAGTAGATCAGTGCTTTCGTGAGTGATGTCACACATTCACACTGGCTGTTCATAAGGCGTATCACCTCCCCTCTTCCTCCCAGCATAGTGCTGGGATCCAGGTCTAATTTCCCTGTTGTACAGGTGCAGGTCAGCATTACACATGTTGATTTTTGCAGGAATGTCGCATCCTGATTTTTTTTTTTGTTTGTAATTTTATTTTATTTTATTTTTTTCAGAGTTCCAAGATTCATTGTTTATACACCACACCCAGGGCTTCATGCAATATGTGTTCTCCTTAATACCCACCACCAGGCTCATGTCAGTACAGGCTCTGGGAACAAAATTCAGGCTGGGTGAGCTGGGTGACCCTGAATTTGTTCCTAGAGCCTGTACTGACATTTTGGGTATGATTTAACATAAACATTTTTGAAAAATCTAACATTTTGCTGAGTAACACACTAACATTTGTAGAGTTGATGGGGAAAGGGAACCTAGGTTTGTATCGACTTCTTTCTGTGTAACAAGATCATGAAGAAAAATGGTATTCTTTTAATACAAATCTCAGCAAAGTTGGAAGGAAATGTAAAATTCCTAATAAATAAGAGAAGCTGTAGGCCAACTAAGAATTAACTTCTAAGAAATGGTGAAGATGGCAGGTAGAAGGAGGAATAAGGAAAGGATAACACTGTGACGTTATGGAGATGAGCAAAATGTGCAAAGATCAGGAAGCATGAAACAAGCACTTTGTAGAATGTGTTGTTGAGCCAAGAGGGTGAAAGAGGCATGATACATTCCTGATTGTGGCTGCTTGCATCTGTAATGAACTGTGTGATCACTTCCTGCTGCTTGGTGGCAGAGACCCTAAACTTCCTGGGAAATATTACGTATAAACCAGTGCTACCCAGTAGAAATTTCTGCAGTGAGGGAAGTGTTTCTGTTATCTGCACTGTTTAGTATGGCAGCCACATGCGGCTAATGAACACTTAAAATGTGAATATTGCGACTGAGAAACTGAATTTTTAATTTTATCAATTTAAATTATTTACTCTGAAATAGCCACATGTGCCTGGTGGCTACCCAATTGGATATTGCAGATAAAATCCAACTGACTTCCACATTATACTAATATCAGTCTTCTGTTCACTATTCCATTTGAGCTAATTCACTTTACAGATAGAGATGGTGCAGCAGGTATGACTGGTCTCGTACCCAGTATGCTATTTTCTGTCTTGAAATAAAATTGAAACTAGCTTATATATGTATGCTGCCAGTAGATTAACATCTGCAATAATAATACAAAGGGTTGTATTGGGTTAGAGGCCTTTTAAATAGGAACCAGCTCTTCACTGAACACAGCTTAGCGTCTGAGCTTGTGCAAACTTTCTGTTTCATTAATATGTAAATCTTACCTTTCATAGGTAAGCTCTTCAGAACTGTGATCCACTTAGTGTGTTCTTGTTTCCCTGTGAATACTCGTTCCGGACATGCACATTTTACATTTTAATTCCCTGTGTGAGTTTAGTTTTTAGAAGCTACTATGCCATTTAAGGTCCATGTTTTCTTTTAGAAAAAAGACTATTATAATTTTTAAAATAAAAACAGTTTCAAAAATTCATACTAAAAATCAACTTCAGAAACATCTCAAAGTATTTAACATGCAACAAATATTAAATATATTTGAAATAAATTGTTCTTCAAGTTGTATGTTCATAATATTATTTTAAAGTGAAAGAGGATATCTGCAATATTAAAGAACTGGATTATATTTAAACTTCAAAGCTAGATCAGTGAGAACACTAAGAAATAATTTTGAATGAAAGTTGACAACGTAAACTTTTTTATATCACTTACATAGCTCAATGGCATATATTTTTTCAGGCTTGTACACCTTGGCCCATATGTAACAGACATTTTCAGATCTACTGGAAAAGCAGAATGCTTGGAAACATTTTATAATAGATCATCCTGGAAAATAGTTTGTCTCACTACCTGAAATTGCATCAACATGCCTGTCTTTGATATGTCCTACATAATCAGGCTGTAAAATGATGGCTGAGGATAAAACTAGTGGAATGTTCTAGAAACTGGTCACTGATGCAGTAGTTTAAGCATTGTATTAACATGTTTTCTGGGAAGGAATTAGACTTTTTCAAAGAGAGATTCTCGAACATTTCATTTCACTATTTATGAAAAGTAGGGCAAGCTGCAGCCATTTCTTCTAAGTGGATACACTAGTCATAGACGATTTAATTGAGCCACTTTCCAAGTTGATAGAGATGATGATTGTGTTTAATTCTTTGTGGAGAATGAGTCGGACATGTAACCCTTTATAAGTGGTTAATCAGGGCTAGTTAGGCTATTTCAGTAGAAATACTGCTTAAGTATTGTCTTGTAGAATGATAGCCTCCTGTATATTATAAAATTTAATGTGCTTTTGAATGTAAGCCGCATCATTATTTTATGTACTGATAATGTGGAGAATGTTGTCAATTAAATTATGATATGCCCTCACTTGTAAATATGGCTTTCTTTCAGAGATGTTAAAAAGTGCCTAATATCTATGCTGAAATGCTATGAAATAGGATAATAATTTTTATCACAAAGAATCCTGTGATAGAAATGGTTTATGGAAATACTGCAGACTGATACCAGGAAAGAATTTCATGTCCTACAGGTTAGAATTCCAGTGACATTTCACTCCCTCTGGAAAATATTCCTATGTATATGAATATGAAAATATTCATGAATATGAAAATATTCCAGATCTGATTCAGATGCCCCTTCTCTTGGCGCCTACAGCACCAATGCACAGCTCTGTGGAAGCTTAACCTAACAATCAACTTATGGCTTTTCTGTACCTACCACATAATGTCTGAGCCTCAAGGTATTTGATACAACTTTATTCAGATTTCTAGCATTCTGCCTGGTGTATGGTGGGCGTTAAATGACTCTTCAATGAGTAAATGGATAAACAATAAAAAACAAATGGGTGCTGATGCAGTAGCTGCAATACCAAATGAAATTCTTCTTTTTAAACTTTTCTAACAGACTAACAGTGTGACTTTCCTACATTTGAATTATAGTTCAGTGACATTTTCATGTTATCCTGGAAGCTGGACTATTTAGCACGTACCTTGGATGCTGCGATATCAGAGACACTCCTAGAGTTAATTACAGTGAACATAAATAAAAACTACCGGTAACCAAAGTTGAGACTGCGTACTTTTTAGATTTTTTTGGTGTAACGATCCACTTGCTAATTTTGACTCCCTTTATAGTAAGTGTAACTTAAAAATGAAGAAGACATTTCTGTGTTTTTTTCTTAAAGTGGGGAAAGTAAGTATATTTTTTTTTCCCAAGAGAAATGAATGAGATGCAGGGTGGAGAAATTCAGAAGTGAACAACAAGAAATAAAATGAAATTCTAATATTTGGAAATTCTGTACTAGTAACTATAATTGGGCCTAACACAGAAAGCAGGATCTGTGAAGTAAGGAGATAAAAACATTAGAAGTAAAAAATTACTGCTATCTCCATTCCCCTTAAGAAATGATGATAACAGAAGACATGTAGACAGGCAAAGAGGAATCATGAGATAGGTCAAATACTCTTCCTTTGACTGAATGATGTAAAACTAAAGAAAATGGTGTTCTTTATTTTTTGACCAGGACAACAACGATAAGATATTTTAGATGTTATGATATTCCTAACCTGGTCATCTAGATGAATGTTTGACTAGGTTATTGACACCCTCTTATGCATAATTTTGATGTGGTCATTCAAATCTTATTAACAAGATGGCTAGTTGTGATTAGATAATATATCAGTTACTCATCTCTTAAAAATATAATGTTACTGTTTCAAGAGATTATTGATACTACTGTTATAAACAATTATGCAATCAAAAGTTCTTTAAGACTGCAGAAACATGTTTGTTTCAAATTTATATATTTAATCCTTTGTTTTGTCATCTATGTAAGTATGATACATTTTTAAATGATTTGGCTTGATATAACATGCATAATTTTATTGTGAATCAAAAGCCAGTATGTCTTCTTTTTTTAAAAGATTTTATTTATTTAACACAGACAAAGAGAGAGCACAAGCAGGGGAGCTGAAGAGGGAGAAGCAGGCTCCCTACTGAGCAGGGAGCCCAATGCAGGAGTTGATCCCAAGACCCTGAGACCCTGATATCATGATATCATGACCTGAGCTGAAGGCAGATGCTTAACCACTGGACCACCCAGGCACCCCAAAAGCCAGTATTTCTATGCTTGGTGAAATATAGTATATTTTAGTCCTGATCCAATTTACAGCTAGAAAGCAGATATTCTTGTAACACTAACTTCTTGAGAAACATTGTTCATTCCGGAAACGATTGACAGCTCATTGTTTTATGATACTTTCTTGAAGATTATGGTAAAAGATACTAAAAAGAAGAAAAAATATAACTCACTTCTAATTTTTACATAAAAGCACAATTTTTATGCATAATAGCTCTCTGAAATGACTTCCGTATTAGCCAATATTTTATTTCCCCCAGGTGGTGAAAATAGCCACTCATTTGAGTTTCTTCTGCAGTGAGTTTCATGCAATTAAACCAAACAAGAAGAACAATTTCTGTAAACCACAGTCTGGAAAAATTAAATAGGATTTATACATTAGTGATTAGGTGTTCGTTATTAATATAACTAAATTTTTGTTTCCTTCATTTTATTAAAAATTTTCTCACATGTATTCATTTTATTAATCTAAATTGTATTATCTTAATAAATCTCACTAAACTGTAAATTATTTAAAAATATTCAAGTATGTCTGTATCATGGTATTAGAATGTATCTTGCTGAGCTCTTTATAGAAATACCATCTTCAACACTTTCAGGTGAGGTAAAATATATTTCTCTTGTATTTTCTCCTAATGATATGGTTGAATGTAAAAGAACAATAATCACTATTGCCTCAGAGTAAATAGGCTTTGAGATTCATTAACCACCTTAGTTTTGCTTCAGCTATTAATCTGAGAAGGCATTTATTACTTTGCATATTACAATGCAATAGAGAATATTCATTAATTAATTCTACTGGGAGATTTTGGTACTACCATAAACAACATTTAAAAAATAAATTAATCTTATAGGGAAATATAAATATATATCTATATCTATATCTATATATAGATATATATATATCTATATATAGATATAGATATAGATATATATTTATATTTCCCTATAAGATTAATTTATTTTTTAAATGTTGTTTATGGTAGTACCAAAATCTATATATAGATATAGATATAGATATAGATATATATATCACAAAAAGAAGCAGACCTGCAAGTAATTATTTTCATATTCGTAGAGGGGCAGGTAGTTATAATTCAGGAATTCTTCACAGGAATGGAGGTAACAAGGAGTAGAATTTGATGGTGAAGGGAATTAGCTTAGCACGCAGTTAAGTATATAAACTCTGGGGAAATC
Organism: Martes martes; assembly: GCF_963455335.1. Taxonomy (NCBI): domain Eukaryota; kingdom Metazoa; phylum Chordata; class Mammalia; order Carnivora; family Mustelidae; genus Martes; species Martes martes. The sequence continues at coordinate 50,262,232 of NC_137891.1, read as the reverse complement.
TTGGGTTTAGATAATGATTGTATTGATTACTAGCAGGGAAATCTTATGCAAGTTATGTTTCTTCTCTAAACCCAGGCTTTGTCAAACATGTAATGGAATAAATATAGCATCCAAAAGACGGTGTTCAAGGTGCACCAGAGTGGCTCAGTCCCTTAACTGTCCAACTCTTGATTATAACTCAGTTCATGATCTCAGAGTCTTGGAATCAAGCTTCACGTCAAGCCACTCACTCAGCATGGAGTCTGTTTGAGTTTCTTTCCCTCTGCCCACCCCTCCTTCCCCTTGCTGGCACTTTCTCTTTCAAATAAATATATGAATCTTTAAAAAAACAAAAAAACAAAAAAACAAAATGAGAGTGTTTATAGGCAAGGTAATGTAATCAAGTACCTTGTATTAAACAGGGTATTGTAAAATGTTTCTAGTAATGCTGACTGAATCTTACCTGCTAATGTTGGATACCAGAGTGATATAAATGTGTTTTTCACAATCATATGACACAAAGGGAAATCTAAAACTAAATTAAGGAAAACATAACACTTTGTTTTACATATACATGGATGTAGGCTGACAGGAGTGCAGCTGGAGGGTAAAATCTATGCTGTTAAGTCTGTCTTCCTAGAGCCTGCCAGCCTTGTTTTTGTTGTTGTTGTTTTATAATATAATATTAATAATAAGCAGTGCCTGGATGACTCATTCCGTTAAGCATTTAACTGCATCTCAGCTCAGGTCTTAATCTCAGGATCCTGAATTCAAGCTCCACACGGAGCTCCATGCTGGGTGTGGAACCTACTTTAAAAAATATATGTATGTGTGTATATATACACATATATTTAAAATAATGAAGTTTGAAATATTGTGAGACTTACCACAGTATAACAGATACACGAAGTGAGCAAATGGTATTGGGAAAAATGGTATTAAGAGACTTGTGTGACATTCTGCCACAAACCTTCAATTTGTAGAAACAGCATCTGCAAAACACAATATCCAAAGTGAAGTGCAATGAAAGTGGGCATGGCTGTGCTTATTTTTGTATAGTTATAATTTATTTTAACTGACCATTTTTGGGTTTTGGTGTAGTATGAATATTGTAAATACTCAAGGTAAATGGATACCGTGCCTGTGATCTGGGGAAAGCAAATGACCGTTACTAAATCATCTGTGTAATGGGTACATTAATACCAGTCTGTCTGTAAGTTTTTGAGGGACATTTGTTTCCTGCATAGTACACTGTAAGCTACAAACACTATGCAGAGGTAAGTAATTATTATACTTACAATACTTAAGGCAGATAAATAAAATGATTGCAAGTTTAAGTTGAAATTTATCCGTGTAAATCAAAAAATCCAAATTATAACACCTACCGTATTCAGTCCTCTGTGTTACATCTATGCCATATTAATACATTCATTAACTTTATTAATTCAACAGTGCATATATACATATATGTAAGTATATAAGTATATATATACACACACACTTATATACAAGTATATATACTTCTATGGTAACTATGGATACAGAAACAAGTAATATATAGCCTTCACACTGAATTAAAGTGCAGAGTGTTGAGTACTCTAATGGAAGTAAATGCCATGAGTCACAGAAGCCTAGACATGGGTTTACCTTTTCAATCAGGGGATTCTGGGAGTTTTTCCTGAGACAGTGATTTCACTTAGGGTGCAAGATGTGCAGAACAATTGTCTTTATCTCAGCTTGGCAGATCAGGAAAGAAGAGCACATGCCATGGAAATTTATGAATAGTATTATGTTATGGACTCAGTAAAACCTTACTGATAGGTTATAGTCCATCACTTTGACCGACAGTAATCTATCTGGCCTCTGATATACAAGAGATCCTTAAGGTTCATACACTGCTGAGACCCGAGTAGCTTCTTATCCAACAGGCATGGATGAGGGGATGGGGGGCAGGGAATGCTATAAGAATATCAGGTCTTTGGCTGTGAGCTGAGGAGAGTGTGATTGGTCTTGACACTTATATATGGTTCAGATAAATTTATGAAAAGGGACCCGTGCAGGAGCACAAGTACGCTGGGAACAGTGAAGTCATTACAGTAGTATCCACTGCCTGCTACATCTGCCTTAGAGAATTTCTCCATTAACAGGATGTTGTATCTTCAAACTTGAGGTGGGAATTGGGGGAACAGGTAGGATGGAGGTGTCTTCTTTCTCATTCTCTCTCTCTTTTTTTTTTTTTTTTCTTCTCCTTTCCTCTATGCCTGCTTCCTCTCTCCCTCTCTTCCTCTCTCTCTTTAAAGGCCTTGAATTTAATATGGAATGCTGTTTTGGCCAGTGGGCTATGTTGGGAGGATGCTGATAGGCTCTCCTCCCTCTGGTTCTTCTAGCTAGCTCAAGAGTTGCCACCCAGACTGAGACAAAGGTCAGATAAAGTGCTTGCCTTTTTTGTACCGCTGAGGGATGACCAGGTTGTGTGGGAAAGGACAGTGGTAAGAGTTTGGAATATTCACAATTAGAAAAGCAAGAGAGAACTAAGCAATGCTCTACAGAATGAGTGACAAGTAGCGGGTGGTTTGTGTTCCTTCATTTCTAACCTAGCCCAGGGACCCACAAATATTACGAAGCCCCTCCCTGCCTCTGAAATGTTCCTGCCTCGGTTTACAGCATCCCCACCCACCCTGTTGCTCAAGCTAGATAGTTAGAAGTCACTTTTTCCCCCTCCCCTGCTCCTCCTGGAAGTTATTCTCGATTCTTCTCTTTGCCTTTCCCCTCTTTTCTCATGCTGAGTGAGTCTTCTAGGTTCTCTTAGAGAATGGATCTTGAATTTTTCCATGTCTTTCCCCATCTCCACTGCCACCAGCCTAGGCCAAGCAAGGTACATCATTTCTGGCTTAGGTTGACTGAAACAGTCTCTTAACTGGACTTTCATGTTTACATTCTCTAATCCATGCTCTACATAGCATTTAGAGCTGATCTTTCAAAAAACGTAAATCAGATCATGTCACACGTTGGCTTAGCCCTTCAGCAGCTTTTCATTACACTTAGAACAAAACCCAAATTCCTGGCGGTGACTTACAAGGCCCTGCCTGATTTGGCTCCTGCTTATCTTTCCAACCTTGTCTTGTTCCTTCTTGCTCATTATGTTTCAGCTACAGAATCTTTCTCAGTCCCTCCAAGAAGCATTATTTCTGCCCAGACTCTTGGCCACTTCTCTGCATAAAGATTCTGCCCTTAGCTTTTCTGCATAACTGGTTTCCCTTCTCGTTTGATGTCTCAGATTTTATTGCAGTTACTCAAAGAGGACTTCTTTGGTCTGAAACGTGTGTCTTCTTCACTCTTATTTTTTTCTCATACAGCAACCTCTATATGTCCTTTGTAGTACTCAGCACTATCTAGACAGTGTGTGCTTGTTTTCTGGCTGTTTTGGTTTGCTTCTTTAGAATGAATGCTCCACAAAGATAGAAACCATGTCTCCCTTTTTCTCCATTGTGTTGTATCACCGGGCCCATGCCTGACGTATGTGCAGAGTCAGTATGCTTTTGGAAGAATGAATGACTGAAAGGAAATGAGAAGTAAGGTTTTTTTGGTGAATTTAATAAGAGGAGAGGAGCTGATCACTATAGGTAGCATACCAAAAATATAATTTTGATACTGATGTATAGTGGGGGAAGTATGACTGCTTGTTTATTTAGATCAGATAGATAGTACATTCCTTCAGGTAAGATCTCAATCTTTAGAGCTTCACGAATTTCATATAGTTATTCAGGTTAGAGCTTACTCTCTTATTTAGATATTTGCTAAGTACCAGACTTATTCACACCTTAATTTATCTTCATTATTCCAATTCATTCTTATTAATCATTCAAAAAAACCACTCAACCTATCAGTCCAAATAAAGAATATAAATAAAGGAAAGAATATAAGGAAAGGAAAGGAATCATAAAACTACCCAACTTAAATTTTTTAACTTGGGAGCATATGTTGTTCAGAAGTCTGTTAAGAAAGTATGATAATTCATGTGTATCTGCAGGGACTATTTTGGAAAGTAAATTACTTTGCATGTAGTAAGTTAGGTATTGTTTCATGAAGACACGATTCAGTTAGGTGTTTGTATGTATTTATGTTATGTGTCTATGCTAGATCTCAAGAAAAATGTATTTCTTGAAAAGGTTTCAAAAAAGTATTTGAAAGCTGCTGTTCTAGGTGTTATCATTCTAAAAACCTGTGTATAATTCTTGCTAACCCAATCTCATGCATAATTTCATTGAGGGGAAATTCAGTAGATGATTTGTTTGTGAGTGTAACCAGAAAATGATAATTCAGTCAGAGCTTACTGAACAAAAGTTACATGATCTTCTTTTCCACAATTAGTTTTTAAATTTTATATCTAAATTTTTGTTTTTGGTATTTACATCTGAAAGTTCTTTTGTCACTTCAGAGTCACATTCGTGATGGTATTTCCCCAATTTGCCATTCCTCCTGACTCCCCTATTACTGTTAAGGAATGATGTAAAGTTGATAAGAATTAATTATGGTTACAATAGCTGTGGGTCATTAAACACCATGTATCAAGTCTTAGAAATTAGTTTCATTATTGTAATAGTAATTTAGAAAACAATTTTTCCCTTTTGACTTTTAGAATTATTATTACTCTGATATGTGATATTTTGGGGTCCATTTGTCAAATATTAATTAGTGAACTGCTCCGAGCCTGCCACTACAAGTTAAAAGACACTTTCCTACCCTACAGGAAACACATCTTCAAGCATAGAACCCAGACTGGTAAACAGATAAGATCACACAGTGGGATAAATGCTTCAGGAAGCACAATATAGAGCTATAAGGGAGTGAATTGAAGAGACACTCCCTTGTTCTTGAGTGTTCAGTGAAAATTTCTTTGTCCTACAAGTGTTATTTAATCTGAGACATAAAGAACGAGTATATGTTAGCAAAACAAAAAAGAAAAATGTGATTGTGGTAGTTAATGTTCCAGTTAGAGAAAATAGCATAGTGTGGGAAAATGAAGGAGAAGGAGGGCTGTGAACTGGGCTGAAAAGAGTGAGCCACGTTAAGGGAATCAGATTCCACCCTGGGTGTAGGGAAAGTTTTCAAGTGCGTGAGAGAGCACGCACAATATTACCAGCATGGAAGAATCTTGATATCTCTGCTAATCCAAGTACACTTGACCCTAAATCGTTGAGTGAGCACTAGACTCTTGAGAATTAAGACTAACACTGGACACAAAGGTACCAACTCACCAAATCCTGTAGCTTTTGGGTGCAGTTGGAAATGGTAAGAAGAGCAGCATTTGGAGGGGAATCTCCAAAACTGCCCAAGAGAAGGAGGGCCTGTATTTTCCTGGTAGTGGTGGGGAAGGGCACATCATTTGCTCTATTAAATATAAATGACTTCTCAGGGTTTCATTTCGTGCACGCACATGTGTGCACACACATCCAACACGCTAGACGTATGTAAGAAGTCACATGTCATTCCCATGCTGTGGGTTTCCTTCCCCTCCTCCAGCATGCCCTCTAAAAGGCCCATACTAGGTCCTAGATAGGTTTGCAGTTTCACTCATGTTATGCATGCGTGCATTCGTTCATGTATTTATTCATACTTGGCCTGTGTACGTACATACGTGCATATGTTCAGTCAGTCATTTAGCCATTTCTTGGGCAAAATTTATAAAGCAAGGCATCCTTCCTCATCCTTTCCTTGGTAGGCACAACATCTGAAATGTTCTCTGTCCTTGAAGAGAAAATAGTATGTGTTCAGAGTCATGACAGAAGTCTATAAAAATTGCTCTGGGTCTTTGTAAGGAACATAAGGAAGCTTTTCATGAAAGTAGCAGGATTTCAGTAGAGTCTTGAAAAAATGGAAAAGATTTGAACACATAGCATGTGCAGTAAAGGATGAGCAAGTGGTAAACACAGAGGGAAAATGCAGGTCAAATGTCAATACCCAAGTTCCTCTTGTATTGCTGCAGCCAGGAGAGAATTTGGAACTACTCATTCTGTAATATCAGCATCTATTCTGAGTTCTTGAGACTCACTAACTCCAGGAGCAGTCCACATTAATCCCAACACCCTTTTTTTCATTCCTGCCTGTCATAATTATTTGTGTAGCTGTCCTTATCTCTCACTAAATGTTAATATGACTTGGTTTAAAAATCTGAGTGTCTAGAGAATAAATAGGAAATTGAGAGTTGGGAAGGATAATAAATCTTTTGGAAGAAAAAGAAATGATGAGTAGCCTGAATCCTGAGGTATCTTCTGTCCCACTTTCCGATTTCTAGATGAGGATATACGTTATTGACACCTGATGGGTGTGTTCTGTAGGGGCAAAGCCAGAACTCAAACACATGTTTCCTAACTTGTTGGTGCCTTTCTCCCCATGACAGGAAAATATGGTCATGTAATGCAGGTTAATAACACTTTAAAAAACTGAAACCTGAGAACTTACGTGTGATATAGGTGAAATAGACAATTATTAAAATATTATTTACATATCCTTTTTTGGTATGTCACCCCTAATTTGAGATGTAGATGGGACATAAATAACAAATAATTTATACTTGGCTAAACAATATTTAACCTAATACAGTTCACAGATACAGGATTTATTGTTAATTTCCATCAGTGCCAATAGACTACATAATGATACTGGTTATGTACGATTAAGTTGATTCACATTCCCAATTTTAAAAAATTTTTAAAAATATGTAATAATTCACAGAGTGTTTCTGGGGTAACTGATTTAATTAAGGAAATTTACATTTTGTTCAGTATGCTAATTAATATTTTATTTAATATTTAATATTAAAATTTACAAGATAATTTATACATGGAGAGTAATTACCAGCCCCATATTATTAGAAATTGCTGAACAAGTCATAAGAATGATACAGATTCATTCATTTAATTTGGATGAGAAAAATAACAAAATAACACACATAAACAGAATTTCCATTTCTTTAAACTTAATGTATTAGTAGATTTCATGAATTATTGTATAAATAATGTGAACAGAAGCAAGTTTCAGTGTGTAAAATTTATTTGCTTATAGAACTTTAAATATAAATTAGGTGTACAATAAATTATTCTCTAGTTATTCTGTTTAGGACGATTTCTAATAAATCTTGAAGAAATGGAATGTTTTTTTATTCAGCTTTCATACTAGTTTAGTTACTACTGTGGGCACCACATCATATTAATTGTTACTATTTTCTACTAATAATTATCATTATGAGCACGTATTTGGTATACACACTGTACTAAATTTTTTACCACATTATCTCATTTAAGTCTAATAATAACCTTGCAAGTCTGTTATCATTTCTGCATTTTAGAGATGAAGAAATGGAATCTCACAGGGAATAAGGAAATTACTCAGAGTCAATCAACCATTAAACAGCAGAGGTGGTGCTTAAGCCCAAGCCTCTCTGATTCCAAAGGCTGTGATCTTAATTTCCATGGTAACCTGCCTTTATTCAGTCCACACATATTTACTGAGCCTCTCCATGTTAACATTTTTTCAGATACTAGGAATGCCAACATACATAATAATAGCTTCGACCCTTCCAGACTTCCTCCAGGAAGAGAGTCTATTTCAAGAAAGAATCGTAATGACATACACTATGGGAGAATGGCATAAGAACACTAGCACAGAGCGAGGGCATCTAATAATGCATATCATTTCTACCTAGGAGTGTTAAGGAAAGGCTTTGTGTAAGAAGAGAAGCTTGAGGTAGGACTAGAAAAATAAGGAGGTGTTGGATGGATAAGAGAGGGAAGGGTTGTCCAGATTTGGGATAAGACAAGTAACCATAAAACAGCATGGGGAAAAGCATGTTTTTCAGATTGACTGAAGCAAGTAATAAAGTTAGAGAAAGGGCATATATATCACAAATTATCTTATATCCAATTAGGAAGAGGTTATGACATACTCCACAGTTATTGTTATACCGTTGAAGATTTCATAGCACGGAAAAAAAAAAGCCATATTTTTCTATATGATACAATGTGGATAGAGTGGATATATCTGCATATAATGTTCAGTGTCATGAAAGGAAGCCTCCCTAGTGGGAAGAATACCAGTAAAGAGACTGTGACTGGATATAGGACATTTATAAGTATGTTAATTATTGTTGTTCTTAAAAATATGCTTTGGTTATATGGTCCGAAGTAAATTTATAGAATTCTGGTTATTTCTCACATGCTTTAGTTGCATGTTTATGTCTGCAAATATTTCCATAGATGTTGGGTTATCATTAAGTCCGTCAAACCCTCTCTTAAAACAGTCTTTCCATCCTTTTCAAATATACTTCATGAGGAGACAGTTAAATATTTCAGGGATCTGGGCCCAGTCTCCTCTTCTAACTCAGGAATCTGAAGTGCAGAAAAGGAAACTGAGAAAAAAGTACAACCATGTGGATTTGTCAAATATGTCTTGTATATGGGTATTTGGTATATGCTCATGGTGACATTATAGTCCCCTTTCCTAATCAGAGGAAAGGCAGATACTCCAAAAAAGGCCTTGATAAAATCAATTAGTCATTTGGGGAAAAAAAAGTCTGGGCGGTAATTCACTCCTTATTCCAGTATGGATTCCAAGTGCGTGAGAGATTTGAATTGTGAAAACCCAAACATTAGAAGTACCAGCGCAAAATTTGGTTACTGACTATACAGGGGTTTTCAGTAAATGGTACCAAATACAAATATTCAAAGAGAAAAGTTAAATTTGACTACATAAAAGCTGAAAATTTTTTTACTCTGAAGATAATATGTACAAGTTGAAAGAAAAGTGACTGTGAAAAATTTTTTTAACATAAGTGAGATATGAATTGTTAATATGGCCAACAAAATATGCAAATATATTCAGATTTGGTAATAATCTAATAAATGCAAAAAATGATAATGAGATGTCATTTTAGCCTATTTGAAAATTATTTTTTAAATTAATTTTATTCAGTGTTTTTCTGAGTGTGTGAAAATGGCACTTGAAAATACTGTTTGTGGGCATATAGTTGGTATATATGAAAAATGTTTAAAAAGTGTAGTATAATATAATATATAACATATATGCATTAAGAAATGGATTCCAAAGAGGTAGTTAGACAAGTTAATGAAAATAATGTCCAACAAGGGCATTTTTATACCGTATGATTTATAAGATCAAAACACTTGAAACAATTTTCTTTGCTCTCAGGAAGGGACTAGATAAAATCTGTATAGTATAAAAATATAAAGTAGATTAATATTTGTGAACCTGGAGAATCCCTTCATACACACACACACACACACACACAATTTTCAGTCATATATGTGATAAATATATCATAGATAATATATAGTAGATATAAGTACCTCAGCAATTAGGTTGTTGGTAGTTATGTTTGTTTTCTTATTTGGATTTTTATTTATGACATTCTTATAAACAGAGAAAAATAAAGTCTTTTTCACTTTATAGGACAAAACCTGATAGATTTGGTGGAGACATACATATTACCATAACAGGTCTTGGGTCCGGGCATGCTCATGATGCTGTCAGGGGTGGAAAGTAGTCAGACTAATTCCAAGTTAGCTAACAGTAGAGTTAGAACAGTTAGTATTTGGGTTTTGAAATGTTGAGACCACAGAAGGAAGGACTGGCACTGCTTCAGTTTACCACCACGTGACGTCCCTCTTCCATGTACGCAAACTCAAAACCCTGAAATGCTGGATAACTTTCCCCTTTCTTTGTGTTAGTCACCCTCACTGCTTACCAAGTCTAATTCTTTGATGCATTCTTTTCAGTCCACTTGAACTAGCATCCTCATATCCCGGGCTCTCCTGTATGTGGATGATGCCGTAACTTTCCAGCTGGTCTGTTTCTTTCTCTTCATTCTAACACTGCTGCTAAAATAATGTTTGAAAATGTTGTGATTCAGTTCAAACTCCTTTAGTCACTTCCTACTACCTACCGGAGAGTGGCTTCCTCTCTTTCTGTGCTTCATCTGTTGGCTGCAAAAGTTTTGACTGGGCAGCCATTGTGCCATTCACGTATACTTGGCTTTCCAGTCTCATTTGTCTGGAATATCCTGCTGCATTTTTTATTACTTTGCCTTTCTTCCCCCCACCCGCCTTTTTTTTTTTTTTTTTGCTGCTCTTTTACCTATTTATTTTTTTGTGAGATACAAATTATGTGAAACAAATTGCAAACAGAAATATAAAGGGAAGCCAGATAACTCCCCTAATTTTCAGGGCATTTGGGAAATGCCACAGTTAAATAGTTCATATACTCTCAAGAATCTAGTCATTGCTAATTAGTCATTTCTCCTCCATGATTTCTTAACTTCAGCAGGTTGTCCCATCTGTCTTTTGATTCATCTGAAAGGGAAAAAAAAATTCTTGTTCCTAAGAGCACAAACAATAACTTTTATCTTCATATTCTATGTGATAAAATGACGTGTTATGTCTCTTATCTCCCACAGAAATACATCATCACTTGGTCTGTAATGATAAGAGAGAGATCGATTTAATAGATTTAACACATTTTAACATCTCTTCCATAACTGATACAAATGGGTGACTTTGGGCAAGTTATTTAACTTCCTTAAGCCTCAGTTTCCTTGTGAGAATAGAGCTACCACTTTTTTTTTTTTTTTAAGATTCTATTTATTCATTTGAGAAAGAGAGAGAGAGAGAGAGAGCGAGCACAAATAGGGAGAAAGGCAGCAGAAGCTCCTGACTGAGCTTGGGATCCTGACGGAGCCTTGATCCCAGGATCTGGAGATCATGACCTAAGCTAAAGTAGATGCTTAACCAACTGAACCATCCAGGAATCCCGAGAGCTATCACTTTTTGAGTGATTTGCCTTCATTGGAATTATCTTTTCCTTTCTGTCAACCTTTTTAAAATTTGCAACATCTCTCTTTTTAGTTTGTACATTTTTTATCTTTTGTGATCTTACCCATTTATCCCTGTAATACATTCATCCTTTAATTATTATGTTGTAAGGTTTTTTATCTATCTATCTATCTATCTATCTATCTCAGTTTTCTTGAGATATAACTGACATACAACATTGTGTAATTTTATTGTCTATTTGTTAGTTTGGTACATTTATATATTGCAAGGTGATTACTAATGCGTTAGCTAACATCTGCATCATGTCATACAATTACTGTTTCTTTTTTGTGGTGAGAAATAGTTAAAATCTATTCTCTTAGTAACTTCCAAGTACATAATACAGTATTAGTATTTTGTGTGTATGTGTTTTACAACTTTTTTTATGTTCAGTTAGCCAACATATAGTGCATCATTAGTTTTTGATGTATGTTCAACATCTCATTAGTTGCGTATTAACATGCAGTGCTCATCACAACACGTGCCCTCCTTAATATCCATCACCTAGTTACCTCACCCCCCCACCCCCGTCCCTTATGTGACCTTCAGTTTATATTAATTATGATCACTGTACTCTACATTATATCCTCAAAACTTACTTTATTTTTATGATGTTTAAGAATTTGTGTTTAAAATTTAGTGTAGTTAACATACAGTGTTATATTAGTTTCAAGTATTATAATATAGTGATTCAGGATTCTATACATTACTCAGCCCTCATCCCATCCCCTTCACCTGTTTCAGCCATCCCCCGGCACACCTCCATCTAGTTATGACCAATTTGTTCTCTATATTTAAGAGTCTGCTTTTTGTCTCTTTTTTTCTTTGTTTTGTTTCTTAAATTCCACAAATGGGTGAAATCAAATGGTATTTGTCTTTCTCTCACTGACTTATTTCACATAACAGAATACTCTCTAGCTTCATCCATGTTGTTGCAAAGGGCAAAATTTCATTCCTTTTTATGGTTGAGTAATATTCCATTATATATACCTATACACCACACCTTCTTTATTCGTTCTTAGATTGCTTCTGTATCTTGGCTATTGTAAGTAATGCTACAATAAACATAGGGGTGCTTACATCTTTTTGAACTAGCGTTTTTGTAGGTTTTGCATAAAAACCCAGTAGTGGAATTACTGGGTCATATGGTAATAATATTTTTAATTTTTTAAGGAATTTCCATACCATTTTCCACAGTGGCTTCTTCTGTTTGTATTCCCACCAATAGAGCACAAGGGCTCCTTTTCTCCACCTCCTCACCAACACTTGTTGTTTCATGTGTTTTTTTATTTTAGTCATTTGGACAGGTGTGAGGTGATACATCATTGCGATTTTGATTTGCATTCCTCTCATGACTAGTGATGTTGAGCATCTTTTCATGTGTCTGTTGGCCATCTGTATGTCTTCTTTGGTAAAATGTCTGATTGTATTTTCTGCCCATTTTAAAACTGGGTTATTTGTGGTTCTTTTGGTGTTGAGTTTTAAAGTTCTTTATATGTTTTGGATACTAATCCCTTGTCAGATATATCATTTGCAGATATCTTCTCCCATTCAGTAGGTTGTCTTTTAGTTTTATTGATTATTTCCTTTGCTGTGCAGGAGCTCTGCATTTCAATATAGTTCCAATAGTTTATTTTTGCTTTTCTTTCCCTTGTTTTAGGAAACCTATATAGAAGAATGTTACTACAGCCAATGTCAAAGACATTGCTGTACCTGTGCTCTTTTCTAGGAATTGTGTGGTTTCAGGTCTCACATTTAGGTCTTTAATTCCATTTTTGAGTTTATTTTTGTGTAAGGTATAAAAAGTGGTAGAAAAGGGAAGGTATAAAAACTTATTCATCTTATAAGTGGAAATTTGTGTAAAATTAAATTATTTTTTGTCAGTTACCTTTATTTAAGAATTAAATAATATGAGATTTGGATTTTCCAGAAAGTTGTTCTATCTAGAATTCTATTCAGTTCTGATCTAATGTGTTAGACTCTCTTCAAAAACTGTAATTAATGTCAGTTGAGGTATTGCTGATTTTGATCCCCTTGACTTACTGAGATCTAGAATGTTGAAAGTTCAGTGCTCCTTGCTACAATCAGTTTCAGTCAAGAGGTACTTATTGAGCACCTACTAACCATAACACTGTTTCAAAGAAATACATGTTTTTAAAGAACATGCATTCTTTTAGGAAAGTTTAATTCTTCAAGATGATAAAAGAAACGTTTCAAGGTGATAACATGATTCATTGCCACATGAATAAAATAGACAACAAGTGCTGTTGAGTTTTTGAGTGAGGAGAGAGCTCTTCAGGCTTTATTTCACCACTATGAATAACAATGTTCTCATGGCAAGACTGGCTTGAATCAGGCACTTATGGGAATGCTTCAGTCACTAACTTTAAAACTCCTCCAGCTAAGTTACAGTCTTTTCACTTTAACAGAGAACTATAGAAAGGGTAGACTAAAAGAAAAGCTATAGAATAAAGACTGTAGAAGGATAGACTAAAGAAGCTCAAATGTGAGAAACAGTTGTATCTTAGGAGCAGCTTTGGATGTTTAAAAAATGTGTATTTTTAAAATTAAAGTAATAGATGCACGTAGCTTAAAAATAAAATAGTAGTAATAGGCCTGTAAAGAAAAATGGCAGACACATATCCCACTCCTCTGTATTAAAAGGGGAAAACATTTTTAGTTTTAAGTATTTCTTCCAGTATTTACCTGAGTATCTGAACAGATATTAGGTTTTTGTATGTATATATACATATGTATCTGTGTGCATACATATATTTGTATGTGTGTATACATATGTATGTGTGTATATATGTATGTATATTCTATGTACGTGTGTATATACATGCGTACATAAGTATGTGGGCATAAACACAAATAATTTCCCTTTCTTCACATCTTCCCCACAACCTTTAGTGAGATGCGTTGTCAATATAATTGCTACTTTTTCCTTATAATTTTTTCTTTCACTTCATGGTCTGTTTCCTCTTGGGTTTTTGTTTTCTGTTTTGTTTTGTTTTGTTTTTTTCTGCTTGCTTCTTTTATTCTTTCTTTTTTTCTCTTAATGTCTGACGATCCCTGGTTATGTTTGTATTAAAGAGTAAGGCACTGAAAGCTCTGTTTGGGGTAAGTGTTGGAGAATGAATAGAGGACGCGATAGGGTTGACAGCTGATGGGTTTTCTAGAGGGTGATAAGTGATCTGGACTAAAATATCTAGGACGTCTTCCAAATTGCAATATCCATAGAATTTTGTTTGAGGTTCATCAGATTTTCCAGAGTGGGTCCCATAGTTAAACACATAGAATTTTATTTGAGGCTCATCAGATTTTCCAGAGTGGGTCCCATAGTTAAACACATAGACTTCACTTAATTACTCCTCCTTCCCACCTGCTGCTTCCCCTCTACACACACACAGTTTGCTTCCTTGCTTAATTTGCCTTATTCTTCTCTTTGTTGTGCTTGAATTTCTTCCACTCAGATTGTATTTCCCAAAGATAACCCCCTTTGCAGGATTGCATATGCATAGTGTGACGGCCTAAGGATCATTACCTGGCCGCATGCGTGGGAGTCCTGCCCTCTGGAGTTAGTGGTTCTGGGATGACATGAGTCAGTTCCCCTCTCTTTGCTATTTCTCTTTGAAGTCAGACTGCCTCTGCTCTGCCGGCTCAGTTGCCATTCTTCTAAGAGCTTCCCATCAACTGAAATCGGTGTGATTTTCTTATCTGGCTTTTTCCCCCCTTTCTCCTTTGCAATTTTATCCATGTAGTTTAATAATTTTTTTGTTCTTTTCTATTGTTAGTGAATTGGAGGGAGGGTCAGGAGATGAACATGCATTTCCAACCTGCCACAATGAAATAGAAGCAAGTATTTTAGTCCTGCTATCTCTTGTAAATTTCCCAGGACATTTCCCTGTGAAGTTATCCCAGTTTATGTATGCGGTCATCCAGAATCAATTAAGGTTGAATAGCTTAGCAAAGAGATTTGACTCAAAACCTTACTTTTCTCACTGGTTCCCAGGAATAATAAAAGAACTCGAAAACTCAGGATTTGGAACTTTTTCATATTAGGGATGACCGCTTATTATTCCTTTTTTAAAAGTCTATGCTTTAAATAACATCTACTAAGTAAATGCATACATAAAATTATACACCATTTTATTTTTGCCTTTTTATGTTCATCCAAATTCATAGCCAAAGTTTCTGAACAGCATAAGTAGCCAAAGTTGTCCAATAGGACAAGGGTCTCCTTTCTTCCAGACTTCAGTATCATTTTTGTACTTTTCTTTAAGCCATCCTGAAGCCCATCAAGCTTCCACTAATCAATTTTTTTTTTCAAAGCTCTTCCACTGTTTATGCTCACCATGCAGTTTCACATCTGCTGAAACATTTTTATGTTTTTGCTGGGGCAGCACCTCATTACCAGGTCTTTGTTGTCTTTGTTGTTAACCCAATTCCATCACAACCTATTGGCTGAAAACAAAAATGATCATGTGTTATCTCTCACATTTTGTGGATCATGAATTCAGACAGCATAGTAGGTATGGCTTGTCTCTCCATCACAGTATTTGGGGAAAATTGGAAGAAGCAAAGATTAAAAGCTGGAATCATCAAAATCTCCTAAACCCAAATCCAGAGGTAGATTCTGGCTGTTACTTGGGACTCGCGAAGAACTATGAAGGGTCTGAGATTGTACTGGGTTGTGTGCAAGCTATTGTATGGATGATCACAGAAGATACAAGACTCCCGAGTCAGAGACAAGAGAGTTTATTACTCAGGACGCAGCAGGCTGCATGGGTTTTCAAGTTCACATCATTCCTTCTGTCGTTAAGACCCATGAGGAGGGAGACATGGAGTGACTCAGCGGGTGTTGCCAGTGTAGTGGGTGTACATTACAGCTGAGGATCCCTGAGCTTAGGCGACCTCAGTTTTTTCAAGGAATTGCAAACAAACTTGCCTGAACTTCGCACCAGAGGGCAGCATGATCTTTATTATTTTACCGGTCAGCACCAAACCTACCCTTGCTCCAGGGGGAGATACTATCTCTATCTCCCCAGGTTTTTAGTAGGACAAACATCCTTGGAAAGAGAATCAGTAACAAAGGACAGTCAGTGTCTCTGCTAGTAAGACGTGCAGAAACACAAAAGACCCATTGAGAAGTTGCTCTCAGTGAAAGGAAGGAGAGGAGAATGAATATTGAAAAATAATTAGCAGCTTCTGACACACTACTAGAACACACTTAGATATAAACAAATCATTTTTCCATGGTATAATAAGTAGAAAGGAATATGGGCTTCTTATATTGGTGGCCTGAAGGCAAGACTGACAAATTCTGCTTGGGGACTTGGATTGAAAAGAGGCTTCAAATAGAAAGTGCTTGAAGCAAGCAAATCAGACACTGAGGAAATCTTCACACATTCTATTGTTCTGTTATTGTTATCATTGTCACTAGCTCTGTGCATATGCATATAACTTGTCATATCTGCGATGCTTGGATAGTTTTAGATGGCATACTTTCATAAGAACATTTATTAACATTAAAGTAAATGTTTAGCCTGGAGAAGGGTGGATTCAGGGTTATGCACGATACCATGTTTAAATAATCGGGAGGAATGCTGTAGGGTGCTGAGGAAGGAGGTTCAGACTGCTTCAGAGTGCAGAATCCAGATCAATGAATAAAGGTTATGATGAAGCAGATTTACCCTCACTACAAAGAACTTTTCAATAATTAAAGCACAGCCTTGGAGGGATCCTAATTGACAAAGAGAAAGCACAGCTTTGAAAACAAATGCAGAGAGCTTCATGGGAAAGAGAGCTCGGAAAACCAAGACCTGAATATTCGGCCGTCATGGGTTGTTGTTCAGAAGCCAAAGTAAGATAATAAAATAGCATCAGTGACAGTGACCCTAAGAGAGAACTGCTTTTGTAAGAGTGATAATCACTCACTCAGTTTAAGTTTGACAGCGGAAGACTGAAGAGGGCTTAGTGCCCTGAAGTTAGCAGGTAGGAGTCAGGGTGCAGAGGTGTACAGCACAGAGAAGACAGTTGGAACTGACTCAGAAATGAGCCCTTCTCTGCTTCCCTTTTCCTTTATCTTCTTCCTTCTCTTTCTCTCTCCTTCTCTCTCCCCCTTTTTTCCTTCCCCCCTTTTCCCCTTTAATCATATAAACATGGTCATTGTATGAGGCTCTGTGCTCGGACAAAAGGAGGTTGTAATAGCAAACAAAATCTGTGGTCTTTACTTTCAAGAAATCTGCAAGTTAGTGAGAGAAATGAGACAAGTATGATGGCAAAGAGTAACTACTCTGGAAGAAATGGGGTAATATGGAAGAGATATACAGGGAAAAGCTAAATTATTTTTGGAGAATGGAAAAGTTTCCCTGAGCAGGTAATATTAAAGCTGAGATCTAAAAAGAAAAAAAAAAAAAAAAGAAAGAAAGAAAGAAAGAAAAAGAAAAAAAAGAAAGAAAGAAAAGAAAAGCTGAGATGTAAAGCCAGTAGCCAGTAAGAACTTGCCAGGTAAAGAAGGAGGAGGCTGAGCTGTCAATAGAAGTCACAATGGGAAAAGACCTTAGCATATTCAAAACAGAGGGAAGGTTGCCAATGTGGCTAGAGCAAATTTGATGCAGGGAAGTGATTTGAAATGAAGTTGGAGAACTGGGCAGGGTCCCAAAGCTGAGCTTGCTTCTGCTTGGAGACCTGATAGGTGGTGAGTAGGTAAATATGGAGGATGGACCTCCAGGGGGCTCTTGGCACAGTCTGGGTGGCATGTATTGTTGGCATGGACAAAAGAGCTGGCCTTAGAGGAAGAGAGATGTGGATGAATGCTTTTCAGCATCAATGAGTAGAAGAATTTACCCATTCTTCAAGGGAAAAAAAGCTGACTTTACACCAGTATTATTTTCCAATTGTCGTCAGTTGTCATGGCCCCTGGAAGACATGATGATTGACAACATAGGCTCTGGAATAAGACTGGCTGTGTCCAAGTCTTAGCTCTGCCACATCCTAGTTGCATGAACCTGGCACGTCTGACCTTCAGATCCATCATCTGTAAAATAAGCTATATTGAAGGATCTGCTTTATAGGATTTATGAGATTGTCAAAATGATGATGGTCAATTGTGGAAAGACATCACAGGCAGAATACACAAGTCTTTAAGGAAGTTTACAAAAACTTAATTGGGTTGCAGTTGTTGTACAAAGAAGGAGACTGTCCACGTTATCTCCATTAGAGGAGCAAGTGCTCCATACCTGGAAAGTACATCAGTTGTGCCTTAACATTCACCTGAACAGTATGTTTTTGTTTGTTTGTTTTATGTTTACTTTGTCACTCTTCTGGGATGCCTTAAACCCTTTGGCTTGTTCTAATGTTTATGTATCGTTCATTAAATGCACATAACTGATACTAATACTCCCAGCATGTTACTGCATTTCCCTCAAAGCTAGTGCACATGGTATAGTGTCCCTTATTAGGTCAAAAATTTAGCCCTATTTGAAGTTTATTCCTGCATATTTGTGCAATATTTTAATGAGGTAATTTGTATAAAAAACTTGGCCCAAACTTGGAAAATCATGATACATGATAGGATGCAGACTTTAATCACTAGTGAATCATTAAATAAATCTGTGGTTTAGCTTTGGTTATTTTAAGTTCCCTTTTAAAATTCTATTCTAAAAAAGAATTTCTTTTATTATTTTCTGAGGACCTGTAATAAAATACCCCTTCAAGTGTAATAATCCAGACATGTCTAAACTAAGTGAACCAGCTCACCATCTGCTCACAGTTCTGCTATTTAGGCAGAGATAACAGTAAAAACAGTCTGTCAGAGTTTCAGTTATGTAAACAAAATAAATGATGGGACCCAGACTATCCTTGCTTTGCATTAACTCAGAACTCTCAAAAATGATACCCAAATAGAAATAATCCTCTGTGTGTTGTTATGTCAAATGAATATATTTTTAAAAGCTTTGCCAAGTGAAAAATTTACAAAATATAAATAATTTTTATGGTTAAGATTACTGAACTAATTACAATCGTATTAATAATAACAATAATCATCATTGATATGGTACATGTAGATTTATTTGTGATTTATTTAGGGCATACCTTTATGTACCTAAGAGGAAAAAAAAATAGGATCACCAATTCATACACTAGGTACTAAAATAGCTGAAGCAAGTTTGGTTGAGTACCCCTCAGGCTATCAAGAGACATCTCTTCAGGACCCTCATAAAGAAATGGGCCAGGTCTAGGCTCTAGGCTTACAGCTCGAGGAATGATTCAGGGGCTCACACCTGATGTATCCCTCTTAATTCCCCCGAGAGCTCTCGGTTGTCAGAATTCATACATCATTAATGAGTATTCTAATATTGTTTCTCCAAAATGGTAACAGTCATAATTTGATCCTCTGTACTCTTGCTGTTGATATAGTCTGCTTTTGCTTAGTCCTGAGTCATCTCGTGTTCTCTGAAAATGTCTATCCAGGTTGTAGGCTTGCATTCATAGAAGTGCAGGTGGCAAGAAAATTCTTCTTCTCAGCCTTCTCTCTTGTTACCTGTTCTGAAGTTATTAAAGATTTTGAGTGGAAAATCAATAGTGAGGGAGCTGAGGAAAGAGAAAGAAAGAAACACCATGTTGTATCATGCTTCTCTTTTTTTATATATTTGTTTCTTTCATGGTCATGGAGGGGCTATTTTTGAACAGAAGTATTTATTCATTGTGGTAAAAGGGACAACGGGATGAACAACAATGAACTGTACAGACAATATTGAAACAGCTGAATATAAAGATAGAAGAAAGGAAATATTTACCAAAAACTGATATTATCAAATAGAAGTAAAGAATTAAAAGAAGGGTTATATGACACCCATTAGAATTTCTTTAAATGTTGCAATTAGACAGAAGTGGCAGAAGAGATCACATAACGTTTATTCTTCATCTTTACTAACACATTTCTGAGATATTAAGTGAAACTTTTAAATTTACAGTTCAGTCATTTTCAAAGGTCAAAAGACAGTGACTTGAGGAAGTGATAAAAAGTAGGTGTGGAATCCTGTAGTCTTGAAATTGAAAGAGTATCTGCATTTTATAGTGAACTAACCTGAACTCTAGAAGTCAAAGGGTACCACTGGTTTGTTTCAAAGGACCAAACTCAGGTTGCTTGATATCTTAGAGAATGCCTTTTCCACTATACTATACTGCATTTGGAAGGTCCTAAGTTTGGAAAAACTTTCCCAGAAAATTATTAACAATAATAAATCCTGGATTAATTTATTATTATGTTTAAGTTCAAAGTTTATTTTCTCTATAGGTACATAATTGGTCTATCAATAACACAGTAACAGGGAAATTTAAAAAGCTAATTTTTTTACAGTAAGCAAAATATTTTAAAAGGTAGTCCAAAAATTTACAAAAATATTAGTACAGCATTTTAAATTTTATTCTTATTTTAGGTTAGCTTATTATAAAGTTCAACATCTTACTTCATTTAACAGGTAAGATTATATAGAAAGGAAACTGAAAATCAGTTTACTTCCATATACTCTTTTTTATTTTTAGAGACACAGGCTCCTTAGCATTCAGAAGTTTTAACATGATAGTCAAATGGCAGTTAACATCTTGGTATGGAATTAAAAAAAAATTGTTGGGGCATCTGGGTGGCTCAGTGGGTTAAAGCCTCTGCCTTCAGCTCAGGTCATGGTCCAAGGGTACTGGAATGGAGCCCCGCATTGGGCTCTCTGCTCAGCAGGGAGCATGCTTCCCCCTCTCTCTCTGCCTGCCTCTCTGCCTACTTGTGATCTCTGTCAAATAAACAAAATCTTAAAAAAAAAAAATGTTTTTGAACTCCAAATCCAGATAAGCCAACTGAACAGTGGTACAAAGGAGAACTTTAGGTGTGTCTTGCCTTTATATTTCATACATATTGTGTTCAATTTACATTCAGATGTAGTGTGATAATGTAATGTTCCGGTTTTAGTTGACTTTTTTTTCTATTAGCCTATAGCCTATAGCCTATATTGTTTTTGTTATGGACAAAACTTAGTTTATTAATTATAGAAATTTGCAAGATATAAATATAGGATTATATGGATTTTGCTTAGAAGCAGTGGAAACAATACTGTTGAATTGCTTTAAAAAGCACATACAAGGTTTAATACTGTAGTCGATTCTGATTTTCCTTAGTTACTGTAAAATGTGATTTTTCAAACAGGGTTGGTCATGTACTTTCTGATGGATTTATCAAAAGTTAAAGGCAAAATAGGGTGAAATGAATAGAAAATATAGTGCCAAGCAGCCCAATTTTCGCTCCTCACCTTGGTATATTAGAAAGTAACCATTTTAAAGTCGTACTTAGGAACAGTATCTCCCTCTTCAACTTCTATCAGGTTTCAACATGCGAGGTGATTTTTATACTCTTTTGTTTTTGCAAAGCTATTTGCTCCTGATTCTCCAATATTAAATACTTTCTTAAACTTCTAAAAGAAGTAATGCTGGCAGCGTGTTTCCTGTATGCAGTATGACAGAAAAGGAAGCTCTAAGTAATAGTTACAAGTCATTTTTACCCAGTGTGCCTTTTTATTTCACCGTACTCCTGTAAAAATGTAGATGGTAAAGATACTCTCTTTGCAGAATGGTGAAAACTGAAGCACGTAACATTTAAATGATTGGTTTGGCTTTGTGCATTGTTGATGGTAATATAAATTGGTCAAGTCACTATGGAAAATGAGTTTCCCTCAAAAACTTAAGAATAGAACTACCCTCTGATCCAGCAACCCCACTTCTGGGTACATATCTAAGGAAAATGTAATCATGATCTCGAAGAAATATCTGTACCTCTGAATTCATTACAGCATTATTCGCATTAACCAAGATACAGAAACTACCAAAGTGTCCATCTACAGATGAATAGATAAACAAAATGTGATATCTCACACCACACACAGACACACACACTCGCCTGCACACACACACACACACACATACGCAGGACTGTTATTCAGCCATGAGAAAGAAGGAGATCCTGCTATTTGCAACAACATGGATGAACCTTGAGACCATCATGTTAAATAAAATAAGATAGACAGGGAAAGACAAATGCCTTCTGATCTCACTTATATTTAGAA
This sequence comes from Martes martes, assembly GCF_963455335.1. Classification (NCBI taxonomy): domain Eukaryota; kingdom Metazoa; phylum Chordata; class Mammalia; order Carnivora; family Mustelidae; genus Martes; species Martes martes. Next base: position 50,240,250 of record NC_137891.1, on the reverse strand, counting down.
TCTAAAAGAGATGAACTCATAGAAACGGAATAGATTGACTGTTACCAGAGGTTGGGGGTGAGGGGTGGAAATGGGGAGATGTTGGCCAAAAGGTACAAATTTCTAGTTATGGCAGGGTGGCCATAATTAACAGCACTGTATGATATACTTGAAAGCTGTTAACAGAGTGGTTACTAAATGCTCTTACCACACACACAAACACACACACACACACACACACACACACATAAACAAGATAGCTAGGAAGGGTGATGGCTGTCTTAAGTAGCTTTATTATGGTAATAATTCCTAAGTATATACATGTATCAAATCATCACTTTCTACACCTTCTACCTCTTAAACTTATTCAGTGTATATACTGATTGTATAATATCAATAAAGCAGGCAAAAAGTAAACAGACAATAACAAAATGAAGAGTTTGAATCATTGAGGTTCTGGAATGCAACTCAGACTGGAACTGGAGAAGAGCTTCTCTCAGATCAAATAACAATAACCTGACTATTTTTGTGACAATACTGCATGGGGATACAGAAACGGATTTAAGATGCTACTTTATTTATACTGAATTTTGGTGGTAATTTTCTTTTAATGTCAAACAGTAAAAATCTCCTGGTACAAAATATGTTAATTCTTACCAGAGTGAAATTACCTTCTTGATACCACTTTTGAATTATAGTCACCTCGTATAAGTTCAGCATGGTTATTAAGAGCTAATACTCAGGAATCCCTGGGTTGGTATCTAGGCTCTGGATCTTATTAGTTGTGTGGCCTTAGGCAAGTCATTTTAGCTCTCTATGTTTTAATTGCCTCTTCTGTAAAATGGGAATTATAGAGAGTATCTTCAGCCTGAAGATCTTGAAATTGAGGAAATGAGTTGATACATACAAAGCCTTCAGCATAGCATACTGTGCAACACTTGGCATATTGTGTTGTATAAGTTAGCCATTCATTTCTGGTAACATTCATCATATTTTATACTGCATTTATTCATAACTCTCACTCCTGTAAGCTATAGAACCTCCCTGTGGTGAATAGGAAGCTGTACCCAAATAATAAGGAAGTTCATTTAATGAAGACAAAGTCTGAAAATATATGAAATATGCTCCCTGCTTTCAAGATGTTTATAAACTAGTGGGAAAGACCAAAAAAAAAAAAAAAAGGCTAATATGGAAGCTGGTGAAAGTGTTACGGAAAAGGTCTACAAAAGGAAGCAGAGTATGGGATACAGAATAAGCGAGGGAAGAATTCTTTAAGACTGGAGCCAGGCAGGGCTTCATGCATCGGCTCATTCTGCCTTTCATTCATCCATTCCCTCATCTGTTCAGTATTTAATGAGCTCCCACTGTGTTTTAGGTCTGGGAATTAAATTGTACTCAAAAAAAAAAAAAAAAAAAAAAAGAAAGAAAGAAAGAAAGAAGAAAAAAAGGACACTTTTTTCTCCTTTTGGAAACCAGAGTTTAGTTAGAGGGAATGATACTAAACAATAAATAGCATTATTATTTTTAAAAATTCCAATTTGAAATTAATGTATTTGTTCTTTTATATATATTTAAACTTTACCCTTTTGTTATGTTTTATTTCAAGTAATTTGGATTGCGGGGATTACATATAGTTGATTTTATTCTCAGTCTGCAAATCTTTGTCTTATAAGGGCATCAATCTATTTACTTTTGCTATCACAGCTGATAGACTCTTATATTTATTCTTTTCTTAAAAAAAAATTATTTATTTGACTGAGATAGCACAAGTAGGCAGAGCAGCCAGCAGAGGGAGAGGGAAAAAGCAGGCTTCCTGCTAAGCAGGGAGCCGGACCTGGGACTTGATCCCAGTACCTTGGGATCGGGACCTGAGCCGAAGGCAGCTTGCTTAACTGACTGAGCCACCCAGGCACCCCAAATTTATTCTTTTCTTTTCTGCTTTCTGTTTAGTTTGCTGTTTGTTAATGCGTTTCTTTCCTTCTTTGGATATGTGGAATTTATTTTCATTCCTGTTATGTTTTTGTCTGATGATTTGGAGGGAGGATTTGAAGAGATTGATCTTCTGCAGATTCTCCAATTCTATTTTACTTTTGTAAGAAAGCATACTTGAATCTGTGTTTATTAATGTTAAAAAAGAAATTATATTAACCCCTTTTTATACAAAATGAGGGAATTAGCACTCTTTTCCTATGCCTTTCCCTATTTCACAGATGTTGTTGATATATCATTGTACAAAATTAACTCCCATCTTCTTTTCTCTGAGTCACAAATTTTCACAATTTTATTTTGTGATGCACCATATTAATGACAAACATTGAGAAAAACCTTTACATTTTACTGTGTTCAACATACTCTACACACACTGTTAATAAACCATGACTTGCCTATTCTTATTATTTATTTTAATTCTAGACAGATGGTGCTCATTTTTAAGAATGCCATGAAAACATTTCATCAGAAAAAAGGCTTTTGCTTCAGACATGGATCACAATATTAACTAGCTGTAAAGTTTCTGTAGACTCCAGGTTAAAGAAAACTCACAAAAGTCTACAGGATCAAAGTCAGAAATGTAAATTGCTTTTTCCCTCTTCTCCTATGTTTATCTATTTTGTTTCTTAAATTCCACATATGATTGAAATCATATGGTATTTGTCTTTCTCTGAATGACTTGTTTTGATTAGCATAATAATCTCTAGCTCCATCCACATCTTGGAAATGGCAAGATTTCATTCTTTTTGATGGCTGAGTGATATTTCATTATATATGTATATTACATATATATGTGCATACACACACACACACACACACACACACACACACACACACACACCACACCTTCTTTATCTATTCCTCAGTTAAGAGTCACTTGGGCTCTTTTTATAATTTATCTATTGTTGATAGTGCTGCTGTAAACATCAGAGTGCATTTGTCATTCGAATCAGTATTTTTATATCCTTTCGGTAAATACCTAGTAGTGCAATCAAACCATAAGAGACTCTTTTAACTATTGAGAAGAAACTGAGAGTTACTGAAGGGGTGAGGGGTGAGGGGTGGGCTAAATGTCTGATGATCATTAAGGAGGGCACTTGTGTTGAGCACTGGGTATTATATGTAAGTGATGAATCACTAAATACTACTCCTGAATTTAATATTACACCGTATGTTAACTGGAATTTAAATAAGATTTTGAAACAAAGAAAGAAAGGTAAATCATGAAGGTGTCTGATATAAAATAATAGATAAGGTTTGTGGCAAGTACAGACTAATTCTGAAAGTATTCATATTCCAACTTTTTTTTTCTTTTTTTAAAGCAGAGATGGTTAAGGAAATGACTATAGGCCATATTTGACTCATGAACAGCTAGTGTTTCTGTAGACATTGCTTGAATGATTTGTACAATTCAGTGGTAAAGAGAAGAAGTCTGGGCAAATATGATTTCTGTTTTATACGACCTGCTTTTGTCTATCTGGATTCTCCCCTCCCCTTTTCCCTTGGAGAAAAAAACAATCTCTACAGTATGCTGTATTGATTTAGTTATGTTGAAATAAATAATCCTTTCAATTTTCGAACTCAAAATTTGAACCGAATTATTTTGTTTTTGCATGTTATATCTGTGTAATGTGTTTGGTCTTTTCTTTAAGAATATTATTTTTCATTTTCTTCTATATATCTATATTTCCCCTGCATTCTTGGAGAATCCTCTCAAGTTTATCATTTACACTACAGATTTAGTTTCCTACATAAATAACCTGTTGTTTTGCTTCAGATTCTGGTTCTCATTTTTACCGTTTTACTTATATTTAATAAAACTTCCCTCCTAATCTCCTGTCCTTTTTATTTGACATACGCTTATCTCTCAACTAGTATTACTGCCCTTAAAAGTGTGTGTCTGTGTAGCCTCATATTATTTTATATACTGTTGAATAAAAAGAGACATTTCTACATCTGGTATTTAAAAAGCAATTGATTGGGAAAGATAGATTTTGGGTGTTCTGTCATTGAGCCCCCTTGGGTGTTGTTACCATACTTGTTTCAGATCTTAAATTTAAAAGTTGTTTATGTATAAAGTCTTGGCTGTACTTTCTGGATCTTGTCTTTGCATGCTTATTATAGGTCTCTTGAATTAGGAAATCTTTTACCCACTGTCTGGCTAGGTAAAGTAGAATTTATACCCAGATAATTTAAAAAGCAGCATTTCTTCCATCATTTATACAGACAAGCATTTCTCTGGTTTTTGGGTTTTTTTTAATTTTTTAATTTTTTTTTTTTTTTATGATTCCATTTTTCCCTAGTGCCAACTCCCCAGTCCAAGGTGCAGCACACCCTTTCCTGTCCACTTTAGCCAATTCATCTTGTCTTTTGGGGAATTAATATCCATGAATGGATGAAAATATTATTGCTCATTCTTTTGTAACAAAGGTGAAAAACTTGTTCCAATTTGTCTGAGACTTCACTGGTGCTAGCACTGCAAGTCTCACATCTTGGGGACATCCATAGTTCTAGAGAAACTGGAACCATTGGTTACTTTGCTTGCAACCTATACTACCTTCTAACCAACATAAAATTCCAAAGTTTTCAGAGATTCTGCTGTTTCCAGTGGACCAGGTTTGTTTTACCTTTGTTGAAAATTATTTATCTTTTTAGTATCAACTAAGCTAAGTTGATTTCATCTTCTGTTGTTTATATTTTGAAAGCAATGAACTATTTTTTTTTTTACTTTAAAGATAAAATATTAGTTCATAATATTGGATATGCTTGCTCAAATTATGATTACCTTTCCTACTAAGACACTTCTAATGTTTGTCTAGTCTGCCCTCAAAAGATGTAAACAGAAAAGTACAAGTGGAAACAATGGAAAGCTGAAATTTGGTTCCCATGATGGGACCAAATTTAATTTTATGTTCCAGCTTGAATGGGCTAAAGGGTACCCAGATAGCTGGTAGAACGTTATTTCTGGGTGTGTCTGTGAAAGTGTTCCTGGAAAAGATTAGCATTTGAATTAGTGAACCAAATAAAGCAGAATGCCCTCCCAGATGTGAATAAGCATCATCCAATCTGTTGAGGGGGACCCCAACAGGACAACAAGGCAGAATATATATGTGAAGTCATATCTATATATTGACTCTGTTTCTTTAGAGAATGCTGACTCATATAATCTCAGTTAGCTGTTTTAGAAAAGTTCATGCGGTCTTCAGGCTTGTGACCAATGAAGCCTTTGTGCCTTTGACACTGGGATATATGCAGGGGGAGAGATGCATAAATTTTGCTTTATCTGGATCTAGCCTTAATACCCTTACTGGGGGCTCCAACTGCCTTTGGCTTTTGAAAAATATGTCCCGAATTCTAGAATATCAGTACTATAGGAATTCTGAAAAGTGTGTGTGTGTGTGTGTGTGTGTGTGTGCGCGCGCGCGCATATGTGTGTTTGTACATGTGTGTGTATTTGTGTGTGTTAAATGATATGAAAAAGTTCAACCACATCAATTTTATATCACAAAATGATACGTGCTTAAAGCTGAAAGTCTGAATTATCTTTTAATTTAATTTAATTTAAAGATACTTAACAGATGTGTAAGGTACTCCACCAGAATGTATAGGACAAAAAAATCTAGACACAGACCCCACCTTCACACATTTTCTGCTATAATATGTGAGTTGCCAAACCCAGATTACTAGTGCAAAGCCTGGAATGTCATATACAAGTGATTTGAAATGCTGGAAAAAGAGATTATTTCTGGTTGGTGGTGATCATAAAAGAATAATTTGAGATAATGTTAGAAGATATGTTGAATTTAGGTAGACAGAAGTGGAAGAAACATATGAAAAACTTTTAGAAAAAATATATGGGAATGTGTAATTTCAGGATATATTTGAAAATTGGAAAGAAGCTAGGTTTAGCTAATGCTTCAGGTCATTGGTAGAGGTCAGTGCAAGTTATTCTGGCAAGTTCTATTAGGACTAGTGGGTAGAGGTCTTTGAAATCCTGACTTAGAGGTTTGACTAATTTTTTTAATCCCCTAAACTTCCTTTTTTAAAAAAGATTTATTATTATTATTATTATTTTCCGAGAGAGAGAGAGAAAGATAGAGTGTGAGTATGTGCATGTTAGTGGAGGAAGAAGGAGAGAGAGAATCTCCAGCAGACTCCTCAGAGCCCAACTATGCAGGACTCAGTCCCACCACCTTGAGATCATGACCCAACCCGAAATCAAGACTCTTGATATTCAACCTACCGAACCACCCAGGTGCCTCTCACCTACACTTTTTCTTTTTTTTAATTTTAAAGATTTTATTTATTCATTTGACAGAGATCATAAGCAGGTAGAGAGGCAGGCAGAGAGAGAGAGAGGAGGAAGCAGGCCGAGCAGGGCCCCATCCCAGGACCCTGGGACCACAACGTGGGCTGAAGGCAGAGGCCTCAACCCACTGAGCCACCCAGGTGCCCCTCACCTACACTTTATAATAGAGAAATTTTGCCTTATTTATATTTCTATCTATAGATTATTGCCTAATAGTAGACAACTGCAATTTGAAATGGCTTTGCATGTGCCTAAATGCACATATGTAGAGTTCTTTTCAAAAATTCCATTAACGTTCTTCAAAACCAAATAAAAACTTGAAATAAAATAAAATTTATCTCTTGAGTATAAAAAATAAAGATTTCTCAAAACTAATTTTGTGGAAATGGATGAATGAATCAGCTGCATTAGTTCCCTCCTACCCATGGTGTCACTTTCTGTAGTTTCAGTTATCCTTAATCAACAGCAGTCTGGAAGCTGTTGGTCCTCGGTAACAGCCTAACTCGAGTCATACCTGCACCATTCACCTCACTTCATCTCACACATAGGTGTTCTGTCATCTCACATCACTGCAAGAAGAAGGGTAAGCCCAGTATGAGAAGGTATTTTGAGAAGGAGAGACCACATTCATATAACTTATATTATAAGTATATCATTATAACTGTTTTATTTTTGCTAATCTCATACTGTACCTACTTTATAAGTTAAACTTTATCGTATGTGTGTATAGGAAAAACAGTACATATAGGATTTGGTACTATTTGCGGTTTTAAGTATCCACCGGGGGTCTTGGAACATATGCCCTGTAGAAAAGGGGGACTATTGTATTGCATATAATTTCACAGCAGACTAAATGAGAAGAGTTTCCCCCTTTTATAACCAGGAGCATAAATAAGGATACCACTTAACAAAATTATTATCATCAGGAGTTAGGTTTCATTTAAAAATATTTTGAAAGACACCCATTAAATATCATGAAAAACCTAGTGTCATGGCAAAAGAAGCAATTTGCCACAATTACACAGGTCCACCAAAGGCCAGAGCTGCAAAGGGTATGTCTGATTAGTTACTGGTGAAGGGTATAATTATCTCTGAGGTTGAGAAGGGTAATATGTGTTGGCTTGTTTGCCAACATCTGTCAGCTGTTTCAGGATGCCACGTTTTCTGTCCTAGTTTTTAGCATTAATATAATATCCTTGGATGTTCTAGACAAGACGAGTTATGTGCAAAAGTACATGAAGTTTTTTTTTTTTTCTCTGAACATATGTTCTTCCATAGAGAGGAACATTTCTGATTTCTGAAAAACACTTTATTTGCCAGCAGAAACCCTTGTTTTGACATGTAACAGTTTTCATTAGGTCAAGTGTACTATTTCTTTTTTAATAGAGGTTTTATTTATTTATTTGACACAGAGAGAGAGGTCACAAGTAGGCAGAGAGGCGGGACAGGAGCAGGCTCCCTGCTGATCAGAGAGCCCAATGCAGGGCTTGATCCCAGGACCCTGAGATCATGACCTGAGACAAAGACAGAGGCTTAACCCACTGAGCCACCCAGGTGCCCCAAGTCAAGTGTATTCTTAATTCTTAGAGCAGGGAAAGTGCTTCTGTGTTAGAAGTGGGAGTGATTCATATTAAAGGACATTCTCTGACATGAAACCATTTCTGAAGGTCATACTTGCTGTCCTGAGAACCTTTAGAGTAATCTTGGCTCTACTTGATGTCCCATCTTGTTTACATCTATTTAAAATAAATAGGATCTTCATGTTGCCACAGTAAAGACGATGAACTCTACTTGGGTAAGAGAAAGTTTTCTGAAACAGGAATGCTGCATATTCACTGTAAAACTTCCAACAAGTGACTTAACCTCCTTGTGTCTCAGTTCTCTTTTCTTATTCTAGGGGTCTTAAATGAATAATTAATTAATTCTCAGATGATTCTGGAGGGTAGGTATCATCATAATCACCCCTACTTTTTCTAAATTAGGAAACTAAAGTACAAAGAGGTTAAGTAATTTATCCAGCGGATAGGATGGAAGCCTAGGAATTGGACCTGGCTCTCTCCCTTGAGCCATAACCTTATCTACTCTCTTTGGTACCTATCTAACATTATCTACTTTATAGGATTCTTTGGAGGTGTAAGTGAGATACTATCTGAACACAATAGGTGTTTATGAAATAGTTTTTGATTCTGAATATAAATGTTTCAAAAGTACAGATTTTTAAAAAAGATTTATGTATTTGAGAGAGAGAGAGTAAACAGGGAGAGAAGCAGAGGAAGAGAGAGAGAGGAAAAAAAAAGATTGAGAGGGAGAGAATCCTCAAGCTGACTCCAGGCTGAACACAGAGCTTGACTCTAGGCTCAATCCTGGGACCCAGAAACCATGACCTATTCTGAAATCAGGAATTGGCTGCTTAACTGACTGTGTCCCCCTGATGACCCAGAAAGGACAGATTTTTTTCTAAAGTTTTTTTTTTTTTTTAACAAATAACATTATTCTTGATAAAATAAAACTGAGAAAAAGATTTTATGAACAATGTGGCCAAGAAAGGTAATTGGAAAGCATTCAGGTAGTTGGTGGAGCCCTACTTTCAGCCTGAATTACTTAATGGAACATTAGGTCACGGATTATTGAATCTTAGAATTATAGAGGAAAATTTATGCAGAATTTCATTGTTTTTGCCTACTTAAATTCCAATTACCAAAAGCTACACCTAGAGTTGAAGGGTCATACTTAAAGCAGTGACACTTGGAAGAAACGAAGACCTACTTAATTATTTAATGGGATTGCAAAATGCCAAGTGCAACCATTAAATCCTAAAAGTTCATAGCAGGCAAATCTTTTGGTATTATAAATTATCGTCATCATCATGATGTTGATACTAACATATGTCTTCAAATACTAGGTCAGAAATTACATCATGCCTGGATTGTGATCAGTTGTTGGCTGGCTAGGAGTGAGTCCAGGATAGTAAGCAGTAGACTGACCTCATACCCAAAGCATGTTTCTTCTGTCTGATTCCGTAAGCTATCCTAGTTGGATAGGTACATTTCCTGAATATGCATAGGTTTGGTTTTCCCAGTAAAGGTTTAAAATAGGAAGAGATGTTTGTTAAGGATATCGGACTGTGGGTATTTTAAACTCACTTATTATTTGGGGACCAAGTTATTTTGTGACCAAAAAATTTTAATTAATCATCATTTCGAGATGATAACAATAAGGATGAGGCTGCCTTTAAGCAAGTCAAATAATAACAGGGGAAAGGAAGATTTAGAGGATAAATGGAAATAACAAGGTGTTTTGGAACACTGAGTTGAGAGTCCTTGTTGCGGGTCTGTGGGAAAATTCTGGAAGGTAACTAGACACGCTGTTCTGGAACTTAGAGTAGAACTAGTGACTATGGACATCGATTTGAGAATCATCAGTTTATTCATTCCCTGGAGGGTGGGAACCGAGGTAGCCTCATGCGCAGAGTATGAGTTGCCAGATTTTCAAGAAGGCGGAGGATCGTGATCACAGGATTTGCTTAGGACCCTCTTCAGCCTATTATTTTAATCAATGATGCTTCGGGTGGGCATGTAGAAAATGGATATTTTTTTCAGGGTTTAAGATATCATAGAAATGAGTGGCATAAGTAACGTTCCTGATGAAAAACAAAAAATCCGAATTCAGTTAGTTTTATTTGATTGGAGTCAGTGTTTAAAAACATAAATACCACATTTTACATGTAGATTGAAATAAATAGAGCCCTACAGAAAGGATAGCAAAGCCAGTCTTTAAAAGCCTTAATGGAAAGATAGACAAGTTATACACAAGTGCTAGTTTCTTCTGCCGGTCTCCTCCTCTTGACCTTACCACCAAATAAAGCGATTGAAGTATCGGGTTGTCTCAACAAAAGACATTCTTTTACAAAATTTGTGTCCAGGGGGTGCCTGAGTGGCTCAGTGCGTTAAAGCCTCTGCCTTTGGCTCAGGTCATGATCCCAGGATCCTAGGATTGAGCCCCGCATCGGGCTCTCTGCTCAGCGGGGAACCTGCTTCCCTTCCCCTCTCTCTGTCTGCCTCTCTGTCTACTTATAATCTCTGTCTGTCAAATAAATAAATAAAATCTTTTAAAAAAAGTTTGTGTCCCGGAATTGGTTTATTGTTTCTGTTCCTTCTCCTCATTCTTCTTCAGATTTGTAACATTTAGAAAAATTGATACCAGTCTGACTAGGTTATGAGTGGATCTGTAAATTTGTACCATGATGTTCATGCAAAGATTGTTTAAGAATTCTTGCAGAGGTGATAACGGGAGCATGTTAGCAGATAATTGAATTTATTCTTACTATTTATCTTTCCCAACAAATTCACTTCTTAATATTTCCACACAAACTTATTCCCAGAACTGCCGTCTCTCTGCAGCCTTGCCTCATATGCCCAGGTGGGTAGACCACTGCCTCGTTTGTGTTTTCTGTGTCTCTGCCCCATCCTTATAGTTTCATTCAGCTCTTACCACATTGAGGGACATTAATTTATTGTCATGTGTCTGTCTCCACTAGGCTGCGAGGGATATCAGAGCACCAGACCTTGACTTACTAACATATTGTTCATATCTGTAGCCCATGTCTTAGTTCACTTCCTGACAATATGCTTTTGGACTGAATTGAATCGGTGATGGAATAGAAATGTTCTGTGGTGCTCTGGAGGAAAGAAATAAGGCCAAAGGGCGGAAGTGACAAGGACACAGATTATTTAAGCTCATTACTAACAATTAGAGCTGTCTGAAAACGAAATGACCTGCCTTTACAATGTAGGTCAAGCACAAGGTGAATGATAATGCTGAAGCGATGTTGCATAGCCTGACCTCTAAATTCCTCTCCAACTCCTGTATTCTACGCCTTACATTTTTCTCATGTGTCATTAACTACCCTCTTGGGTAGTCTTCAAAAGTGCCTTCATATATATTATCTCATTTATTTGAACAAATTTCCTGTGATGTATGTCAGGACAGGTATTATCATTCTAATTGTTCGGTAAAATAAGGCATAAAGAAGTTAAGCGACTTGAACAGAGATACTCCGTCAGCATTAAATTTGAGACCAGAATATTGTCTTCCACATAGTTATTCAGATATTCATTAAGAAATAATTTTTTTCAAAAAAATGTTTTTTGCTGCTTATGCTTTGATATATGCTTAATTAAAAAAAATGATCAGATCACCATTGGTCCTTTTCATGCCACTTTTAGTTGTCATATTGATGATTCTGGACAGCCAGGACCCAAAATAGGAAAGCATTAATATGAAACAGTGCCTAAGATAACATGCCACATATTTCAGAAGTCTGGGTGTATAATATGTGAACACATGCACCACCTTCTGTGTTAGGACCCCTAGAATGAAGCCTTTGATGTTGCAGATTAGTAATCAGATTGGGCAGAGAGATCTGGCTTAGTGCATTCCTTGAAAGGGCTGGAGATGGAGAGGAATTGTTTTGGATTGCATCACATACCTATTAGGCATTTTAGTTTATTTTACTATGTTCAGTCTGGGTTTCCTAGTCTGGTAGCTATATTGTGTTTGAAGTTAGATATTTCCTGAAGTAAAGTTAAGGCCATAGGAGGAAAGTAAACTGATCCTCTCAGTTACCCATTCCTGCATAACAAATCATCCTGGAACTGAGTGGCTGAATACTGTAGCAATTCTCTTCTTTCATGTGTCTGTGTGTTGACTGTACCTCTCCTGTCTCAGATGTGGTTATTCCTGAAGCTACACTCAGCTGGTAGTTGGGCGGGGCTTGCAGCTGGAGACCATTAGTTCTCCCCTATGTGACCTGCTCAGATGGCTACCTTTGTATCTCACAGTATGGTGGTCTCAGGGTTCTGAGAGAGAAGTGGAGGCTGCCAATCTTAGTAAGGCCTTGAATCTGAGCTCCAGGAGAGTCACTTCATGTACAATATCAGTCTCCTGGTGTTGATTAGAGCAACCCACAAAGTCGGCTCAGACGAAAGGGGTGGAGAAATTGATTGCATCTCTCAATTTTTGAAACAGTATGCGTAAAAGGGGAAAGTTTGTTGGTGGCCATACTCCTATGCAGCCCATTACAGTGACCAACCAGGAAAATAGTAACATGCAGAGAGTGAGCTCGGGACTTACACTGCTCATTTGTTAGGATCATAGAAACAGTCACCTAAAAATTATGTGAGTAATCCTCCTCTCTGCATTGATTAAAAGCCCTAACAATCCTGAATTTCTTAGAGTAAACTAAATTGCCATTAATTCAATTTTATGATATTTCTTTTCCTATCTATTTAGTTACTTTCATAATTTGGGGGTATGATAAGCATTTTAACATAGAGCAGATGACAATTTTGGGATTGGAAATTTCTTTCATCCATATATTAATTATTTAACTGTTTGTGCTGCCTTAAGACACTTCACTTACATTTAAATATGATCAGTCCCACTAATTTTTGTGTAAGTGAACATTTGTTTCAGAAGATTCATTTGTTACTGTTATGTATTACTTAGTTCTAGATTGATTTCTGAATTTCATTCAGATAGAATTAAATTAAATTTTGAATAGAGGGGCTGCCTGGATGGCTCAGTGGGTTAAGCCTCTGCCTTTGGCTCGGGTTATGATCTCAGGGTCCTGGGATCGAGCCCCACATCGGGCTCTCTGCTCAGTGGGCAGCCTGCTTCCCCCTCTCTCTGCTTGCTTGCCTCTCTGCCTACCTCTGATCTCTGTCTGTCAAATAAATAAATAAAATATTTAAAAAAATTTTTTTAATAGATTTTGTTTTGTTTTGTTTTTAAAGATTTTATTTATTTATCTGACAGAGAGATCACAAGTAGGCAGAGAGGCAGGCAGAGAGAGAGGAGGAAGTGGGCTCCCTGCTGAGCAGAGAGCCCCATGCTGGGCTCTATATATCCCAGGACCTTGAGATCATGACCTGAGCCAAAGGCAGAGGCTTAACCCATTGAGCCACCCAGGTGCCCCTGAAAGTTTCATTTTTTTTTCTTTTTTTTTTTAAGATTTTATTTATTTATTTGACAGGGAGAGAGAGAGAGAGATCACAAGTAGGTAGAGAGAGAAGGGGAAGCAGGCTTCCCACCGAACAGAGAGCCCGATGCGGGGCTCGATCCCAGGACCCCGAGATCATGACCTGAGCCGAAGGCAGAAGCTCAAGCCGCTGAGCCACCCAGGCGCCCCGAAAATTTCATTTTTTTAATATGACATATTGCTTTAGTTATGACGTGGCATTAAAATAACCATCTTAGTGATTTTAAGATACATAGATTAAAAAAAACTTTTATTAAAGAAAATTTCTAACACTTGCAAAAGCAGAGGAAATAATATACTGAAGCCCTATGTACCCTCACACACACACAAAAAGATGTATAGATTGCTTTTTTGATGTTCTTTGTATCAATTCAGTTTTTTGTCAATTTAAAAAATAAAATTCATATGTTTATAAATTACTTGCCTAGCTAAATAGACTTCACATAATAAAACACTCAACAGGAAGTTTTCTCATCAGTTATTGAACTCAAAGCTTTTTTTTTTTTTTTTTTTTTAATTCTGCTTCATCACTAACGTACTTAGAATATTTTCATGGCAATCAAGTGAACTCTTCTCTGTTGATAGAAATTTGCATGACATCAGGGACTGGGGGAGTCATGGTTCCAGATCAGAAGTTTTTGATAAGGTTTCTATTTGTAGATGTTATTAATTTCAGTGTTTCAAGCCTGGTTTTCTGATTTAACATTTCACTCTGGCAACTGTGTTCTTTCACTAGTGGAAAAATATACTGCACTTTTTTTTTTATTGTGGCTTTTATATGCATAAGAATGTTTGTTCTGATTCACACTGGAGACTCAAAATAACATTTCCAGTTTACTTATGAGCTAAGAGTATTTACAAATCTAAACTGAAAGCAGCCGGTCTTTCAGCTTGTTTAGCAAATGTTATAGTTTCCTTCTCTGCTGACACCAAATAATAAATACTGAACAAAGTCCGAATCTGCTTCTTGAGCATTTCTGTAAATAAAAAGTAAACAGAACTATAATTTATTGGCTTTTACAACTATCTTTATAATGAAAGATAATGCATTTAAGTATAATTTAACAAATTGCCCTATCATTTTTTGTAAAATAATTACCATGCGTTCTATTTTATAGATTTTTAAATTAATATAGAGAAAAACATGTTTTTAAGTTCTTAGCTGAATTGTGTAGAACATTCTGAAACAGTAGTTTTCCAACCTATTGGTGAGCTATTAATGGTTGATGAAATCAGTTTTTTAGGTTAAATACTGCATTTTTGAAAAAGTGCAATAGAATTGAGTAAAGAAAATAGCAGGGTACGTAGGCCTGTCATAAAGAGTAGACATCTAGTGGAAGTTTTGTTTTTGTTTTATGCATTTATATGTAGTTGGTCACAGTATAAAATATGTGTCAAGCTGAGGGTTTTGGTCTAATCAGTTTAACTACCTGTATTGAAGCGACTTTAGTTCTTCAGTAACAAATTTAAGCCTCACTCTTGAACTCAGTCTAATGTTTCCAATTGTATTTTGATGAACCACAGATTACTTTAAAGATAAGTGTTGTTAATCTGAAAAATAAGGAAATTTGACTTTTATAAGCTTTAATTAAATATTGGCTTTGTGTATTAAATATTTTTTCTTTAATATTTAAATGCCTGTGACTCACTATTGATTTATCTCGATTTATCTCTAAGTTTTCAGTTCATTCTTCAAAACTGTAAGACAGTGTCAGTCATTCTTGATGTATTTTGACAGGAAACTTCCCATTGATAAGAGTAAATGTATTGATACCGGACAGAAAAATTTATGATGTTAAGAAATAGTAAGGTTCTATTCATTTTATTAATTTATAATGACCTGACAAGGTACTTTCCAAATGAGATGATGTATAGTAAATAATGCCAGTTCTCTCATTCTGAATGCAGTTTAAATCACTAGTTTATGCTTAAATGCCTGTAGTTGTTATTCAAAGATTAATTATATTACTTTGGGATTAAAGACTGATTTTTTTTAATTTTTAGTAATTGATCATTCATCTATTTAACGAATGTGCCTTAGTTTAACATTCTACTAAAGCACCAAAGGTGTGATTCTTCCTTCACGAAGCTAGCATTTTTGCTAAAGAGACAAAATAAGTGATCACAAAAAACATGAACTCCTTGAAGTCAATAATGATGTATATTCATATTTATAACCGTTATACCATTATGGGTTCTTTTAACAAAATCTCAGTAAGTATTATTGAATGAATGGATGATTGAATTAATTAATTTAAATAACATGGGGAAATTGATCATGGTCATGGCATTGATCATGAATTTAACATGTAGTTTGACAAAGGATGCAATAATTTGAGCTCAAGTTGTTTTAAAAGGTTTTAAAGGAGATTGCACTTCAGCTGAATTTTAAAGGATAGGAAGGGATGGGTCTAGACTGGGGAGGCTGCATGAGCAAAATGACTGTTGTGAGCTAGATCTATTTGTAAAGCTTGCCTGTCCCTATCTTTTTTCTTTTCTAAAAGGAAAACAACTCTCTTCATAGGCTTTGATACCTAGGTGGTTGTAGCAGGCAGAATAACGGCACTTTAAAGATGTCTAGACATGAATCCTCAGAACCTATGAATGTTACCTTATGCACAAAAGGGACTTTGTAGTTATGATTAAGTGTATAGACTTTGAGATAGGAAAATAACACTAGACTATCCGGGTGGGCCCAAATTAATGACCTAAGTCCTTAAAAGCATGGAAATTTTCTGTCTGTGGTCAGAAGTTTGACAGAAAGAGGAAAAAGTCAAACTGTGAGAGACTTGACTCACCATTACTGGCTTTGAAGATGGGGGAAGGGACCTTGAATATGGTTGCCCTCTACAGGCTGCAATCAGTTCTCTCCTGAGGGCTGGGAAGGAAATAGGGACCTCCGTTCTGCAGTCACATGGATAAGTCAACAACCTGAATAAGCACAGAACTAGACCCCCTAGAGCCTTCAGAAAGGAATGGAGCCATATGGCACCTTGACTTTCTTGGTGACACCTGTGTCAGACCTCCAACATACAGAACTATAAAATAATCTGTATTGTTTAAGCTAGTAAATTCGTGGTAATTTGCTACAGCAGCATACAGTCTAACAAAATGATGATGTGTTTTACAATACCGTGTCATCTCTCTTTGCATCTCTTTGTAGCAGAAGGACCTAAATATATCTAACCCACAGGTTCACCTATGGTGTAAAAACTCTGGGTCAGATAGTGACATGTAAACTCTGTCCTACCTCAAAAATAGCCTGGGCCAATTAGATTTTCTCAGTTTCTTTCTCTGTACTTTGTACTAAAAAAAAAATCTTAGAAAAAATATGTAGCTGAAAAAGCATGAAGTAAGTGAGGGCTGAATGTCCATAATGGTCCAGGTACAAAAACAAATAGGGAATAAGGAACGAGGAGCTACCAAATGATGTTTGTTAGAGGAAAGATTCAAACAGGTATACAGTAAAGAGCAGAGATCTCACTGTTCTTGAAGCAGAGTGACCCCATTGCATGTTCCAGTTCCCATTGTAATTCATATATATTCTTATATATATTATATATTATAATATATATATTATATATATAATAAAATAATATAAATAAATAATAATAAATATATAATAAATATAATAATAATAAATATATAATAAAATAATATATAATAAAATATATTATATTATATTATATATATAATATATATATTCTTCCCACATGCCTCTTTTTCTTTGGGTAATTTAAGGGACTCTTCATTTAAAACCCAACAAGCCTAAATAAGGCATGAATGTTATCTGGGAGTAGTCTTTGACAAAGCCAGCGTAAACAGTTTAATGTTGAGAATTCAGAAAGAGGACATTGAGCCAAGAAGGGAGAAAGAAAAGTTATAGAAGTCGGAAGAGTAGCCAAAAAAACCAAACACACACACACACAAAAAAACAACTCAAGACTTTTCATCTATGATAGCACATTGAGAAACTACCTTTTGATCTTGTTGCTTTCATCTATGATAGCACATTGAGAAACTACATCTGTGACAGGTAACTTGTCCCAGACCAGTATCATTTTATAAGAATAATAAAGTCAGGAGAAGGATTGCACAATAATGGGTAGGTCTCTTGTCTTTCTATTCTATAGTGTTAAGTGTGAGGGCCTTGGTGGCCTTGACAGTGGGTTCAAGATTCAGGCAGCTGATATTAATTGTGATTGGTTTTAATAGGTAACAACCTATTGGTTTGACCATCCTTTTCCTGGTAGTTAACCAGCTTTGAAATCTACCACTTAGACCATTCTGCCCATTCATTCCTTTCTTCCTTTTCTTTTCCCCACAATTCTTAACAGTGGCCTGATGATATCTTCATTTGCCAGCAACATGACTCTCCTTTCTCAGGTTTTCCATCCGTCTCACCTAGATAGAGCCTAACAATTATTTTTTTAAAATTCCTTTTGATCTTGTTGCTTCCTGAGTCAGAAACTTTAAATGCTTCCTTGACATTTACAGGATCCTCCGTAGTATAGCTTTCAAGGTACTCTGCAGCCTAGTTTCAACTTCCATTTATCATGCCTCATATCCCATTATATTGTTACAGAAATCATCTTCACCAGCCAACTTGGCTCATTCAGAATCTCTTAAATATGCCTGTTGGTTTCTTGCCAGAGTGAATTTTGCTCGTCTTATTTCTCTCACCTTCAGGGTGCTCCTGGGCACAGGTTTGCCCATTCAAACTCTAAGCCTCTTTTGTTCAGTGTCTTTCAAAGTGGGAAATGCGTTGTCTCTGAAAGATTGTGTACCTATTCTTTCAATATACAGTGAAAAGGAAACTTCAGAGTTCCAAGACAACAAAACCAATGATACAATATTCCCTTTCTTCCTTATCAGATGCAGTGCCAGATAATTTTAGTATTTTCCCCCATATCACTTCCATCTTTAGTCCTAAAGACTCTGCAAATATCACACCATCCTTGATTCAAAACTGGATCAGACAGATGAGGCTAGCCCTCTGGCAAGGGGTGTTTTGACCCTTTGTTTTTCATTACTTTACCTGGGACAGAGATTGAGAGAGCTCCTGGTGAAATCAAATTACAACCTCAGTAGGTAAATGCCAAACCTTTGAATTGGTGTGGAAACATAGGGATACCTACCTATCTCCCTAATCAGTATTCAGGGACTTATACTGGGGAAGAGGATGAACGCGGGGCCTTAAGCAGCAGATGTGCTCATTATTCACTCTCAGAGCAGATCTGCAGGAATCGTACAGGAAAGGACAGAGTGATCTTGTTTGGCAGTCTAGATAAAAGAAAATGATCATAATCTATTTTTTTCATCTTTCACTTAAGACAGAAAAATTGTTTCACCGTAATCTATGAGTTTTAGGACAGATTTGAGTGTTTTCCTGAGGATCCATCAAAATACTTAGTTCTAATTCTTAATCTTTTGAGCTCTATTTTCTAAAATTCTCTAAATTCTATATTCCAGAACCCTGTAGTAAGTACCTAAAGCAGACATTAATTATTAATTACTGAGTGGCTAATGTCACTTGTTTATTGGTTTTCACTCATTTAAATTTTATAATAGGTTTTAAGTATTGACTATTTTGTCACACATTCTTAAGAAAATTATAAGATTCTTAAAAGTAGCCACTGCTCCTTATTTTTCACTGTATCCCCAAAGGTGTTCACCTAGAGTTTTCGTTCACATAACATTTACCGAGCATTTACTATCCATCAGCCTCTGTTTTGGGCACGCCCATCTTACCTATGTTAGGCTCTTTTGCTGATTTCTGGAATGCTATTTAAAAATATATGTTAGCAAAATGACAGACCCAGAAAATTGAAGCCCCAAAAATTACTGGCTTGTTCCTTGAATGTTCACTGACATCTTTGCACTGGCTACAGAGTACCTTAATGATACACCTGATTGGAGCAAAATAATTCAGAGTTTAGGTGGAACAACTGAGATCTGTTTTTCACCAAGGTTTACATAAACTCCTTCACCACAACTGAAATTAGAGTAGAGAGAATTCAAAGAACTTTGACTATACCAGATTTGGAATCAGTTGATAGTCTACTCTGTTGTTGATTTTATTTTACTGAAGGCTTGTTACCATGACTATCAGTGTTTACCAGTGTCAGACTTGTTCCATTTTCACAGGTCATTTAAAAAAATGGATAAGCAGTAGAATTATTTCAAGTAGGATTTGAAGGGAAACTTTTGTGAGGATTCCTGAGAATAACTTAAATAATTTGTGGCACCTATGAACCATAGGGCTAATTCTATATGAAATGAAACTATTAGGAATAGGGTACATCTTTTTTAGCAAATGCTTCAGGAGGTAGGGACTAAGAGACAGATACAGTGGGAGGTTCTTAAAATAGTGGTGATTGTAAATTGATGACATTTCATTTACTTAGAGAGGTTATTTAGAAGGCCATTAGTATTCTGCTTTTTCAGCCATAGCCATATACTTACAAATCATAATCACCTCCATGGGAGGCATCACTCTTACAAGCAATACGTAATTCAATGTATAATGTGTATAGTATGTGAATCTCTCATATTACAACACACAGATATGTCTAATAGTAAAGTAAACTCCAGAGGAATAATAGGAAATTTCAAGACACAAAAAGTGATGTGGGAACTTCTAGGCAGAACAGTAGGAAATGGTGGTACTATGCTCTAGGGAGTATCGCTTTAATGGGAAGAGGGAGACAAGATGTGGCCTTCACAGGAGAGAAGGACCTAAAACTGAGACTCCTGAATAAATCTGGGACCCTCTTAGTAAAAGAAGGTTTAGAAAAATTTTGCCCTCTGCCCAAGAAAGCTGTTTTATTTTGTTTTTGTTTTTGTTTTTCCATACTTGGAGTAGAAAAAAGGTTTCTGTTGGCAATTGCAGCCCCCAGTTGGGCCATGCATGAATGTGGAGTCTGATTTAACCTCATTGCAGGATATAGAGATCCCAAAGTGAAACACCGGAAACTTCTTGGGACCAGCAGAAGGAAACGTGTAACCTCCCTACAGATGTATTTCCACAACCCAGGGATAGCAGACTATCACCAGAAGCTTGAGAAAAGGTAAAAGTGGAAAAAAAAAAGGACATTTTCAAACAAAGGGAGTCTGATGTTGAAAAGATTCTAGTTGAAGAAGTCACTAGAGATCGTACTTTGGTACAAAGGAAAAGGAACCCAGAAAGAATTTCTTACAGGTCTACAATAAAAAGACAAAAACCCAATTTAAAGATGATGAAGGATAAAAATAAACATTTCTTCCAAGAAGACAAACAAATGAACGAAAATAGTTGAAAAGATGTTCAACATCATTAGCCATTACAGAAACATAAACTATATAGCCACTAGAAAAATGCAAACTAAAATCACAATTAAATACCACTTCATACCCACTAGGATGGCTTACTAAAAAGACTGATAACAATAAGTGTTGGTGAAGATGTAGAGCAGTTAGAACCCTTATACATTATGACTGAGAATGTCAAACAATGCAGCCATCTTGGGAAACAGTTTGGCAGTTAAACATATGAGATTAACCATATGTATTTCTGCTCCAGAGTATATAATTACAAAATTGAAAGCATATGTTTACCCCAAACCTGGTGCTTGAATGTTCATAGCAGCATTATTCAGAATAGGTAAAGATGCAACAACTCAAATGTCCATCAACTGATGAATAGGTAAGTAAAATGTGATGTTACAGTGCAATGGAATATTATTTTTTTTAATTTTTTTATTTTAATAAACATATAATGTATTTTTATCCCCAGGGGTACAGGTCTGTGAATCGTCTGGTTTACACATTTCACAGCACTCATCATAGCCCATACCCTCCCCAATGTCCATTTCCCCACCACCCTCTCCCGTCCCCCCTCCCCCCCGCAACCCTCAGTCTGTTTCTTGAGATTGAGTCTTTTATGGTTTGTCTCCCTCCCGATCCCATCTTTTCATTTTTTCTTTTCCTACCTCCCCCCAATCCCCCCGCATTGCATCTCCACTTCCTCATATCAAAGAGATCATATGATAGTTGTCTTGGAATATTATTTAAAATAAAAAAGGAATGAAGTACTGATACAGATTTCAACATTGATGAATCTTGAAAATATTAAACTAATTGAAAGAAGCCAATCATAAAAACCATATATTTCATGATTCCACTTATGGAATAAGTCCAGAATAGGCAAATCCCATATAGATAGAAAGACTATAAGTGGTTACCAAGGGTGGCGGTAAAGGGGAATGGAGACCAAAAGCTAAAGCACATGGGTTTTGTTTGGGGTGATGAAAATGTCTTGAAATTAAACAAAACTTTGTTGTGTTGAGTTGGCCAAAAAAAAAAAAAAAGAAGAAGAAGAAGAAGAAAAGTAACTTGTGATCCGATGTATAATGTGTAGATTCAAATACTAGTGTTTTTCAGGGAATTGCTGGGGCTAAATTTGGCCTTGGGTAAAATAAAATCTGGTGAAATAAATAGTATTATTAGCATGATTATTATTAATTAATAGGAGAAATCAGTAATAAGTGATTATTCTGTAGTTTATTAGATTATTTTTTAGTTTATTTCTTTTCTATGTTCATTTCATTAAACTGTAGGAATGGTTTACACATTAACTTTACAAATTTACAAAAACCATAATTATTACAGTATAGCCACAATTTTCAGCATTAATTGGAAGTAAAATTGCAGAACAGAGACCACTATAGAATGGCTCCTTTCTGCCAAGATGGTGGTTTTGTCCATTCCATCCAAGCAGTTTCTATAACAAAGTGTCACCAACCATTGTGTACTGCAGTCTTCTCCAATAAGAGGGAAAACTGGATGGGTGCTTTGCTGGCTCGCATCTTAATCAATGTTCTCTACTTTCTTTAGCATATGAGTTCTTCTAAGGCAAGGGAAGCATACTGTTCCGTAGGGAGGGGGGAAAAAAAGCTTGAATGTTATGAGCTAATATGTTAGCATATATAGTCAAATGAAGGACATTTTAAAAAGTTATTATAACACTCTCACTAATATGTATAATAATACATCCAGAACATGAAAGAGTGCTACGTAATCAGTACAGAACACAAATGGCAGAATCATAGTGCATTTGCAGATGTAATAAACTGCTAGTGTTGCTGCTTTTTTAGGTGATTCCTAGGCGTTTATACCTCATTCTTTCTCTAAATGCTTTAGCTCTCAAGACCTGTTATTTTACACTGTAGGAATTATATAAATAATATGGGAAAGAATACTCCACTGCATAGTGAGACTAGAAGTATATTGGTGAATACAGATAAATTAAAAACTAATTAATTTGAAATTTATAAACTGGTGGCCACTTAGACTGTGACATATTGAATGCTTTAGTAAGCAACTGCATAATTCAACGGAAGTGTTAGTGGGAGTGAATGACAAATGTGGGGATGCAGGTCTCCTGTCATGAATGCAGATGGAGCCAGAGGTGGCTTTTTTTCTTTAGTCATTAATTCATGATTGTATCTTATAAAATATATTATTTAATTCTTGTATGAATTAAGACTGCTTGTTTTGGCTTTCTGTTCTTTCAGTTTCAATTCTGATATCTAAATTCTTCTTTTTTTTTTTTAAGATTTTATTTATTTATTTGACAGAGATCACAAGTAGGCAGAGAGAGGAGGAAGCAGGCTCCCCACTGAGCAAGAGCCCGATGCGGGACTCGATCCCAGGACCCTGAGATCATGACCTGAGCCGAAGGCAGAGGCTTAACCCACTGAGCCACCCATGCGCCCCTCTGATATCTAAATTCTTTAGGAATTATAAACCACATGTTGTAGATGGCAGGAAAATATAGCCCATTAAGTTTAATTAATAGTTCAGACTGATTAACGATGGCTGAGTAATATCAAAGTGACTTCAGTAATATATTTCATATGTACGAACAATTCCAATTATTATTTTAAGAAAGATCATCAGCTCTGTGGCTCAATACTATATTTCTGGTCAATGTTTTTTTTTTATTTTTGTAAGTATTTATTGTGAGAAATAGATGTTAATACTTGTTGAATGATAGAAATAAGTATACTATTGGAAAGTTAAAGAAAGTTAAAGAAATAATGTAGACATTTAATTGATGCAAATATTTTTGATCATTGATATTTTAAAATTGTGGAAGAGAAGTTTACTTTGATCATTTCCAGAAGTTTTTGAGGTTATGAATGCAAATAAGCTAATTTTTTATTGCATAGTTTCATTATTAGAATACCACAATATAACAAATGCCTTGTCATTATTATTTGTTATAACACTATTGTGGCGAGAGCACCACTGACTCAGACGTTGGCACCTCTGTGAATGTCATTGCATGAAGGCAGGGTTGAACACTCACAGTAAAGGACTGAACAATAAGAGAGCCCAATACTTAACAATTCAAAAGAACAGATTGTCTTTTATGCCTCTGTATACCAAGAACTCCTCTAACATTTGCCTTGTGCCAACTGGTCTGTTGGCACTGGTCTGTGAGAACTGATCTGTTCCTGAGAAGGAAGTAGTGGGAAAAATAGTGGTCCATGGGAATAGTGATGCTGGGACTCATCATAAAATAAGAGACTTCAAAGACGCTACTTGAAAGATTCTTGATGACTCACATTAGACAAAATCAAATAGAGATTTGAATAGAAGTTAATATTTGAAATTTTGAAAATAGAGTTTAATATTTGAAAACATAAGTCTTGGAAATAGTTGTTCAGAGAAGAAGGAGGAGTATACTAATATTGAAGAGCTATAAAGGGATTTTGTTTTTTTCAAGGGAATACAACATTAGGGATATTTATCTTGTTTTCAACTGATCACCTGACATGAGGTTTATATATATATATATATATATATATCATGTTCACATATCTGTCTATAAAATATTACTATGTAATGTGCTGGCTTAAGGATGAAACCGATACTGTATTATTCATATAGAATGTCTCACTCGACATTTTCATTCTTTAAGATTTATTTATTTTTTAGAAGTGGGGCAGGGGCAAAGAAAAACCAAGCAGATTCCTCGCTAAGTGTGGATCCCTGCCCATGTAGGGTTTGATTCCAGGACCCTGAGATCATGACCTAAGCTGAAATCAAGAGTGATATTTAACTGACTGCCACCTAGGAGCCCCTCAACATTTCATTCTTAATTATCAGTATTTAAAATGGAAAGGTAAAAAAAATTCCTTCTACATCTCTTAAAAGTTTTGAGGATAAGCAATAAAGCACATTTAAAATTTAAATGTAATTTTTACTGCCCAAGTCTAACAAATTACAGTGAGTGAATTAACTTACAGGTAGATCAAGGGATCTCACGGGATGCAAGTGTGAGCACAATTTTATGGAGCTGACTCTCAAACTCTGCCATAAATTCACAATGTGATTAGGGATATTATCTCTTCTGCCTTCATTGTGGCTTTCCTTACTAAATTTTTTAAAATTACACAGATTTTTTCCTTGCAATGTTAAAAGAAATCCATTTTTGCTATAGACTTCACATGATTAAAATTAAATGTCTTTAATTTTATCTCTTCTGTTTGTATTTTTGTTGAAAGAGTATATCTATCTTTTAAAAAAATTTTATGTCTGACTAGGTCACAGACTACACACATGAAACTAGAAACATACAATCCAGAAATACCATTAAAAATCAGTAAGAATGCCATTCACATTAGCATCTAAAGATTAGAAGACTAAAGTAACGTAGAAACTAAAGTTATGAAACTTATAACCTATTCCCATGAGTCTTTAAAAGTGGGCCTTTTCTGAGGGCATGTGGGTGGCTCAGTCAGTTGAGCGTTGTCTGACTTTTGGTTTCAGGCTCAGATCATGATTTCAGGGTCCTGGGATCGAACTCCATGTGGGGTACCATGCTCAGCATGGAGTCTTCTTGTCCCTCTCCCTCTGCCTCTGCCCTTTACCCTGCGTGTGTGTTTGTTTGTGTGTGCACGCATGTGTGTACACTCATGCACTTGACTGCCATTACTGGTTTTGAAGATGGGGGAAGATAGGTTGAAGCAAGGAATATGGGTGGCCTCTAAAAGCTGGGATCAGTCCTCACCTGATAGCCACAGAAGGAACAGGGACCTCAGTTCCGCAGTCACATGGAATTAAATTCTCTCAGTAACCTGAATAAACAAGGAAATGGATTCTACCCTAGAGCCTACAGAAAGAGAGATCACCATGTGACACCTTGATTGTGGCTTGGGTGAGAACTGTATCAGAAATCAAAGAAAAGAATCCTTGTAATCTAAGGATTAGACAAAGATTTTCCAGTGTGACCAAAAAACCCCATAAAAAATAAAAAATGATAAATTGAACTTTATCAAAATTGTTTGCTCTTCAAAAAACAACATAAAATAAGACATAAAAAGCTAGAGAGTGACTGGAAGAAAATATTTTGAGATGTATATCTGGTGATGGAATTATATTCCAAAATCCAGAAAGAACTTTTTTTTTTTAAAGAAAGACTTATTTTTTTTTAAAGATCTACTTATTTATTTATTTATTTATTTATTTAGAGAGCATGAGCGGGAAGAATAGAGGGAGAGGGAGAGAGAATCCAAGGAGACTCCCAGCTAAGCACAGAGCCCCAACATAGAGCTCTATCTCACGACCCTGAGATCACAACCTGAGCCAAAACCAAGAGTCGGGCACTCAAACAGACGCTCAATTGAGTATGCCACCCAGGCACCCTAAGACACATTTTTTATAAAAACAGTTCTAGGTTTACCATAAAAATTGAGAGGAAGGTACAGAAATTTCCCATATACTCCTGCCCCCCCACATGCATAGCTTCTCCTATTACCTACCGGTATCATTCACCAGAATTTAAAAAAAAAAATGTTATTATTATTATTTGTTTAGGGTTTTTGTTTTGTTTTGTTTTACCAAGAATGAACCGACAATGACACATCATAATCACCCAAAGTCCATAGGTTACCATAGGGTTTACTCCTGATGTTGCGCATTCTGTGGGTTTGGACAACCATGTGTCATATGTCCACTATTATGGTATCATACAGAGTATGTCACTGCCCTAAAAATCCTCTTTTCTCCACCTATTCATTTATCTCCCCCGACCTCCACCCTGGCAAAAACTGATCTATTTATTGACTGTGATTTTACCTTTTCCAGAATGTCATAGTCAGAATCACAGGGTAGATAACTTTTTTCAGATGAGTTTCTTTCACTTAGTAATATGTATTTACGGTTCCTGTGTGTCTTTTCACAGATTGAAAGCTCATTTCTTCTTAGAGCTGAGCAACACTCCCTTATCTGGATGTGCCACAGTTTATTAGTTCATTCACTTCTGGAAGGACATCTTGATGGCAATTATGTATAAAGCTACTAAAACATTCATGTGTGGGTTTTTGTGAGGATATAAGTTTTCAATTCATTTGTGTAAATAATGGATACTATCCAGCAACAGAATGAACTGTGTATTGGTACATGTAACGACATAAATGAATATCAAAAACATGGTCTAAGTGAAAGAATCGTGCCACAAGAGACTACAGACTAAATTATTTCACTTATTCTGAAATCCTAGGAAAAACAAAACTGTAGAGACAGAAAGTAGATCTGTGGTTCCCTGCTGCTGGAGGTGGACATGGGAACCGACTGTAAATGAGCCCAAGGCAATTTACAGTGATTGAAAGCATCTTAAAACCGTGTTGTGGTGATAGTTGCATACTGTATAAATGTTCTAAAATCGAACTGTGTGCTTAAAATTGGTGATTTTTATGGTATTAAATTAACTCAATAGTGCTGTTAAAAATTATTAAGCTATCTTCAAAAGAAGATTTGGAAGATCATTTTCTGTTATAGTGGGAAACCTGTATATCTGTTTAATTAAAAGAGAGACATTGGAGGCAAAAACATCCATCTGGAGAGAGGACTAGCAGACTCCTACCTATAGGATTTCAGAGTGGCTTTCACGGACTTAGTAAATTTGCTGTGATGGAACATTTGGCCAAGAAACCTGATTTTATCAACACAATGAGAAATATCATTGTCACATGGGCCACAATATTAGTGTACCTATAACTGGTTAATTTACCATTGTAGACAGAACTACACAGCAGGTGAAATGACAGTTTCACTTATAAATCATCATGAAAATACATGAGATATTTTGGGAAAAAGAAGAGGCAATAATTTCAGCTTAAATGAATGGCTCATAAGCTATATCATAATCAGAATATTGCTTGATAAATTAAATGAATGTCTCATAAGCTATATCATAATCAGAATATTGCTTGATAAACCCAGACTCAAAACTAGTGCAGTTAATTAGATAAAGTTGATACTTACTGGTATCAGGATACAATAGCTTGTTCACTCTATTCACAACAGGATGGCCTTTTCCATGGCCAACCAGCCCCCTCAGATGATACAGATATAAATAGAGATATAGATATAGGGATACTTAAATACGTTTGCTTGATTGATTCCTTTCAAACCAGCAATTATTCAGCCTACTTAGGTGGATTTGCATTTTTCAGCACTGAAAATTAATTTGATAATCATAATGGTTTATAGTCAAAGGGAGAATTTATTGCTTTTTATATGAGTTATCTTTTACTACATAATCAAATCTTAGTACCTTAAAACACCAAACATTTATTATCTCAATGTTTGTAAATTAGGAATCCAGGGTCTGGGTGAGTCTGACTTAGAGCCCCTCACAAGGCTGCACTCAAATCATCTCAAGATTCTAATGAGGGAGTATTCACTTCCATGCTCACTCAGGTGTGGCCCTTGGCAGGTCTCAAGTTCTCTTTGGCTGTTGGCCAGGTACCTGCCACATGGGCCTCTCCAGAAGGCAGCTCACAATATGGCATCTGGCTTTCTTCAGACCAAGTAGGCAAAAGAACAAGAGAGATATCCAAGTAGAAGTTGTTTTGTTACTCATCCCAGAAGTAAATCCTTTTGCCTCTGCAACACTATGTTCTATAGAAATGAGTCACTAAATCCTACTCATGGGGAGAGGATTACATGAGTGTCTAAATGCAAGGAGAATGGGAATCATCAGGGCTCATCTTAGAGGATGATGACCACATTTTTGTTTATATGTTTTGGGAACAGCCTCACTCTAGCTGCTGACATCTTTCAAAATTTCATCAATAGTGAAAATACAGAGTTCCTACAAAGAAAGCTGAGTAAAATGCATGTGTAAGATTCTTTTTGTTAACAGCTGAAGAGCAAAATCTTTTTCATTAAAAATCACACAATATAATGATAAGAAAAGATAGAGGAGATATATTTTATTTAGTGGGGGGGGATGAGAGCTACAGGGGTGCTTAAATAGCATAAGCATCATGTTCCCATGGATAGTATTACTATCTGTTTTTTATTTAGCATTAGTCTGTTGGGACATAAGGAAACTAAAAACAAGCAACTGCAGAAGAGACATCGCTTTTGTCTCTCTTTCTATGGTCTTTTTATTCCTTTATTCTTTCTCATTCTAAAACTCACACCCACTTTGGATTAGTTAATAAGCCGAACACGCACTTTCCCCCATTAAGCTGTTCCAAAACCTCCCAGATCCAGGGTCATGGTCAAACACTAAGAATGAGATTTTGTTCAAACATAAAAATGAAACATGAATTTTAAAAAATCTCAATACTTAGAATGTGGCGGAGTATTGTTGGTGGTGCATGTGTTTGCCTTAGTTTAGGAAACCATTAATAAGTCTAAGTAAACAATCTTACTTTTTTCCCCTTCATAGTTTTTTTTTTTTTAAAGATCTTATTTATTTATTTGACAGACAGAGATCACAAACAGGTGGGGCCGGGGGGAAGCAGGCTCCTCCCTGAGCAGAGAGCCTGATGTGGGGCTCAATCCCAAGACCCTGAGACCATGACCTGAGCTGAAGGCAGAGGCTTAAACCACTGAGCCACCCAGGTGCCCCCATAGTTTGTTTTTAATGATTTTTTTTTACTATTATTTTGCTTTACCATTTAATGAGTGTAATTAAAATATGATAATTAGAAAGAAAACAAATGAATGTTCTCCCTGGGGTAACTTCAGGAAGCTTAGCTTTGTGTTCAGTATTTAGTACTATGCCTGATCAGTATGCAGTATTCAAAGCTAAGGTTACTTCTTAGGTAATATTTAGCTTAGTGGCTAAGAAGAAAGAATAAGATATTTATTCTTGAAAGTAAAATTAAACACACACATTTTTTTATTCAAGATTTCCTTTTTAAACACTAAAGCAAATCAACAACTTTTTCTTTAATCTCATAGCCGATGTTGATTAAACTTGCTGACACCATGAGAGACTATTCTGTTGGTCTTGATATTTATGTATAATTCAGGAATTGTATACCTGTAAGTCATGGAAATCCAATTCAAATGAGCACAGGCAACTTTGAGATTTTCTTGGAAGACTTCTATACTGCTGAAGAGAGAATTGAAAAGTGAAACTATGTATGTCTGGAACCCTGGTAAGGAATCCTGTCAAGACTCTTTCTGTCATATCTCTCCCCTGTAGATTTTTCTATGTATGGTATATGAGAGAGATAGTCTTTAAAGATCCACGGCTTAGATCTCTACCACCAAAATGAAAAATCCCAGAGATATTATCTTAAAGCTCAGATTTGGTTAAGTGGTCTACCCTGGATCAGTCACTTGTGTCCAGAGGATCAGGGTCCTGTAATGGGCCTTACTTAGGTCTGGTGTTTCTCTTGGACCAGTCAGCTACAACCTAGCAGGCAGCGTAATACATCAGCATTATGAAAGTTATAAATCAATGTCTTCTGGACTTTAAGCCTAATATATTTTGTTTATTTTTAGACATTTTTATAGAGAATTCTATTGAAAGCCTAATAAATATTCTCAGATCTCCATACTTGCACTGTAATATAAGAGAGTAGAGGAAGGAACAAAGGAAGGAAAGAATGCTGGGAAGTTAAAAAAAAAAAATGTTCATCTCTAAACTGCTCATGTTCTTGAAGACAGCCTGCTATTTGTTGAGTATGTTGTCCAAGTTAAATCCACTCCAACCTGTTAGTATAATATTTCATAACTGTGTTGGGAGGTAGGGAGTACACATAAGTTGGAAACCAATGTTAGATGATTTTATTTTATTTTTTTAAAGGTGGGGCAAAGGGAGAGGGAGAGAGAGAATCTCGGGCAGCCTCCATGCCCAGTGGATGAGCCTGATGTGGGGCTCGATCTCACAACCCTGCGATCATGACCTGAGCCAAAATCAAGAGTCAGATGCTTAACTGACTGAGATACCCAGGCACCCCAGATACCAATATTATGGATTTTATATAAACAGCTTAAATTTCCCAAATCAATACTAATTTTTCTCAATTGAACATGCTTTTTTTTTTCCCCCAAAGATAGTCTTTGGAAAGATGAAATACACTCTAGTAAGTGTTTCTAATTTCTTAGCAAGTTCTTTACAGATGTCATGCTTGAAATGAGGTAACCAGGATTCAGTGGCCTTGAGCCAGTCTTTATATTTTGGCTCCAAAGGGCAAAAATTAAGTTTACTTTTACAAGCTCGTTTAAAAAATATGGTATCATTCATCTCCTAGCTCATTAGCCTACACTCACTGATGTATAAGAAATCATATCGCTTTCATCATTATGGTGTAACCTTAACAAAACTGTGTGATCTCTATGTATTATTTAAATATGTATCATCACCTTTGAAGTCAGAAGAGCCCATTGATAATAAGGTGTTTTGTTTTTGTTTCTTTGTTAAAATTCATGATATTTTGGGAAGAAGATGAGCGTTGGAGACTGACTTTGAATCTAGCTGACCTCTTAATATTAGCCAATGCGAATGTGGACATGATTCTGTCTTTGAGTCTCAAATTATCATGTACTCAGTTGCATTGTTGGGAAGGTTAAGTGCTATTGCATGTGCAAGACAGCTTTGTGGACCATAATGAGGCTCAGCAAATATGATTTCCCTTCCGTATCCTACATGACTCTGGTTTCCAGAGCTTTACTACATTGCACTTTACAAAGTACTTTCCTGGAATCTGTGCTTTTTGCATCTCACAACTTCTTTACGTGGTAAGAACAGAAAGTGGTTCTCTTCATTTTGCTTCCTTTTGTTTCTCAACTTGAAAAACAAAGTCGAAAATAGTAAGATATTAAGTATACTTCTGGAAAGTTTATTAAAAGGTATCTGAACTAGGCCTGGTGCATTCATCCTGTTGAATCAGTCCTTAGGTTCTTCTGTGCAGACAGCAGTGGGATCAAAAACAATTTAAGGAGAATCACAGGACAATGAAGAGGGGAGGGTCAAATTAGGTATGATTAAATTGGACTAAATTTGGACGTGCTCTAGATACTCTTCAGGGATAGGGAAGAACAGTACAGTAGTTAGAGAATAAAGTAAAGAGATTTATATTTGTAGCTCCAGGGAAGCTCAGACTTTTTTACTAGATTCAAATTTATGTTAAAACACATGTTTACCCTCTGTCGTCACCATTTTTATCCCCTAAGAAATAAAGGTAATGCTGACATAATAGTGAAGAAAGCCACAATTATCTGGAGAACAAGGATTGATGTTCACTTCTGTGTCTTTTTGTAGCCCTTACATTTCTTTAGTATTCATGCAACTCTTGTCATGGTTAGGACACTCGTCCTAGTGCTAGGGTTTCTGAAGCCAACAAAACGAACAAGTTTTATGCCTGTATTAGGGAATTTATATTCAAATTTGGGGAGAAATTCAGTAAACAATGAGATTCAGAAATAAAGGAATTTCAGGTAGGAGTAAGTGCTGTGAAGAGTGCAAATTAAGTGTATTAGCTTCTTTTTGCTATTAGTGGCTTAAGGTTTACAAATTTATTTTCTTTAAGTTCTGGAGGTCAGAAGTCTAAAATCAAAGTGTTGCAGGGCTGTTATTTCTGGAGGCTTCAGGAGAGTATCCATTCCCTTGTCTCATTGGGCTTCTGGAAACCCCTGCATTCCTTGGCTCATGCTCCCTGCCTTACAACTCTCTAGTTTCTCATTTCCATCATCTCTTCCACTAATGATTTTGAACTTCTTGCCTCCTTTTTACAAGAACCATTGTGATTATATTTGGGGTCAAATTAGATAATCCAAAATAATCTCCTATGTCAAAATCCTTAGGTTAATCTCTTCTGCAAAGTCCCTTTTGCCATCTAAAGTAACATCACAGGTTCTTGGGATTAGGTCATGCACATTTTGGGTTGGGGTTCAACCTACTAGGTGAAGTTACTTGAGAGAATGATTTAGAATGAGAATGATCTACCCTCCAGATAGGAGTGATGTATCTGAAGTGGTACCAGTTGAACTGAGGTTTAAATGCTGAAAGAATACATGTTTAAAGCTTTTGTGTGTGGTAAACTACTCAATGTGAAAAAATACCTTCCTTGCACTTGGCCACCATTTTCTTAGTAGAATCAAATTGATCAAATTGGTCTATCACCAAGATAGAACCTCAGTGGCTCCGTCAGTGGATTGGGCATCTGCTTTTGGTTCAAGTCATGGTCCTGGGATGGAGCCCCTCATCGGGCTCCCTGCTCAAGGGACAGCCTGCTTCTCCCTCTCTCTTGGACCCTCCCCCCATTCCTGTTCTCTCTCTCCCTTTCATATGAATAAATTTAAAAAAATCTTTATTAAAACGATTGATCATATTGCGGTGGAATATGTTGTTGTTATAATTTCCTCATCACCAGGAACTGGTGTTGAGTGTCCTCAGGAGTGGGAGAGAGACACAAATCTGGGGCCCTAATAGTTGTACTGGTGAGTGAAAATCTCATCAGTTATATGGGTTTAGGAATTCACATTGTAGTGGCTTTCTCTGAAAAGAATTATTGGTCCATATGAGAAGATAGAGTTTACCGATTTCTCCTGACTACAACCTTAAATTTTTGTCTCAGTCATGAATGTACAATAATACTCTTCTCTTTGCCCTTGAAAGCTTTCCACAGTAAAATATTTACATTAAATCTCAGCAACTGATGACATCTCTGAAGCCACTAGACAGGAACTGTTCACAGGGCAGAGAACAATATGTTGAACTTTACACAGAGAAAGTATTGATTTAGAGATATTTTTAAAAATTTCATTGAAAGGCAAGATGTAATATATTGACTTATTTTCCCTGAAACACCAGAATACACAATGTTATATACATAACAAAGTATGTTTATGTTCCCAATCTAGGGAGCTGGAAATTTTCCATTGGAAGTATCATAAGAAACTTGGTAATATCTTTTTATTTCTGGATTTAACACATATACACAATGAATACCAGACACATTGAATAACCTGAACCCTGACTTCATCTTCGTACTGATCTTGCTTCCCTGCGTACAGCATACCTCAGCTTTGAAGTCACAGGTCCCAGAATTGCACTGGTGAATAGGAGGTGATCCATACAATTTCTTGGGAGAGAAAATTTGGATTAAAGTTTCTTATATATGTAACTTTCAAACCAGAAGAGGAATGGTGTATTCCCTCCCATTAGTGGTGGGTCTGCCTGAAAATAAATCTTTGGGGAAGAGAGAATATGTTTTTTTGTTTTGATCCCATGAGGTAAAACAAGGAGAGTAGTCAAATTGCTTTTCTCACTTAGATTTATTTTCCAGCTTTAAAACTCTGGGATGCTGTGAGTCTGTGTTTTCATACTTAGATGTGCATGAGGACGAGGCGTGTTATCACTGAGACAGAGACTTGTGTGATGGGTATGGCTGCACTGAGAGCTACGCAGCAGTTTCATGTGATATGTTTCATGTGTGATATGTGATAACACACATATAAAGAGATTTTTCCTTGGCCTAAACCCTGGCTTACTTTCTAAGTGTTATTCCGATAGAAGACCCTAACTTGTGATGGGAGATCTAAGTGGAGTAATTTCTTAAAACCCCTTAGGACACTGGAATATCCTAAATATCCCTGGAGAATTTCTAGATACATGAACAAACACAAAGCTATTTCAGAATTTTTTTTTTTTCTCATATTGGTTTAATCTGTCAGTTTGGCTCTCTCACTCACTCTTTAGTATCATTTTCCCTTGCAGGGAAAAGTGGAATGGGATGTTTGATTATCTCCACACTTATCAAACACACAGCTATTTGAGTGAATCCCCCCCCTCCCCCAATGACTTGAGAAGTATAGGGTTTCACAACCTATGAGTGAAAGAATTTAGCACTGTAAGCAAATGAAACTCTACCCAGAGTGCCCTCTCTTGAGTGTGCTTTGCCATGAAACTGCATTCCCCTGACGTTTGCTCTACCCTTCTTTCTGGTATTCTTTTCTTCAAACTAGTGTATGAATTATCAGACCATTTTTGGAAAGCTCAGCAAGGGCTAGTCTGTCCTAAAGACCCATCCCCCAAATTTCTTCTTTAATCAATCTTCCTGAAAAAAAGAAAAAAATAAGAATAATATCATGTGTGGTGACTAACACACCACAATAAAAATTTTTAAAATAGTAATTAAAAAAAGAATAATATCAAGTACAAATTATCTGATATATATTTTTTACCCTCGGTTGACTCTCTCCCCTTTTACCCTTTCAAAGGCTTCCAGTGACTCCTCATT
This sequence comes from Martes martes, assembly GCF_963455335.1. Taxonomy (NCBI): domain Eukaryota; kingdom Metazoa; phylum Chordata; class Mammalia; order Carnivora; family Mustelidae; genus Martes; species Martes martes. The sequence continues at coordinate 50,205,395 of NC_137891.1, read as the reverse complement.
TCACTTGAACAAAACTCCAACTCTGCCATGATCTAGCGTCTGCCTTTCTTTTCTGTTTTCTCTTAATTCCACTCTTTTCTGGGTACCCTGTGCTTTAGCCATGGAGATATCCTTTCAGTTTTCCAAACATACCATGTTCTTTGCTGCCTCATGAATCTACACATGGCGAGATCTCCTTCCCGGGTTTGGTATGTATCTGGCTTCCTGTTATCTTTCAGGGCTTTTCTAAGGAAGTGCATTCGCAGAGAGACCTTCCTCTCCTAGGAACGTTCGATGAGTGGCTCCCTTCTGTTATCCTCTATATGTATTGTGTGGCATATGTACACTATATAGCACTGAGAGAATTTCAGTTCTGTGTGTATGTATTGGTTAAGTCAATTGCAGCCCCTCTTTCTCTCTAGATTATAAACTCCACAAGGTCAGGGACCCTGTCACTTTGTTCTCTAGTACATACCCCGTGCTTAGTAGTATGGCTGGCAAAGAGTTAATTGCCAAGGCATAGGTGGATGAATTAGTAAGTAAAAAAACAGTAATAGTTATTTTTTTTCTTTTTATATTGTCATCCCTTTCAAACCGTGAACTTTTTGGTCTATTGGGAATAAAAGGGCAACAGGATGTGAGGGGATGGGAGGTGGCTGGTAATTTAAAGGTGCATCCCTCAACTACTCAAAGAACCACATGTTAACAAGGTCCTATTTATTTATTTATTTGTTTTGCTCTTTCTATCGAAGTGGTATTGATCAAAAGAGAATGTTGTTTTAATAGCTAAGGAGCAGGCATCCAAGGGAGAGACAAGAATTAAGTATGTGAGGTCACCCAAATCAGTTGACTGTGTATAGATCACCCATACTTTATGGGTTAGGCCAAATACATAAAGAGAAATGACAGAATGCTTATGATTTTCTAGTTTTCAAAAGCGAGGTGAGCCAGGAAGACCTTTGCAACTTGACAGAATGGGGAAGAGCATTCAGCTAAATGTGAATTATGTTTCACTCTTGGTTGGCATAGATGTCAGACACCTCTCTCTCCTGTTTTTAATAGCATTATAATACAATATTCCACATATAAATGTGGTAAACTGTAACTAGAGGTGTAGTCATTGGTATTGCAGTTAGCTTCTGTGTGTGGGGGGGCAGTTTATAGAATAGAATTTAGAAAGAATTTGGGTTACAATGAATGTAATGGTATGTAAATTTTGAGTTATGCATACAAATGTTAACCTGAGCCTGCTGCTGTTGGATACTTTCCCTGCATAGTGCTGACCTGTTGATTTTTCTCTTGACTTTAGTCAAGTTGTTGTAGGCAAAAGTCATGTATTTGCACATTTGTGTTATCGGCCTGCTCTGCTTCTCAGCAGCACTACCTAAAAGGAGTCATAGAAGGAAAAAGACAAAAGTTCCCTCTCATAGTAAGGAATAGTCTCATAAAGAGAGAAGCTTTTTCCTTTGTTCCATCTTTATTCAGGGCATGCTGGTTTGAGGACATGGAGAGAGCATCCATCTTGCGACCAAGATGTAATTAACCTGAGGAAGAAACTGGAATATGACATTGCAATTGGTAAAAAGAGTTTAGGTCCTTATATAATCAATGAATGAATCTTGGAGCCAGACATAATTTTAGTGATCAATTAATATTAGGATTCACACCATAGTTTGTTGGACTTACTATTATTTGTAGCTAAAAGCATCTCTTACAAATGTGTAGCTCTTTTTATCAACCAGGATTCCAAACCTACTTAAGGCAAGGTCAGGGGATAACATATCTAAGAGATTCAAACTTTACTCAGAGGTAAAGACTAGGAACACAGATGATGCCATGTAATTCTCATGATTAGTGATATGACAGAATCCCAGATATAAATATGTATTCTAGTGGGATAACAAAAGGTGTTGGTTGTATTTATTAAATGGAGCATTACTTCTGAACAATTTAAAAAAATAAAAAGAAATTGCAGGACAGCAAATTAAAGAAATCAATGAAAATAAGATATATTTCTGTAATATACAATGTAATTTTGTTTTAAAAGCTGAAAAAAGAACAATAAATTAAATAGATGCAAATGCTTGACAAAGTAAGCTTTTGAGGATTATTCCTGTAGGATAATAAAATGTAGGTAAAGAAAATATTGCAATGAGAAACAATCTCATTCAATGATAGGCATAAAGTCTTTTGTTCCCCAGATTACCAGGTGTGAAAATATCTTATTTAGTAATACCATTTTCCTCCAATTCTCCATTATGTAAAAGGTTAGTTATTCTCAGAAAGTCAAGCAGTAATGCAGAAAATTGCTCCGTTTGAATGATTGTTTTCTAGCTACTAAAGTCATCTGTAGTTCAGCATGAGAGAAATGTATAATGTTAGGCTATATAAAGTTCATTTTTATTCTGTTATAATAGTGATGTTGGTGTTTTAACACGCCAGTACATTTCCAGCTAAATAATGTAATGTTTAGATTACATTCTATAAGTCACTTAGAAATATTTAAGGAGCAGTCATGTAGCTTTCAGTTTTTTCTTGTTTACAGATGTTTTTGCTACTCCATAACAGGATTGTCCAAGGAGAACTATGCAGGGATATAGAGAGACTTTCAATACAGAGGACTCATAAATCACGAACCGTATTTCACCTTATCATAGTCAGGTTGGGCATTTCCTAGAGATTTTTGGATTAAAGGAGCCTGTGAAGTCATTAGTTGAAAGAGCATGGGTTACAACTCATTTGGCAGAGACCCTTCATACACCTCATAATGGCAAAAGATAGTTAGGGCCAAGCTCTTTCACTATAACTAGTCTTTTTTCCATTATCTTAAAATATCTACTTTGAATTATTTTAATTACAGTGAAAGATATAATAATTTAGAAACCTAAAATTAGTGTCACTTCTAATGCTAGGAGCATATTAAACACAAGGCCTGCTTGGGCATCTATATTTAAACTGAAATATTCAAGTTAATTCCTTTCTCTATGGAAAAAAAAAAAGATAAAGTGTGAAATGCAAAGGAATTGAGAGTTGCAAAGGTGGTAGGAAATGAAGTGAGAAGAAAAAGACAAAATTGTATATGGTGTTAGAAAGCAAAAACTTAATTTATTACTCTTTTCTAATTCTAGCACATTAATTTAGTGTTCATGAGCTTTTGGATAGTGTTCAAATTCTAAACATGACCCAATTTTATGCCTCTGGAACTTTGATCAAATCTATGATACCAGCAATAACTACAGTGATGCATTTCAGCGCTGCAATTAAAAAAAATGTTCTTACATGAATTCACAGATTTAAAAAGTTAAGTATATATATTCCAGATAATAGATAATAAATGTGTCTTGTGACTTGAGAGCTACCATAAACTAATAATAGGGCTAATTACTAGGTGATAAAAATTCCTGAGATCTGAGCTTCACTGCACGTTTTTAAGATGGTGGGACTAAGCCTAAGGACAATCGTACCAGTGGGAGACAAATACTAAATAAACAGAAATAAATCATGTACTGTGATGTATGTTTATAAGTGCTGTGAAGCATGGAAGGGGGACCAAGAGTGCTGGGATGAGGAGGTTACTATTTTAAAAAGGTAGAGATTAAGATGACATTTGATAAAGGACTAAAGAGGGTGAGAAGGGAGTTATATAGATATCTTGGGAAGACAATTCCTTCTTCTTTTCTTTGTTCCTTTCTTTGTTTCTTTATTTGATTCTTTCTTTCTTTCCTTCCTTCTTTCCTTCCTTCGGAGAGAGAGAGAGAAAGAGAGAGAGAGAGAGCGCAGGTGTGAGTGGAAGTGGGGAGGGGTCTGAGGGGGTGGGGAGAGAATATTAAATAGGTTCTACGCTCAGCACAGATCCTGACTCAGGACTCAGTCTCACAATTCTGAGGTCATGACCTGAGTCAAAGTCAAGAGTAGGTCGCTTAACTGAGTGAGCACACAGGCGCCCCTTGAGAAGATGATCCTAACCTCAAGGAACAGCAAGGGCAAAGGCCCTGGGGTGACAGTTTGTCTAATTTGTTGGAAGAACAGCAAGGAGCTCGATGTGACTGATGAGGACTAAGTAAAGGAGAACAGCTATAGGAAATAAGGTCAGGCAGAATAATAGCGAACCATCTGCAATGTTGAGGATCTTTTCTTTTACTGAGTGAGAATAGCAGTCATCAGAGAATTCTGAGTAGAAGACTACACAATTTGACTTAAATTTTGAAAGAATACCTATGTGTGCCAGGTTGATGGAAGCAGCAAGACCATGCAAGAGGCCTTTGCCATAATAAAAGTGAGAAATGATGGTGGTTTAGACCACAGTGGTAGCAACGGATGATCAGATTCTAGATATATATTGAAGGTTTCACTGGCAGGGTTTGCTGATAATTGAATTTATGGTTTGAGAGAAAGAGCTAAGTCAAGGATGACTTGAATAATTTTGACTTGCATAACAGAAAGGATGGAAGTGTCACAGATGGCATAGCTATCTTTTCATCTGTCCATGTTTAGTTATGTGCAAGCAAACTGAGAATGGGGAGTGCTAGATGTAACTGGGATTGACTTTGCTATGTGAGTACAGGAAGGCAAGAGAGATATTAAGGAGTTGGGGATATAGAGAAAAAAGTTATCATTAGGATGGATCAAATGATTTAATCTGGATAAGTGAAATGTGAGGTTCTGATGGGGTGGGTGTGGATGACATCGGGTAGAGATTATATCATAGATAAGAAGAGGTCAGGAGATGTGAGAACAGGTTATGGGTAAGATCATGGAAAATTACCAAAAATTATGAGTTAGTGCTGGAGAAAGTGACAGGAAACCAGGAGCTGAATTCTCCCAGGAAGGAAAGTTAGGTAGACAGTTGGTAGATGAAAAATATGACGAGGGGTCATGAGTGGTATCTGATAACATGACATTTAGAAGAGGAGATTTTAGGAAAAATGGAGGGAAACGGACTGAAGGTGGCAAAAAAGAAAAAAGAAAGCTGTTGTTTCACAGGCTGTGGTAGAGAAACCAGTCTCCTTAATAATGTTCTAAGAAAAGCATCACCCTCAGGAGCAGACAGGACTTAATTTGGGTAAGAGGGTGATGGGAGGGGCACCTGGATGGCTCATTCATTGAGCGTCTGACTCTTTGATTTTGACTCAAGTCATGAGAACCTGGGATTGAGCCCCGGGTAGAGCCCCCACATGAGCTCTGTGTGGAGCCTCCAGGGAGCCCATCCTGGAATAGTCAGGACTCTGCCAGAGTCTGCCTGTCCCTCTCCCTCTGCTCCTCACACAAGCCTGTGCAAGCTCTCTCTCAGATAAATAAATTAAATCTTTTTTTTTTAATAGGAAGATGATGGGAATATTCAGGTAAGAATGTGTGTGGGAACTTTTCTGATAACTGAACCAGAATTCTAGAAGACTCGGTGTTTTTAGGAACTGGACAGTAGTGGGTGACAGAATCATTTGGAAATGTACAGGACTGCTAAAGATTTTTGTTGGGGTTGAGGGATGACCTTGGATCCTGGGCTTCTTGTGATGACTGAGCAATCCTCACAGTTCTGTGAATACTGAGATCAAATCTCGGTTATCATAGAACCGGGCAAAGCGAAAGTTGCTGGTAATCTGAAATAAAAGGAATAGGAGATTAATCCGGTCCCAGTGGGTGGATAAAACCTGCAGGCTGAGTCTCAGGTTGGAAGTCAGGCGGGTGAATGCCTGGAAATAGAGAGCTTAGTGCTCTTTGCAGGGCACCAGGAATCTAGGTCCCAGCAATGATTCTGAATATTTCTGCACATTCCAAACAGTTGGAAGATTTAAAAAATCCCAATGGCCAAGTCACACTCCCAGGCATCAGTATTTTTTTTTTCAACATTCCACAGTGATTCCAGTGAGTAGCCAAGTTTGAGAACCATTGTGCCACAGTATCTCTTAATCCTAGGGTATTCAAATCATTGAACGCATCTGTCATGTCATCATTGCTGATTCTCTCTTCTTCACTTGTTATCTGTTCAAACTGTGACAGGGCCTCATTTTTCAGTGGCTTAGTTTGCTATATAAATAGTTACAAAACCTCACATTCATCAATACATGGAATTCTATATCTGTGGAAGATTTGTAATGTCACATTGCACTCCTTTTGTATTTTAGTTGCATATTATTGTTCTATTGCACTTTATTGTCTTATTTGAGGCCATAATTACCCAACTAGGATGTTGATCCCAAGAATGGAAATCGATGCAAGATATTTTCATTTTGTAATTTCTTTGCTTCCCCATCTAAAATCCTGTGTGTGAAGATTTGTAAAAGGAAAGTACTTTTCTCTGATATATTTTATTTGCTTCACAATACTTATAATTTATTTAAGCAGTTAGTATCATTGAACATTTAATACTTTTCTTTGTTATCATAAATCACACATTAATAGATTCAATAATGCATTGTCTTATATGCTTTCAAAGTAAAAAAACATTGCATAGGACAAAGGTATGGTGGCGAGGCAGGCTTTATTTCAAGCTATCACAATAGTGGAGAGAGAAGAGAACCGAATTCAACTCCAAGAAACAAAGAGCCGAAAGACGTTTAAGTGCTGGAGTGAAAGGGAGACCATAGGACAATTGTGTTTACACCTGTTGGTTTTATTCAAAGGCAAAGTAAACTATCTCTTATCTTTGTAACAGGACGTACTTTTATAATTTGTAGCAAGGCACCAGCAGAAGTTAGACTCCTACCCTCCCACAGAAACTGGAAGATAGGGGGCACTATCTCCCCCTCATGTATTCCTTTCAATGAGATGGCTCCCAGGTCCTTGAGAAATATCTGCCTGGGTTGTAAAGCTGGCAAAAGGCTTTTAAAATTCAGATTTCAAAGGGCAAAGAGAAAATTTACAATTGCAAGTTTTCTAAAGATCTAAGAAAAGGGCCTAGAGTCAGAAAGAAGTCTGTCTAAGGTTTGGTCGAGCTGAGAGAAGGATAAGGTTATTTTGATCAACGTACATCTCATATTAACTCTCAAGGAAGAGTTATGAATTGCTAGATGAGTTTAAGAATGCTTTTAAAACATTTGATTCGTACTGGGAAATCGCCATCACAATTATTTTCTAAATTTATATGTTCACTAGCACAGTATGAGGGTTTCCATTTTCCTATGTGTGTGTCAACATGGGTTTGTTAAAAGAGACTATTTCCAGCTTTGATTTCTGTTTTGACCAATTTGTAAGAGAAAAATGAAATATCACACTTTCAATTACCCATGAGATTGAACTTCAAAATATATTTATTGTCCATTTGCAATTCCTTGTTGGGAATTGCCATTTCATGAAGCTTTTTATTTTTGTTTTATAGAGTTTGTATTTGTATTATTTTTAAGAGAAAATCATAGTGTTATCTTGCCTAATGGTTCATAAATAGGAGAAAAATCAGTACAATGTACCAAGAGCTGACTACAAGTCTAGGTATTTGTTTTTCCCTGTGCATTTCAAACCTCAGTTTCCAGTGGGTTCCTCAGTTATGAATAAGATCAACTGCAGGAAGAGAATATGTCTATTTTCAAGGATATTTGCTCCATGCTGACTTTAGGCAAAAGGAACTGCTATGTTTTAGCTTCAGGAAAATATTAAACACTGACAGTTCTGTTGCCTGGAAGACAATCAATGCTTATTGGAAGGAGGGAAGACAGGGTAAATATTTTACAGGGTACATTCAGTGACCATCAAAACCATGACTAAGAAAGACAGACCTTCCCTCTGTGGCTGCCCACCCAGCCTCTCCCCCAGCAGTAAATTCCCCTACCTTAACACCCCACGTTATGGATCATATGTTTCAACTCATTATATTAAATATGGACCCATCGTCACCTCTTTATTTTTTAATTAAAGATTTTATTTATTTATTTATTTGTCGGGGCGGGGACACAAGCAGGGGGAATGGGAGAGGGAGACGCGGGGTCCCCGCTGAGCAAGGAGCCCAATGTGGAACTCGATCCCAGGACCCTGGGATCATAACCTGACCCTAAGGCAGATGCTTAACTGACTAAGCCACCCAGGTGTCCCATTTTTTTTTTTAATCACCTCTTATCTACCTATTTTCACCTCTTTAAGAATCACCCTCTTTACACATTCATTAAATTCTGATCTTCTAGGTCTTTTCCTGGTCTTTGTCTATTACTTTTATCCTCCTGTCTCCTTTCCGATAATTAATTGATCACCTCTTCTAGTATAGACGCTATTCGTTCAGGTTCAGATACTGAAAGGAAGCCCTATAAGCTCCTACTACAGGAAACAATCATACAAGTGTGTAATTGCAATTCAGTGAGTTTAAACATAGGCTTCATTTAAAGGTAGAAAATATGAAATAAGGGAAGAGGAGGGGGGGACTAAAGTTTATTGGTATCTTCTAACTGCCAACCACTCAGAGAAGTCCAGTCTTATTTAAGTAAGGGTCACTATTCACTGAAAGATCTGTGTGAAACTGTTTTGTATTTAATTTGGTCTTCTCAGAGTTTATCAGGGAGCCTGGCACACAGTAGGCATTAAAAAATGTTTGCTAAGTAGAAATGTATAGAAGTTTGGGAAGCAACGGACATTTGAGCTGGTCTTAAAGGATATGTAGAATAAATATGTAGAATAAAAATTTTTCTCTTTATAATTCTTTAATATAGTATATAAGCTTTCCTAATTTTATGGATATCCAAAATAGCAGTTGAATTATATTTCTGTCTCTAATAAACATTAATTTAAAAAAGGTTGACTTTCAGTTGTTGCTAAAGAACTAAAGCTGACATTTTGTTGACTCATTAAAAACTGCTGATTGATAATTATTAAAACTAGTAAAATGTTATGTATATTAATAATGAAAATGTGCTTATTCTAAGTATAAATGATATCCAGTTTCAGGAACACTTATCATTTGAATGGAGAGGGCTTGTCTTCATAAAAATGACAATTTTTGTCTCAATTCATAACCGATAAAATGACATTATATCCTTATAGAGTCTTGGTGAAGTTAATTAATAATAAATAATACTTTTTCTAATCAGTTGTTGGTTAGATGAGGGAGAATATTATCTCAAATTTTCTGTGGTTCAATTCTGAGAAAGTAAATGAAATAAAATGGTAAATACATATGTAAACTGCTATATAAGTTTTATATATATTCTATAATGTGTATATTAGGAATATGTATTAACTATGTAGAATATATGTGTAGAATATATGTGTGTAAATATATACGTATATGTACATACAGATGTTATTCTATCTACCCTAGGACCCTATGTTACAAAGTCACAAATGCATACTATTCTATTTTCCACATATTGATGATTTAAAATTTGAGCTTCCGATTTTTATTGCCAACATGTGATTGTTAACAAAGAAAATTCAGTTTAAAAACCTGGCCTCAAATTGCGGTGAACTAGCTCTTTATTCTGTCTTCCCTCTCCACATCATGTTCCTATCTTTTGAACATTTGTTATGCTAATAAATTTCTTTTCAGAATGACTTCAATATTCATTTTTATTTAATATGGTAATAAAAAAGTAAAAAGAGGACTTGAAAGGAAACTACTTCTAGATTTAAAATGCAAAGCAGATAATTAACTATAAATACCAATAAGCTCACCAATAAGGAAAAATTTAAAAAGAAATAAGGGAAAGAGAAAAAATGAGCAAATCCCAATTGGGAGTCTCTATTAATTAACATTTATAATTACAGAATCATATGTCACCTAAATGTCAGCTGCCTGGGGGTTCCCAAATCCTTTGGCCTCCTGAGGTTATTCTTCCTTTAATGTGTTGTAAAATTTAGATAAGTTTCCATCACAGTTATTATAGAAAAGTCAGGATTTCTTCCACATTACCTATAGGAATACTTGGAATCTACATTTGTCCCAGTCACCTCTTGGCCTGTTTCATATTGCCACTGAATTCTCAGTCTTCTGATGTCTTTTGTACATTCTATGTTGATGTAAACACAGGCATCTTTTTTCTTTGGTTCTCCAAATCAATCGTGATCACAAAATACTTGGATTTAGCAGTTTTTCTTTTTTTCTTTTTTTAAAGATCTATTTTATTTTGAGAGAGAGAGAGTGCATGCGGGTGTGCACACACGCATGTGCACAGGAAGGGGGAGGGGAAGATGGAGAGAATCCCAAGCAGACTCGGGGGTGTGTGTGTAGACCAAATGGGTCTGGATCCCATGACCCTGAGATCCTGACCTGAGCCAAAACCAAGAGTCAGACACTTAACTTACTGAGCCATGGAGGCAGACCTATCACAGTTTTTCTAAACCATTTCGGATACTACAGTATAAAAAATAATAACAAATTTATTATTCGATTACTATTCTTAATGGTCTCACAATCTTTTTCACTCATGGAACTTCTCACAAGCTGTCATTCTTCACCAGACATTAACGTTTTCATCTCCTTTTCTTCTGAGTAATTGCTGAGATTCATGATCCCTGCCCTCCAATTTGAAACCTTGCTATTTCCCCTTCTTGGGCTGCTTTGTTTCTTCACATTTTATTATGTATGAATAATACATAACACTTCTCTACTTCTCTTGTTGCAGAAAGCTCTGATATTTATTTTTTACTTAAAACAGCCTATAATGATATTTTTCTGAGTAGTCCACCCATCCTGGAGAAGACTTATGTGCCTCTCTTAGGAAGCACATTGTATGTTCTCTCTCCTTGCATATGAAGTTATAGAGTATTTTTTCCCCTCTCCATCTTTCAGAAGAAATATATATATATATATACATATATATATGTATACACACACACACACATACACATATATATGTGTATGTATATAGTCCTTTATATTCTACTTTTTAAATTTATTTTGGTAACTTCTAAAAAAATTAGATACTTAGAAAATGTCATTGGCATTTAAGAAGGATTTAAAGATAATAAATTGACTGTATAGTTTTACTGTAAGTGGTGCCGAAGGAGATAAAAGTGAATTGTGATTAGATAATCAGGTATTGAACTAAAGAATGCAGAGTGAGAGATGTAGAAGACAGTTACTTTTCTAAAAGTGGCAGGATTTGACAGTGAATTTAACATGCGAACTAGATTATGTTGTTCAGGAATGCTGGCTTATGGGTATCTTCAGTTTCATATGAGGAGATCAAAACTATCCAGAGCTCAACTGACTTTTAAACTCTTGGATGGGCAGAGAAAGCACTGATCTCTATTAAAAGCTTGACTGAAAAATTAGTAGTTCTGGAGAATATGCTGCCAATTCTTCTAAAAGCTTCTCCTGTATTTTTCAGATTCTTTTGTCAAAAACTGACTGCTGTGGGAAGCAAGGAGGACCACCAAAATGAGAACAAAAAGAGGCCGTTTAGTCAAAGCTTGTTGTAACAATGGAGTCAGCCACCATCTCTTGCGTTTGGCAGTGACTCAAAGGCAGGCAGGAGTAATAAAAAATCCAGGAAGGTGTCAGTTTTACTCTGGAAGTTGTTGGTATGGGAGGCTGAAGATAGGCTATCTAGAATGGGGGAGGGGGGACATTTTTTGTGACTGAATTGAGAGCATATTTGACTTTCTTTAATCGGTCCTGAGTTAAAAGTAGAGCCAAAAAGCAGGGGAGTTGACAGTCATCGACCAAGTCTTGCCTCTTTTGAGCTGTTGCTAAAGAAGTTGGGGGTCAGGGCGCCTGAATGGCTCAGTGGGTTAAGCCGCTGCCTTCAGCTCGGGTCATGATCTCAGGGTCCTGGGATTGAGTCCCACATCAGGCTCTCTGCTCAGCAGGGAGTCTGCTTCCCTCTCGCTCTCTCTCTGCCTGCATCTCTGCCTACTTGTGATCTCTGTCAAATAAATAAATAAAATATTTAAAAAAAAAAAAGAATTAAGGTTGGAGATACCTTGTCTCAATGGAACTGAATCCAGATACATCTTGGGAAATTTAAAAAATTAAAAAAAAAAAAGTTGGGGGTCAGTTCTGTTGTTATACATGGTCGCTGACTCCCCAAACATTATCAGCGGAACCTGCTGATAAGACAAAGCTGAACTGATTGCTTATTTAGCTAAGGGAGAATGCCGCCTCACAAAACTTTGGCAGTATCTTGACATGGGGGACAGTTAAAGTCAGAATTTGCTGAGAATTTTTGATAAAGACAGCAAAATGCAGTTTTGGTTTTCATTGCGCAAGCTGAGTGTGGGAGTAAACCAACAGCTTTTGTTCTCTCTTTGTAGCTGGGCTGTATTGACTTTGCTCCCCTTAGATGCCATTGCCCTGTAATAAAGTTTGCATAGTATATGAAATAGCCATGTAAAATTCATAGTCGTGTTTACACAAAGCCATTTGTCAGTATGTATGCTACATTCAGTTGCAGAGTCGCATTCTCTGCAAATACTGTCTATTAAAGTGTCCCATAGGAGTCTAAGAATCCTTGTTTCATTTGGAATTTGACCTCGTTTGGTTCTGTTGATGATAGAAGGAACACTTTCTCTGGGACAAAATCAGTCAATGAAGTTTGTGTGTCTAAAGCGTGGTAGCAAGAACCATGCTTTCTTCTCCAGCTGGTGCCAAGAGAATTCAGAGCTGATGGGGGAGAAGCTACTGAGGGGGGAACAGTGCTGGCTCTGGTGAGTAGTCACCATGTAGGTTTGTCCTCAGGCAGAGGGAAAGAGTAGGTGGCTCCAGAATGTCTGTGAAGGAGATTTTTCATCAAGTTTTCTTTGCATCATGAGCATGCACCTTTTTTTTTTTTTTTAACTGTATTTGCGTCTTTCAAGTAATTTTAAGGTTTGTTATCCTCAAAACCATAATTTAGCACCTACTACTGGCTGAATGGAAGTTTCCTACAGACGTAGTAGTTATTCAAAGCATGGAAATTTCTGTAATGATAAACTCAGATCAGAGAGTTCAAAGCCAAAAGATTCCCAGGCAACCAGAGTATTATCTTCATGAACAATGCTTTTAATCCCACACATATATCCCAGGATACATCTTTCCTGGGGCTGTGACATTTTATCCTGTTCACCATATTTCTCTTTGCCTTCTCTTATAAAGGCCCCAGTCTCCTTATACTAATTATTCCATCCGGTTTCCAGAGCTCTGTATGCAAAGAAGCGGCTTGGTGAGTCATAAAAAAGTCCTATTTTTCCCCTTTCCTAGAAAAGGAGACATCCTTCTCTTTCATTTGTTTGAGAGCTACACCACTCAAGAACATATAGGAAGAATTAGATCTGTCCCAAGTTTATCTGGTTCTTCCCAAATCTAAAATAATCAGTGGTTTCTCTTGTTTTTTTTTTTTTTTTTTTTTTAAAAAAAAAAAAAAAAAAAGATCTGGTAGGGATACCCACACACCATCGCACAACTAAATGAATACGCAGTATTTTTTTTTTAAGATTTTATTTATTCATTTGATAGACAGAGATCACAAGTAGGCAGAGAGGCAGGCAGAGAGAGGAAGGGAAGCAGGCCCCCCGCTGAGCAGAGAGCACAATGAGGCAGGGCTCAATCCCAGGACCCTGGGACCATGACCTGAGCCAAAGGCAGAGGCTTTAACCCACTGAGCCACCCAGGCGCCCTGGACCATATCTTCTTTATCCTTTCGTCCCTTGAAGGGCATCTTCATTATTTATTCTAATCTTCTGTTGTTAGTTAATTATTATAGCTCCTATGTTAGATGTACTTGTAAGCTTCTTTATTTATTGGTTGCTAGTTTGAATAGAATCCTTTTTCTTTCTTAAAGATTTTATTTATTCATTTGACAGACAAAGATCACAAGTAAGCAGAGAGGCAGGCAGAGAGAGGAGGAAGCAGGGTCCCTGCTGAGCAGAGAGTCCAATGCAAGACTGGATCCCAGGACCCCGGGATCATGACCTGAGCTGAAGGCAGAGGCTTAACCCAACGAGCTACCCAGGTGCCCCTGAATATGCAGTATTAATCAGCTGATTATTATAGTCTGACCTGTTGCCTAGAGAATCTAGAAATGTTGGCATTGTTGCCTTATGGAGTAATGCATGTGATGAGGAAGCTAAATAAACAAACAGTTCTGTACATGAGAGTGTAGAGGATATTGGAGGACTGTGGATTAATGTTTGTAAGATTAGAATTAAACAAATAGTGGTGTTTCTTACTTTGTATGGTAATGTGAGACCATAGAAAGGACTGTGGCCACTGAAATTATCCAAAGTGATCTTAATAATAATAATCCACGGGGGAAATGATCCCTTTGGAACCTTTAAATTTTTGTCAAAATATCAAAAACTCTCTTACTCCAAATTGTATAAGGAAATAAAAAATGGAAAACTAATATTTATTTAGTACACTATAATTTAAAATATTAGAAATGTTGAGATTTAAAGTGTTTTATTTCTTTAAATAATTTTAGTTTGAACAGTACTTGCTTTCCTCTTAGTATCATATAGCTTATATCACTGAGTGCACGTCTTTTCTCTGCCTTTGCAAATTGTCATACTCCTTTCTGAGTCTGAATCAGGGTCCAATATTTTATCCATTGCACTTGCCATATCATAAAATATATCTGAGAGTTTCTTTAATGGAGTCTGGAGGCCAGACTATCCTGTAACGTCAATGGAAAGCCATTTAAGGGTTATATGTAGGCAGAAAAATAAGATAAGCAGCTTTGCATTTTTATAAAGCTATCTGTGCAGCATTTTAGAAAATGGAATGGTGTTGGGGAGGGGCAGTGGGACCTGGAGAGGCTTAAATGATGAATCAAATGAGGAACATAGGAGAGAAGGGAGAAGAATTCACTAATGTGACCTATACATATCCCTTAGACAGCTGAGTATATGGACCTGCTGCTATGCACTGAGGCAGGAAGCTCAGCAGCTTTGTACAGCACAATGACTGGCGGGTCTGGTGGGTCCCCAGGGCATTGATATGTATGAACTAACTGTATGTGAATGGAGTGGGTTTGGGAATTCTGGAACATGGATATATTTCTGCTTTGATTTTTACAAGGAGTGTCAGGGATGATGGAAAGACATGAAATCTGTTTCTTTTGGTGTTTTGTTTTGTTTATTTGACAGACAGAGATCACAAGTTGGCAGAGAGACAGGCAGAGAGAGAGGGAAGTAGGCTCCCCGCTGAGCAGAGAGCTTGATGCGGGGCTCGATCCCAGGACCCTGGGACCATGACCTGAGCCGAAGGCAGAGGCTTTAACCCACTCAGCCACCCAGGTGCCCCTGAAATCTGTTTCTTGACTCTGCTCTAACGACCATATCACAGCTTTAGGGGAAAAAAAAAAAAAAGGAGGTGAGTAAATAGGAGTAGAATGTGTTTTTCCATGAAGAACTAGATAACAACAGGTATCAGGGCTTTGGTACACAGGTGACCATGTGTGGCCGGAGTGTGGCTTAGCAGTGTTCTCACAATTTCTGTACGGAATAAAATCTGGCTCTGGCACAATGAAAAGTGAAATCAGCATGGTTGGCTGCTTAGGGTGAACAGCTTTTAGAAAACAGAAGATAGCACCTGAGGGAGGAGATACCGGGTTCTAAAAAAAAAAAAAAAAAAAAAAAAGAGGCATTGGCAAGAGACACATGGCTGAAGGGAGTCTTCCAAATGCCTCAAAGCAAAGAGCATTCATTAGGATGCTGGAGCAGAATAATAATAAATGACTGGTCAAGAACTTGTTTAGACACCTGAGGGACCCCCAGAAATGATTTGGAAGACTTTGAGATGGAGAATCTTAAGTCCTGTGGTTATATAAGTGGGAGTCTATGAACCAGAGAAATTGAGTATTAATACTAATATAATTTTATTGTTACCAGAATTCTGTTGAGGTTAAGGAATATTCAGGGTATATTTGCCCTTTTAATAATTCAGCTATTCTCTATATGTGTTTGTCTCTTCATTAAACTGTAATCTGACCAACAGTTAATCCTAACATATTGATGTTTCTATTTTGTAATAGCACAAGATTTGGCACATATTGGAAACAAAATAAATAAGTGTTCCCTCAGCAAATGAATAAATGTATAAATTACAGATACAGTATTTAGTTGTTATTCAAAGTCCAGTTTTTGTTAGGTCAAATGTGTTGTCTGTTATTACCTTGCTTAAAAATAAACTGCGTGAGTTAAAATTTAGTGTTGAAGAGCTGGATTATAAATAGTGCAAAAAACATTTCCAGATAACATTTAATAGCTTTACAAGTGTGTTTTAATGAACTTTAAGATATAGCTTCCCCTGTAATTGCTGACAATTGTGTTGTTGTAGGTTGAAGCTCACGCATGCTTATCAGAGGTTCTATTGACTTATACTCTTTCTGTTTATTGACTACTTAATTAGTTTTCCAAGATAGCTAATCAGGGAGAGATGTAGGTATTTAGGAGTCTTTCATTAAACCATGCTAAGAAATTCAACATAGAAATGTGTGACTTGGAACTAAAGCTTAACCATGGCAGAACTCCTGAAGATGTAATCCTCTATCATGAGTAAAATAGTTACAATTTAATATTTCTATTTTACTTTCCAGAATAACAGCATTTTCTTTTTGGTCCACTGGATGAAGAAATCTCACATGTACACATCCATGGCTATAAGGATATTTCAGTTTCCATCTGAATCTTAGATTAGCAGAAGAAAGCACATTTCTATGGCCTGTATATATTAAACACCTCAGTTCTGACACTTCCACTTGTTATTAGAAATATATTAACGAAATATAAAAATCATCATGTTTTTTCATGCTTTAAAACTGTATTTTTAATCCAAATAAGTTCTGTACTTCTGTTCAACTATTTATTAATATAATGGGAATTTAGTGAAAACAGTTTCCTAGCCATTTTTTTAACTTGTTACTATTTTTTTTTTGAAAATGATTTCTCTCTCTGTGCTCGCTTCGGCAGCACATATACTGAAAATGATTTCTCTCTCTCTCTTAAGTCAGTTGAAAACCACTAGCACTTTAAAATCTTATTCTTCTCAGTTCTATGTGAAATGAATACCCCCAAATATTTTATGCTATTTTTTAAAAAGGAGTGACTTCCAATTTTCTACTTCTCTCTACAGTCATACAAATTTTTAAAGAAACGTCATAGGATTATTTTGCTTCTTCAGCATAGCTATACATCTTATTAGACATTTTGCTGCCTTATTTCTCTTAATATTAAAGTTTATCACAATAAATCAATAGGTGGGATTGTGGGATAATGAAAACAAAATGTTCATTTGAGTGATTACCTTGACGTTTATACCATGTACATTGAGATGAGGATAAATTTTAGATCCTGATTAGACTTATGGTAAACTCAATGAACAGTTTCTGATCTTGAAATGTTTATATACTAGCAACAAAGGCGCTTATTGTCAAGTTACATTATTTTTTAATCTAAACTATTTTTCATATGACTTTTGGGAAACAGAAGTTACAGAGCTGATTTGTGGAAAGTACTTTCACCAAACAGAGTGAGAAATTGAAATGATAAAACCAGAAGATAGCTTTAGGTTTTTCTGTTTTAAGCTTAAAACCTTGGAGATATATGAACTTTTGAATTTAAAAAATGCCACTCATTTATTCATTCTTTCATCCAAGCATATAACCAATATTTATTAAAGCATATAATATTTGCTCATGTGAAAATTGTATCAGAGAGCTTTTTGTTTCAGGTTAAAGTGTTTTCATTTAAAAATTCTTAACATGGAATAATAAAAGACTCATATACCTCTAGCTCTCACAGAATCCTTCCTTTAATAATTCATTTAGTCATTCATTTGATATTTATTCAGCAACAGATGCTCATTTACATAAAATAAGAAACACTATGTTCAAGAATTGAGGGAGGTGAAACATATGTAGTTATTTAGAAAATATGAATGAGCTTTAATTTAGGGAATCTGTACGGGGGCAATTAGAAAATCACTATGGATTAATTGTGTGAAATTTTTGAGGAATGGTAATAGGAATTGCATGACAAACAAGCAAATAAAAAATTACATGTATTCCAACTACCTTAAATTATATCTATTTATTTTCTGTTATTTATAGGTAATTTAGGAGCATAAATTGGATTCGTAATGTGTTCTTTGTCGTATAATTTATTAAAATGCCTATAGTCTACCTTCTAAATCCATTTTCACTCTTACTCCATTAATGGTAAGGAAACCACACTGACTGGTAATTGAATGTAATAGTGATCATTGATCCTATGAAGTGTTTACTTTACTGAACTTTACTGAACAGTTCAACATCAGTGGGATGATTTGGGTTGAGAAACTGAAGGTAGAGTAAAATATTAATATAAAATGAAGGAAGCCATTCTACAGTCTGTAGGGAAGAAAAGAGAAAGAGAGCATGTAGCTTCTAGTGTCTTAAGGCAAAGAGATTTTTCAGAAACCAGCAACCTTTTTGAATGGCAAAAATTATTTCAACAGTGTTCAAAATAAATCCTAGATATCTATGACTATGTCCAAAATGGATTTCTTAAGCAAGTATTTTTGGCTGGATGACTTTTTTGGGATACTTATAAATGATAAAAAGAAAAATATTCTCTCTAAAGCTAGATTTGGTGTGGGTCTGCTAGCTACATTGATTCTGGAACCCTGTTTACCTGGCTAAATGTTTTCAAACCACCTTCTAATAGGTATAAGTCAAGCTTTGGTGTTGCGGCGAATATAATGGCACTCCATCCTGACCCTTCTTCAGGGCCAGTGGTCCCATCCCTAGTTGCCTAGAGTACCAGCAGTACCTCACTCAATTTTTGGAAAATGTTTGGACCAAGGTTAAACCTTCTTTCACGGCACAGCCTATAGCCATTGACAAGCTGATCCAGGGATGCAAAGGGCTGGCCCTTTTGCCTCAGTTCAGGAAAACTCTGGAGAAACTACCACTGCTTAACAGTGAAGAACATTGGAAATGTCCACTTGGTCAAAAGGATGCGAACTTTTAAGAGTCTTGGGCAAAGATGAAGGACAAAGCCTTCCCATAACTCTAAGAGAGTTACTCTCCAAAAGTAGAATTCTTATCCTGAGAGGAGCAAGTTGAATTACAAGAGTTCTATACCCTGGTGCTAAGATGAGGATCAAGAAAATTGGGGTGAGACACCATAAATTGCCTTGGGGGAGCTTTTTCTAATCTTCCTGTATATCACAGGGCATGGAAAGAGTTAGACCATTTGAAAACCTTCTAATCCCTTCTATCTTGAGTGGTTGTAGGAAGAGTGACAAGTTCTATTATGGTAACTCCGTGAGCAAGACTGATATACCTAACTGCCTCAGAAGTAGCAACTGAAGCTTGAGGCCACCAATGACTGGGGGACACACTGGCAGCTGCCATGATGTTTTTTTACATTCTTTACAGAGGAAGGAACAGGAATCTTTCTATGACTTAGGAAGAACATAGAAACCCCTTTCAGAAATTCCTCTCTGCATTTATACAGAGACTAGACCTGCCTTTCATCCTTTTCTTTTGATTCAGCAACTTATGGGTACACTTCACCTGGGTCTGTAATGTAATAAATCAATTTCAAACCCACATGGGAAGACATCTTTGCTTTAAAACCTCAAAAAAAAAAAAAAAATGTGAACAAAGAGTCTTCTCTGAGTAAGAGCCAGGGCCTCACTTGAGAGTTAATCTGGATCAAACAGAAAATTAAAGAGAAGAGTACAAAGTTTTCCTTCCCCTTGTAATTCTAGCTTATACGTTTTCAGTCTGTATAGCCAGATTTTAAAAATGTACAACCATATATGTTTTTAGGGGTGCCTGAGTGGCTCAGTCCGTTAAGAGTCCAACTCTTGATTTCAGTTCTCAGGGCCCTGAGATTGAGCTCATGTCAGACTGCATTCAGTGGGGAGTCTGCTTGAGACTCTCTCCCTCTGCCCCTCCCTCCACTCACATGTGCTCTCTTTCTCTCAAATAAATAAATATATTTTTTAAAAAATGTACAACTGTATATGTTTTTAAGTTAAAGTCTTCGGTTAAAGTAGTACTAATTTAAAAATGACATTCAGAACAAACTTTCCTCTCTTTCATTGAGAAAATTACTCAAGGCCAGAAGGAGATTAGAAAACAAACTTCAAATATATCTTTGATGACAGTAAGTTAGAAGGGCTGCCAAACATGTAGAGAGGAAGGAGGTGAATGAGGAAGAAAAAGAAGTGAGGACTCCCACAGCTGGACATTTCAGAAGGCCAGTCAAGTTCCCTTTTCAAAGGTGCAAGATGTATTCTGAGACACAAAAACAGATCCTTTATTTGAGTAGGTCAGAATGAATGGGGTATATTGCCTTGAGTTAGTAACGTCCCAGAATAGAGTTTGTCTCCCACAGAGGGCTGAAATAAATAAAGAATACACATCCAAGCCATATTTTTAGGAAGAAGTCTGTTTCCATAGCAGGAGAATTAAAGAAGTCCTTGAGTTGTGAAAAAAAAATACACACCTATGTGTATTAGCTGTTAAGAAATAAAGGCTAATTGATCCTCAACCCAAAATTCTGGGTCAGAAAAATAATCCCATGAATCTTAGACCGTAACTGATTCCTCCTAAACACAAACCACGTATAAATAGATCAGCAAGGAAAAACTCAGAAAGAATGAGTAATCAGAAAGGAACCAACAAAATGTCTATACAAAGATTCTATTTTTAAAAAATCCAAAGAAATGAACATAAAAGGAAGAAAACAGAAAGGCTTTTTTAAAAATGTGGTCACATAGCAGATAAAAATTTCAATCATCTTACCCAAAATTTAAAAATCTTATGCATCTATGAACAGAGGAGGAAGAGCTCATGGGGTGTATGGGAAACTAAGGGAGTTGTTATTATTATGTCTCAAGTCTTTTAAAAAATCTAAAACAGTCTTCCCTTCCTCCCAAGTATTTAGATGCCATTGATTTGTGGGATGCTGGCACTTTCTAGGTCGCTTCTTAACATGGTCAACAGAAGTTCTCAGACAGTGGTCAAATGGTCCTCAAATGGTTTATTTACTGCAGGTGTCTCCTCTTGCTACCCAGAATAACAGAGAAGTCAGTGTACTTTTCAGATGGTTTATACATCCAAATTTTGGAGACGTTAAAATGTGAAAAAAATGTAACCAAAAATTGGCAGATTAAAATGAACTGTCAGAACCAAGACAAATATCAGTGATATAAATACATAAAAATGAGGCTAGAATAAATGTTAAAAGATAAAGAATGCTGTATTTGATCACAAATCAAAGTTCAATTTCGTCCTTTCAACAACAGGTATTTCTATAAGATGATTCTTAGGCTTGATGGCATAAGCTTGATATACAAAACAAATGCCAAAAAACAGATATGAAGGGTTGTGACTCTCCTATCACAGGATGTTGAATTAAGGCCAATAACTACAAATTAATCTACAATTATAATGTTAAAAGTATAATGACACAATGAAGGTAAGGCAATTAAATCATTTTATCTGCAAACAATATAGCATAGACATCGATTAAAGTGAAACCTATAGAAGATAGAATTAAATAGAACAGTCACGTTATTAGTAGAAAATTTTTATTTACCTATGTTGGTCAATTATAAATAAAAATAGGGGCGCCTGGGTGGCTGAGGGGATTAAAGCCTCTGCCTTTGGCTCAGGTCATGATCCCAGGGTCCTGGGATCAAGCCCCACATCGGGCTCTCTGCTCAGCAGGGAGCCTACTTCCTCCTCTCTCTCTGCCTGCCTCTCCACCTACTTGTGATCTCTGCCTGTCAAATAAATAAATAAAAATCTTAAAAAAAAAAGGTAAATAAAAATAAAGAATATCAAACATAATTAAATAGTTGTATTAAATTAGTATTTCTATACTGCTATAACCTAAAAAGATCAAATATACTTTCTTTTTAGTATCAGTGGAAAATTAATAGGAATTGATAATGTCTTAGATTGTAAAGACGGCCTCAGTCTATCAAAGTAGAAGTAATGCAGAACGCATTCTCTAATAATGAAACAAATTCATTACAACATTAAAAAGTAAAAGAGCCTAATCCCTTTGATATTAAAAAACAAAAAATAGTCAGGTAAAACCTCTTATTTCAAAAAGTAATCCTACATAAAACATTGTAGATATTCTAGAAAATTAACAAAATGGAAATGTTTAATATCTAAACTGTTGGAATAGGAGCAGCAAAGCTCAGAGACCTATTCACAGACCTCAACATATATATTAGCCAAAAAAATTTTTTTAATAAGTTAAGCAAGAAGCATTAATAAAGACAAAATTGGAATTAATAATGAATTGAAAAAAACCAAAGGGGGCACGTAGGTGGCTTAGTTGTTGAAGCATCTGAGTCTTGATTTCGGCTTGGGTTGTGATCTTTGTGAGATCGAACTCTTTGTTGGGCTCTGCACTGGGCATGAAACCTGCTTAAGATTCCCTTTCTCCCTCTCCTTCTGCCCCTTCTGATCACACACTCTCTCTCTCTTTCCCTGTCTAAAAAAAAGAAAGAAAAAGGGAAAGAAAGAAAGAAAAACTAAAAGAAAAACAATAAAACTCCTTAAGAAGAGAAATCTCTGAGCTAGTTTTTTTTAAAGAAAAAAAAATGGGCTCACCCAATTAAGAAAAATGGAAGAAAGAACTATAACCCTAAATGAATGAATGAATGAATGCAATGATCATACACAAACATAAAAATATTAATATATATGTATATTATTTATATATACTCACATATTTATATATGTAGACATATATTATACTTTTTAACTATATATAATAATGCTTTCTTGAATACAATCATTATCTTTGCAAATAATGATCAGTTAACTGAAAAATACATCAAGAAAATTTAAAAAGCTATTATAAATGAAAGAATTTAACAAGTAAAATAAAACTTTCTATTCATAACAAGATTATTTAAACAGAATGGTAGAAAAGACACCTTTTTACTCTACTAGGGAAACCAAAATACTATACACATAAACCTCTAGAAATGTGCAAGACCTGTATGAAGGCTATTTTATGTACTTAGAAGACTGAATTTACAAAAGAGGATTGATTATCTGTAAACTCCTGAAATTCTCATGAGCCCAGTAAAGTACCATGGGGATTGTTTTAGTAACTGATGACATTATTTTCTGAATTTTATTATTTCTAAATAATAAAAACAGAATGAGGAGCTAAAAGAAAAAATCTGCAAGTAAAGAGTAGTGAGGGGAAACTAGCCTTACTGGATACTGAGATTCATTATAAAGCTTCTGAAAAAGCTTGTGTATACATGTAGAGAGATTGCTGGAACAACAGGAAAATAAAAGAAATAGAGCAAATTACATACAATAATTAGTATAAAATAAAAGTGACATTCAAATCTGGTGGCTTGTACAATGAATAAAGTTGGGACAATCTTGATTCTACCTGGAAAAAAATAAATTTGGAACCATATGTAATATCTTAAACCCTCAACATTCTAAATTGAGCAAAAAAAATCACATAATTAAAAGATAAGAAGCCAGAGAAATGTTAGAAGAAAGATGATTATATATATTTATATGTATATATGACATGTATGTTACAAGGATTTGTAAGCATGCTACAAAATTTCAACCCAATTAAAAAAAAACAATTATAAAAGCATTTTAAAAAATTTGTTTTTAAAAGTCATGTTACTGTAAGCAAAATGTGATGACAACAATGGGATATACATTTTCCCAAGATACATATAAAGGGCTCAAGTAAGTTGATAAGAAAAAGATTAAAAACAGTAGAAAAATAAGCTAAATACATGAGCAAGCAGCTCACAAAAAATAACTCCTAGGCATATCAGATGGCTTTAAAAATCATTCTCTGGGGTGTGGCTTTGGAGAGACAGATGTACTCATGCCTAACTGGAAGGCAATTTGGTAGTCATTATTGAAATTATCATGCACATCTAAGAATTTTCCTATAGATACATTCTCACATGTATAAAATGATATAGATTAAATTTTATTCCTTAATATTATTTGTGAAAACAAAATACTGTGAACAAACTAAATGTCCTCCAAGAAGAAAATAAACTACATTCTATCCACACGGTCCTTCTAAGAATTTTCCCGTATATGTATTCTTATATGTACAAAAGAACAGTGATTAAATAATGTACTTGTCCACACTATAGAATAATAGGCACCTTTAAAAAGAACTAAGGGGGACACCTGGGTGGTTCAGTTGGGTAAACATCTGCCTTCAGGTCAGGTCATGATCCCAGGATCCTGGGATTGAGTCCCACATCAGGCTCCTGGATAAGCAAAGGGCCTGCTTTTCCCTCTGCCTGCTGCTCCTCCTGCTTGTGCTCACTCGCTCTTTCTCTCTCTCTGATAAATAAATAAATAAAATCTTAAAAAAAAAGAAAAATAGAAAGAACTAAAGAAATCTTTATGTAGTGATATGAGATTATATTAAGTGGTATGTCAAAAGTGTGCTTGCCTAGTTTTATACCATCTGTGTAAAGGAATATTTATACATATTTATTGAATATGCAAAAATGTATACTGAAATGTAAACAGAAGAGACTGATATAATTTGCAGTTCATGGGAAGAGGACCGGTTGCAGGTCTGAGGGAGAATCTTACGTTAGGAGACTTTTGAATAAGTGCCTTTTTCATACCTGAATTTCATACCTGAATTTTGAACTGTGCCATTGCCTTACCTTAAGCAAAACAATGAAGATTATTGCTTTCAGAAGAATTACATTTTGGTCAAAACTGGCTGAATTTAAAAAAAAATTAAAAATTGGCTGAATTAGCTGCCGAATTTATTGTTAATTTAAGCCTACTTAAATAGATTATGTGTATTAAAGTACAATGAAAATTCTTGTAGCCTTTCTGTGAAATGTAACCCAAGAACATAGAATTGTCCACTAGCTGCATGGTTGATAGCCAATTCTGAATATTTAATCGAGAAATTGCCTTCATTCTGCAATCCCACTGTCTGGCAAATTATTTTCTGGGTCAAGGACACAAATATTAAAATAATGTAGAATATCTCCCCAAATTTTAAGAATTTAATGAAAATAATGGTTTACCTTGATAATAATAATTCATTAAAACTTGGAGTAAGACTTAGCTTTTAACACAACTGATACTGTTTAGTCCAATTACTTGACTAAAATACAAAGAATCTTAGTATTTTGTAAAATTTTTATTAATTAGTATTTTATTTTATTTTATTTTAAAATAAAATATTTAATATTTATTTTAAAATAAAAAAATTTAATAAAATTTTAAAAATTTTATTAATTAGTATTTTGTAAAATTTTTGTAAAATTATTATTTCCAATTTGGGAAGTTGCACATGCCTGTGATTAACTGATGTATGTAAAACCTGTGTCCTTCATTCTTTGTTAACTTAGACTCTGATCATCATACATTTAGAAACTTGTTTAAGCTCATGTTTCTCTGGAGCGCCTGAGTGGCTCATTTGGTTGGGCATCTGCCTTTGGCTCAGGCCATGATCCCAGGGTCCTGGGATTAAACCCCACGTGGGGCTCCTTGCTCAGTGGAAACCTGCTTCTCCTTCTCCCACTCACTCTACTGCTCTCCCTGCTTGTGCTCTTTCTCTCTCTCTCAAATAAATAAATAAGTAAATAGAATCTTAAACTCGTGTTTCCATCATGACTTTGCCAAAGACATCTTTACTCTGATTTGCCAGAAATTATTGCTACTTCTCTTGCTAACCAGTTTACTTTCAGGCATCTCTGTCCTAAATCTGCTTAAATGCCTGGTTTTAAATTTTTATTTACAGTTTATAGAAATTCAGGCTAAGAAAGACATGGAAATTACTTTTGTTGTTCTCTTCTATAACCATCTTTCACGTAATATAAATCATTCATTAGACTTCTCTCAGAAAGTGTGTCATATCATGCTCAAAAGTGAGAAAGATAAGTTATTTTATTTCTATAAGTTTTATTAAGTTACTATGAATACTTGTGTTTACATTTTTTATCGGTTGATATAGAAAATTACATAGAAAAGTAGGAAAGCTGTTTTTTTACACATTACACATGCATTCTGGCAAGTATGGTTAGAATAAAAGCAAAATCTTAGTGATTTATTATTTTATCCTATCCCTTTCTCCTGTTTGCTTAAACATTATTAAATTTAACTGTAGTGTTTTCTGATAGATTTATTTATGTTTTATTTCAGGATGTTCAAATGTTTATTCTCATTCTGTATCTGTAAATTTAATGATCTAATTTCAGCATTTCTCAAGAATTTGAAATTTAAGAGATTATCTTTTTTTACTTCTAGAATCTTTCTCAATCTCTATTCGGACCAGGTAGGCACAGATAGGGGGCTATTTCAGTAGAAAAAATAATATACTAAACCTTTTCAAAATAAACTTAATTTGAAGTTACTAGAGAGCTTCATTTGTGTGTGATCATTCGCTAAGCATGATTTTAGTTATGGATCTGATTAATTTTGAGTAGCACACGTTAATTAAAATTTAATAACACTTCATTTAATTAGGTTAGGTATTCTCCAAAGTACTCCAGAACTAGATTTTGTGATTCACAGAAGCAAAAATATCCACTTCTTATTCAACATAATGATCCCATGTTAAATGGAAGAGAGTGAGAACAGCAGGGTTGAAGCACATGTAAATCAGTACCAAATATTATTTTGTGATATTTTAGCTACACATAATCCTTAGCTCCTAAATTAACTCATCTTTCATAACGTAACCACAGCTAGGAGATTGAAAACACTGTGCTAGATGCTAGGGGCAAAGTAAAGATGAATAAAACAGCCTCTGACCTCAAGGGTATTAAATCTAGTAGGATTAAACAAAAGGAATTTTATGATTGCACATTAGAATTTCCAAAGTAGGTGCTCAGAGGCTCTGTAATTCAGCCACTGAATGTGACTCTTTACCACCTTGCTTCCTTGCTCTCCTGAACTTACTGTCTCTGTCCTTATGATGTCAAGACGGCTACCTTGATTCTGGGGTCATGTGCTGGGATCCAGTGGAAGAGGGGAGGAGGAGATATTAGAGGGGTTTCTTAGCAGTGAAGAAAGCTCTCAAGCAGAGTTCTCCTCCTATCCTATTGGTTAGAGTTGTGCCACACCTGGTTTCTAAACTGATAACCAACAAAGGGAATGGGTTTGCCCTATTGGCTTGCTGAAGTACGTGGTCCTTTAAAGAAGGGTTTCCACTGGACAAAATTAGCCTTCTGCTAGCAAGGAGGATAAGGAAAGGGACAGCTTTTGTTGAGGCAACTACCAATATCTGTTGTATTATTGATAATTTTTGAGGAAGAAAGTGTTATGATCAGAGCTGTGCTTTTTGTCTCACTCGGGAAGTGAAATGTAATTTGTCACAGTTGGAAAAGCACAGTATTTGGTTTCATGGAAATGCACTATTTTATGCTTTTCCTTTCCGTCTTTCCCTCCTCCTTTTCCTTCTTTCCCTTCCTCTGTTCTTTATTATTTCAGTCATTACTTAAATTGTAAAATATTTATATCTGTTACCAATCCTTACCTTTTTTTCCCTCGTAAATACCCTTTCCCTCCAGCTTTAATTTAGTCTGTTACCATTATTTCTTCTGTAGACAACTAGGATAGCCACAAAACATGTCTGCCTGAATCCAGCCTTAACTCTGTATAATATGATTGGTTCTGTCCTTTTTGAGACCTAGTGCAAAATGAAGGTACAAAGCTTTTCCCCCCAAATTATTTAAACTTTAATATGACAATAGCAGAGCATTAAATCAAGAACATGACCCTGTGGAACAGCACTGAGGTCTTTTGTATTGTTTCTAGGATGAGGACCTACATCCTGAATATGAG
Organism: Martes martes; assembly: GCF_963455335.1. Classification (NCBI taxonomy): domain Eukaryota; kingdom Metazoa; phylum Chordata; class Mammalia; order Carnivora; family Mustelidae; genus Martes; species Martes martes. The sequence goes on along the minus strand of NC_137891.1, from coordinate 50,177,739 downwards.
CTAAATGTTACCAGCTTAATTCTCCACCTACATCTGTAATGTATCAGCCTGCTCTTTGCCCTCTGTTCTCCAGCATAATAGTTTTCTTTCACTGCTCTTCACATCACTACACCACTGGCTATTTGCATATGCTGTTTTCTCTGTGTACCTCTCCTTTCCTGTTTATCTTTCAACTCACATCACTCATCACATCCTCCTAAAATCTTCATTGACTTCATAACTGTGGCAGATTTCTGTCACATGGTAGGTTTGGGGTTTTATTTTTATAGCAATTATAACACTTACAGGTTCTTTCTTTCTTTTTTTTTTTTTTTTTTTGCACACTTTCTTAATTTTCCTTTTACCAAATTACTGGCCATTTGGTTAGGAAGATCAAACCTTGCTACTTAGCACAGTGCGACACATGTAGAAAGGTCAATAAATACTCAACAATTGAATGGCAATATGGGGAGTGATGAGAATAGAGTGGAGAATAGGACAAATGTAATCTTTGCCATCATAATACTTACAATATAGACAAATTAACAGTGAGGTTTTATGAAACTAATGCATCAGTTTCGTTATCTGTAAAATTTTACGTATTTTGACCCAAATGAATGAAAGATGGTTCATTAACATTTTTCTCCTCGTTAAATTTTTTGTGCAGATAGAATGGCTTGCCAACACGTGTTGGTTTTGATATGGATAAAACTTTTGTTTAGGAATGGCCATTAACAGAGTTAAGTGAATTAAAGTGCTTCACACACTCCTCACATTGATATTCAACCAAGAGTTATTCCCTTAAGTGAATTTGAAATACAGTTGACCCTTGAACAACATTGGGGTTAGGGACCCACACACAATCAAAAACCTATGTCTAATTTGACTCTCACTAGTAGTTAATAGCCTACTGTTGACAAAAAGCCCTACCCATACATAATCAATACATATTTTGCATGTTGTATAATTATATACTGCATTTTTATAAAAAGTTAAAATGTTATTAAGAAAATCTTTTGTTGTTATTGTTTATTTACTTTAGAGAGAGAGAGAGAGACAGAGAGCATGAGCAGGCTGGGGGGCAGAGGGAGAAGCAGACTCCCTGTAAAGCAGTGAGCCTGATACGGGTTTGGAGCCAGGGACTCTGGGATCATGACCTGAGCTGAAGGCAGATGCCCAACTGACTGAATCACCCAGGCACCCCAAGAAAATCTTAAGGAAGAGAAAGTATATTTACAATAATGTACTGTGTTTATCTAAAAAGTCTGTATATAACTAGACCTACACAGTACAAACTTGTATTGTTCAAAGGTGAACTGTGTACACCTGCTCCTTCGTATGACTGGTCTTAGCCAATCATGCGGTTGCATCAGGAGCTGGAATATGATGTCTGAGTGGGTATCCTGAAGAAGGTTCATCCCCGTTCTATATTTATAGAATAAGTAGATTGGTTCCACTTACATGCAAAATGGAGGAATTGCTGTATTTATTCATGCTAAATAAGGCTAAGTCAGCTGGAAAGAATTTCTCAGTATTTTATCATGGTACTCACTGTCTTCATAGTAAATATAGATGGTAAAATTTTTCTAAGAAATATTTGACTTTTACAAAGGGTCAGATTTTGCCCTTGGTGTGAAGGTAGTTTTAATACATCTGTTAGAAAGAATCTAAACTGCATTTATGTTGTGAATAGCTGACCAAATCATAACCTTCTCTCCTGCTGAGAAAAGGGAATGGTTGTTCCTTTTCATTGTGATGACAAGGCGGAGGGAGAGCGTCCTTAAAGTCTCTTCTTAAGGTTGCAGATACCAACTGACATGCTCAGAAGTGCTTTGCTGGTTGTCTTTTTCACTTCACATGTCTTTAATCAAAGCTAGAAGAGAGATTTTTTTAGGAAGCTTCAATATTTTCCAAATGTAAGGAAAGCTTTTATTAAGAGTTTTGGAGTCATTGGTGCATAGAAAAAGCTTAGGAAAGATGGAGCTATTTGAGGTGAAGAAACACATTTTTTTTTCCTCATCCTTTCATCACTTAAATATATTAGAATGTGCTCCTGTTAAACTTCCAAGGAAAATGTATCTTTTGAACTGTGTTAGTCATAAAAGAATTTTTTTTCAAAAGGTGCAAATTCTCTGAGGTAATTTGTGAAGATGGAATTCAGATATGTCACTAGTTTTGTTCTCTTTCTTGTGCCACAATTTATTTTTAAATATATCTGTAAAATCCTTGCATTGTACTTAAAATTTATAAATGGTGTCAGTGTACATACTTTTTAACAAAAATATTTTTCATTTTAAAACATGAGCTGGATAAATACTTCTCCACATTCTAATTCCAACATTTGGAATTGAAATTCCAAATCTCTGCAGTAGCTTTTATAGAAAAGCATACACATCTATCATAGTCAGAGTGATATCAGATTTACTGTATTTTGCTTAGGTTTTTCATGAAGCAAATAATACCATCTGTTGATCTGTGTTATCTAAACTAGGCTATTATGAAATATACATAGGTATATGATGGGCATTCTAAACTTGATATTTTCCTTATGCATTGTTTGTCATTCCACTTCCCCCTTCTCTCTCTCTTTCTCTCTTTATATATATATATATATATATATATATATATATATATATATATATATCTGTACCATATATATCTACATATATATATGGTATATATGCATATATGTGTATTTGTAAATGTATGCACACAAGTACATGTTCACACACACACTAAAAACCTTACTCTCGATTTATTTCACTGCAAGAAAGTTGCACTTCATATATAATTATAGATATATAAATGTATATAAACATATATGCCATATGTTTTGACTGCTTCACAGAATTAAATGTAAATACCAAATATACAGACCTTAATACTTATTTGTAGTTGCTTTTGAAGTTAAAATGATATGGAGTCATTCATTCATTGAGCAAATGGTTACTTAATGTCTGCTATGTATAGGAGCACAAAAACATTGTTGCCTTGTATGGGTATAAAGGCTTCTCCTAATGCTTTTTTGCATACTCCATTTTTTAATTTAATTTTATTTTTTTTTTTGGTCTGACTCAAGTGAATTGGAGCTAGGAAATTAAAATATCATTTTAGATTCTTGATGGTTCCAACTAAAATTGTTAGGAAGCATTTGTCACTTTCTTCAGTGTCTCTGATTATTGGCTAACTTAGGAACTTCCAGGAGTTAAAGAAAAACTGGTTCCCTGGAGTTTTCCATGAAAGTAATTCTCACTTAGATTTGAGGAACTACCGTGGTACCATTTTTCAACTTCTCATTTTTGAGATATCTCAAAATTTCCTAATGACAAGTCATTTATTAAGGAAAACTGTTATTTTATGGTGGAGAAAAGCCTTTTTCTGAGTATCGTAGTAGAAAGAAGAGGGGAGGTAAGACAGTGTTAAGGAAAATAAAGGGGAAATGAAGAGATTGAAAGGCAGAAGTAGGACTTATGATTTTAATTTCAGCAGGTAATGAAAAGCCAAACTGAAAATCAGTGGTTTTTCTTGGACACAGGAGAGACATGAGATCTCAAGGCAAACTGCCATGCTGAAATCTAGAAAGACAGACTAATTCAGAGAGTCTTATCTAAAATCTGTTTACCTGGAGCAGAAGCCACTGGAGCCATAAACTGGTTAAGGATCACTGAAGGGGTAATTTTGATGAATTTTAAAAGTTATAGACTAGCGTGGTTGTGAAAAACTCTTTAGGGGTACAGTCTTAAAGGATATTACCATTGTGTCATGGGTTTTGCCCTCAGAGGAACGGAGGAAGACCCTCTTGTGGTTCTAGAAGGAAGAGAGGAAGAGTACTCATTGTCAAATATGTCCAGAGCCTTCGCCATCACAAAAACCTGTTCTCCAGGAGACTAGTCCTTCCCAGAGTCTTATCGCAAGTGGGAAGAGGATTTCTCCCACTACATACAGCCCCTTTAGTCGTCTTGTCTTACTTGGGTTGAGGGGTAACTCTAAAAAACTGAGACTTAATCATATGATTATGGAACTCTTCCTCTTCTTCATGCATTACCCTCCCTGCCACCCAAACTCCAACACCCCTCTTTCAAAAACTGTCAGAACAAACAGACAAAAATTCAGTAAGGAATTAGTTGACCTGAGGAACACTATCAATCAACTTGATCTTATTAGCATTTTTAGAATACCCTCATATAACAGCAGCAGAGTACACATTCTTTTCAAGCTCACATGCTATATTGTCTACCATAGATCACATTTTGGGTGAGCAAAAGACAGGAATAAAATGTAGAAAGAAAAAAAATGATAGAGGAAGAAATTTACCTGGAAATAATTTTGGGAAGAAGAAAAATCATAGGAGAAAAGAGAAGGTAAGAAGAAAGCTAGAAAAAGAAAAACAAATAATAATAGTTACCTCTTCCTGAGCTTCTGTTGTATGTGTGCAAGTTCTGTACCAAACTCATTTCATACATTATCTCATTGAATCCTCACACACTCTGATTTGGACTTCCATTATCATTTGCAGATGAAGGAACTGAGACTCAAAGAAGGTCAGTGATTTGTAAGTGACAGAGCCAAGATTCAAAGCCAGATACCCAACTTCCACAAAAATGTGACTTTGTTGATTCTGTAAATGTAGGATTAAGGCTACCTTTTATGATGTTGGGCTGCATGGATCAATCTAGAATGGGTCTATTCATCCGTAAGCATATTACAGGGTGCCTGGTGCCTGGTGCCTGGTGCCTGGTAGTGTATTCCTATTTTTTCCGGGTCCTTTCCCTAATCAGACTCTAGCTTCCCAGACTCCAGCCAACCTTCTTGGCAATCAGCTCTTCTTCCCCTTTGCTATATATCTTGTTTTCCGCTGCAGATCAGTGAAGTGTGTCGGAAATGCGCTCATCAGTACCCCACCGATCCCACTTCATACTATTTAATTTAGTGAAAAGGCTATTATAGTAAAGTCGGTGACCATGTCTACAAATAGAAGTTACAAGTATCAATTATTCTTGGGAAATGGAACCAGGGTTGGAATAGAATCTATAGAGGAGACGGTTAAAATCAGAAAACCGTTTTCTGTCTAAACTGTGACATCATATTCCTGAAAGCAGTGATATACTGCAGTATATTGCATGATTCTTAAGGGCGAGGACCGTAACTTATTCATCTTTGTTTCCTCCAGCTAGGGATTTTATAAATAGAAGTTGTTTTAATAAATGTTACATGAATTACAATCCTTCATAATCATTTAAAATAGTAAAACATGCCTCAAGTTTTAGGAAAAGCTCATAAATATATCATAAATATATTGCATACAAAATTAAATATATTTTATACAAAGAAATGCAGTGCACTATTCATATAACACATAAATAATATAGCTGTATTGTATCATAAATTTGGCCTACATCTAACAAGCTAGCTATAAAAAGCATTTTCATTTTTTTATTCCTTTAAATTTAAAAGAGTTTGTTAGATGGCCTAGGTTTCTGAAAAAGGCTGCCCTTGGTACTTTCAATAATGTTTTCCTTTGATCTCAACATATGTACCTTAGCAAACAAAAAGCCATTCCATTTCTTGGCCTAGAGCTGAGCTCTTAAAAAAAATCTGTTTTCCTCTTCAATGCGCAGTGTTAAATTGGTAAACCAGTGTATTAGTAGGTGAAAACATTTGAAATATTGTTTTAAATTAAATGTCTTCAAATAAACCAAATGAGGAAAATTATGGACTGCCTATATGACCACACATACTAAATTTCAGAGACTTACTAAGGAGAGGGGGGGTTTCTCTTGTATTCCTATTTCCATCATCCATGATCAAACAAGTGTTTTGTCAGTTAAAATTTTAAACATGCCATCTTGCAATAGATGAGTGAGACAGTATGACTCAGTGCAGCAATTATTCTGGTAATGACAGGGTTGGAATACTAGAATGTGTTAAAAGAGATTGGAATGTCACTACAGCGTTATATAATCAACATTTTAAATATTTTCTTTGTGAGTCTCTTGTGTTATATAGTTGAATCATGAAATATAGTTAATAGCATATGAGAAACGCTAGAACTGTGATGCAGTGAGTTTTGAAGTGTGAGCATGTTTGTGATAGTGTCTGGATTTTGAATAATGATACTTTATCTAATAAACACTTTGTAAATAGAACTTATTTCAATACATGAATTATAACCCTTCATTACCATTTAAATAGTAAAACATGCCGCATGTTTTCGGAAAAGCTCATAAATATATTGCATACAAGATTAAATATGTTTTGTACAAGTATATTAATGCATTAAAAGGTTTCTCTGTTTCACTAAGTGCATTAAAACTAGCAGATTAGTGGTTTGAGCTATTCAACTAAGAAGACTGGTTATTGGACTATTGAATATCTTGGCAGTTTTACTGTTGAATCAACCAAGTGTCTTAACGTCATATGTAGTTAATAATCTTCCAAGCCACTGATCTTCCCTCCTTCCCTACCCCTCTTCCCTCCCTACCTTCCTTCCTTCCACTGTGGATAACATTATTCCATTTGTACTACAAACAAGATGAACTTTCAGTGGTACTTTGAGCATTTAATGATCTTTCTTAACCATTCCATGACTCAGTTTCTTGACTGAGAACCAACTTCATCTAGTTTTTTTGAAGTGTGCCTGAAACAATTAAAATCTAGTATATTGAGAACCAATTTAGTGGAATTTCATTACAAGGATTGTATTCCTTCAGAATTTTTCAAGTCCCTGTTTATTATTTTTTAAGTAAACATTTCATTTATAAAAACACTAATTTTTGGTACTGGTATGAGCTTTTTGTCCCCATTATTTAGTATTAAGTACTATAGAATTATTAATGCCTCTCTAGAGCCTGTTTCCTTTGTACTCTCACAGCTTTGTGAAGGTAAACTTTGGCAGTGTTTCTCACTTGGGGAGACTTGTTACAGCCACTTTACCTCCTAACTGGATTCTGAAGGTGTTGGAGTCATAATTCTGTCACTAACATTTGCTTCCTGCATAACCCATGATGCTGTATTTCCATCAGAAAATGTTCCTCAATATCTCATGGAAGGCTCTTTTTGCTCTTACTGCCTGCACTGTTAACTTTCTCTGGTACTCTTAATTCTACGTAGCTTGGATTAAACTGTATGTCCATGCCCACATTTCTAATAACCTTTCTCATAGTAGCATAAGGACTGCTGTGTTAGTGGGAAAAGAGTGACATTACCCATCACATGGAACTTTTCAGTGGAAGTTACAAGGTCCACTGTCATAGCGTCCCTATTGTGGGGAGAGAACACCTTACAGCTCAGTCTGGAATGCTACTTTCATTATTTCATTGAAACAATGCACACTTTTTAAATCACCCGATGATTCTCATGCATTACATTCTTGATGTCCTTGTCAGTTTTTCTCACTGGATTTTAGATTTCTCCTTCCCTGGATAAATTCATTAATTACACTGTCCTCCTGATAGTCCCATCAGTGACTATCACTCTTCATAACACTCTTCATAACTGATGAAATATCTTGTACTTGTAGTTTTTTTATATTCTCAACTGCTTCGGCTTTTGACATTCCTTCATTTCAGCCACCTAGTGGTGAGGTCAAGCCTTAAAAAGTATCCCTCAGAAGTACTCCACCTTCAAATTGACAACCTCAAAGATCAACAAGTTCTCTTCATGTTCTTGACAACTAACATGGAACTGACAATGGGCAAATTTGAACCCAAATTTGACCCTCCTGTATATTCCTCACTTATTCACCTCTATTCCTAAGCAGGAGATGAAGATAATTTGTTTCAACATCACCCAATTACTTAGTTCTAAGATGGCTTGCCACTTGGCATTCAAAAGTTCTCCTTTGCTAATACCATTCTATATGGATAGCAGATAACTTTTGATATGTATCTCTTGCAGAAATATACAAACAATAAAAACATTTATGGTATTTATTTGCAAACAGTAAGTAGTGAAAACTTATAAACTCAGATTTATTTCATGTTAACAATTTAATATATCGTATATGATTGCATACATTCCACTGTCACATATGATTGTATGGATTATAGTGCCTGAATTTCAGTGAAAATTTTGTTTATTTATGACTCGAATCCTTAATATACTGTTTTAGATAACATGTCTCTTGTGGTCCATTTTAAACTGTATCAGATTCTAGTCTTTCTGATTGCTTCTCTACTAATGACCACTTATTGTCCTAATTGGACTGTTCACTCCTTTTCTAGGAGATAAAAGTAGAGTTTTTTCTCTTTGCACTTATGTAATTGCTTAACTTTTCCTAATTGAAATACTCTCTACAATAGGTAGACAGTTAAAAATTTTACTTTTTAACTTTATGCCTTGAACACTTAGCTGTTTTCATTTTTAAATAATGTCATAATAGCAAGGAATATTTTTAAAATAACATGCCAGCCCAATTAAAATATTTTCATATTTCTGAGGAAACATATTGGTAGATCAAAACATTGGCAGTAAATATACTAATTAGAACTATTTTGTTTGTTTTTATGTAATTAAGATAAAAATGTAACCATGTATGACAAACAATAAAATGAGAGTGATTTAAAAACATGTGCTTTTTCTCACAGAAAATTATATGTCCTTTTCCACTAAGGGCTTGACCCAGAATTTGCATACATTACTTCTGTGTTGTTCCCATTGGACAGAACTTACTTGTAAAGGAAATTTTAAATTGTCCTTTTTCTAGGCAGCCATGAGTTTGACTTAAAATAGTGAGTCTGAAGACTAAAGTGTTAATGAATATTGAGAGGTATTTTCTACCTCCTATATTTCTAGTATTTTCTACCTCCTATGTTGGTAAGATTTCTCCAGTCATATTTCAAAAAAATTTTTTTGGTTGATCTTAGGTCAAATCCAGAGGATTTAAAAATGAATGAAATGGTAGGGCACAGGAGTGCAATGCCTTGTGAGCTCAGAAGTGGTGTCATTAACTCAGTTTGGGGTGTGAAAGGGATTACAAAACACTTCAGGAAAAGATATGGCATTAGTTAGTGAATTTAAATACAATTAGAGTTTCCCAGGTGAAGAATGGACCAAGACTTTCTTGGTAGTGGAGGGCAGTAGAATATGTGACTTCAAAATATGTCTTTTGGTGTATTGATTATTTGGGGCTATAGACACTTGAAAAACAATAAATGCAAGTAGAGGCTTTCTCTAAACTCCCTTTATGTGCCTAAAGACAGATCCTCCAAAAGGAACGCACTTATTTACAGTACTACCCGGAAGTTTCATCAACCAGGCCAAGACTGATTCTTATCACAGGAGAGACTAGAAGTCTGTGCTACACCCAGATGAACTTTGTCACAAACTATCATACCTCCCATCTATTCTTTAAGGCCCCATTCACCTTTCCTAAAAACCACTTACTGTTCCCTAAGAGACCCACATTCCTCTTCCCCTTTCTCTATTAAAACGGTATTTAATCCTGAATTGTAAGCCACCTCAGGGAGCTACTCATTTCTGCCCAGTACCTCCCATGTACATGTTAATAAATTTCTGTTTGTTCTTCTCTTGTTAATCAGTCTTTTACTACAGGACTCTCAGCCAAAAACTCAGAAATATAGAGAAAAATTATTTTTCTTCTCCTCCATTAATGAGATATATTATGAAAACTAGCTATGTCATGAAATGTCACAATACAGACAGAGAACAGGAGCAAATTTGACTTGGTTGTACTAGAAGGTTTGTAGAGGGAATGTGATAGAGATGAACTACAGAGGTATCTCTTAGTGTGATGTGAAGGGTCATGTATGTTTGAATTTCGTTAAATAGATCAGGGGTCCACAAACAGGGGCCCCTGGGCCAAATCCTTCTTGCCACCTGTTTTTGTAAATAAGGTTTTATTGGAGCACAGTTACATGCACTGTTTACCTCAAGCATCTGTGTTGCCTTCTTGCTACACTGGCAGAGTTGAGTAGTTGTGATAGATACGATAAGGTTCACAAAGTCTAAAATATTTTCTATCCGGTCCTTTACAGAAAAATATTGCCAACCCCCCAGATGTAAACAGTGATTTTTTTTTGGAAATTTTAAAACAGTAGAGAAACCCACTAATGGGAGCTCTTTCAAGAGCGTGTGGAATAGTGACTTATTCATGTTGGATATCTTGATGAAATATTTTTTGTTTTGCTTTGTTTTTGTTTTATTGCTAATGTAGACTATGCTTAGAGACCAGAATACAAAGGAATCAGAAGTGAATGCTCTATAAATAGTCTGTTTACTGCCACTGGGGAAAGCAATTCAAAAAAAGGATTAAAGAGTTTGCCAAAAATGTATTAGAGTTTGTTTTAAGAAGGACCAAAACTTTTACATTGAAAAAAATGGGTGGGCTTGGGTTGCTATTTTAATTAATACTTGTGTTTGCCTTTCATTGAGAACTTTCACAGTAATGTTAATTATTGGGAGTCATCTTGGCCCTGTTCATTGTCATTCCGACACAATAGGAGCTGTTACAATAAAGCAGTTCTGGGCTGTGACAAATACCAAACAACCACAGAGCACGTGTGGGTTAGCTCACCATCTCTAGACCTAGAAATTTGTCAGTTTTCAGAATGACTTCTTTCAAAAACAAGCCATCCCCAGATTTTCCTACCCTTGAAGTTTTTCAAGAGCTCTTCATGAAGTTGTCATATGGTATTAATGCACAATGAGCATCATTCATTTAGTCTACATTAATCTGACAGACATTATACTTTAAGTAATTACTGCCTACTGCATTACCTTTGTCCTTTGTGAGCTTTAATTTCACATGTCAACAGTAATCACTTTGGAGTGCGATATTTGTAGATACAAAAATGTCTTGCCTTGGCAGATGTGTACTTGAAAGGTAATGCCTTAAGCTAGGAACTCTTGCGCTTTTGTTTGCTTCCCATAATAACACTTTTTAAACAAGTTTTTAAGGTTTACTGTCACTAATATAATTTTTTATTCCACTGTTCTAAATAAAAATATTTTCTCTTTTATTAATGCAATATAAATCACTATGGCCTATTATTAAACAAGCAAATTCTGATGGAACTCTTATATTCCTCATAGTAATGTGATATCCCATCAATTCCTTGGATTTTATTTTATACTTTTTCAATTCCTTGGATTTTAAATGACAGCCATACAATAGAATTGGCTTTTGTTTATATAGTGAGCATGTAGACTAATCTGATGTCTTTAATCTGTTTCAGGAAACTCTCCCTTATTAGAAAAAGATGTTAGATAAATCTCTTTAAGACTTATTTAAAAAGCATGGTTTTGTACTTAAAACATGAAAAACAAACTGGCAAGTAAGTATTATGAATATGTAAAGAATTAAGAAAAATAATAATTCATTTCTTTTTTTAATAACTCATTTCTTAATAGGAATTAAACAAAAATGTGCACATTTAATTCACAATGTTGATACAAATGGCATATAAATTTATGAAGAAATGCATAGCCTTGTAGGAATAAAAGGAATGCATATTAAAAGCATATCAAAATACTGGTATTTCCACTTACCTGGCAGTAAAGGTGAATAAAATATTAACTGCAATCGTAGCTTGAGTACATAAAGACATAAACACTCTAATCTTCTGTTAACAAGAGTACAGTTCTTAGTCTTTCTGGAAAAGAATTTGGCTATATATACCACATTTTAAGTGTTATATTGTTTATATACCCACTTTAGTAATTACATAAGGATTTATGCTAAAAAAATAATAGAATAGGGGCATAAAGATGCATGCATAAGACTGCTCATCATAGCATTGTTGGACTGAACTAGAAACAACCCAGGTTATCATTCGCTGGGCGTTGGCAGAACACCATATGGCACACTCATAAAATGGGTATTATTTAGCTACTATAAATGATGAGTAAAAGTAATAGTTTCTTTTTCAAATATTTTCTCCTTTGCTTCCCTTACAGCATACCTATATTTTCCTTTAATGTCTCTGAATTTTGCCCCTGTTTGAAGGTTCATTCTTCCCAAACTGGGAGTTGAATTTTGGATCTCACAAAGTTCTACCCAAGCTTCACTTCCTTTTTCATACTTTCTCCTTTGATCATATATGTTTTTTCAAACTGTTGGCGCTGACCAAATCTTGAGGTATGGAATCAACCTAAGGAATAATGACCAATACTTTAAACATTTATTGCAAAGGCTATAGCATGGGCAAAGGTCAAGAAATGGTGGTTTGTTTGAGGAATTTCAAGAAGTTCTGTAAAACTGAACTGTTCATTTGGACAAGTTCTAGTATTTAAGCTGCTGAGAAAGACCATGTAGGATATTGTAGGCTGTGCAAAATGAATAGTATTTTATCCTGAAAATGATGAAGGGGCAGGGATATTTCAAACTGGCTTTTATTGAGGAATTTAATATGCTCGACTCTCTGTAAGCAGGAAGAACAGTGCATATACATTCCGTTTACTGGAAATGTAAATAAGACATTCTAACATATCCTGATGGCTAGGGTGATATCTAGGCTCATCAAAACATCTCTGTAGAGACTGAGCTTATATCAATAATCTATTCGTACTTATTCAAGCAGCTAATCACCATAATATTCATCCTTGTACTTTCAGGGTTGTTGTATTTAGATCACTATCTGTGATCTTTGCTATTAGAAGCCCAGATTATGTGTGTCTGGGTCACAGAAAAAGTATTCTTCTTATCCTGTATGGCTGTGATATGTGTTAACTGTGAAGCCACAGCATCAAATTATTATGGCAATCTTCATATTATTTGGATTCAGTGAAGTCCAATGTTACCTTTTAAAGCAGTTGCTAGTTTGGATTGTTGATAAGACTCTGGGAACGTGGACCCCACATTTTTCTGGAAGCCATCTTTAGAAACCCCATAAAAGCTTGTTCTTCATTTTCTGTCCTTAGGTTTTGGTTAGCACTGTGCTCATAGTGAGTCCACGGCAGGGATGAAAGAAGGCTTTCCGGAAAAGAAAAACTTATCTGAAAGCCTATGCAAATTAATTTTCTCCTACAATGTTTGTCATCAAAGTTAATTTAGCTATGACTAAGCAGTACAAAAATAGAGTTTGTAGGTTTATCATTGTTTTATTGTTTCATATCTTTGACAGTGTTTGAATAAATTCTAAAATGTGTTACACATGCCCTGACTTATTAAGTGTAATATTCAGTAGTCAAGCAGATAAGCTTCCATCTTTTGTTGATGATTCAGAGTCACCATTATAGTTTTGCAAATCATAGTAATTCCTTAAATTTATGTAATCCATTATACTAACTAGGTATTATGTTAAGTTACTTGAATAATGTGAAATTACATATTTATGTTATCAAGACTTAAAATAGTTGAAGCTATTAAGTCCACATTTAATAGCCACATCCTTCAACATTTTGGGATTCTTGAATCTACTTTTTAGGTTTTCTGCCTTCCAAGACTTGTGGGATTCTTACTTTCTTTTGGTGCTGTAGGTGATGTGGTTTTCTCAATAATGCCTTCCCTGCTAAGGAAAAGGCAGTGACTTTTGTGTGTAGAACAGAAGGACATTTTGTTAAAATGTCCCTCTGAAGCGTCATCTCACTGTTTTTTTGTTTGTTTTTTTGAGACTTAGGGGTGTGATTGCCTATCAATACATGGTTTTGTTAGTATCTTCAGGGTCTGAGTAACAAGAATATGTAGCAGGCACAGGGGAAGGACAAGAGTTCTCAGCTTGAGAAGGGAAAATGAAAGGATTATACAAGGTTTGATCCAGTGCCTATCATTCTTGTATGTATATAGTGTGATACCAAAGAAAAGATAAGACAAAGGGGAAGAAGGCTCAGGAGCATGGAGAATGGAAATAAAAGGATTATATGATATTTGATCTTATAAAAAATTTTAAGAAAATAAAAAAATAAGCAATTAGTCAGTGAAAGAACAAGCTAAAAAATATCTTAACTCCATATTTATTGAACACCTAAAAATCTTTTGGGTTTTTAAGGATTTCCCCTTAAAATGTCTCTAAGTTATTATTTTTAAGACTCCCACCTATTTCCCTATTATTGCTGGCTGCTGTGTCTGTCTTCCTTGTGACCTTTAAAAGAGGATCTAAGAGCTGAGAAAGATTCAGATGGAAGTATGCCCAGATAATGGCAGCAAAGATGAGTCCCCGGAGGCCATTCTTTGGATTCAAAGAAGAGCCAGAGGGGAGGAGGGGTGACCTGGAAACTAAACTAAGATCCAGAAGTGAACCCAGACAATTAAATCTTACAGAAGGTCCCTGGGTGATTTCCTTAAAAATATATCAGCTGTCCTGTTATTTTAAGCCACTTAGGCATGAAAGCAGACTGTATTCTAGTACCTTCCTGAGCTAAGAAACAAAATTTCCAGAAGCGGAGAGGAAAACAGAAATACTCTCAAATATTTTACAAACGAGTAATCATAGCTGCTTAAGACTCCATTTGCCTTTGGTTAATTATGAGCTACTTATGTTTTTTGTTTTTGCTTTTTTTCCCCTTTTCTCTGCCAGGAGAACAGTCTCACTCAACTTTGAATTAACTCTTATTTTTTGTAAAGATTTATGATAATAAGAACTCTTAACATGAGATCTATTCTCTCAACAGATTTTAAGTATATAGTACATTGTTGTTGACTGTAGGTACCGTATTTTACAGACCGTCTCTAGAGCTTTTTCATCTTACTCTACTGACACTATATGCCCAGTGATTAATAACTCCCCATTTTTCACTTCCCTCTGAATTCACATTTTAAATAAACAACTCATAGCCTTGCCTTGTGTGCTATGATGGACACTTAACTTCATTGTTTTAATTGTTTGATCAGTCTTTCATCATATCAGATAAAGTGCCAGTAAAAACCTGACAAATCATCCATGCCCTTAAATATTAGTGGTCTTCTTATAAATAAAATACCCTATGTTAGGTTAAGAGGAATTAAAAACAAAGTCAATTCCCAGACAGTTCTCCATCTAACATGAAAAATCATGCATATTAAAAACAGCTAAAATAGAAAAATAGGAGGGGCTCAGATAAAGTCTTCTGCTAAGGACCATCCATTGCCTATTTTCATTTTCCTAGTAGTAGACCATGGGGATTTTCCTTATCTTACTTATATGACTACATCAACAGTGATACCTCCTTCATACAGATGGGTTGATCCAGAAAGCTTGCTGACTCCTTATTTCCAGAAAAAGTTCTGAAATACTCTGGCTTGGAGCAAACGAGTTTCACCTTCTAGAACTGAGTCCCATAGTTTAAATGGAAATTGGATGCTGTGATAGCTGTTTTTAGAAAAGTCAGTGGTTTGGGGGTGCCTGGGTGGCTCAATGGGTTAATTAAGCCTCTGCCTTCAGCTCAGGCCATGATCTCAGGGCCCTGGGGTTGAACCCAGCATCAGGCTCTCTGCTCAGCAGGGAGCCTGCTTCCCCTTCTCTCTCTGCCTATCTCTCTGCCTACTTGTGATCTCTCTCTCTCTCTCTGTCAAATAAATAAATTTTTAAAAATCTTAAAAAGAGAAAAAAGAGAAAAGTCGGTGGTTTGCATACTTTTGGATGTAGTTAATCTCTAGAGTATATACCTCAATAGTAAATATTTTTTTTAGAATTTGACCAGAAATACTAACTCTAGGGAATCTATGTTTTATCTTTATTTTAAAAAAAAATAGATTTTAGTACTTTTAGCTCACCACATTCAACATTTTAAATCATTTCTGTATTTGATCATCAGAAAAAAAAATATATTGGCAGGTAGAAAGTTGAATTCATCTGCCTTCCCTCTGTCTACCCAGTGGAGCTGCTAGCCCGTTCTCTGGTAATCGCATGGGGGAAATCTCATTTCCTGATTGCACTTGGTTGCTGTCAAGCTGAATATGCTTTCATTTTGACACCTACATTCTGCTTTTAAATTTCATGCCATTTGCATCGATATCTGTTATATATGGGAAATCTTTGATTTATTCTATCTACACTATTGCAGAACTAATTATTTCTACATTGGCTCTGGGTGAAATGGGAGCATTGAGAGTTTGAAGAAAGAGAATTTTTTTTTTTTTAAGGACATTCTTCTAGTGTTAAAGGCATTAATCGCAATAGAAAATTTCCTTTTAGATTTATATTTTTAAAAATAATCTGACACTGATAAATGGTAGCATGTGGGATAAATGTAGAAGAAATTCTTACAGTGTTTTTATCCTGGATGCCAATATCATAGAATATATTTTATTGAGCTTCTTTCTACTTTTAGTGCCCTCTAAATGATACCCTGTTCCACATAGAACTTGCCCTTCTCACCATCATTTTTAATGTAGCTGTCCTCCAATCTGGTTGGACTGACGGAATAGGATAGTTAAGTTTTTTTCTATTCAAAGAACTTTGTAACAAAAGAAAACAAATCTAACTCCCTTGTTTTTTGTTTTTTTTTAAAGATTTTATTTATTTGTTTGACAGACAGAGATCACAAGTAGGCAGAGAGGCAGGCAGAGAGTCAGGAGGAAGCAGGCTCCCTGCTGAGCAGAGAGCCCGATGTGGGACTCTATCCCAGGACCCTGGGATCATGACCCGAGCGGAAAGCAGAGGCCCTAACCCACTGAGCCACCCAGGTTCCCTAACTCCCGTGTCTTGAGGAAGTTGTTTTCCCTCTTGCTCTTTTCGATGCATGTCTTACCTATATATATATCCAGAAAATGTAGACTTAAACCCTCTGGTTTCTGATTTGTTAAAACATAGTAAGAGGTACAAATGACCTAAAAAGAAGTCCTCATCAGGTTAGTGAAGTCACACGCAAAATAAACATCAGAAGTAGTTACCTGGGGTCGTATTAGGAGAAAAATTAACTGCAAACATGTCATTGTGTGGATAGATTCAAGTATAATACAAGGTAAGGGTAAACCCTTAGTTTTGGTAATGAGATTCTGACATAATCACTCGAGCTATGAATTTGGTGAGTGGGACTGTGGATTTCCAGATTCCCATTGACCAATAAAAAATATTTTTCCCCCTAGCGTTATATTCCAAAGTCAACTGCCTTGAACTTCGTGAACTATAGGCTGTCATCTGATTGTTCTTTCATATAGCGCAGTTGACTAAGCATGCCAAAGAAAGCATCCTATGAAATGTCCTATCTCTAGAATACTTCAAGTACCTTTCATTCCCGTAAATTTCTGTCCTAGCCAATATGTTCCTTTATTAGCTTTCCTAGAATGGTCCTTTTTGGTAAGACCCAGGAGTGATTTTTTTTTTTTTTTAACACTTAAAAAAAAAAAAAGAAAAAACAAATAACTTATTGGGATGCCTGGGTGGCTCAGTTGGTTAAACGTCTGCCTTCAGTTCTTGTCATGATCCCAGGGTTCTGGGATTGAGTCCTGCATCAGGCTCCTTGCTCAGCAGGAAGCCCGCTTCTCCTTCTGTCTGCTGCTCCCCCTGCTTGTGCATTCTCTCTCTCTCTCTGACAAATAAGTAAATAAAATCTTAAAAAAAAAACAAAAACTTATTCCCCCTAAATTATAGATCTAGCTTAAGAACATAGAAAATACGGTATTTCCTACATAAAAAGAAGATAGGCTCAAAACATACCGTTTCTATCTCTAATTAAATCCATTCCACTTGTGGAGAAAGCCAAAAGAAACATTTTTTTATGGTGCATTCCACATTTTACCCAGCTCTTTTTCTTTGGACAGGAACCTGTGTAGGCTAAGGATTTTGAAATTGGTATAGAAGTGTCAGATTATTCATGTCTTCTTAGAACCAGCGTCTTAGGGGCACGTGGATGGTGCAGTCAGTTAAGCATCTGACTCGGTTTCTGCTCAGGTCATGATCTCAGGGTCAGTGTGGAGTTTGCTTGAGATTCTCTCTCCTCCCTGTCTCTCCTGCTCATGTTCTTTCTCTCTCAAACAAATCTAAAAACAAAACAAAACAAACAAACAAAAAACACCCACCACCACCACCAACAACAAAACGAACCTCTTTATTCCACTACAAAATCTGATATTACAAATATATAAAGGTACCTTGTCCTCTTCAGCCTTACGTTGCCTCACCCTAACCCTCCCCATTATCTAATTACTTAACTATGTTTTATTTTTTTCACAGCACTTAGCCCTATCTTGAACTATGCTGTCCAGTATGGTGGCCACTGGCCACATGTACCTCTTTAAATTTGAAATTGTTAAAGTGAATAAAATGAAATTGAAAATTAAGTTTCTCAGTCACATTAGCCATATTTACAGTGTTCAGGAGCCACATGTAGCTAGTGGTACTGTATAGTGTAGCTCAGATCTAGAACTATTATGTTCGCATATTTATTTTTCTATAATGCTGCCTTTCCATGTATACTTCTCCCACCTCTGGTTTAGCTTCTCTCAACGAGAATAGAAACCCCGAGAAAACTGCACTTTTTCATCTCCTTCACTGGTGTTTCTGCAAGCCAGGAACAATGTGGCAAATAATAGATTCTTGGTGAACATTTCCTCAGTAAATAATTAATGAATATTAAAAAGCAGAATGAATGGCTTTCAAATGTGCTGTTCCAGAATAACGTTCAACATTCAGAAGGATGTTTCTCAATATTCAACTGATTTAACAGAGGGGAAAAAAAAAACCAAACTATACTGTAAGTCTCTTTGTTTAGTTTAATTTTAACCTGTTTGCCTTGGAGGAGTCATTAGAAAGGAGCATTTTCGGGGCACCTTGGTGGTTCAGTTGGTTCAGTGTCCTACTCTTGATTTTCGCTCAGGTTGTAATCTCAGGGTCATGAGATCAAGCCCCACATCGGAGTGGGGGGGGGTGTCTGTGCTCAGTGGGGAGTCTGCTTGGGGATTGTCTCCCTCTGCCCATCCCCCCATGAGTGCATATGCATGTGAATTCTCTAAAATAAATAAATCTTAAAAAAGAAAAAAAAATAACATTTCCTAAATAGATGTCCTGTGAATGTTTTGCTGAGTTCATCTTTGATATTATACCCACTTAGGGGCTCCTGGGTGGCAGAGTTGGTTGAGTGCCTGACTCTTGATTTTGTCTCAAGTCATGATCTCGGTGTCATGGGATCAAGCCCCACTTCAAGTTCCATGCTCTCTGCAGAGTGTGCTTGAGTTTCTCTCTTCTTCTGCCCCTCCCCACCAGCACATGATCTCCCTCCCTCTCCCCCCAAATCAATAAATAGATCTTTAAAAAATGTTATACCCACTTATAAAGCATTATCACACATCCATCTACAGGTTAAAATCGTCAGAGTATCTTTTTTTTTTTAAGATTTTATTTATTATTTGACAGAGAGAGATCACAAATAGGCAGAGAGGCATGCAGAGGGTGGGGGGGGAAGCGGGCTCCATGCTGAACAGAGAGCCTGATATGGGGCTTGATCCCTGAACCCTGGGATCATGACCTGAGCCGAGGCTCAACCCACTGAGCCTCTCAGGTGCCCCATAAATCCTCAGAATATCTTAATGTTTTGTTATTGTCATTGGTTTGACTTGGTTTGGTTTTTAATCATTTTCTGGCTATAAGTAAAGCTGGGCAACTAGTTATTTGTAATTTCCCCTTTCTAGTTTGACTTTCTAAGGTCTTCCAAAGGTTCCCATTAGACTGGGGAAGGAGTTTTTGTTATTGTTTTTGTTGTTTTAAGGAAATCAAGAATAGAATATTGTAGGGTCTTATGGACTCAATGTTTTTGTTTCCTTAAAATCCGTATGTTGAAGCCCTAACTCCCTCATTCAATGGTATTGGGAGATGGGGCCTTTGGGAGGTAATTAGAGATAGGTGAGGTCATGAGGGTAGAGCTTCATGATGGGATTTGTGCCCTTACAGGAAGAGACACAAGAGGGCTTTCTTGCTCTCACTATCTCTGCATACACACAAAGAAGTGAACATGTGAGCATATAGTGAGATGGGAACCAACTACAAACCAAGAGAAGAGACCTCAGAATGAACCTACCTCAGTGACACCTTGATCTTAGACTTCTAGCCTTTGGAACTGTGAGAAAATAAGTTTCTGTTGATTATACCATCCAATCTGTGGTATTTCCTTATGGCTGACTGAGCTAAGACCCTGGGGAAAGAGAGAGGAAAAGAGGGAGGATAGAGGAAGGATCCAGACCCAGACCCCAGATCCAACCTAATTATCTTTTCTCTAGAAACATTTTCCCCTTGCACCTTCTTAGAGATCAATTTTTGTTTTAGGGTGACACTTCTTTCCTGAGGAAAGTTAGCCTCCCTTACTCATCCTATCTAGAGAAACATAACCAAAAATAGAGAATCTTTGCTTCTGACCTTGATCCTCTTTGGGAGCAGACTTGAAGACACAAGATAGAAAAAGATGCTCATTTCTCTCTTCCTTATAACTTTTTATTTTTATTTTTAAATTTTTAAATTTTTAAATTTTATTTTTATTTTATTTTTATTTTGATACGATTGCACAGTTTAAAAGGTGCAAAACTCATGCAAAGAACTACATGCCCTTTACTTAAAATCACCATTTGTGTACATTTTGTCTCATTTGCTTTATCATTCTCTCTTTTCACATGTATTAGTATTAAAATTTTTGAGATAATATAATTTAACAGTAAATTGGGAGTAAATTGTAAACATCATGTTCCTTTATATATAAATGCTTCAATATATTTTTCCTAAGAACAAAGAAATTTTCTCATTAATAATTAGACATTTTTTACAGATTTATTATTTATTTAAGAGAGAGAGAGCTTGAGCATGTTGGGGAGGGGCAGAGGGAGAGAGAGAGAATCCCAAGCAGTCTCCCTGCTGAGAGTGGAGCCTGTTGCAGGGCTCGATCTTATGACCCTGACATCATGACCTGAGCCAAAATCAAGAGTCAGAAATTTAACCAACTGAGCCACCTGAGTGCCCCCATAATTAGAAATTTATGAAAATAATCATATAGTTTAATATGTAAATATTATATCAACTTTTAATTTAAAATTTTAATTTAACATTTTATGTTAAATTACATGTAATTAACCCATGAACAATATGAGATTGAACTGTGTGGGTCCACTTATATGCAGACTTTTTACAGTATAGTACTGTAAATGTCTTCTCTTCCTTGTGATTTTCTTAAAAACATATTTCTTTAACTTACTTTATTGTATACTGTATTCATATAATACATATGCAAAATGTGTTTTAATCAGCTGGTTATATTATTAGTAATGCTTCTGGTCAGCCCTGTGGGGAGTTAAAATTAAGGTTTGGGGGAGTCAATAATTATACATGGATTTTTAACTATGTGGGGTGTCAGGACCCCAACCCCTGCATTGTTCAAGGGTCAACTTTATACAATTTATGTAATAATAAAATAATTGTGTAATTATAAATATCAAGAAGTTTAATATTAATAAAACAGTATTATCTAATCCACAGTCTATATATAAATTTCATCAGTTTTACCTTTAATAGTCTTATGTTTATTCCCCCCAATCCACCATCCGATCCAGGATCATACATTGTATTTGATTGTCATGTCTCTTTATTTTATCTCAATCTGGAACATTTCCTCAGGTCTTATTTGTCTTTCATGACCTTGAAATTTTGGGCATTATGAAGAATAAATTCTAAAATGTTTGACATTTTCTTCTGTTAGTGCATTCACTAGTCCATTTGTGTGACAGTCAAAATTCGAAACCTCTCCTACCCGTTCCTTGTACCCAACTCAAGCCTATTTTTTGACTGGATGCTGATAGTGGGAAGGGAGACAAGGTCGGCTCATTTTCTGCTCTCCCCTCTGTACGTCTTTACTCTTTCTTTCACTACCTTCTTCCTTACCCAGATACCACTTGTTCTTGACTTCCTTTGAGTTAGCAGTGTGGAGAAGTTAAGGGCAAGCCAAAGCAAAAACCATACTTCACTGCTCTCCTGTAGTTGGCATTACTCCTCCTTGGGCCACACTGAGTTCGGAGCATCATGGAGCCTATCTGTCGCCTTCAGAGATTCCTCACTGGAGCTTCTGACTACAGCAACATCTCTCATCTTGCTGGCCACCTAGGACGTATTCTCAGCTTCCAAGTGTTATGAATGCATCTCTATCTTCTCTCTGTTGTTGGCTCCTTGCTTCTGGACAGTTATCTCAGTCCCGTATTCCTTTGCATGGCTGACATTCATTTACTCCATGGAAAACAAGCATCTTCTCTGTTGTCTTTGGAAGCACAGCTGGTTTCTAATATGGTTGCTTATTCTTCCTGTAGAGCTGAGCAGACAATTACATTAAGTTTCTCTTAAAATATTTTGGGGCTATGAGTCGGAAACATAATCCCCAAACTCTAAAGGACACATATCAAGCTTTCAGCATGTTCCGTGGAACCTCTCTCTCACCTAACTAGAGGTGAAGGGAAGTAATCTTCTCCCATCCCTCCCCCAGGGAGATCAGGAAAAAAAATGCAATGCACTTCAACTACTCCAAAGAAAAGACCGATTTAATATTTCTGACATATTTCTTTTCTTTTCCTTTCTTTTCTCTTTTCTTTTCTTTCTTTCTTTTCTTTTTCTTTCTTTCTTTCTTGAGATTGAGAGAGTGGTGGGGGGTGGTTAGAGGGAGAGAGAATCTTAAACAGGCTCCACACTCAGCATGGAGCCCAATGCAGGGCTTGATCCTAAACCATGAGGTCATAACCCAAGCCGAAATCAAGAGTCAGACATCAACTGAGTGAGCCACTCAGATGCCCTGATATATATCTTTTTCAACCTTCTTTAACCTATACTCTGGAAAGGAACATTGGTCTGAGTGTCACAAGACCCAATTTTGCCACATACTTTGCCTGCCCTACCTAGGGTCAAGCCTCACACCTTGGAATGTGGGAGTACATGCCCTGTTGTTTTGTTTACTGCTTTGGGGGGTTTTAGTAAAAACTGAAATAGAGCCCTATGTAACATCCAGTATAGTGATTAGTTCTCCCAGAGGCAATTCAGTAAACCTTTGCAGCTCCTGTCTTTCTAGAGAGGAAAACAAATATGAAGTTTAACTTTCCAATGGGACATCCTTGTACATGAGTAAGAACACTAAGACTCATAACCCTAATAGTCTGGCATATCACATTTGTGCACTTTGAAAGTATAAATACATCCTGTGATACTTTCTGTATTTTTAGAGATTGTTTGGTTACACTACTATTACAGTTATTTCTCTGTATAGACAACAGGAGAATTTTCTCTCAGTCTTTAGTGCCAAAATTAATTATACTTTTCCTCAGTAGCAGATTTTTTTAAAATATTATGCACACTTCATATGAATGTTTTTCACTTGTGATGACCACTGTACTCACTGGAGCTAATATATTGTTGTTCATGTCTAGAAATGTGCAAAAACCTTAGATGTATGTTTTTCTATAGTTACAATCTAGGCTTATTTTATCTTTCTTTGAATTTCTTCACTTTTCTTCACTTCCAGTCTGGCGTTTAAAAAAAGCCCCTTTTTTTGCAACAAAGTATGCATACATTTATTGAAAGGAGAGATATTAATATTTTATTTCCTATCAGGGAGGGACCTCATTTCCATTTTCCACATGCTTCAAGGACAGGGATAAGAAGATCATTTTAAAGTATATAAGAGCTAAGTGTTCTAAATTTCTTTTGGAGTGGCTGGAGAATCATTTAAAAATATGACAAGACAAATCTTGAAATTTTGGTATGTTTCTTTTGATGACAAACTCTAAAGAAACAAACTTTATTTCTTTTTCATGGTTTTAAATAGCTTCTGCTAATAGTTTAAACAGAGCCACAGGGGCGCCTGGGTAGTTCAGTCGGTTAAGCGACTACTTTTGGCTCAGATCATGGTCCTGAGGTCGTGGGATGAAGCCCTGTGATAGTGGGGAGTCTGCTGCTCCCTCTGCCTCTGTCCACTCGTGTTCCCTCTCTCTCAAATAAATACAATCTTTAAAAAAATATATAAATCAATAAACAGAGCCACAGCCGTAACTGCAGCTGACTCTGAGAGCTGTGAGGATCACCCATTTAAGAGGTCCGTGGTTGAACCCTGTGCAATGGAGCCAAAGCAAAAATTATACTGTACCCGTACCTGAGCTTAAGGGAGAAGGACCCTCTGTAGACTAGTTTGAACACCAATAAATTTACAATGAATTAAATATAAGACTGAAACCTACAGATGGATTCTTGTTTGTTTGCTCATTTTTTAAAAAATTTTGGTGATAATTATGCCTTGTGTGTTTGTGTTTGTGTGTGTACACATCTGTGACTGTGTTTATGGTTGTCTTAATAGGCTTGTTGTTGGGCTTTTCAGAGCAGAGCCAGCAATTAGCTGTGTCTGGTGTCTGATAATCTTTGAAAAGGGTTAACTCAGTTATTTTATCTTTACTTGAAGCCTACATCACAAATTTACACACAATGGAAAGCAAGACTATTACTATTTTATTTTCAGTGTTGAGTGTGTATTTGATTTGTTTCAATGTTGTTAGAAAATTAATATCACATTATTTCCCTGATGATGTTTCCCATTGTATTCACTATAGAAAAGGGGCTAATAATGCCAGCTCATTCAAAGAATATAGCTTCAGGAATGAATTCTTTTTTCCTTCACGTTGAAATGGTAGTTTTTCTAATGGAGATACTGAATGTTGTGTATTCAAATATCTTTAAAGGAATAGTTAATTCAGAATTGAGTGCAAAGAAGCTGCAGAAGATTATTCATCCATGTAGATACAATTATACTGTGGTAGATAATGGATTTGTGTTATTCTTAATGTCTATACATGGCTACAGTGGAGACTGAAGTTGTTTTTATAACTTTTCAGTACATTGAACGAAAGAAAAGTATGACAGTAGAAAGCATCTGATAAATTAAATGTGACATGTTTTTTATCCATATAAAATGGTTTCTGAGCAGCTGGTAATTGTGAATATTTTAGCAGTCTTTTTTGATGTGGAGTACTTCTTCTGTGTTCAACACTAATGAGTTGTGAGTTGTACTTTATCAAATTGACAGTTTCCTTACTTTTGTAAATAGGAATGTGATACACCTTGTAAAAGCTGGTAAAAGATACTCAACTCACCATGTAAGCACATGGCATTTTTTCTTTTCTCTTTCTAAGTTCTATCACCAACTTTCCTCTAAGGGAAGATAATATAAAGGCTAGCATTCACAGCATGCTTAATAAATTCCAGCATCATGCCAGGTACCATAATGTATACCGGATAATTATTACAGCTAAAATCAGCTCAAAGAAAAAAACAAAACTGTGAGTTGGCAAAAATAGTGAATGAGTACACCAAGATATTGCAGATTCTTTAAAGTGTTTTCATACAAAATACTTGTCTTCGTTGTTATTCTTAACATAATTTATTTTTAGAAAGTGAAAGATACCTTACATTTCTCCAACTTTTATAAATCTTTAAAGAATACTTTTACAGGGGTGCCTGGGTGGCTCAGGGGGTTAAGCTTCTGCATTCGGCTCAGGTCATGATCTCAGGGTCCTGGGATCGAGCCCCACATCAGGCTCTCTGCTCAGTGGGGAGCCTGCTTCCCCCCTCTCTCTCTCTGCCTGCCTCTCTGCCTACTTGTGATCTATCTGTCAAATAAATAAATAAAATCTTTTAAAAAAAGAATATTTTTACAGTGCTCATCTTTGTGATAATACTGTGAAGTAGGAAGATTATGCACTATTTTCATTTAAAGGTGAGGGAAGTGACTTAGAGAAAAGTATGAGTCACAGAGTGGGACCATAGTGCAGATTCTTGTGCTTTACTATATAGTATTATTTTTACTAAGTAATAGAAAGAAATTAATCTCCCTGTACCAGTAACATGGAACCTCTAGAACAAGAATTATCCAAAGAAAACTGAAGATGTTAAGGTCAATTAATCAAGAAGTATTTCTTAACACTGTAATATATAGCCTGAAATAGGCTGTGGTACTGGAATGGGAAAAAAACAAAGCAAAACAAAACAACAACAACAACAACAAAAAAAAACACAAACAAACCTTGAACTGATTATTATTATTTGCAATATTAAGTCAGTTCATTCTCTGAGAGAACATTATACATTAAGACTTCCATTAAAACGAGCACAAAATAGTAAGCTTTGAGAGGGATGAAACTGTGTTCAGCTTGTCTAACTTAGCCAGTGCAGCTGCTGTCAACCTTCCAAATCAACAGCCCTCTTTGATCTGTTTTATACTTCAGGATTGCACATAATGTTACCCTGGGGAAAAAAAAAAAGATGTCCAATGCCAGCTAACACATTGCCTGACCACTAATCATCCATATCTTCAGGAAAACTTCCAGTAATAATTTAGACTCTCACTAATAGACTTAATAATGATGGCATCTTATGCTTTTAAAAGAAGGTGACTGTTTTCCAAGGAATTTCACTTTGATGCTTCTGAAAATACGTCATAAATGGTAACCCCCAAATCCTTTCCCAAATGAGGGCCTCAATTCAAACTAGCATTAAAGAAACCTCTTTTATAAAGTTACAGATGAGCTCACAGATAATTAAGTGACATCCTCAGAAGCTAAATACCCGAAACCAGGGTGGGTCAGACATGATTGAGGGTGGAGTAAGCCCATGGCTAAGGCAGAATTGGGGTCAGTCTCACTCCGGAGGCTTGTGAGCTCCCATTTGCCAATGTGAACAAAGTGGCAGCCTAGTCAACTGCATAAATGTGAACCACCAAAAGACTGTCACCTAGATAGACAAGAAAACAATTTCTCCATCAGCACAGGGAAATGACAAGGAAACTTAACAGTTAGCTGAAATCTGCTTTGGCTTTTCCAGTCTTGCTTGCAGGATGACCCAATGCAAGTCTTGTGCTTCTCCGTGAAGTCTCTTCAATATATTTCTCTGACAAAGTCCTTCATATCACAAAATCATATTAACCTTCTTCTTGGCTAAACATGCAGGTTAACATGTAAGAATTCTGTTCCAATTTTGGCTCTTTGAATCCGTTTTCCTTGATTCTAAAACTGAGATAATTGTTTGAGACAAATGAGGTTAGTAGACATGAAACCAGTTGTAAAGAACACTGTTGTTTAGATACACTTCATTTTATCTTAAAGTCACTGTTTGCATCACTACAGCATAATAATAAATATCCATCATTTGAAAGTTGTTGAAAGTAGAGTTTTTGGAATCAGCCTTGGGTCTTCAAGTTCCATCTCTTAACATTAACTAGTATGGGAACCTGAAAAATTCACTTGGCATCTTTTCCCTCAGTTTTCCCATGTGTAGAATATGGTAGGCAATAATAGGTCATCCTTCATACAATTGTAATGAGGACTTAATTAAATTACACATTAAATTAGTTAACACAGAGCATGGCACATATTAAAGATTAGATGTTATTATTGTCATCATGACTATACAGGTGACAAAAATATTGTTGATAAGATTGAACCGAGAGGTTAAATGAAATATAAACACACACGCACACTAAAGTTGATATAATTTACATATAAGAAAGCTACACTGTTACTCAGGAAACCATTACTCAGAAAATAAAAAGACAAAAAGAGAAGAGTCAGTTACAAGCCAGGCAAATTCACAGTAGCAAAAATTGTTAAGAATACCTTGACAGTGAGGGAGGTTCTGGAACCTTGTTTAAAATATATTTATATAAAAAAAAAATAAAAAAATAAAATATATATATATATATATATATATATATATATATATCTCAAAAAGCATAGTCCTCTCAAATTATTTAGTGTGAGACTAGCCGGGCAAATACATGTTAATTGCTGTGAAGGCATCAGCACACAGATAACAGAGGAATATTTAATACATTTCACATAAAATGGAAATTAAACAAACTGAAAGCTTTAACATTTAAAAGAGTGAGTTTCAATTATCTAAAGAAATCACTGAAGTAGGTGTTTATTTCCAAATGATGATGGATAAGCCAAGGGTTTCTGTAATTGCTTACTGAACAGATAAATGTTTGACCTAGACTTCATATGCCAGTTACACTTAAATGTGCTACAGCGGGATCCAGCTAGCCAAGGTAATGCAGATTCATCTCATGTCACTTTTGCGTGCCTGGGTGATATTTTGTTTAGTCAAGTTGTGCTTTGCTTTGGCTTTCTTTGGTATATCAATATGTTATAGAAAAAAGAAATGGACTGGGTAGGAAAATCTGATGAAGCAGGTGTTTTATCCTTTCTGTAATCACTGCAGATAGTATGTGGACAAGCAAAAGCCCACTTAGGCCTTTAGCTTTTTCTGCTGTTTGGAATTTGAAACAGAGTCACAACAGAAGTATGCAAATCTCTCAAAGGCATAGAAACCCTGCAAAGTGATATAAACTGCTTAGCCATTGATTATTTGTTAGGCATGTTAGAAGTAAAGAGTTAAGCCATTCTACATTCAAAGTGGATCACAAATTCAGAGCTGTAAGTCCTGGCATTAAAGAATAATTTCTATGAAAGGTGTGTATTTTAAAAGATTTCATTCTAAAAAAAAAAAAAAAAAAAAAGATTTCGTTCTGTAGGTTACCTTTTAATGAAAATTCATGGGAAAATCCTCTCACAGAAAGGGACGAGGGGTATTTACTGCCAGTAGGTTTATACTATTAACAAGTTATATTTACAGTGCTATGAAATATTAGTTCTGTCAGCTTCTTACAATTTATGGGACTTTTGCAGACCTTCGGCAATGCAGATAAGCATTGCTGGGCTCACTTGGAATATCGAATACATCCTCCTTATACTTTGAAAAGCAAATAGAGTACATACATTTATCAATCCTGACATTGATCCCCTTCTACCTAGCTCAGCAAAGAATCACCTAAATAATACAGTATTGGAAAACTGGAAGGCCAAACAAAACAAGCAGTCTTACATTTTATAATTGAAATATTTGATGGTATAAGTGAATTAAATAATTCTACTCCAATTTAGTGTACTTATTTTTCTTTCCTTCGTTCCCCCTCTCTAAAAGAACTGCACACAACCAGATGACTGACCACAATCTGATATTTTGTTTATAGTTGAAAATAAAACAAAAACAACTTACATAAAAATTTAAACGCCATTGTGTAGAACCTACACTGAGATACGGCAATTGGTTTATTGATCATGCTTACAAAAATCACCAGTGTGTCTAATTTCACATTAAAATGACCAGTACTTCTTAAAGTTATTATTTATCATTAAGAAAGTGATCTTGCATAACTGGAATTTCATTTTTTCTATAAAGGCATTTGCCACAGTAGAAAGGAACTTTGAAATGGAATTTATTTTCTCTTCAGTTTGTATTTTATAACACTTACAACCCCTGACCTCACAGAGGAGTACATGGTTAAGTATAATATGAATTAACTTATTAAGGAAAGTTGTAATTCTGATGGCTACTCAAGAAAAAAACATTTGTTACGTGAAAGTTAGAGAGCTATACTATTATTCTTCAAAAGAAAAACCCGTAACTATTCTTTTAAAATTTTTACATTTTTCTTTTTCTTCCTTTTAAAAAAAGATTAGTTTATTTAAAGTAGGGTAGCGTGGTAGCTCTGTCTTTAGGTGGCTGTCTTCGGCTTAGGTCATGATCCTAGGGTCCTGGTATCGAGTCCTGCATCAGGCTCCCTGCTCAGCGGGGAGCCTGCTTCTTCTTCTCCCTCTCCATCTGCTTCTCCTTCTGCTTGTGCTTTCTCCATCAAATAAATAAATAAAATCTTTAAAAAAATAAAGTAGGACAGTCGACTTACATACTGTCAGGAGCCAGGCAGTGACAAATGAGTAAGTGGCTCAGGTGGGGAATGTGTAAGATTTTGACACCAACCTGGTTATAGTTAACCACTGTAACACTTGCCTCATTATATTTCTATTAAAATTGTTTGGGAGACAGATTATTTGGGAATATGCTTATGGGGTATACCAGACTGAGGACTGCCACCAACTAGAGCTTTCTGTTTAATGTTACTCAGGAAGATGACCCTGGAGCCTGTTAGATCAGTGGTACTTGTATTCTTTAGGAAATAATTAGCCTCTTCTCACAAAGAGAGTTTGGAAAACTGTCATCACAAAAGTGAAATAAAATGCCATCGTAATTTCTCTGCTAACAGATGTCTATCTCAGTCTCTTCTGACCAATCCATGCACACTTTATATTTACTCAATATTATCCTTGGTTATATGAGTCTTTTCCTGTAAGTAATTAATGAACTTAGTTGGTGAAATGATATCACATTCAAAGTAGTATACGCTGTTTTCGAATGTGACAAAAATCCCCTTTTAAAGCATCTCCATCTCATCTCAGTTCCTCCTGTCTGTCCTCCTGCCATGTTCCAGAATATGGAAGCATGTTCATTCACTCATCCCAGTTTTGGAGAGCTTTACAAAGTTAGTGAGTTTGATAGACATTAACCTAATAATTATAATTATGATGCAGGCTATGGCAATATTCAGGCACTATGCACTAGGAGCAGATTTTCAAATTACCCTTTTTTTTTTTAAGATTTTATTTATTTACTTGACAGACAGAGATCACAAGTAGGCAGAGAGGCAGGTGGAGAGAGAGGAGGAAGCAGGCTCCCAATGGAGCAGAGTGCCCAATGTGGGGCTTGATCCCAGGACCCCGGGATCATGACCCGAGCAGAAGGCAGAGGCTTTAACCCGGTGAGCCACCCAGGCGCCCCTTCAAATTACCTTTTACTACTTTACTTCTACCTGCTTTTCTCCTTGTGAAGCCCTCAACCTTCCAACCTGATTAATTTTTTTCCTGTTTAGGCCTACCTTTGTACCTCTGTGCATTTCTAACTCTATCTCTATTTCACTTATCCATGATTACTTTGAATGCAATGGCTTGATCATCTGGCTGTTTCCATCCTGGACTGGAGTTTATTAAAGGCAAGTGCTCTATTGTATCTTTCTTTGGAGCCACAGCCCTGGTGAGGTGCCTGGCTCCACAAGTATTCAGTGGATGTTTGAGTAATAAATACCACATCACTTAATTAAAAAAAAAAAAGAAGAAGAAGAAGAAAGAAAGAAACAAACAAACAAACAAATTGACTTCCAGCAACCAACTACATCTGCCAAGTTCAGATGATTTTGCAAGCTCAGATGTTTCCGTTAATGGTGTCAATGATTAACTGACAAGCTGGCTTTTTTTTTTTTAAATTTTATCATTTATTTATGTATTTTTTAAAGATTTAATTATTTATTTATTTTCAGGCAGAGAGGGAGAACACAAGATGGGGTGGGGGTTGGGGCGTGCAGAGGGAAAGGGAGAGCAGCAGATTCCCCAGTGAGCAAGAAGCCACAGGCATGAGGAGTTTATTAATCTCAGAAACCTGAGATGGTGAGCGAAGCTGAAACCAAGAGTCAGACACTCAAATGACTGAGCCACCTAAGCGCCCCCAAGCTGGCCTTTTTTGAACAAACTTTATTACTTTGTTGATTTTTATATTGTAAATTATTATTTTGTATCATTTTATTATAAATGTTTACATGTCATCATATTATAGTAGGGATTTAATGAATATGTTTTACGTAAATGAATGAATGGTTATTCTTGTTGTAGGGGAAACTGATAAATGACAATTTCTAATGTTCTTTCCAGGCTTGGAATTTTTATGCCAAAATAGTGATTTTGTTGGAAACTTGAAAATATAGCCCATAGCTTGTAAGTAAACATGTCAGAATACTTAAGACTGTACACACAAATAGAAATTGTAACAATAGGGAAGTGAATTTATGAAATTGTCATTTATGAACTATCTTTATGAAATGAGCATGGTTACTACCACAGTACTTTTTAGCCCCTCCATGTTATTCTTATTAAGAATTCCAAGCTCTTGATTTCTTTGCTTTGCTGTCCTATGCATTTCTTTTCCATCTTTTTATCTTTTTGTGCAGATTCTAGACTCTGCCATTCTTTGACACCCCATCAGTTCTGTGGTATCTTTAATCTTTAAGGTTTGTCCTTTCTCCCCTAACCATTAGTGACTTCTCTTTCTGTCTACCCTGCCTTATCTTTGATTCTGAGCTTCAGAGCAGTCATCCTAATCTGTCCTCTCTAAAGTAGAATATCTTGTCCCTTGTTGATTAATTAGAATCTGTTTCTATTTACTTTTGATCTAACTCATCCTTCTTCTTTTCTCCAAAACTACTTTTCAACCTATGGGTTCACCTTAGTCCTAATCACAGCAAAAACATAGTTCTCTATTGGCTGCTCTGTCTGAGCAGAAAAGTATGCATAAACTGCATCTGAATATCTTAGTCCTTTAATCATTTGTGCTGCTTAGCTTTGTCTGGAATTGACAACTCTAGCTTCTCTGCAGAGGGTTAGTGTTTACCGATTTGCCTCTTGGGCCCTATTGGGGAAAGTACTTCTGAATAAAGAACTCTCCATTTGGTATTTCTGTGCCAGGCCATCTTGTTAAAGGCTGACTTTTCCAGAGATGGAGTCTGCTTTTTGAAGCTATGACCGAACTTGAAATTGTCTTGCATGCATTTATTTCCTATATCTTTTGTTTACTGTTGCTTCATTTCAATTCATCTTGCAAGAACTTATTGTATATCCCACTGACATCCATTCTTCCCAGGCCATTTTGCAGCCAGATTTCCATGAGTATAACTTTACAAAGCTGGTTAATCTACCCAATGAGTTGTCCACTTAATGTATAGAGTAGTCTGGGTAGAACTGATCAAATGATTGCACAACAGCAGGCAATGAAACTACCAGGAACTCTTGCTGCTTTGTTGACCTTGAACATTTTTCTGGAGTTCAGAATAACAAGAAAACCATGTTTCAGGAGCTTCTCAGAGGTATTCAATTTAAACATTTTATCCAGTCCTACAAATATTTATTGAGAACACACTTGTTTACAGGTTCTAGGTGAGTGACAGAAAGTTGTGGTTAAAGGTTTGAGAGGGGTGTGTGTGTGTGTGTGTGTGTGTGTGTGTAAATTAAGATAAGTGCAGAGTTATGACAGTTCTGACCCACTCAGCTGTGGTTAGAGTTGTGCTCACCTACAGGTTAAATCCTGCCCACGTTTTCAGGCAACGCTGGCACAGGCTGGACTGGGCAGAGCAGGCTAACACCATTGGTTTAGATTTGCTGCTTTATGCCTTGATATCCGTCTGAGATGAGTTTCTAGGGACTCCCCAGTCCAAGAAGCAACCATTCAGAGACTGTATTTCCTGACTTCTCCTGGGTTTGCCCTCTTACCTAAGTTTGATCATATTTCCAAACTATATGTACAACTAGAACCAGGGCCTAAGACACATATTATTTGGTTAGGATTCCAGGGACTCTATTTAATACTTAGTACCTGCTCCTGTCTGGGGTTAGGTCCACAAATTAGGTGATTTACTTCGAACTATACTATTGCCCCTTTCTGGTCTGTATAACCACAACCTGTACCGAGAACTATGCTAATCACCCACATAGGTTATATCCAGTGCTCACATAACATTGCATATTGCAGTTTAAGAAAATGAACAAGAATAGCTGAGATCCACACCCACATCAGTCTCTGACTTCATTTTGGGTACCAAAAGTCCCCTAAAACTTCTGCTGCAATTCCTTCCCAAAGAGGAATGGACACTTTTGGTGGCAGATCAATCATATCTAGTTACCTGACCTTCAGAATCTGGAGTTTGCCTTGATATTTTCTCTTCCAACTCACTCTCATCTCCAATCAATATCATTGTTCTTAATTGCAGTCAAAAGTTGTAGACTCTAAATATCAAAGGTGATCTCTATAAGGTATTTGGTAGCTCACAAGATTGGTGAGCTTGAGAAAATTGGTGGGAAAACCAGAGTAGAGGCTGGGTCCTTAGGAGATAAGCTTAGAAGCATGCCATAAGACTGGTCTTGTAAGAGCATTAGTCCAGAGGCTATTATGCAATAAGAGGGAGGGGTGCCTACTGTCTGAATGAGGTTAGTTCTGAATCAAGAACTTGATTTGCATCATTTGGGTCATTATTACTTCCAAAGCTGTCAGCAGGAGTATCCAGACACCCCTGCAGAACCCCCAACCCTCCCAAAGACATTGAAGCTCCTTTTTCACGTTATTCCTGTTTGAATGCATGTGTCTTTTGATTCCTGCATTTGATTTCTGGAGCCTGGATCACTTGCTTGCCTCCCAACTGCAGGGGAATCTAGAAATTTCAGTTTGGGCGTCTGAATTAGAGTAGTGAAAGTCATATTTTGAAAATTTCTTTAAACACTAGAAGGTTTTTCAAAAGCTGTCGTGCTGCCCTGTGTATGATGATGTCTACCACAGTTGGCTAGCCCTACAACTTCATTACTCCCATATATCCCTCACCCCCAAATATCTCCTCCATTCAAATGATTCACAGTGATCTAAAATACAAATCTGGCCCCAAATGCCAGCTTTAATCATCATTGGCTATACTGCAAAACTATTGCAGAAACAGTTGTGGTTGAGTGCTGTTTTGCAAGGTTTCTTGTAAAATGACAAAATTGTTTCCTAATATGTGTTTATGAAATTCAAGTTTTACATTTATTTTTTCTTGGTTTTATAATGTGCTTTTGAAATCTGTATTTATATTGTCTCTGGCTCACTCAATACTATACTGTTCTTCCTGGGGCTCCCTAGAAGATGAAATAAATAAGCCAATAAGTAAGTAAGTAGGTAAGCGAATAAAAGGATATCATGGGTACAGTGCTTTAGAATCAGGGCATCAGTAAACTTAACAAAGGTGAATTAATCAGTGTGCTGCACCATTCACAAAGACAAGTGGCCCCTTTCATTATTATTGTGACTATATTGCTAAATAAGCAAAACACAAATAAAACTCTCCAGTGGGAAAAAGGCTAAGAATAATTAGGGGCAAGTACCTTTGTGGGGACTAAAATGCTGTAATTAGAAGGGAGGATTTGGAGCAGTATGTGAAGGAGAAGGATCAATAGAAGACTTATTTTCTCTGCTCAGAAGAGCTTTTTCAGCTCTCTTTGTTCAGTGGCAAAATGGAGTTATTTTGAAGTAGAAAATGACCCGAGACTCTAAGGACCTGCGACCCCCTTGTAATGGGTAGAGGATTTGTCAAGGGTTGGGGGTGGGATGGGAGGTTGTGTTCTGGTGTGTTTTTTGGCAAAACAAACTATCCAAAAGATAATGATAATTTATTCTCTTCTGCTTGGTCTGGACTACTCCTCTTTTAAGCTTTAAATATCATACAATATTATGTTAAAGTAAAGTATTTATTAATGATAGCCAGTTAAAACCCAATGCTGAATAATAATCTTCTGTCACCTTGAATCTGATTAAGTAGATTCGTTTAGAATATCCTAAACTGAACAATAACTAAGAGGAAACTTAAAATCTGAATTCATTTTCCCATATTCCTTTTCTAAAAGTAATCATAATGTTGTGTTGTTACATTCACATGTTCTTTTCCTCAAGCTATTTCTTAATGTGAATTTTGTATTTGGGTATCCATCTTAAAAGGAGGTTGACTCTATTATTTGCACTTAGCATTAAAGACTCTATGGTATAAAGGGACTTTTCCATCTCTCAGAGGTGACTTGAATTTCCTTCTAGTACAATGCTGGCCTCTACAGTATCCCTGGAATGTGGCCACCAAGCTACTCTTGAATATAGCCCATTTCATCTTTGGACTGTTCTCTCTGTTTAATAAGCTCTCCTATTATTAATCTGAAATCCTTCCCTTGACATTATCTTCTCATTTATCCTCCTTAGTTTCCTCAAGATTAGTCATTTTTATTTCTTTTTTTTATTTTAGTTTTCTACCAATAGTATATGATATGGTTGCTCCTTGAATTTATTAGCAGGTATATAAAGTACTTGCTATTGTAGAGTATCTCAAAATAAATATTGTGCTTATACATTCATATTAATAACTCTTTTGGAATTTTTAAATACATTGGTTATATTCTCAGTTGAAGAAAAATAGTTAAAGTTCATACAGACTGAATGGGATAAGAGTGAGAGTTTGCAGGGTGACCTAGAGAACTTAATTTCACAGCATACAATAATTGTTAATTATTATATGGACATATATATGTGTAATTCTGACTCTTATTCTGCAGTAGAGAGGGAGAACAAAGCAAGTTGATTTGGAGAATCTCCAATTAAGAAAGTTTTCTTCACTCATTCTTGTAAATTTAATTGTTAACTTGGGTGTAAAAGAACAACCAAAAGCAACAAAGACTAGAAGGGAACAGGGAAAGTCTCCAGGAACAATGACAAAACAAGTAATAAAATGGCACTAAACCCATATCTATCAATAGTCACTGTGAATGTAAATGGACTAAATGCTCCATTCAAAAGATGTAGGGTGTCAGAATGGATTAAAAAAAAAAAAAAAAAAAAACCAAGACCCATCTATAAGCTGCCTACAAAAGACTCATTTTAGACCTAAGGACACCTGTAGATTGAAAGTGAAGAGATGGAGAAATACTTACCATGCAGATGGATATCAAAAGAAAGCCAGAGTAACAATACTTATAACAGACAAACTAGATTTGAAACCAAAGTCTGTAACAAGAGATGAAGAACACTACATCAAATTAAAGGGTCTACCCAACAAGATCTAACAAATGTAAATATTAATGCTCCAAATTTGGGATCACCCAAATATATAAAACAATTAGTAAGGAAAATAATGGAACTCATTGAGAATAATGAAATAAAAATAGGGGATTTTAACACCTCACTCACAGCAATGGACAAGCCCCACATCAGGTTCTATATTCAGTGCAGAGTCTGCTTGTCCCTGTCTCTCCTCCTCTGCCCCATCCCTCTGCACCTCACCATACTGTTTCTCTAAAATAAATAAATAAATATATAAAATCTTTTTAAAAAAGGAAATAAATTATATAGATAAAACAACAACAACAACAATAGTAGAACACATCAATGAACCAGGAGCTGGTTCTTAGAAAGAATTAATAAAACTAATAAATCCTTAGCCAGACTTATCAAAAAGGAAAAAAAGAGAAGACCTAAATAAACAAAACTGTAATGAAAGAGGAGAGATCACAACCAACACCATAGAAATACAAACAATTATAAAAGAATATTATGAAAAATTGTATGCCAAAAAATTGGGTAATCTGGAAGGAATGGAGAAATTCCTAGAAACTTACATAAACAACTAAAACTGAAACAGGAAGAGATAGAAAACTTGAACAGACCCATAACCAGCAAAGAAATGGAATCAATAATCAAAGATCTCCTAGCAAACAAAAGTTCAGGGCCAGATGGCTTCCCAGGAAAATCCTACCAAACTTTTAAAGAAGAGTTGATATCGATTTTTTTCAAACTGTTCCAAAAAATAGGAGTGGAAGGAAAACTTCCAAACTTATTCTTTGAGGCCATCATGACCTTGAGTCTAGACAAAGACTCCCCCTAAAAAAGAGAATTACGGGCCAATATCCCTAATGAATATGAGTGAAAAATTCTCAACAAAATACTAGCAAATTGAATTGAACTGTATATTAAAAGAATCATTCTTTGTGGTAAAATTAGGCTTATTCTGGGTCAGAAGGATGTTTTAATATTCACAAATCAATTAACATCATACACCACACTGTAAAAGAAAGGGTAAGAGCCACATGATCCTCTCAATCGCTGCAGAGAAAGCATTTGACAAGGTACAACATCCATTCTTGATGAAAACCCTCAACAGTATAGGAGTAGAGGGAACGTACCTCAACATCATAAAGGCCAAATACAAAAGACCCCCAGTCAATCTCATCTTCAATGGGGAAAACCTGAGAGGATTTTCTCAATGGTCAGGAATAGGACAGAGTTGTCTGCTTTTACCATTATTATTTAACATAGTACTGGAAGGCCTAGTCACAGCAATCAGATAACATAAAGAAATATGCAGATCAGCAAGGAAGAGTTGAAAATTTCACTCACACACACACACACACACACACACACACACACACAGGAATATTATTGAGCCATCAAAAAGAATGAAATATTGCCATGTGCAACAACGTGGATGGAAGGAGAGAGTATTATGTTAAGTGATATAAGTCAGTCAGATAGAGAAAGACAGGTACCACATGAATTCACTTATATGTGGAATTTAAGAAACAAGGCTAATGAACATAGGGAAAAAAGAAAAGAGAGAGCCAAATATAAAACAGAGCCTTAACTGCAAAGAATGAACTGAGGGTTTCCTGGAGGGAGGTGGGTGGGGGATAGGATAAATAAGTGATGGATGTTAGGGAGGAGGATAGGATAAATAAGTGATGGGTGTTAGTGATGAGCACTGGGTGGTGTTTGTAAGGGATGAATCACTAAATTCTACACCTGAAACTAATATACTGTATGTTAACTAATATAATTTAAATAAAATGTGAAACTAGAAAAATAAAAATATAAATAAATAAATACTTAAAATTAATTCTTACTTTGTTAGTGGAGACATTGGAAAGTTTTCTTTTCCCTTCAATTTGTTATTCCAGTGCTTGCAATATAAATCCTCCTGTGCTAGGTCCAGAGGGAGAGATACCGTATGTTTTTGCTTTATCTGGTTCTTTCTCTGGGCTATATTCTTCAGTAATGAGAACTTATTTTCTTTTTTTAAAAAAAGATTTTATTTATCTATTTGAGAGAGAGAGAGACAGCACACAAGCTGGAGAGAGGAACAGAGGGAGAAGAGGAGACAGACTTCCCCCATGAGCAGGGAGCCTGATTTGGGGCTCAATCCCAGGACCCTGAGATTGTGATCTGAGCTGAAGGCTGAGGCCTTTCAACTGGTTGTTATTTTTTTTCTTATATTCACCTCATTTATATAATTTGCCCCATAGTTAATGAGGAATTAAAAATTAATAATGAAAGCCATTTAACAGGAGATACAGAAATGATAAACACTGAGAAGAAACAAATTTTCAAAAATCCCAACAAGTTCAAATAAAATTAGGATGTTTGAAAGGCTGTTCGATACTTTTGTGATACCTGTGGGTGAGTATTCCATTTGATTCCGATTTTATACATGAGGAAACTGAGGATCAGACAGCTTAAATATTTCCCCACAGCCACAAAACTAGCAGGTGGTCGAGACTAGATTAATAGGTTTAAATGTGGAATTAGGCTGCTTTTAATAAGCATTAGTGAAATGGAAAGGAAACTAATATCCGTTGAATGTAAACCATATGACAAGTAATCTGCTGTCATCTGATGCTCAGTTATTATTCATTATAATGTTACGGATTAGATATTATCTCCATTTTGCAGAGAATGAAACAGGCTTGGAGGGGGTAAGCCATTTTCACACACTGCCCGCTTGGTAGGGGTCAGGGCTAGCTAGCATTTGAACACTGAACTACAGCTGCAAAACTTAGGACTTTTCTGCTGTACAAAAGAACTGTGAACTCTTTTTTTTTTTTTTTTAAGATTTTATTTATTTACTTGACAGATAGAGATCACAAGTAGACGGAGAGGCAGGCAGAGAGAGAGGGGGAAGCAGGCTCCCCGCTGAGCAGAGAGCCCAACACAGGGCTAGATCCCAGGAGCCTGAGATCAGGACCCAAGCCAAAGGCAGAGGCTTTAACCCACTGAGCCACCCAGGCACCCAAAACTGTGAACTCTTTTAAGCAGGAAAATATCCAAACTATTCTACAAAAACCCAAGGCAGGTAAGAGACAGCTTTCTTAATCCCTTTGTTGGGCCATCCCCACACTTCGGGGATTTGACAGTGCCTGCACTGTCATGTTGCTGTAAGCCATTCCAGCCTGTTAGAGTTTATAATTATAAATAATTTCACATGCACATTCATATTAACAAATACACACACAGTTCTCCCTTCTACTGTTGCTGATTCAACAAGTGTGGATTGAGCACCTGTCATGTGCCAGGCAGTCTTGTAGATGTTGGGGAATGTGAAGACCAAATTCTGGGGCTTTGTAGGGCTTCTGTTGCTTAACTGTTATCACTATTCTAATGAGTCATTTAGTTTACTGTCTTGATTATATGGGCACACATTTCATCTCCGACTAGGTTTTATGCCTCCTTGGGACAGAAATTGTGTTTTACTGCTTCTTGTGTCTCCCACAGACACTGACTATAGCAGTATTTCCACTGCATTCCTTCTTTGACACTTTTTCAGCACAGATATATGACAGTCTCCTAAAATCCGTCCCTCCATTTAAATAGATTCCAGCTGTGACACTGTTTATCCTTTGCCTGTAGCTTGAAGTTTTATCAAATTTCTACTTCTAGAAATGCAAATTTACAATTAATCAATGAATCACTCAGAAAGTATGATTTATTCTTTGGTTTGTGGAGCACACAGATTTTGTTGCAAGGGGTAACATTGACTGATTTTCTATCCTAGAAAAAAACACCTAAAAGCATTGGGCGTGAGCATTTGGGCTCATGAGCACTTGTTAAGGAACTGGGAGTTGTGCTTCTGAGTGGGGTTAACAGCATTCAAGTAAATGGTTCTTTTTTAATACTCTTCCCAAATGAAATATAAATATTCATATTTGATAGTGCAATAAAATATCTTTGTTCCTCTTTGGAAGCTATTATATTACAAAATAATTATTTTATGTAAGAGGTTTCAGGGTCAAACACAGATATATTTGATATTAAATATTCTAGGTTATTTTTTGGAAAATCTGTCAATGACTACCCATGGCAAAGTGCTTTTGTGTAGGTCTTTATTGCATGCCTGAGTTCATTAACATTTTTTAAAAATAAATTTTTTTATGTTGCCCTTTTTTCAGGACTTATTTACTTATTTTTCTAGCATCACTGTGGTTATGTAAAGTGTACAACTTGATGATTTGATGTATATATATGCATTGTGATAGGATCTCTCCCCATTGAGTTAACAAATCTGTCACCTCACATATTTTCCTTTATTATTATTTTTATGCAAATATTTAAGCTCTGTCTTAGCAAATTTCAATTATACAATCCAGTGTTACCAACTGTAGTCATCATGTTACACATTAGATCCTCAGATCTTATTCATTTTATAACTGAATACTTGTATCCTTTTTCCAAACTTTCCCTATTTCCTCCATCTCCCAGCCCCTGGCAACCACATTTCTACTCTCTGTTTCTAGGAGTTAAACTTATTATTATTATTTTATTTTAGACTCTACATATAAGTGATATCATGCAGTATTTGTCTTTGTCTGGCTTATCTCACTTAGCATAATAGCCTCCAGGTTTATCCATGTTGTGGCAAATGGTAGGATTTCCTTCTTTTTTAAGGCTGAAAAATATTCCTATGTGTATGTGTATATCAATATATATCACATTTTCCTTATCCTTTCATATGTCAAATGACACTTAGGTTGTTGCCATGCCTTGGCTACTGTGAATACTGCTGCTATGAACAGGTGAGTAGTGTAGCTCTTGAAAATAGTGATTTAATATCCTTTGGAACTATACCCAGAAGTAGGATTTTGGATCTTATGGTAGTGCTATTTTTAATTTCTTGAGGAACCTCTGTACTATTTTACATAGTGGCAGTGTGAGTTTATATTCTCACCAATAGTGTATAAGGGTTCCTTTTTCTATATCCTCACCAGTATTTGTTATCTCTTGTCTTTTTAATAACAGACATCCTAACAGTTGTGATGTGATACCTCACTGCAGTTCTGATTCGCAGTTCCCTAATGATTACTGATGTTGAGCATCTTTTTAGGTACCTGTTGGCCATTTGTAGTTCTTCGCAAAAAAGTCTGTTAAGATCCTATGCTCATATTTTAATTGTGTTATTTGGTTTATTTATTTATTTATTTTGCTCTGAGTTATATGAAT
This sequence comes from Martes martes, assembly GCF_963455335.1. NCBI lineage: Eukaryota > Metazoa > Chordata > Mammalia > Carnivora > Mustelidae > Martes > Martes martes. The sequence goes on along the minus strand of NC_137891.1, from coordinate 50,136,121 downwards.
TCTTTATAAAATGTGGGTATTGACTACTTACTGAATATGTGATTTGCAAATATATCTTAACATGCCATAGGTTATCTTTTCATTTGTTGATGGTTTCCTTCACTGTTTAGAAGCTTTTTAGTTTCAGGACACCTGGGTGGTTCAGTCCGTTAAACGTCTGCCTTCTGCTCAGGTTGTGATCCCAGAATCATGGGATCAAGTCCTGCATTAGCCTCCTTGCTCAGCAGGGAGCCTCCTTCTTCTTCTGCCTGCCACTCCCCCTGCTTGCTCAGTCTCTCTCTCTCTCTCTCTCTCTCTGACAAATAACTAAACAAAATATTTTTTTAAAAATAGAGGCTTTTTAGTTTCATATAATCCCACTTACTTATTTTTGCTCTTGTTGCCTTTGCTTTTAGCTTCAAATGGAAAAAATCATTTCCAAAACCAGTGTCAAGTAGCTTCCTCCCTATGTTATCTTCTAGAAGTTCTTTAACTTTCAGGTCCTATGTTCAAGTTGAGCTTTATATTCATGTCTTTGAGTTGATATTTGTATGTGGTGTAACATGGGGTCCAGTTTCATTCTCTTTTATGTAGCTATCTGGCTTTCCCATCATCATTTATTGAACAGACTAGACTTTTTTCTTTGTATATTCTTGGTCTCTTTACTCCTCATTGATCTGTTCAGATTTTCTATTTCTTCATGATTAAGTCTTATAAAGTTGTATGTCTCAGGGAATCTATCTGCTGCTTCTAGGTCTCCAAACTTTTGGTGCGTAATTGTTCATAATATTCTCTTGTGATCTTTTGTATTTGTGTGATATCAGTTGTAGTATCTCCTCTTTCACTTCTAATTTTATTTCTTTGCACGTTCTCTCACTTCTTTTTCTTGGTAAGTTTAGCCAAAGGTTTGCTTATTTTGTCTATCTTTTCAAAAAAAAAATTAAAAAGCTTTTACTTTCATTACATTTCATTACATTTCATTTACTTTCATTAATCTCTAATTATTGTTGTTATTTTACATGGTCCTTTAAAGGAGAATTTATTGTGGCTACCTGAAGAAATTAATTTTGTACGATAATAATTTTCCCTTCAACTCAGTTTAGTGAAAGCCACCCAGATTGAAGACAGTTTGCTAGAATTTTCTTGTTTCTAAAGACATTTCACTAAATTTATTGGACAAACTTTGTAATCCTACACTCCTTCCCTAGGGCATGATAGAATCTCCCTTAAAGCAAAATATAAAACCAACTCTGGATACTTCCTATAAGGTTTTACTCAACGCTTTTGTTGTGTAGTGGGGTTGGAATTATACACCACACACCATGATGCAAACCTCCTAAGAAATCCTTTTCCTACCTCTCTCCAGAGTCAGATCCATCTAGACAGTTCACCTCCATGCTAGCTTACTTTCTCCTCAGTCTGTTTTTCAAATTACAGCTCTAGGCCTTTGTCATTTCGGTTTGACCCCCTTATCCCACATTCTTATCCTTCTTTTTTGTATGGCATGTGATTCATTCTTGTGTAAATCAGTTTGGCCTCTTATGGCTTCTTCTGAGTTTTCTCTACATTAAATTCCTGAATCAGCACAAGAGTCCTTGGCACCAAGCTGAGCAATAGAAGAGTCTTCCTTAGAAGGTATGGGTTGCCGAAAGCCTGTGTCTATTTATACTTGAGTATTTTTGTCCTTACCACAGTGAGAGTCCAAGATTTAAATTTACTTTTGGTTAATAGTCCTCTGGGAAGACCATACCAGTAGGACCTCACAAGATAGCTTTACTTGGATAAATTTACTACCTTCCAGGGAATAGCCCTCAGCTTTGTAATGAATCTTGATTTTTGTCAGGATACCAAGAGTACTTCTATCTTATACTAATCACAATTATGTGAGGCCAGTGTGTAGATCAGAATAATTAATTTATATTGGCAAATACAGTTTTTAAGAGGACCACATTCTTTGTTTGATGTACCTACTTCATTTCTTCCCTGAGGAAGATCTAGGAAGAGAGCCAGAGTTTAATCCTAAGAAAATTGTTTGCTTTGTCTTGAATCGGAACAAGAGGGATTAAATAGTTCATTCTTACATTCATTCTAGCAGTATCATTTGATCACTTAGTATAAGACAGAGGCTCTGCAGGAAGCTAGGACTGCAGAGATAAATATGTCACATCAATTGCCCTCATGTTGCTTAGTTTAGTGGAGGAGACAACGCTAAATTAAGAACTACAAAAACGAATTTTGAGGGAAAATCAGAGTCTTCAGTGAGAGTGAGTAACTTCTGGCTGGCTGAATATGTGGGTTAGGAAGGGATTTTCTATGGAAGTGGTGGCTTAAACTGATTTTACCTGAAAGTGACTATGAATTAGTGATGAAGAGTTTGTGTGGAGTGGGCTTGGTGGTGGGGAGAAGAATTTTTCGGTCAAGGAGAACAGCATGGCTCATGTACACATCATAGGGTTAATGTTATGTACCCGGTTAAAGATTTGGGAATTAGTCTGCAGCAAGAGGAAGCCTCTTTTCCTAATAGAACTAATATGATTACTTTTGTATTTTAAAAAAGGAAGTCTCTTATGGGTAAAGAATGTGGTAGAATATGAGAGAGACTCAGGGCAGTTAGAAGAAAGTGCAGATAGAACGGTATGGTCATTTAGCTTAAGATGTTGAAAGTTGACATTGAGAAATACAAATGGATTTCTACGTATTTATGAGGTCAGATCAACAGTATTTAAGACTGAGTAGATGTCTGAAGGGGATGAATAGTGATAAAAGTGACTCGAAGGTTAATAGGAAAATTGTGGCATGAAACAGTGAATGATAAGGTTGAAGGCAAGATACTAAATTCAGTTTTGTACCACATACATCTCACTTAGGCTTCCTAAAATCCAAATAATAGGCACTCAAACCGTGTAAACTCCCCTACCCCATATATTAAGAAGATTGAGAGAATAGTTCAAGGTGGTCCATTGGTTCAGTGGCATTTACCTTTTATTCCAAGCCTGTTACCTCATTGTCACAAAATGACTATAATAAACGTCGTGTTCTCATTGAAAGCGTGAGGATGGAAGAGTGAAGTTTTAACAAGCTCTCCTCTTAGTCTTTTCCCTTTTAGAATAAACAATAAGCACGCATTTTCTCCCAAGACCACTAGAAGATGTCTTTGTAGGTTTCTTCAGCCCTAGCCTTTCCCAGCTGCAAAGGATGTTGAATGTTTGGTGGGAGAGATTATCACAGTTGGCTCAGAACCCCTATTAGACAAAAAACCCTTTAGTAATCTGAAACGAAATTCATAGACAATATAATTAACCTACCTATATAACCTACCTATACAACCCTAATGCTTTATTAGTCATAAAATGAAAAATTAAGGAATATGTAAATGTTTAGGGCAGATTTAAAATGAGGTAATTGGCTGAATATAGAATATACACTGTATATGGAATAATGGGGTAAATGGTGTCTCCAGTAATATGTAGAATATCACCACAACACAGCAGCAGTGATGCAGACTGACAGCTGTGTGCTAGATTGGTGTCATAAACAGAATGAGTGCTGTTGCTCGACTTTCTAAAATGTTAAACAACTCTTGGCGACACTGTGATAAAACAAACTCTTAAGTTTTCGTGTTTAACATTCAAGTTGTAACCCTGATGGTACATTGAAGACTGAGTGGAATGCAGAATGATTCTCGCACGTGGACTTTGGCCCTAATATTGCAAGAAGACACTTTCTGGAACCCACCAACCTATGCCGGTAGTGCTTCTAGGCATTGTTACAAGTAGATTTCCAGGGAAAACATGTAAGGGACACACTATAGATCAGAGTAGAAATGTTAGATCAATTGAAGGCAAAAAAAGATTGATTTCGCTGATGTTGAGTGTCATCTCATATATTCCCACATAGTGCCTGTAAGTAGTACAGACATTCACAACAAAGTTAAATTAAAGGTTACCTGCACTAATTCTTGTTGTGTGTCTAGCCCTGAGGAGTCTGATTATTTCAGTTCAGGATAACTCTAATTGTAAGGTTAAGGTTTCCTTGGGAAATCTTGCTCAGTTCCTTAGGCACTGGGGAAAATTTATACTAGTGACTTCAAAGTACATTTAAAAAAAGAAAACAAGAACTTTCAATCAATTTTTTTCCTGGACTTTCAGTGAAATACCTGATTTATATTTTTGGATATATAGAAAATTTTGTCATTCTCTTTAGCTGTTTTCTTTTTAAATTATTGGCTCTTATAGTTTACCATCCTATACTGAATGAGGCCAACTTTGATTTTTTTTTTCAGTTATTCATTCTAGTTAATTTGCCATACTTTTTGCTGATGGCAATATTCCCGCTAGAAATCAAAGTTATATTCAATAAAAAAAAAGAAATCAAAGTTAAAATTAGTTAATCTAGAAAATGGTTAACTGAGAAACAAAAAGAAATTTAATTAGTATAATAAAGGTTGCCTTTATGAAAGTGTAAATGACTTTTGTTTCTATGCTACATGAAGGAAATAGGGATTTTTCTCTGTGATCTGATTCTCCATTTCCACAACAGCCTGATAAAAACAGCAAAAATTATTTTGTAAAACACATTAGTGTTCTTAGAAACCATTCATATGGGGCACCTGGGTGGCTCAGTGGGCTAAAGCCTCTGCCTTTGGCTCAGGTCATGATCCCAGGGTCCTGGGATCAAGCCCCGCATCGGGCTCTCTGCTCAGCGGGAAGTCTGCTTCTCTTCCTCTCTCTCTCTGCCTGCCTCTCTGCCTATTTGTGATCTGTCTGTCAAATAAATAAATTTTAAAAATCTTAAAAAAAAAGAAACTATTCATATTACATAGCTGCATTTAATGTAAATTAGAATTATTTCACCAAATCAATTTCATATAGCAAATAAAGATGGTTGAAGAATGAGTGAAATATGATCAGTCATATTTTATTGTTTTTCATTTTGACTTTTATTGAAGTCATTAGACTTCAAATTTCTTAATCACTTTTAAAAAATTCAGTTTAGATAAAATATGGTTATTTTATTAATTCATCAAGCAAAAATGAAACATTTTGGGAATAAGACTTTATAGTGGAATTTGTAGAATATCCCAGAATCATAGCTTTTAGGCAAGACATAATCTGTGTGTGTGTGTGTGTGTGTGAATGTGAATGTCATGTGTGTTCCATAAAATAATAAGGTGTATGCCTCTATGAATATGTGAAATTATGTGGCTTATTGTTATGAGATTTGAGATAAGGGAACTATAAAGTAGGATTGCTTAGCGAAAGATTAAAGAAGAGAATAGTGAATGATGGATTAGCAAATGATGAGCATGGCTTTCAGCAGGGACTGGAAGGAAATGATGGATATGCACTGGTGAGAATACTAATATGATGCTGCAAACTGAGAAAAATATGGAGAAAATAAGGCAGTCCAGAACAGAACATGTAAGAAAGGTTGACCTGTATTGGTAAAACTTTGTTAATGAGGAATTGAAAAATGCTTAAAATTGTGAATGATGGGAGAAGGAACAGACTGTTGATTTTATGTCCTAATATTCAGGTGACAAAAATGTAAAAATGTTCCAGAAATGCTGTAGGTTAGAGGGTGGTGTTACAAGAGCTATAGTGGAAGTCGTTTTTTGGTATTGGAAAAGGGCAAGGTTAGAGGGAAGAGTTATAAATCTGTTAAATAGTTCAGTTATAAGGTGACCAAAAATTAGGTAATTAGACTAGTGGAAAAAAATATATAGATAGATAGATGGTATAAATTGAATGTGATAATGAAAAAATTTTAAAGTGCACATATATAATGTTTGTGTGATATATATGTATGTATTATTTAACCATTTTAATCAGTTTTATTAAGTGTAAATTAAAGCAAATATTACCTTCCCAATTATTTCACAGTATATGACACCGATTTTACTTTTTAGGGGGAAAGTGGTGGGGGGAAGGATTCTGAATTATAAGATAAAGATCTTTAAATTATTTTGAGACATGGTTTTAGAAATGCAAACAAATCTAGATAAAAATTTCCATAATTTAATGCTACTATCTCATAGGTTTCTACTGAATCAGCATAAACCGCATTTGTTAAATTAACCATATATCCTTATGAAGTGAATAGAATAAAGAATTGAATTAGCTACTGGATTAGCAATCATTTGCTTGCAGATTCAAAGATAAATTTATTGTAGGCAAGCAAGAAAACATTTATTCAGTTTATAATATACTTGTTTACGTGTGGACTTAAGGTTTATTTATTTATTTTAGAGAAGGGAAGAGAGAAAGAAGAGCACAGGCAGAGGGAGAGGGAGAGAGAATCTTAAGCAGGCTTCACACCCAGCACAGAGCCCAACGCCGGGATTGACCATGATCCTAACATCATGACGTGAGTGGAAATCAAGGGTCAGATTCCTAACTGACTGAGCCACCCACGCGCTTCTGGATTTAAAATTTGAATTGTCCATGTCCTTAACTATTTCCAGGAATCATTTATTCTATTTCAGTTTAAAATAGAAGTACTTTAGGGGTGCCTGGGTGGCTCAGTTGGTTAAGTGTTTGACTCTTGATCTCAATTCAGACGTTGATCTCAGGGTCCTGAGTTCAAGGCCCATGTTCAGCTCCATGTTGGGCATAGAGCCTACTAAAAAACAAAATTAATTAAATAAATAATTAAGTCAGTAAATAGTTTTAATAAATAAATAGACAAGTATTTTAGTCATAGCTAATAATCATAATTGTACATTTTCATCTTTTGTCTAATAACTTTGAAAATAATTTCATCACAATAACTAAATAACAAAATAAAGACCAGACTCTTCCCAGTTTGCATGGAATAAACTGATCACTTTTTTTTTTTTAAAGATTTTTATTTATTTATTTGGCAGACAGAGATCACAAGTAGGCAGAGAGACAGGCAGAGAGAGGGGGGAAGCAGGCTCCCTGCTGAGCAGAGCGCCCAATAAGGGGCTCGATCCTAGGAACCTGAGATCATGACCTGAGTAGAAGGCAGAGGCTTTAACCCACTGAGCCACCCAGGCACCCCTAAACTGATCACTTTTAATTTGAATTAACTCCTGTAGTAACAAGGTGTGCTCTGAGAGGAAGAAAATCCTCACTTTTCTAAAATTCAATAATTTCCAAAAAAAATTCTAATATACAACTGTATAGGTGTATTTATTAGACCTGCACCGTACAATCCAGTAGCCACCAGCCACATTTGGCTCATTAAATTTAAATTGATAAAATTAAATACAATGAAAAATAGTGTGCATTTGGGGTGCCTGGGTGGCTCAGTGGGTTAAGCCTCTGCTTTCAGCTCAGGTCATGATCCCAGGGTCCTGGGATCGAGCCCCGCATTGGGCTCTCTGCTCAGTAGGGAACCTGCTTCCTCCTCTCTCTCTGCCTGCCTCTCTGCCTACTTGTCAAATAAATAAATAAAATATTAAAAAAAAATAGTGTGCATTCATCTCTTACTGTGGAGCACAAGAATGTTATTTGAGTACTGTTTGATCTTTTTAGAGTTTACTTGTATTAGAATTTTAATTTTGAAACCCCATACCTTTATCAACTATCAAGTATTTTCTAAGATCCTCCTAGGTAAGCACTTTTGCTGGACAGTAAAAGTAAGCATTTTGTATTAATCCAGTAAATGCTGTGAATCTCATAAGACATTATATTCGTTTAAAAGCTTCTTACTTGTAAAAGACATTGAAGTTTTCAGGAACTTGCTAGTGAAAGAGACCCTGAAATGTTCAAGAAAGTTTTAATGAGTTATTCATTCCCATGTGGATTGAAGGTCAATAAATAAGACAGTACAGTAAGCATTCATTCTTAATCTTGACTACAAATAGGACAAGAGGAGGCAGAGGGCACAAAGATACTATTGAATAAGAGATTTTAGTTAGATGTAAGGAAATGTTTCCTGGTGTGGAAAGTAATTGCACATTGCAAGGATTTATTGAGTGAGGTTGTGGGATTTTTGGAAATCTTTAAAAATAGAATACATTTCGATCTCTCTAGGGAAGTATGTGATATGCCTACAGGCATTGAGTGTGGGGATGAATTAGATTCATTGCCATGGTTTTTTCACACCAACAGTTCTATGAATCTGTAGAGGACAATAAAATTGGATAATTCTCACTGTGTTCTTCAGGGAGTCAGGTTTCCCGACTGCTTTTTCTAACAGTGAATCAGTGCCAAAATATTACCTTACATTCAACAACTTTTCAAATACAAGAAAGAAAAAAAAACCTGAAAAATATGAAATGCTTGTGTTTTGCCATTTTAAGAAGCAGTGTTTCTTGAGGTGGATTAGCATTTCCTCTCCTCTAGGAAAAATGAAATGATTTGGGTCCTAGTGAAGGCAATACTATTGGGAAATCTTGAATTCTTATTAAGCCACTGATTGGAAGGAAAACTGTATTTACTGAGATTTGAAAATACATATGAAAAAATGATCCATGCCTTTAATCTGGATAACCAAATTAGTTTTATACACGATAAGCTCTCTTTTTTACTTTGTGTGAAATAGTCCATTAGAATTACACAAGTTCGGTGTTGTAGCCACCCGGAATTTGATCCAGTATTCCAGTGCTCAAGCCTGAGGGCTGTGCTGGAAACGAGGCAGGAGGCACCCAGGTCAGAGCCACAGAGAATCAGGAAGTCGGGAAGTGGCCCAAGTACACTCACTAGGGAAGCACCAGAAGAAACTGGAGGGAGAGAAAAGTGGGACAAGAAAGCTGAGCTTGCTGCCGGGAGGATGACATAGCAGCATTAGAGTTGCAGGGAATCTAGTCCCATATTCTGTACATCAAAGAAGAAATCCAAAGCCGCCCCTCGTCTGAAAAGCCAATGACTATTTTTTCATCCCTTGATGTAACTCCTAGCTCGGTTTAAAATGGAGCAGAAGCAGGTCAGCCTGAGTCATACTCACGAGGCAAACTTTGGGGGAACCAGGAGTCAAAGGCTGGAGGCAGATGGCATTCTACGTCTGCAGAAAACAGTTTGAGAATAGCCACCAAATAAACTAAGAAAAATAAGAAAACTGACACGGGAAGAACACTCTCAAGGGAGAAGGGTGGGTGAGGAAGTCAAGATAAATTATCTCTGCAAAGCTTCCCCCAAGAGAATGTTCTTTTGATAGGCGGCCTGAGGGAACAGATAAAGCCCCTGCTTTGGGGTGAGACAAATGCAGTTTATTCTCAAGTCCGTTCTCACGCTGTGTGATTCTGAGCAAGATACTTACTCTCTGTTTCTTCATCTGTAAAATTCCAGTAATAATTCTTATCTTCCATTATTGTATTTAAAATCAAACAGTTACTATGCTTGATAATGCAAACGAGAGTATTATTCTGTTGAAGTTTTTCAGTGGGTGGAAGCTGCATTCATTCATTCAGTAATTGCTTCATTCCTTTAGTTCATTCAGTAAATATTTCTTGAATATGCACAGAATGCCATAGAGGGGTAGAGGCAGAGTATACAACCAGGAGATCAGTTTATTGGCTGTGAAGTTACCTGATCACGATTAAACTTTCCTTAGAATATAGATTATTAGTGGTAAAGTGGTAAAATTATTAGCTGTAGAGAGGATGGACCAAGATTTATGTGAGGTTGAGAAAGTTGTGTATTTGTTTGTATTGGGTTAATAAGTGTTTCAGGCACCTCAATATCTATGTGTCCCTAATTATTCCCTTTAGAGAGATTTCTTCTCTGGTAATAACACTTCAGCCAGTCCTACAGGAATTGAGAAGCTACTAAAGACTTTAGTGTGTGTGTGTGTGTGTGTGTGTGTGTATCAGAATTTATGTAGGAAAGCAGAACCACCATGAATAATTTAGACCAGGGCATTTATTTTATTAGATTAAACCTCACACAGTTGTAGGAAACCCTGGGAATATAAATGCTAATTAATGGTAAAGTAGTGTGGAAATCTGCTACGTGTGCATGTGTCAATGGGAATGGAGTCATGGTAGACCAGCTGGGTAGCTGCAGACATAAAGCAATGATACAGTGATACAATGAGGACAAACTTGAACCCACATGGACAGACTCCAAGCTGCTAGGACAAACTACAAGTCCCACGTGTCTGTCACCAAACTCCATGTTGCTGGTGATCTGCAGAAGAAGCTGGCGGTCTTCACCAGGGATCTATAGCGGCCCATCACCCAGGACGCAGAGGAACAGAAAGAGGATGAGGAGAAGGGTGAATTTGGTTGAACTACCAGTTTGGCTGCTTTCCCATGCCAGTAATGTGAGCCACCAGATCAGCCATAATGTGAGTGAAAGGCAGGGTTCCTGGGGCCCTGCGCAGACCTCGTGAGGTTACTGACTGATGCTTTACCTCTGCCTTTCAAGTAATTGGGTATATTCCTGTGTGACCATTCTAGCCAATACCAACCTTGAGAAGAGGGAAGACCTGTGGTATCACTACCCTCGGGGAGCAGCTCTGCGCAGTGTGATTTCGTTTAACCCCTTCTGCACTGGTGGTTCTTAATAGGACATGCAGGGAGGCTTTGGGAAGAGTAGAGCCCGGTGAGCAAGGCGAGGCGTCCAAGAATCGCTTGGGGAACTTTTTCTAACTGCTTACGTCTGCTTCTGTTTCTTCGCTTCCCAACACCCTGAGATTTTAATTACAGATTTTGATTTAGAGGAAGGGAACTCGTTCTGCTGCTGCTGAGAAATCACAGCATAGCAAGTTAGCAACACTGGTGTAAATGTGCTCCATTCATTGGGTAGCTCTATGTGGAATGAAGATGAGAACCACTGTTTTATATTCTATAGTTATATTTGTTTCTTTTTACTAATGGATTCTTGGCTCCTTAAAGACAGGAAGGGAGTCTTGTATAGCTTTTCTTCTGTGCTGCATACTCCCCCACAACTTATGGAGTGTCTTGTTAGGCAATAACTCTCAGCTCTCAAACTCAGGTTCCCTCAAGGGCCAACATACAACCCCAATGTGAGACCGAAAAAGATGGTGGAGGCTGAGTACTAGAAAAAGAGTAGGCATTACCTAACCTAACACCATTCAGTGAGATGGGGGGAGGGAAGCCGGAGAGGGGATAGAGAGTGAGAGAGAGATTGGTAGAGGAAGAGAACAAAAAAAACACATATGCCATTGCTACGTAGTATGGTTGCAGCTGGGAAACTGGATACACCATTTGCCATCATGGCTGGGAGAGTGGCAGACGTTGCCGTTTTCATAATGACGTTCATGAGCAATACAGATACCTAACAGCTTTGACAATAACCCTGTAATGGAAACTAAAATGAAAATGTTTTAATACTTCAATGAGGTAGCATATGACCTACTGAAGAAGACCTTTTTTGCAACTTATTGATATAAGTTGGAAGAAAAATAAGCATATTAATATATAGCTTTGCTTGTTATTTCTCCCCAACTAATAAAATATTAGGAATTTAATAACATTAAAAATGTGATTGTGTGGGGCTCCTGGGTGGCTCAGTTGGTTGAGCATCCAACTCTCGATTTTGGCTTAGGTCACAATCTTAGGGTCATTAGATCAAGTCCTGAATCAGGCTCTGCTCAGGGCATGGAGCCTGCATAAGATTCTCTCTCTTCCTTTTCCTCTAACCCCCTCCCATCTTCTAAAAAAAGTGTGACTGTGATTTGGTATTGAATAAAATGTCATCTATTATGATTAAATTACTAAAAGAGTTAATGATTCAGAATTATTTATGCTCCTACAAATTATGTCGTGATAAACACTTTTCATAAATGCTAACGCATAAAACATTTCATTGCATTTTTTATTTTACAAACAACATTTACTAGGAAAGTATATTCTATACTAGTTCTTTTCTTTTTAAGATTTTATTTATTTATTTATTTGAGAGAGAGAGAGAGAGAGAGAGAGCATGAGCATGGAGGAGAGACAGAGGGAGAAGGACAAGTAGACTCCCCTCTGAGCAGGGAACCCAATGTAGGGCTCGATTCTAGGACCCTGAGATCATGACCCAAGCCAAAGGCAGACGCCTAACCAACTAAGCCACCCAGGTGCCCTTATACTAGTTCATTAATTCATTTTCTTTTTCTAGTTCAAATTAAGCATTTCAAATGTTAAAGTATTAACATCAGAAAACTAGATGAACACATTTTAAGAGAAAGTAAAGTATGGTTCAGAAAAGTCTGCCATACCTGGGATAGAGAAATTCAGAGAACACCTTACTTTCAGTTCTAATAAATAGTTTTGAATTTCTTTTTAACTTGCTGTAGGTCCTTCCCATGCATTTCATTGTGCAGATCTCCCCTGGCAGTAAGAGACAGTATTAAACTTTCATTAGTAATAAACCAGGAATGACAGTTGGCACAAGGTTGGTGATTTGGAACTCTTTGCTGATGAACAAGTAAATGAGTGAATAAAGAAATAAATGATCGATTTCTACCCTTTGATGATTTACCTAGTATTCTTTTCCAAGGTAAACTATTTGGTAGTCAGTTAAGAAAATAAATAACTGGGAGTTCTGAGATCTGCACGCATGATTCACTTTATACTTAACACAAGATTCCACTAGTCTTTTTTTATATATTAAAGACTCAAATATTTCACTCATATATTCATTCAGCATTTTTCTCATTTCCAGGTAGATGCTGTTTTTCCTTGTCAAGTTGTGTTAATGACCTATAAATCAGTCCTCATCTGTAGGAGGAAATGGATTTATAGTGTTGCAAAACTAATGTTGGCCACAAAAGTCAATACATTGCCTACCATCTATAAGCGATTTATATAAAAAATTGATGTTAGTAATTATAGCCCAATCTATATCATAAATAAAAGGATAAAAAATTGAACAATTAAAAAGAAATTACTGGCAGTGAAACCTACCATTGATAGTGTTTTTAGAACATGAAAGTGAGTGTATTTTATGAAAGCAGTGAGGCGCATACAGTGGAAGAAGAATAAAGCCTTAAGGGTCCCTGAACTGGTGTGCTCACTCACTCACTCACTACTGACATTATATTCATCAGGGTTCTTAGATGCAAAAATAGAGAGCAATGATGGGTTCTAAACATAAAAGGAAATCTTTGGAAGAAAATGATTAGCTCATAGAATTTAGTGAAAGACTGGAAAATTGGCTAAAACTACAGACTCAGGTATGGTGAGGAAGGTAAAGCATCCACTTGATAAAGCCATGCCCCTGAAAGAGTGACTAGAATGTTCCCACTGCCGATACAGGATCACACAGGGACCCCACTGACTCTGTTGGCGTTGACACCATGTGTGAATGATGCACTGCAGTTGCTGTTGTAGTCGCTTCTCCACTGCCTTCAATTCTTTGTATCTCTTGCTCTAGATTCAGAGTCCTAGGTGATGTCTTCCATTTGGTGACTTGAGTCACATGTTTATGCTCTGATACCTGGAGTCAGGGAGAGCAGTTAACTGGAATGTTCATGTTCTGCTGTGAGAGGGAAGACCCTCCCTCTAACCAGAACATGTAGGAAGCTAGTGTCTCCAAAATTAGCAGGAATATGTATGTATCAAAATGATTATTGAGCACTAGCACCATTAAAAAGCTATTTGATCGGGGCACCTGGGTGGCTCAGTGGATTAAAGCCTCTGCCTTCGGCTCAGGTCATGATCTCAGGGTCCTGGGATCGAGCCCCGCATCGGGCTCTCTGCTCAGTGCGGAGCCTGCTTCCTCCTCGCTCTCTCTCTCTCTCTCTGCCTGCCTCTCCGCCTACTTGTGATCTCTCTTTCTGTGTCAAATAAATAAATGAAATCTTTAAAAAAAAGAAAAAAAAAGCTATGTGATCTAAGAGGGCGAATCATTGCATTTCTCTGGGTATGATTTTCAAACTAGCAAAATAAAGGCCAAGAAACTGGTCACGTCTACCTTAAAGCCAAAAAGTTTTAAAAGTTTTAGTTCACTTAGAACAATAATGCAAACACCAGTGCAAACAACAATGTTGAATAAGGATCTGAACGGGATGGGGGGCGGGGGTTGAAAATGAGAGAGTAGGGAAAAATTTTATGCTAGCGAGTATCATAGATGGAAAAGGGTGTTTATGGGTAACTTGGGGGGTTAGTTAGCTCTGTTTCTGCATCAGGTGTGCTATTCACCACATCCATGCATACCATAATAACAGCTAGATATTATTACTTTTAAGGCAAATTTTCACAAGAGCGAAGAATAGGATGAGAAAATTGGGGAATAGCAGGAAACAGACTATATGTGACATAACGTAATAATTTTTCTGGTTATCTACAACAGAAAATGGAGCAAACTATATTGTGGAGTGTGAGGAAAAATACTCTAGAAATTAGTGTGGAGTTTGGGGGAAAACACTATAGAAAATTTTTTTTTTAAAGATTTTATTTATTTATTTGACAGGGGGTAGGGGGGGAGTACACAAGCAGAGGGAGAAGCAGGCTTCCCGCTGAGCAGGGAGTCCAATGTGGGGCTTGATCCCAGGACTCTGGGATCATGACCTGAGCCAAAGGCAGACGCTTAATGACTGAGCCACCCAGGCACCCCTAAAAATTCTCTTGAAAACAAAGCCACTTATGTAGCAATTTAAGAGAAAGGTATCTCATTTTCTCATAATACCATTATATGGTGTTTCATAATTTTTCCTGTCTTTCAATATAGTTTTCATCTGTCAGAAAAAACTACCATTTTTCAGATGCCTTAGAAAGTCCAAAGGTTAGGATCAGCATAGAAGTACTTCGGTATTGGGGCACTTGGGTGGCTCACTCAGTTAAATGTCTGACTCTTGATTTCGGCTCAGGTCATGATCCTCAGGGTCTTGAGATCGAACCCTGAATCATAAATTAAAAATTCTCTCATCTTTAATATATGTAATTCTATCACACCACTCCCACTCCCTACTTCAACAGGTCATCAACGTGCACTATATGCAAAAGTTGCATTGAGTTGATATTTCCTACAAATAAAGTCACTTGTTAAGAGCTAGTTGTTAAGAACTAGCTGAAAACAGGAAGTTAAATGTGTAAGAAACACAAATGTTCATATATCTATTTGGATACAAGCTTTTTCGTTGTCTCTTTTGGAAGAGAAATGCAGATAGGATAGATCTCTGAGTGTATTACACATTTATTCTTAAAGGTTTTATTTATTTATTTCAGAGAGAGAGACAGAGAGAGTGCACAAGCGAGAGGAGGGACTGAGCAGGGGAGCCTGATGTGGAGCTCAGGGATCCCGGGGATCAGGAGCTGAGCTGAAGGCAGACACTTAACTGACTGAGCCACCCACGCACCACACACATGTATTCTTAAATTATACACATAATTTTTACACATAACTTTTATTGGTTATTTATAGTTGTACTATTATAATTCAAATACATGGTCCCATATCTAAAAATCCTTAAAGACATGTTCTGGAATTTATAAATAGAAAAGAAATATAATGCATATACCATGTTTTATATAACACCCTGACGCACTTGAGCAGCAACCAATAATCAAACATTTCTAACAGAAATGTATTTAGTATTCACAAATAAACATTGCATTTGAATTTCTGCCATGTACATGTACTACTCTTAAAATCAAAATACTAATAAAAAATATTTCTTTAGAAAATAAAACTTTGATGTTTAAATAAATAAATAAAATACGATAGTTTCACATCAAGTTAATGGCAAGTTTGTTTCCCAAATTAGTTCAGACCAGGTTTTACCATCAAATGAATTAGAAAACAAAACCTGCAGTTAAGAGATCTTTTGGATTTTAGCTATGTGCATGAGGGATTCTGAACATGGGGTGTTTTGCCTGACTTGAGACCCCCTCACTGTGGCAACAGCTTTTGGGTTGCTTCTATTTCAAGTACATGTTTTGCTTGGAAGTTTAATGGTGTCTACATGCCACATCCTTTGCTGGACATGGTTGCTTGGCCCACCTGGGAAAATTTAACTCCATCTAGGACAAAATCCTTCCTTGGGATTTTTAAGTTAGTGCACAAAGGATTGAGTTGTTGTCACTTTCTCCCTGTGGCAGAGGTTTGAGAACCACTAGGAGCCATGTTTCTTGGCTTGTGGAAATAGTTTGGCTACATGGAGAGAGAAGGGAGGGCACCTATATGGAGATGCAGTGAGGCCGCATGAAGAGGGCCCTGTCAATATTTCTTCTATGTCTTCTTGTCTTCTTGTTCCTGAGCATTCCATTTCAACCCTCTCCTTTTCAGCAGGGTTCCATGGATTTAACAAACCAATATATACCCATTTACCTATAACCATTTGAGTTGGGTTTCAGTTCTTTTTATTCGAAAGAGTCCTAACCAAAAATGGAAATTTTTTGTTGTTGTTGTTGAGCTGCAAGCATCCATTTTGATACTGAGTACTTCCATTTAACTTAGAGTCCTGGAGAGTAACCCAGGTGCCCATTAATGCTCTCCATCTCTAAATGGCGTGCCTGTTGGATCATAGGTAATGCTGTGGTAACAAATGAGCTCTGAAATCCCCTTTGCTTAACACAGTAAAAGTTGATTTCTTGTTTATAGTACCTCTAGGTCCATTTGCAGAGAGCTCTGCTTCACTTGGTCACCCATGGCCCAGACACTCAGAGGTCCCAGCATCTTTTACCTGCACCATCTGGGGAGTGTGGCCACCTCCTCATCTGGAGAAAAACTGAGGGAACTGAGGAATTAGAGCTGGCATTGAAGTGCTTGTGCCACAACTGACACACACCAGTCCAGTTTCGTCCTTTCCTATACATCTTTTGATCTAGATTTAAAGGGTAGTTGAAGGGAATTTGGGGAAGGGGGTGAGTAAATTGTGAAAACATTTCTAGGAGGATTTCTTTCTTCCTTAATCACTAGTTTTATTTTGCTTCAAGCATGTTGCTGGAGTATAATTATTTTGAACCTTTTAACATGGCGGATGAGCTAGCTGAGTTTCTTATTCTACAAGAACAAGGAAAACAAGTATTACTAGTGAATGGAAAATACCATTCTCTCATATAACACTTTAGTTTAAGTAGTTGTAAGAAAGTGCTCTCCTTCTAGAATACATTAACCTGTACCAAATCATTAAAAAAAAAATTCTGGCAAATCCTTTTGTTCCTGAAGAAAACTATTTAAGCATTCAATCAATTAATATAATGGTTTAAAATAGAACATTATTTTGGTGGCACGGTTTCAAAACAGAAGGATTAGAGACATTCAGATACTGAACATTCAACACAAGCTATGATTTCAGCAGGGAATCTTATTTGGCCTTTCTTCATTTTAATTCCATCAATTTCAAATTTTATTAACAGAAATGGGACACAAAAAATTCCAACAGTGATGCTTTACAAAGCCCTGCAAGGTTTGAATAACTGTGGTCTTTGTCACCGTTTTGTTTCTAAAGGTGCGTATTTATATACTTTTGCTAGGATGAATGACTCAATATTTCTCCCAGTGGGCATTGAAGAATTAAGTTTTAAAAGACAGTGGTTATTTAGTTTCATTGTGTATATGGGAAATTCCACTTATTTCACTTGGTTATGAGTATAAGTTTAGGTCAATAAGAAGACAAAGATGAGTTACCTCACTTTTTGAACCCACCACTGAAATAATAGAATTATCAAGAAAAGGAAGTTTTTACTTTTACAGATATGAAAGGTGTTTTCAGAATGTTAGAATGAGAAATTACACACACATACATACACAAAGTGGTGTTTTGTGTTTGAGCATGTACGGACCATGAGCCTTGTGAATGGGGAGCCAAATGATTTGCTCAGTAAAATTAGTGTTTTGGAGTGGTAAGGGACACTTACAGGTATAAGGACACCAAAGAGAGTTACAAGCTGGGAAATAGTAAGTGTGCTCTAAAGGGATATCAATGTAGAATCTCCTATATAGCTAGATGTGGGTGGTTAGCTCCACGTGTTAGAACTGGAATAATTGGGAACCTGGGTGGCTCAGTGGGTTAAAGCCTCTGCTTTCGGCTCAGGTCATGATCCCAGGGTCCTGGGATCGAGTCCTGCATCGGGCTCTCTGCTCAGCGGGGAGCCTGCTTCTCCCTCTCTCTCTGCCTGTCTCTCTGCCTACTTGTGATCTCTGTCTGTCGAATAAATAAATAAATAATCTTAAAAAAAAAAAAAAGAACTGGAATAATTACACAAAGTACAGATATAGAGGTGGTCAGAAATATTTTCAGTACTGTAAATGAGCAAACTTGTAGAAGCCTGGCAGAGGGATGGGGGCAATACAATTTGTTTACTTTGAGTGTTAGAAGGTGAGGGTTGCCATATAGACAATTGGTATGGAAAACCTCAGATTATCAGAGATTCCAGGCAGAGTTGCCTTGTTCCAGAGAAATGAGAGAGAGAGATGGTTTCACTAATGAGATGATTATTATTATTTCTGGGTAAAAATACTTGAGAAGTGCTAGTCCTGAAAGATTAAATAACACGACCTGGTCTGTGATGTTGAGAACAAGAATTAAAGGTGTTACTCCCTTTTCTTCATGGTTCATTTCTGTCATGCTTCTTTCACAGAAGCCCATTGATCTTGCATTATGTGTAGTTTCTTAAAAGTCATCCAGAATCTCTATACCAGTAGGTATAGGGTTTTCCAATTCCCTATTAAAGGAAAGTTTTTCAATTCCCATTTATTCAGTGTTTACTATATGCTAAGAGCTTGGCTAAACACATTAATAAATTTAATGTTATCGGATTAAGCATATTTATGGTAATAGGCATTGAACATTATTTTATTCCTCACCATGAAATGTATCTGTGGGCAATACCTTAAAAAAGGAGATATTTAGAGATTTTTAGGTAAGATGTAGTGATTTTCAGTGGTATTTAATACCTCCCATTCTTCTTCCCACCAACCAACCAAAACAAACAAACAAAAAACAACAAAACTGCTCATAACTTATTAGTTCCATATTCTATTTCTATATTGGGTCTCTTTATGATTGTGACAGCAACCATAGAGAAATAAAGCAATGTAAGATCCGTAGAGCTCAAATTTAGGAAAAATGGAGAGCAAATTTATAGTAATCATACATATGTATATAGAGGAAACATCTTACATCTTATTTAAGTGAACTTACTGGACGCTGAAATCCAAAATCCTAAGGAAACCAAATTCTGTAACACTATCTCGTAACATTAAAAAAAATTAAAGATGAAAAATCTTTAGGTTCATCAGCAGCTTGGAGAACTGTACTTTTTTTTAAAAGATTTTATTTATTTGAGAGAGACAGAGTGGAGAGAGAGAGTGCACACAAACGGGGGAGGAGCACTGGGAGAGGAGCAAGCAGACTCCTTGACGAGCGTGGAGCTTGATGTGGGACTCAGTCCCATGACCCTTTAGGTCATGACCTGAGAGGAAATGAAGAGTCAGATGCTTAACTGACGGAGCCACCCAGGCACCTCAGGGAACTGTTCTTAATGGTAAACCCTTTGAAGATGTTTGCCCTAATGGACAATGTTCCTGAAAAAAATTAAAATTGGCAAATTTTAATTTTGGCGAATTCAGTAAACACAGTAAGAATTCAGTGCTCTGGAAGATGATAATGACACTGAATGCATCCAGCTTACAAGCTATCTAACAGCCATGGTTAGCAGTAGGAAGTCCTGGCCAGAGCATTAAATCTTCTGTGTGAATTTTAAAAACATAAGAAATAGAAAACAAAACAAAAAAATAAAAAACAAAACAAAACAACCAAAAAACCAAGATGTTTAAAGTACTTGGCAGCAACTGAAGTAGATTATAGATGCACCCTACTAAAGATTTCAAGATTAAAGGAAGAGTAACAGCAGAGACATGGCATCTCTTGATTGCTAATGGAGGATGCCCTTTTCAGATCCACACAGCAAATAAAATACTGGACCCATCTTTGTGAACAGTCATGACCGGAATCTACCGCTATGGAAAAAGAAAGGCCGGATACCGGTCTTCTGAGAACCGTGGGCAATGCAGGGCAGACACTGACCTACACTTAGTCGATCATAAGCTTCCTCCTAGTGTTTATTTAATCTGTGTATGTCCTTAGGAAACAGGAACAGATTCAAACCTATTTTGCATGTGGCAGCAGCAGCAGCAGCAGCTGGCTGCATACAGGAGCGGACATGGGAGCAAAGGAACGAGAAGCAGTTTAAACAGTGTTTGTGAGGTCATCTTGGCTGTGGTTCTAACCATCAGACTTCCTCTGGTTTCTGAACATTTTCAAGCTGGAATCACCCTCATTCCCACTGATTCGATGAGCTACCCATCACCTCTCTGCTGGGTAATTTTCTGCTCAAGATATCCAGGGTATTTTCTATTATTTGTCGTCAAGGATCTTGACTGCAACCCGCATAAAATACCCAAATACTGTTTCCAATACAAATTGTCTTCGTTTTCTCTGTGAGCCAAATTTCTAATTAACCATATGACTCTTTATTATTTTGAGCTTCTTAACATTTAAAATTATAACAACCATATTTTTACTATTTACAATCTGGAAGAAAGCACATAGTGATGTTAAATAAATACTTCTCGAATGAAAAAATGAAGTAGGCATTTTATGCATAATTCAGTGGAAGTTTGATCCCAACTGTTTCAAAAACCAACAGCAATTTTATGAAACACATGGAAGCCCATAACAGGTAGCTATAGAGAATATTACTTGATCACATTTTTGTGAAAATTGAGCACAGGGACGTTAATGGTGCAACAGTGGTATGCAAATGTATGTCACATGCTTTATGAAGGACTATTCATTTCTGATGGCTTTGATCACTTTGCTAATTAATACTGTAATAAACAGTAATGAACATTCAACCTAATTTGCTAAAGTAGATTTAAGTAACTCACAAAGATAGTATCATCCAACAAAGGACTTAGAAAATTTGTAAAGGTAAAATGTGACATCCTTAGCCAAAATGTCTCTACTACTCTGTACTTTGGTCAATGCACCAGAGTCCTGGCTGAGGGAGCCATGAGACTGCCAGCCACCAAGGCTCTAAAAAAGACTAGTGATTTCCATTTTCTTATCTTGCAAACTGGTGGACTCAAACAAACAATAGATGGAGGAAAAGTAACAGTTTCAGAGAAGAGAAAGCTTTTAGGATTCTTTAAAGGAATCCGTAAATATGTTTACAAGTTCAATTACCATACATAATGTATTTGTAGCTGTAAGAAACCCCTTATAAAGGCCACACACCAAAGACCATTTAAAATTTAAATCACTGTAGGATGGCTTATTTTGTCATGGGTAGAGAATTGACTTACAGGCAAGAAACCAGGGATAAAACAGGTGCTTCTTTGCATAGAAAAATGTGAACTAAAGCTCAGTACTGGGAATAGTTTCATTTTACATTTTTAAAAAGATTGGACGAGAGTGCGTGTGTCCGGTATAATTTGTAATTTGGGAGCTAGTCCTAAGGATTTCTAGGTATGGCAGAAATAGTTCCAGTGGATCTCAGTGAAGAGAATAAAATTGTATATGGGTTTTATTGTCAACAAATATAAACTAATTCTTTGGAAGCAGGCAATATGTGTAAGTCTAGGAAGTTACTGTTCAGCTGCCTACATCAGGGCAAGTGCTAGAACATAGGGGGGGCCTATGACAAAGAATAACACAAAGACAGAAATCCAGGTCATGGAGAGGGTGACCCTTATAAGGCAGAGCCTTTCCTGTTGAGGAAGAAGGGTGCTTGGTAAGTTGTCAAAACTGATCCTCAAATGCTAGGAACAAAAGAAATTTAATTAGTGAAATGTGGATATAGCGGAAGAACCAGATCAGTGGAGAAATGGGCCGCGGTTGGAGCAGAACTTACTGCAGATTCACTTTACCCTGATGTTCATGAATTTCTTCATTTCTTATTTATCAAGGTCATCTTCCTATCTTTCTGATTAAAGTTCATGTTAGTTTCTGACCTTGGGGACCGACTGGATCTTACCTTCAGCATCATTGATCCTGGCTAAGAATAGAGTTGTGTAATGGGGAGAGGCATTCAGACAAGCCAGTTTACCCTGCCTAGAGGACTGTAGCAACTTTAGATCTTAGATATGGGGGGCGGAAAAAGTGAAAAAAAGTGAATCTTCCAAAGAGCCACTGAAATGGAAAGAGGATGGTTTGCAAATGAGGAAAGAATGCAAAAATATTCTAAAATATAGTTATTTGAGAATTAAGAGGTATAGTTAATGATATTGTGGGTAATACGGATAGACTAAACATAGACATAGTCTTTAAATCCTGGAATCATTTGTGAAAAAGAATACATCAGTGGATTCTAGATTCTTTGCTTTAAGTCTCAATGAGTGGTGTGTTACAGTCCAGAATTTACTGAAGCCTGGGAGTCTGAATCAAGTGCCCCCAGTCAATTTCACGAGCAGGCAAGTTTGAGATACACTGATGTACAGAGTGGGTGTTAATTTGTGGATCTCAAGACCCTCAAAATGTGGTAGAGCCTAAATAATAAATAGAATCCTGAGAGTTTAAATTAATGGATGGCCTAGTTATATCCATAATGAGTTATTAGGAGAAGCTGCATATATTGCTTTAGCAAACAGCCTTAATGTCTTGAGGTGACATCATTAAGGGTAACTGGTGTTTTGCCACAAATTTTTTTTTTTTTAAGATAATATGACCTTTCCTAGTATCAATCTTAAAAAGAAAGTAGCCAGAAAAATAAATAAATAAATAAATAAGTAGCCAGTTATTTTACCAACAGAGTTTGTTTGGAAATAACAGAGGATTTGCAGTTTGGAACACACAAGCTGTGGTAAACTTTGGCAAGTCCAAGGAGACAAAGGGGAGATCACCTTTTATTAGATTTTAGGAGGAAATTGAGGAGGGTTGTTTTAAACATAGTTTTATTGGAGAAGAAAGAGCTTGAGGTTGTGGCGGTTTCTGTCTGGCAGCACACAGCAGCCCTTAGTGGTTGTTGCTGGGGCAGAAAAGGATTTTCCCTCTTTTTCTTTACAGCAGGAGATAAAATTCTGATGTGAAAAATGCCCACCCTTGTTAGTAATTCTTATCTTCCTTCTTGTCTTATAAGCCTTATCTGGTTTTGCAGTTTTCCGACTCCATTTTTGAAAAAAATTATTTCAGGTATATAGTTACATTTCTCTATTTTGAGTATAATTGGTGCACAATGTTACATTCGTTCGAGGTTCACCACATGGTGATTCAACTTCTCTGTATGTTGTGCTCTGCTCACCACAGGTGTAGTTACCATAAGTCCCCCATATTACACCATTGCAACATCATGGACTATATCCAGTATGCCTGCCTTCTGTTCTCGTGGCTTACTCATTCCATAGCTGGAGGCCTGTGTCTCCCACTGCACTTCACCCATTTTGTCCATCCCCTCACCCCCTTTCCCTCTGGTAACCATCAGTTCTCTGTATTTACAGGTCTGATTCTGCTTTTTGTTCGTTTGTTTATTCATTTATTTTGATTTTTAGATTCCATGTGTGAGTGAAATCCTATGGTATTTATCTTTCTCTGTCTGACTTGTTTCACTTAGTATAATTCTCACTCGATGCCTTTGAAGTAGTGTTTAGCATGGTAGCCTCTTTCTAGAGCATGTTATTTTGAGACGTTCTTATTTGGAAAGGTGAACTTTGTTGTTGTTGTTGTTGTTTTCCTTAATTATCTTGAAACAACTGTAATCAAAAATAGATTTCCACTTAATAGTTTTACCTTCAAGGTAATTGTATTTGTGCTTATATCCCTTAACAGTTTCTTACTTCTCTGTAAACTGCAACATAAATTTTAAAATGTTGTTTAAATAAGTTATATCGTAAAGGCATCTGTTTGATACTATCTTTGGGGTTTTGAACTCAAAGTATTAACATTGGTCATATCTTCATATATTTAATTCTTTGAACACATATAGTTTGTAAATTAGACAAATTCTTATTTTCAAAAATAAATGTGCCTCTGAGAGTTTAAAGCGTTTCTTTAGTAGGTTGTCTTTTTAGATATATAAGAAGAAATAATATATGTACATTTAAAATTCAATTGCATGGACACCAGCATCCCTCTGAGAAGAATAAATGAGCTTGGGGCACCAGAGGACTGGCTTTCATAAAATCTCACGACAGTTGTGGCCGAGTTATATATTTATAAAGTGGACAAAATGCATTACTCACAAACCATAGCTTTTCATAATAGCAAGCAGAGTCTAGACTTACGATAGTCATATGGTACCCACAAGATCTAGCTGACACACAGTGTTGAGATGGTAACTTCCGTCCTTGAGGCATTTCATTTGGCTTTTTTCACTGATCTCCAGAGCAAAATAAAGCCTCTTACCCTGCACTGAGTTCACTATAATATGGAACATGATTACTTTGGCATCAAATTTTCTTGGTTAAGGTGTATCTATACAGTTTGCTCATTTGTTAGGTGTTCACTACCTTCTGTATATCTAGTTTTTGACCCTTTACATCAAACTTCTGATAGTCTGGGAACTTGGATTTCAAGTTCAATTTTGCTCTTGGAAGCTGCCTATTTTTTCAGTACCTGTTCTGCTGTTAGTTGCTGCCTATTTTCTCAGGCTTAGCTCCATGCTCTGTGGGTATGTCCCACATCACTTCCTCATTTAGATCAGGCTTCAACCTGAACAAGGAAACTTACATTTCAGCAGTACATTAAAAAAAAAAGAAAGAAAGAAAGAAAGGAAGGAAGGAAGAAAAAGAAAATTCTAATTGTTTCCATGGGAAATCTCTCTCTAGGAGGCATTGGGAAAATACTTACAACTTTAGTAATCCTCCAGTGGATTGGTTAAGGATGATTATTTAATTATGCTTATTGTTGATAATAACAGTGGTAAGAGAGGTGACCAAATTAGAAGTAGATTAAAGTGTTTTTCATTATCGTAAAAACAATGGTTTAGGAACGCATGGGTGGCTCAATGGGTTAAAGCCTCTGCTTTCAGCTCAGGTCATGATCCCAGGGTCCTGGGATCGAGCCCCGCATCGGGCTTTCTGTTCAGCGGGGAGCCTGCTTCCCCCTCTCTCTCTCTGCCTGCCTCTCTGCCTACTTGTGATCTCCGTCTGTCAAATAAATAAATACAATCTTTAAAAAACAAACAAACAAAAAAAACAATAGTTTATGTCACCTTGACTAAGTGTACAACTTTCACTTCCATACAGTGAGGTCATAGTTATTAAACCCATGCATGAAAGTACTTATAAATAACAAATTAATACTTCCTAGCATTCATATTACTCTGGCAGTATGTTTAAATATATTCCTGATATCAGCTTTAAGAACAAATACAACTTGAATTGAAATGACAATTTAAAGCATTTCCCAAAGGTGATAGCTTATGAATGAAAACATTTCACTAAAACATTTTCGTCTAAAACATTTTTATCCCTTTCTTCAAGATCTATGAAAATATGCCTTTTTTTTTGGTCTAATACTGGTTAGAAGGTTTACATTGAGAATGTTCATGGGTAACCTGATTTCACAAGATGTTTACCTAATTGTATTTCATCCATAATTCCATCCAGTGGTAAGAAATTTAAATACTGGTAGTCTATATGCTTCTCAAAATATCAGGTAACTTACTACTATAGAAAGAAGATGCATTCTATTGTCAGGCCTTGGTTCGAATTCTGATTTTGCTCCTTTTGATGTTATACAGGTTAATTTTTCCAAAGCATTGGTTTATTCATTGGCAAAATGGGAAGAATGATGCCTGTTCCATAGACTCCCTCATTCCTCACTTTCAATCCATGTGTAATTTCTTGCTCTACAATATATGAAAGGGGCATCCTATGTCTGAGATATAAAACCAATATGTTTTCTTTCTTGGGAATGGGTAGCCTGTGTTTGTCTATATTCTATATCAAGAGCCACCCCTGTAGGACCTTTGATTATAGAGAAGATAATCTTTCCACCTGAGTCCATGAGGCCACGAGGCTTCCGGCTCCTAAGAATGAGGGTCAGATGATGTAAGATAAACTTAGATCAGATGGGAAGAAAAATAGAAAAGCTCATTCCTTTTGCTCCTTTAGAGTGTAGGAAAAAAAGAAGCGAGCAGCCAAGCACAAGTCTCTTCCTGTTTAAAATTCTGTAAGTGGAAAGAGGTTGAAGGGAAGCCAAAGGCAGCAGCAGGTAATTGTGTCTTTTATTATAAACTGGGAGGAGACTGCAGCTGCACGGGATAGGCCAGCCTCAATGGCAGGGGTCCAGACAGAGCAGAATGGCAGTATCAGAACATGCTAAGAAAAGAGGGGGTCAAATTAGCCCTCCCAGAGGGCCCTAGAGGGATGCAGAAGTTTCTGCCTGCTCTGTGGTGGGAGGCAAGTGTGCACTGAGGAGCAGTGTGCTCACATCAGAGACTCCATAACGGAGCATGAGGTGCTTCACCTACAGAAGCTGACTGACTGGGCAGCTTTAGCAGGTGCTGATGAAAGATGTGGTTGAAAAAAATAAGAAAGAAAAGATGTGGTTAACTTCAGAAGGTCCACCAAAGTCCCTTAGAGTCAAGGCGAGGCCAAATGAGCAAATCAGTGTGATACATTCGCCCAAGATTCTGTTAAGAACAGATCCCACCCAGAGAAGCCAGGAAGACTCCCTTGAAAGGGAAATCACCAAAGAGAAAGAGAAGACCAATGTACAGCCCAGGCCCTGTGTCCTCTACTCTCCATGACAGCATTTATTTTTTTTTTAATTTTTTATTTCTTTTCAGTGTAACAGTATTCATTGTTTTTTCACCACACCCAGTGCTCCATGTAATCCGTGCCCTCCCTAATACCCACCACCTGGTTTCCCCAACCTCCCACCCCCTGCCCCTTCAAAACCCTCACGTTGTTTTTCAGAGTCCATAGTCTGTCATGGTTCACCTCCCCTTCCAATTTCCCTCAACTCCCTTCTCCTCTCCATCTACCCTTGTCCTCCATATTATTTGTTATGCTCAACAAATAAGTGAAACCATATGACACTTGACTCTCTCTGCTTGACTTATTTCACTCAGCATAATCTCTTCCAGTCCCGTCCATGTTGCTACAAAAGTTGGGTATTCGTCCTTTCTGATGGAGGCATAATACTCCATAGTGTATATGGACCACATCTTCCTCATCCATTCATCTGTTGAAGGGCATCTGGGTTCTTTCCACAGTTTGGCAACTGTGGCCATTGCTGCTATAAACATTGGGGTACAGATGGCCCTTCTTTTCACTACATCTGTATCTTTGGGGTAAATACCCAGTAGTGCAATTGCAGGGTCATAGGGAAGCTCCATTTTTAATTTCTTGAGGAATCTCCACACTGTTCTCCAAAGTGGCTGCACCAACTTGCATTCCCACCAACAGTGTAAGAGGGTTCCCCTTTCTCCACATCCTCTCCAACACACGTTGTTTCCTGTCTTGCTAATTTTGGCCATTCTAACTGGTGTAAGGTGGTATCTCAATGTGGTTTTAATTTGAATCTCCTTGATGGCAAGTGATGATGAACATTTTTTCATGTGTCTGATCAGACACATGAAAAAATGTTCATCATCACTATCAGACAGCATTTATTTTTATTTTTTAATTTTTTTAAAGACTTATTTATTTACTTGAGGGAGAGAGGGAGAGAGCACCAGGGGGGAGGAGCAGGGGGAGGGAGAGAGAAACCCAAGAGACACCATACTGAGAATGAAGTGCAAAGCAGGGCTTAACCACACAACCCTGAGGTCATGACCTGGGCTGAAACCCAGAGTCCACTGTTTAACTGACTGTACCACCAAAGTACCCCTCTACATGAGAGCATTAAAATATCCTTCTTCACCAAGTTAGAGTATCCTATAATATTTTCTATACTTTTATTATTTATATCTTGGTCTTGAATCCACTATGATTTGTGTATATGTGTGTATCTGTATGAAGTGTAGTCAGGATCTAACATTGTATTTTCTGTGTGTATAATAACTTCTTGTTCCAGCACCATTTATTAAAAAGACATTTCTTTCCATATTGAATTATAATGATTCCATTATCAAAAGGTCGGTCTATCTATCTATCTATCTATCTTTCTGTCATCTGTCATTTCTCTATCTGTGGATTCTAATCTATCACAGTGGTCTATTTACGCACCTTCATATAACTCAGTATACCATGTTTATTTATTGCCACAGTGTAAAAAATTAATCTTGTATATCTGGCAGGGAATGAGCCTTAACTACATTCTTTTCCTCCAAATTGAAAAAGTTTCAACTCTTCTTGGCAGTTTACTCTTTTATAAATTTTAGGATTAGACTCTCAAATTTTGTGGGAAGCTTTGCTAAGATTTTGATTAAAATTAATGTCAGTTTGTAGATAAACTCAGGGACAATGGGGATATTTGCAATATTGAGTGTACTTCTCCTCTAACAGCATTGCATGCCCATTCTTACACTCTTCTGTTTCTGGTGTGCTCAAGTCTCTCAGAAATATTTTATGAATTTCCGAAGGACAGCTGGCACATCTTTTTTGGACATCCCTGGGCACCTTATTATTTTGTTGCTATTGTGAAAGGGGTGAGCTTTTACCCCACTTATTATTTGAATCCATTATTTCTGGAATAAAGGCATGCGGTGGCGGAGGGTAACTGTGTCCAGCATCTTTGCAGCTGTCTCACTAGTTCTGATATGTTCCTGATTCTCTGTGATTTTATGTGTAAGCACACTTCGAGTTTACAAATACAGTTTTGTCTCTTCCTTACCAATTTTAATATTAACAGAAGTTTTGATAGATGGATCTTTATCATATTCCTAGTTTTATGGGAAGATTTTTCAAATGTCTTCATTAAGTAATGTGTATACATTTTTGACAGCCATTTTTTATTAAGCTAAGAAATTTTTAACTATCTTTTTCTAAGAGTATTTCCATCCAATAGACATTATATTTTATTCAGTATTTATTTCCTTTTATGAAAAATGTTACATGGCTTCCTTTTTTAACGTATGAAATGAAATGTGGTTTTAGTAGATTTTCTCCTGTTGAATTATACTCTGCTGGCAGCATATCACTTTATCATCTTTTTTTTTTTTTAAGATTTTATTTATTTATTTGACAGAGAGAGAGAGAGAGAGCAAGAAAGAGAACACAAGCAGGGGAAGCTGGAGAGGGAGGCAGGCTTCCTGCTGAGCAGGGAGCCTGAGTGAGGGTGTGATCCCAGGACCCTGAGCTGAGGGCAGATGCTTAAGGACTGAGCCACCCAGGCACCCCACTTTATCATCTTTTTACACTTGTTTCAGGTCCCCATTTCTTAGCATTTGAACTTGTTCTTGACCTCTTCCTCTCCTGAAAATGTACATGGGCATCGCCTCTTGCTTTCCACACTCCTTCTAACTTAAAATGAGAAGTATCCTTCACTGAACTCCTTCACCTTTTTCCTCCATTTCCCCATCTTCCCACTGTCTTGAATGTTGGGCTCCATTAGTTATCCTATTTCATTTTTGATCTACAACTTCTTTTCTACTATTTTTATATTCTCTGCCTCCAAATGTGCCTGTGCCCCTGCTCCCCGCAATTCCTTCAACCTGCACTTACAATTGAGATGGCCTACTGGTTTCTTTATTTACATGAACTCTCTTGAAGGGCCCAGGTGATGAGGACCTCAACTTCTTCTTCATTGGACTAAACTGGACTAAGTTTACCTGTGACCCAATTACTAAGTCAATTGCCCTGTTTCTGTCCTTTATTCAATTTAATCTTGGTGCATCTAACATGATACTGTGCCTTCTTGATACAGTTTTCTTAGTTTCTGTGACATTATTTTTCTTTCATTTTCTTTCTGTTTCATCATTATTTCTTTGGCTTTTTTCCTCCAAACATTAATGAATTTGTACATAGGAAGAAATTAGAAATCATCTTTTGAAACATTAAAGATCTGTTGATTATGTAACTTTCATAGATGGTTGAAAATATAATCTGTCTAATGTGGCTTTTGAATGCTTCTAAATCGTAAATAGATTAGATGATCAAATTAATAGCATCAAAAATTTATTTTCTTTTGCATTAGGGATGTTTCCACTCTTCTTTTTCTCTGTGTAATGATTGGGGAAATCATGCATAAGAATATCAAAATATGAACATGGCTCATTAAAATAGTTACACTTGGGATAGGGATTAAATATATATATTTTTAAAGATTTATTTATTTATTTGAAGCAGAGGGAGAGAGAGAATGATGAAGCAGAGTCCCTGATGAGACGGGAGCCCGATGTGGGACTCTATGCCAGGACCCTGAGATCATAACCTGAGCCGTAATCAAGAGTCAGCCGCTCAACAAACTGAGCCACTCAGGTGCTTCTAAATATATTATCTCTTTTTTCCTTTTTTTTTTTTTTTTAGATTTTATTTATTTGACAGAGAGAGAGATCACAGGTAGCAGAGAGGCAGGCAGGGGTGGGGGGGAAACAGGCTCCCTGGTGAGCAGAGATTTCCCCATGCAGGGCTTGATCTCAGGACCCTGAGACCATGACCTGAGCCAAAGGCAGGGGCTTAACCCACTGAGTCACCCAGGTGCCCCTAAATATATTATTTCTTATCAACATTAAAGCAGCACTAGGACAAAAGAATGCTGCAATGAAGTTTTCTTTATAATTGAAATATGACTGACGTAGCTCTTTTGAAATAGTTATTCTTAAGGTTGTCTTTGATTTTTTTTTTTTTTTTCCTGTGGTCTAACAGCCTCAAATAAGTCTTCATCTTGCAAAATTCTGTACCTAATACATAGTGATGCATAAAGAAAATGTATCAGCTAAGCAGATTGTTCTATGATGGCTTGGATTATCAGACATTTGCAAGTTAAATTCAATATTACTTTATAAATTTAAAGGACTAACTGAAATTAACATAATTTATTTGTTCCTTTAGTGAATAACCAAAATATTAAAAGTTCTTCAAGCTATTTTTATGTTTATTAGGATAATTGTAATTATTCATTTTTATTCAAAAATTAAACGATGTTAAGCATACAGTGTTTGATGAATATAAAAATATATATCATTGCATTATAAATGATTTTGCTTCCAGCTGCCAACTTGAAATGCCAAGCATTTCACTGATCTTCATATTTCATGTGATGTTGAACCATTTATGGTCCTTGTGCTGCCATATAAGAAACAGCAATATTCATGAACCCTTTATGCTGCATGAAGCCAAAGGTGTTATTTCACCTGTGAGCTTCTTTCATAAGAAAGACTGATGGAATCTCCTCCTTTATTTTTCTTTGTAATTTTAAATGATGGCAGTCAGTCAGAAGTCCCCGTTGAGAGTGTTTATTCATTTTCTCTGTGAGAGTAGACCACAAGCTCAGTCAGGGTCAGTGGTAGGTTTATCTTATTTGCCATTACAGCCTCAGCACTTAACATAATGCATGGTTAGTAGGAATGAATGCATTTATTTTCAATTTCTTTTTTTTTTTGGATATAGTTATAAATTTATTTATTTTTTATTTTTTTTAAAGATTTTATTTATTTATTTTGACAGACAGAAATCACAAGTAGGCAGAGAGGCAGGAGAGAGAGAGGGAGAAGGCGGCTCCCCACTGAGCAGAGAGCCCGACATGGGGCTCGATCCCAGGACCCTGGGATCACGACCTGAGCCGAAGACAGAGGCTTTAACCCACTGAGCCACCCAGCGCCCCTGGATATAGTTATAAATTTAAATGGCCCATCCCTATGTTCTCCTCACAACTTCGTACTTGAGGGAGTCAGAGGAACATAAATACATGGTGCCTTCTGTCAGAGGCCTTCAATATAACTGAAGAGACAGATTAAGGAATATGGTTCAGTAAAAGATCCTTAAGATCCTTAAGATCTTACTTGAATATCAGAAAGCATAAATCATGTAGGTATTTATGAAAGAGGGATTTCCACAGAGAACCAGAATCATAGAAGTGATAGTTGGGTGAAGCTTAGAGAAGACATATTTGCAAGTAAACAGGGGAACCTTGCTTTCCACATGAATGGAGCAAGATATTAAGAACTTGAGGAAAGAAAGATCATAAAGCATTGGAGGAGCTAGGAGGACCCAGGGTTCGTTAAAAATGAAAAGGGGATGTTTGGAAATTGTGTGGCATTTGCTTATGATAATAAAGATTGTGAAAGGAAAGGAAAGTATATTTTACTTTAGGGAGAAAAAAAAATAAGAATCTAATGAGTAGGGGCACATGGGTGGCTCAGTCAGTTAAGGGTTTGCCTTTGGCCCAGGTCATGATCCCAGGGTTCTAGGATCAAGCCCTGCATCAGGCCCCCTGTTCAGTGGGTAGTCTGCTTCTAACTCTCCCTCTGCCTCTCTCCCCATCTCTCTGTTTTCTTTCATGCTCTCTCAAATAAATAAAATAATTTTTAAAAAAGAATCTAATGAATATTTGTGAGGAAAATAATCACCTAATGGTATGTCGCAGTAGCTTGTAAATTGGATACACTGAAATACAGTGTGAAATTGAATGAGTGAAGACATGGATTTAGGTGGAGGTAGCAGGAATGGAGGCAAGAAAAAGATGAGGTGACTGATTTTAGATAGGTAAACTGAAAGAGGCAAACTAAAACCAAGCTGTCAAATTTGGGTAAAGAAATGAACTAAAGTTCTGCAGTTAGAGATAGGAAAACTGAAAGAGAAGGGTTAGTTTTTGACACATAAAATTTGAGATGGTTGCCAGGGAGTTAAACGGAAATGTCCCAAAGAATAAGGAAGCTTACTTAAACTGTATCATGCAAAGCAATTTCCCTGTCCCACCTTTCGTATCAAATATACATACATGTATACGCAGTTTGTTCTTTTTAATTGTGTCTGTTTCTTCTAGAACATTATCATCTTACAAAATTTAGTTTTCATGAACTCTCATTTTTGTGATTTATTTTATACATGCCTACGTACTTCAGTAGGCTAGTGCAGATATCAAGAAGGGTAGAATGTTATATAACCATTTTAATACAGAATTACCTATTTGAGAAAGACATAAAGTTTCCTTTCCTTTAAAATGGGGATGATAATTCTTGCCTACCTAGCTCGTAGGATTGTTGTAAGGATCAGAAGAGATGATGGGTATGAAAGCTCTTTGAAAACTAAAATCCTTTACAAATGCAAGCTATCATCATCGTGATTATACAGTGCCCTCTATATGAACCTGAAACAATTTTCAATTTTCATCTATCATGTCACTCTTCTAATTCCTGTAGAGCATGTCCCACAGATTTTTATCATAGGACTCTATTTTAATCAACGACAATGCATTTTCATGAAAGCATAATATTGTTTCTATAATAGATATTCTTTGAACTCTGGATGAAGACTAATACACATTTCAAGGACCATTATACTTCTGAGAATTTTTTCCTATCTCTTTCATTTTATAGCTTCCTTTTCCCCATATTACATGGGTGCAATAAAATGACTTCATCAGGTAAAGTATCCTATAAAAACTTAACTGTCAATCCCATCCTCCTTTCCCCTAACTTTGTCTTTTCCCACTCTGTGAGTCTGAATTCTCTGATAAGCACCACCCATGGGTTTTGCCCATTGGCACTGGTCCATCGTAGTGATCAAACCAGACATTGAAGGTGTAGAAACATAGCACTTTCAGCCTCAGGATTTAGTGCAGTTGGAATTGAAGTTTGGTGCTTCAACCAAGCACCAAGTTTTGACAACCCAAAAACTGTGGTGTCAAAGAGAGTTCTGATTTTTCTTAAGTCTCTCTATGTCTCCCTCTATCCCTTCATCAAATTAGTACAGCCCTGGTGCTTGCAATTCTAAAGGCTTCTCCCTAGCTTCCTAGGCCCTGGGAGAAATAGCCACATGGTTCTGGGGTCATTGCATAGCCTCCGTCTTCCTTCTTTGACACCCCTTTCCTGGAATCTTCCACATGCCCTCTCCTCAAGAGGAACCCTCTTTATATCAGAACTTGACCAAACAGTTCTTAACAAAGCCCCTTAGCCTGTACATTGTGCCGGCTGCACTTACCAGGGCCAGTCTTTTGTGTTCGATGAGTCTCAGACATGCCACACTGCTCCCAGTAAGCTGACCTGCGCCTGGCCCTGAGTTTGGCCACTCACCTCCCTCATCTAAGTTTGCTAGCCAGTCCTGTCATGCTTCATATCCAGGAGGGCGTTCGTGTCCAGGACAAGATGCTGCCTTCTTCCTGCCCTATGGTTCTGCTGCTTCACAAAATTTCCCTGTTACATTTCACCCAGATAATGTTAACTCTCTTTCTCTCTTTTTCTTGGCACTTATACAAGACGTGCAAACATCCACGTAGGGAAGAGGGCATCCAGTCAGAACTGGGTCTTTTCTGATACTTGGATTAGGTCACCAAGTCACTGCAGATTTATAGAGGAAAGAGAAACACTGTGCTGGAGAATTTGCTGTAATTGCCAGAAGCACCAAACCTGTAATTACTATTGCCACTCTGGGAACTTCAAGTGAAGCCTCCATAGTTAGCCTTTGCCCTTATCCATTCTGATTTTCCTGCCATATTTTTCTACTTTTGCCTTTGTTAGAATTTATAGTAGAAATAGAAATTTAAGAAACCAGCTGAAGATTCTCAGAGTAGTACAAGGAATATACGTATTTTTAATTTATTTGATGCCTCACGTGCAACTGAGTGCAGAGAAGTTCAATCAGTGGTAATAGAATTGTTTATTTTAATAAAAATTAGGGAGAATTGACTAACACTTTAACTGTTTGAGCTCATAATGTAAGACATATGCAGCACTTTTTAAAAAGATTTATTTATTTGAGAGAAAGAGAGAGAGAGAATGGTGGAAGGGCAGAGGGACAGGGACAGGGAGTCTGAAATGCGCTCCATGCTAAGCACAGAGCCCAACACGAGACTCGATCTCATGACCGTGAGATCACGATCTGAGCTAAAACCAAGAGTCAGTTGCTTAACTGAGTGAGCCACCCAGGTGCCCCAACGTATCCCTTTCTAACTAAGCATTTCAGTGTGGCTCCACCAAGTAGGTCTTAACCTTTACTCCATTTTTAAAATGTGGACCTTAACAGGCCTTGCAGATGTGGACACTGGAGATCAGAGAGCTCTTGGGTTTGCCTAATTCAGCAACTGGGGACTGTGCTATGGAGATACATACTTCCGGGCTCCAGGTAGAGATCCCTGCCCATGATGACCACGCTCTTACTTAAGTTCATCCCTCAGCTCCACTTTGCCTTCAGAGTAAATGACAAAGGAGGGCCACAAGACCTTTTGTTATATCATGCCAGAACTTCTTGAAGAGTCATCATATCTTGTCCTTCCTTTTTACCTGAGTAACTGAGTCCTATTTGGGGGACCTGATCCATTGGGAAAGCTTCTGTGTGGTGTGAGCTGGCCTCAAACTACATCTTGTGCAATCTCTATTGGACCCATTAGTACCATTAATGTATGACTCTGGTTGCCTTAGATTAAGCTTCTGAGGGTATAGACTGCTTCTTTCTTTTTTGTTTCCTCTTTTTCTTCATCTATAAAATACATATAATAATAGCTACCCTGTAGATTTATTGAGAGGATTAGAGGTAATGTATGTGAGTAAAGTAACTAACAGTGCCAGAGATATGGTAATAAAACTAACAATAACTCATATTTATTAAACTCATTTTCTGTGTGCCAGGTACTCTGGTAGGCATTTAACATGTATTATCTGTAATCCTTATGTAATGATTTTATTCAACGGCCTGAACTCAAAGACAGTATAAGCAAAAAGCACTTTTACTTTTTTCTCATCGACAATGTTATCAAATCTTATGACCCTGCAATTTGATCTGTGTTAGGCAGAGGCCATAGTTTCAGACTATCAGTTATAAACACAAGTTAATTTCAATAATTAAAATTTATTTTCAGTTATTAAAAGTTCTAGGCTGTTCTTAACGCAAATGAAATTCATAATGCGTCCCTTTCCCTCAGCTGAGGCCTGACACTGGCTCTTGCCCTGAATTTCAGAATAGTTTTTGACTTGAGTAGGATCTTTCTAGTCTCTCTCAGTCATCAGTGCTTCCATCACGTCACTGGCAGGAGCTGGCTGCTTTGTGGGGTGTGCTGGTAGGCTCTTTACCCCCGTACCCAGTGCTCTTTGGGACCTCAGCTTTCTGATAAGGGTAAACAGCACACTTTAGCTCTCACCCAGCTCCAGCCCACAGCAGCCAATCCCACAACTTCCTCCTGCCGGGTTCTCTTTCTTTGACAGGTGGTTCATCTCTGTAGGATGCCATAGAGATAGCGGGTTACTTTCTGTGGTACGCCCTGAGCCTATAGGAAATGCAGGCATCCTTGTCATTTCCGGTGTTGGAATGTAGATCTGTCTGCCTGTCTGCTGTCCTCTCTTCTTTCTCTGCTGGCGCGGACTGTGCCAGTCAGCATACTGCTTTCTGAATTCTCCAGGAGAGGAAGGGGCAGCCATCAGTATTCACATATGCCTCCACAGTCCAGGCGCGCATGTCAGCTTGTTGCAGACTCTTCACAGTGGTCATGCCACCGTTGGCCTGTATGTCTCTGCATCTTACAAGCCTGTGGTCAGAACGACTCACTAGTTTTTTGCCTCAAAATTGCCTCTTACTACTCAGATCTATTAGTGCTGTCCCCTTGGATATGTGTGTGCAACAGACATGCATGAGAGGAGATATGCCAAAAACCCTCCTATAGGTAACGTCTCACTGCCTCCACGACGTTCTCTTAATGCACGCCATAATTCTGCCCTTGATGGTGAGGTGCCATGTTAGTGGCCGGTCAGGCTGCTTACTAAGGAATCTTAGGAGAGGTCTGAGCAGCTGTTTTTCATGGTCTTTCCTCCTGTTGTTCTCACTGTAAGGCCTTAGCTGAAATATTTGAAATAACAGGAAAAGCCCCACTCCACATCTTGGTATATATAAAGCACTCATTCACATCTGAAGAAACTGCGACTCTAGAAGTCAGGTTATCTTTCCTGTGGGCACTAAACTTATTTAGTGAAAGTCCAAACCTAATTTGTATCTAGGTTAGTGTAATTCCAAACTAACTGTTGTGTTTGCTGTACTGTTTACTTCAGAATGTGATCGTTCAATTGCAAATGGTTACCAAAGGGCATCTCTAACTTGAGATAGATAGCAGTGACCCTCTTTGGGATTTATTTAGGTAACTTACAGTGGAAAACGGAGGTTTGATGCTGTAGACATGTCAAGGATTATCCAACTTAATCGACTCCTGTATTTGTGCTAGTTAACTATTAGTCATTTTCTGCCAGTTAAAGACATATTTGATAGAGCTGAAGCAGCACCTAGCTCACTGTGAGAATTCCATAAATCTCTGTTAAATGAAAAACTGTAGGAATTCAGACTCAGCTGATATGAGGGCTCCTAGCAAATGGTGACCTGGCGAGTGTTGAGTTTTGTCAAGTGCTTTGATTGTGTTAGTCTCCATCATCAACCCTTATATTCATGGAATATAACCCATCATCAACCCTTATATTCATGGAAATGTCTTTAACATTTTTATGGGATGACTGCATGTCCCTTACATGTAACCAGGAGAAAAACCAAGCTCTCAAAAGAAGCCTGATTGTGTCAGAGTTGAAAATTTAATCAGCAAGAACCAATTTAAAAGAGCCAAGTTGTAGCAAAATCCAGAGAATTCAGAATCCTTTCCCGCTTCATTATAGCCTCAACTTTCTTCCAGCTTTTAAGTTAAAAAAATATATATATTGATAAATGGCTACTGAAAAATAGCTCAATAGTAGTTATTCTTTTTCTCTTAGTGTTCAGAGGAAAGGAACATCTGGATAAATCTCAGGGACCTTTGAAGAACTTTAGAAACTGTCCTTTCAGCTTAATTTATTAAAGCTCAATTAGTAAAAATATGATTTGAAATGTTTAGTCCTTTTTGTATAGATAATATTTGCAGAGAGAATTTATTGAGAAGATTTACGTATAAAATTTTGAGTGAAAGACAAAAATATTAAAAATAGCGGCAGGTGTTTTATATGGTCTGATATCTTTGCACTTAGTGATGTATAGCACACATCAGACACTTAAAAATACAATTCCGCATATGAGATTCTTGGAAATATGAAACCACAGTGAGAGAAAGCTGATCAGTAATTGTATGAGGGGAAGAGGCTTGCCCACAAAGGGGCACACAGAAACTTTTTCAGGAATTGAAAACACTCTGTATCTTGATTGTGATGGTGGTTACATGAATATTTTCCAATTCCAAAATTTACCAAATAGTATAATTATAGTGGGCATATCTTTTGTATCTACATTATATTTTAATAAGCCTGGGGAGTGAAAGAGAAAAAAAAATTATTATTGAATTTGGCCTCTTTCACCTTTATTATTATTTTTTTTTTTCTGTAAAGTGAATAGGACCATGGTAAATAGTCTACTTTAATTATGTTCTACATAGAATAATAAAATCTTAAGTTTCAAATTATCTTTAAGGGTAATTCTTCCTTCCTTCATTCACTCTTCACTCTTCATTCATTCTTCACTTAGTTGCTTGTTGGTGGATATATGAAGTCAAGTAAGGTATAATCCTTGCCTTGGGGAAATGTATTAGTTCTTAGCTATTGCTGTGTAACAAATTGCCCCCAAATTTAGTGACTTAAAGCAACACAGATTTATCTAACTACAGTTTCTATGGGTCAGAAATCCAGACACGGATTATTTGCATCTTTCGTTTCAGGATGTCATACAAGGCTGCAATCACAATATCAGCTAGACCTGGGATTTCTCATCTGAAAGCTCAGCTGGTCAAAGGTCTGCCTCCAGACAGAGGCAGATAACTAATAATAACTTATAATAACTAAATAACTAATGTTATTGTTGGCAGAAGTACATGGAATGCTGCTCACCTCGGCCTCAGTTACTTGTTGGCTGTTGGTGGGAAGCTGTTCTTGGTTCTTTGGCAAGTGACCCTTTCCAGTATGACCCCTTCATCAATGAGTGTAGACTGAGAAGGCAGTAGAGTCAGCTCGGAAAATGAAGTCACAGCCTTTTGTAACTCAAACACAGGAATGGCATCCCCTCAACATGGTCACATACCCTTGGTTAGAAAGTTACTCATGAGAAAGGAATTAACAAAGACATCAATACCAGGAGTCAGGTCCCATCACCATCATCATGGTGCATATATGATCAAGTGGCTGTGAAAATTAAACATAATCATGAATGTAAAGTTCCAAGTGTGGGATCTGGCAAATAGTAGGCATTCAATAGAAGTTATTCATATTTTGTTATTATCCTGGTACAGATCTCATTCCTGACCTAAAATCTACATCTCCAAAACTTCCTTGTTGCAGGGTTCCCAAGCATCTCTGCTTGACACGCTTGTTAGATTATAAGTCGTCACACAAAACTGAATAACCATACAGTTTATTATGGAGAAAAAGTTTTCCAATGAATATGATCCATAGATATTATTCTTACCTCAAGTTAATTCATAAGCATTCCTGATCTAGGACCTAGTCTGGATGCATATGACAAGCACCAACATGCCCTTTCTCATAATTCACTGAATTTGTGATTAGTTAGCACACTTTTTGCAAAAATTAATATCAAAGCCCAAGAGAAGTATTTTAATTGATAAACAACTAAAGTAGATACAACAAAGCAAGAATTAAATAAAAAGGATATATTTACAACTAAAAAATGTGTTTACTTCTAAAACTGCTTAATCAACTTCCAAGTGAAGACAAGATCTTGTTAAGAATTGAATACTTATTTTAGAAGCAAGAGCATTTTAGCGAGAGACCTATAAATTAAAGTAAGTATTTTTAAATATGTTATATGTCAATTGTACTTAATAAAAAAATTAAAAGTAAAAAAAAGATTAATACACTTAAACTTACATCCCTGAGAAAAGATGTATGAAGTAATGTTCTTGCAGTAATACTTAATTTTTAAGTATTTCATGACTGATATTTCTCATTCTAGGAATTTTTATTTCATAATCAATTTCAAAAAGGAAAGAGAGTGCATTTAAATAAAATAATTTATCCTCATACGAATGTTTTCTATTATTAGATTCTACCTCAGGAGACAACATGCATTTTTAACTTCTTTAGTGTTTATTAGGAATATTGGTGATCGTGTTACTATTTTTAATGTGTTAAATATTATTTATCAGAAAAATAATAAAATGTCATTCATTTGAATTTGTTATAATGTAAAAGAAAGTACAGTGCTGATTAAATTGCAGATTTTTTAGAGTTAATTATATTGGTGTTTCTTCTTACAAAAAGACAACAAGTAAAAATAGTTGATCATAGGAGTCCTCAAATATTTTCAGTTTCAAATTCCAAGCTATTGAAAGTAACTCTAAAATTTCATTAATAAAATACATAAGAAGTTATATTTTTAAATGTTTTTATTCTACCTTTTTATTGGAAATGCGACAGTGGTTGCAGTGGAAATAAAATGTGACAACAAAAACAGAAACAAAGAATGCACAAAGCTTAATTTCCATGGTATGCATGTGTTTGTGTGTATACATAAAACACATTTTAAAAATCGTTAAATATTAGTATCCCAATAGAGAAAAGTGGGCTTTTGATAAGAGACTAAAAGAATATGCATTAAATGTGGATAGTGGTTGTCTGTGTGTTAAGATTTTTATTTTCTTCTTTATATCTTCAATGTTTCTGAATGCTTTGCCAGAAACATGTATTACTTTAATAAGCAGAATCAAAGTTGATCTTTCCATTAAAAATGTATTTTGTGCTAAATCTGTGAACCAAAATAAAAATGAACTTAGTTTCACTATGTTTCTTAAGGAGAATAATTAGAAAATGCTATGATTTTTAAAAAATAGTACTTTCTATTTCTTTGTGAACTTGTAAGAATTGTTCACTTAGGGAAAGATGTATTTAGACCTACTTTTATCTTTTTGTGGAAATCCTTTGCACATAATGGTGAATTTATCAAAGAAAGTATATTTTGTTATTAATTAATTCATTAAAATTCAAAGCCAAAACATTTATAGATTTATCTTCAGCAAATAAGCATCATATTAATATCTGGTAGAAACTGCATTATAGCATGTTGATAAACATTGCATACTTATATAACTAAAAGAAAAAAAATCTGAGCAAGCTGTTAAATGCTTTTCTTTGGTGACACATTTTATTCAGAAGATAAGAAATATCTCTTTCTTTGCAGAGGGGAATAAATTACAATTCACCTTCAGGAGTTGCTTTTAGACTTGCATTAATATTGAGCCGTGATGGAGGTGGAGATTTTTACACTAAGTACCTTGGTTATGTTATTGCTAAATCAC
Source organism: Martes martes (assembly GCF_963455335.1). NCBI lineage: Eukaryota > Metazoa > Chordata > Mammalia > Carnivora > Mustelidae > Martes > Martes martes. Next base: position 50,095,030 of record NC_137891.1, on the reverse strand, counting down.
CTGACTCATGTTAAGTGAAATATATAAAGAAACCATGAGGTACCAAAACTGTGTTCCTGTGCTTTGCTTTCAATTTCAATTTCACGCCTATTTTGATGAAACTGTGAGAGCAAGTAGAGTTAAATAATATTAAAACCACCATTAGGTCATTTGTAAACTATTATTTTTAAGAACATTCATGAATATTGTTGTGCTAGTTAAAATCTAACTATAAAACGGATGAAGTTTTAGAATATAAGTGAGGTCCGGAGCCAAGGACCAAGAAAGAATTCGTAAGACTTCCCTGGTGCGAAAAGGTGGTTTTTATTACAGCGGGAGGACAGGACCCCTGTGCAGAAAGAACTGCCCTGGGGTCATGAGGCCTGGCCCATTAGATACCTACCAGTTGGGGGGGGGGGGAGGTAAGGAAAAAAGAAGGTTTCAAAAGAACTTTCTTAAGTTGAAGAGGACCTACAAGACATAGGAGGCCTTGCAATTGTCAAATTAAGGTGGTTTTCTCCCCTCTGGCAAGGCATTAACATTAAGATAGGTGGGAGATTAGGGGAAGAATGTCATATACCGCCCACCCCGGGGGGTGGGGGGTGGTTACAGGGTGTCAGCTTCTGCTTTGTCTTCAGCCAGCCTTCTGTTCCCTCATCAAAACTGTTCAATAATTATAGAATATCCATGCCATTTATACTTATTTATTTATTTATCATTCACTCATTCATTCTTCCTTCTGCATGGATTAAACTATACCTGAAACTTATTATTTAGTTTTGTGTGATGGCTTCTTTTAAAAAATACTATCATGTCTTTGGAATGAGGCTTTTCTAAAAAAATATTTGTACAGATTTTAGAAAAAAAAATATTTTCAAAGATTTTATTTTATTTTATTTTATTTAAGGTTTTATTTATTTATTTGACAGACAGAGATCACAAGCAGGCAGAGAGGAAGGCAGAGAGGGGAAGAGGGGGAAGCAGGCTCACCTCCGAGCAGAGAGCCAGATGTGGGGCTCTATCCCAGGACCCTGGGATCATGACCTGAGCCGAAGGCAGAGGTTTTAACCCACTGAGCCACCCAGGTGCCCCAAAGATTTTATTTTTAAGTAATCTCTACACCCAACATGGAGCTCAAACTCACAACTCTGAGATCAAGAGTCACATGCTCTACCAACTGAGCTCTCCAGGTACCCTAGTTCTTAGAAATTGACTGACTCTCAGGTCTGTATTTAATATTTCAACCAAGAATGTTATTTTGCTTTAAAATCCTGGAAAAATAAAGTTGATTTTTGCCTTTTAGCATGTAGCCATCTGAAGTAGTTTCATTCATTTGCTCATTCATTTATTAATCCATTCAATAAACATTAAAAAGAACTTACCTATGTTCTAGGTACTGGGTATCCAAGCACTTGCAGACCAGAAGGGGAAAAAACAGACAGATAGATGTGCACACACATAGACATAAAGAATGAAAATGGCTTTGATATAGATACTTTGATCTTATCTATATTTGAAATGCCCAGTTCTCTCTCTCTTTTTTTAATTGAAATATAAATGAACAGTAGTGTTAGGTTAGTTTCAGGTATACAAGTAGTGATTCAGCAACTCCATGTGTTATGCTGTGCTCACCACATGTCACACCATACAACACTATTAGAATACCACTGACTGTATTCCCTAGTCACTCATTCATTCCATTCCTGGAAACCTGTATCTCCCACTCTTCTTTACCCATTTTGCCCATTCCCCAACCCACCTCCCCTCTGGCAATCACCTGTTTATTCTCTGTATTTATTTATGGGTCTGTTTTATTTTGTTTTGTTTTTTAGGTTCCACATATAAGTAAAATCATATGGTGTTTGTCTTTCTCTGTCTGCCTCATTTAACTTAGCATAATACTCTCTAGGTCTGTCCATTTTGCTGCAAATGGCGAGATTTCATTCTTTTTCATGACTAACATTTTTTTGTGTCTGTACATCACAACTTCTTTATCCATTTATCTGTGGATGGACATTTAGGTTGCTTTCTTACTCTAGCTATTGTAAATAATGCGGCAATAAGCAAACATAAGCGTGCATATATCTTTTAGAATTAGTGTTTTAATTTTTTAAGTACTTAGTAGTGGAATTACTGAATCATTATGGTATTTCTATTTTTAACTTTTTAAAGCCCTCCATACTGTTTTTCACAGTGGGTGTACCAATATACATTCTTACCAGCAGGGCACAAGAGTTCCTTTTTCTCCACATCTTGTCTTTATGAAACTAGCCAAGTCCGACTGCTATAAGGTGTTATCTCATTGAGGTTTTGGGTTGCATCCATTATCCTTAATCAACAGAGAGTAACAACTCAGAAATTTACATACACTTATTATATGTATTTTTAAAGTCTATCAGTAAATTTTTAGAGTTTTATGAAACATGGTTTTAGGGATGCCTGAATGGCTCAGTCAGTTAAGTATTGCCTTTGGCTCAGGTCATGATCCCAGGGCCCTGTGGTCAAGACTGGTATCAGGCTCCTTGCTCAGCAGGGAGCCGCCTTCTTGGGAGACTTCTCCTTCTGCCTACCATTCTCTCTCTGACAAATAAAAATCTTTTAAGAAAAGAAGAAACATGGGTTTAGAAAATTTACTTTGAAAAAAAAAATATTGGTCTTGCTACAGTTACTGAGATGGTCTTCTGTTTTTGTTTATAATTAAGCCATATGGGGTGTATTATCTAATATGTAAGTTTATTTCCATTAAACATTTCCCTTATTACAACCTCATTGTAGACAGAATAATAACCCCTAAAGATGTCTGCCTGCTAATCCCCAATACCTGTTAGTTGGGTTACTTTAAATGGCAAATGGACTTTGCTGACTTGTGATTAAGGATCTCGAAATGGAAGATAATCCTGGATTATCCAGTTGGGCCCAGTGTAATCACAGGGCCTTTTAAGAGGGAAGGAAGAAGATCAAAGGTGGAAGAAGATGGATGGAGAAGCAGAGCTTGGAATGATATACTTTGAAAATGGAGGAAGGGACTCCAGCTAGGGAATGTGGACAGCCTCTCCAGAGTGGAAAAGGCAAGGAAAGGAGTTTTCCTCAGAGCTTCTGGAGGGAATGGAGCACTGTCTATACCTTAATTTTAGCCCCCATAAGATTTGATTTGGGCCTCTGACCCCCAGAATTGTGCAGAATAAATTTGTGTATTTTTTTAAAAGATTTTATTTATTTATTTGAATGAAAAAGGGTGAACATGTGCATGGGGGTAGGGGTAGAGACAGTGGGAGAAGCAGTCTCCCTGCTAAGCAGGAAGCCCGATGTAGGGCTCCATCCCAGGACCCAGAGATCATGACCTGAGCCAAAGGCAGATGCTTAAATGACTGAGTCACCCAGGCACCCCTAAATTTATATTGTTTTAAGTTACCAAGTTTTGATGGTTTGTTATAGCAGCAACAGGAAACTAATCCAAACCTACATAGCAATAACACTTCAAAGGGCCTCTTTTTTTTTTTTTTTTTAATGTAATAAAAATCCTAGGTTCATTCACCAGATGAGTCACTGAAGAGATGCTTATTTATTAACAGAATGTGAAAGCTTTTTATTATTTCCAGGGAAACATTAAGTAGGATAGCTGCTAACTCTCCCCATCAAGCCCAGTAAGTCGTCAAGGTGGCAGAGCGACATAAAAGCAGGTATTGGTGTCACCAAGGCCAGAGCCACAACAGTTCTTTTTAACTGAGACTCCAGATACCACTGGAATTTTAAGAAACCACATAAAAATAAAACATTTGAATGTGAATACTTTCGCTGCTTCCTTGACTGTCACACATTCAGAAAGAGCCTCTCCTGGTAATAATCTGTGTGGTCCTGTTCGTATATCACTTGCAGACAAGCAGAAAGCTGAACCCTTTATTGCTCCTTCTGTTTTCTGGGAGTACTCCGTATTAGAGTGACCGGTATGCTCTTTTACAGGGTGAGGGGAAAAGCTGTAAGAACTTCTGTGCCATTATTTTTGAAACTCGAGAGTTCATTAAAACTCTCTTTGGCTTCCTTCACTGCCATCTTTCTTCCTCCTTATGAATTATTCAAAGCAGATTTCCGTTGAGGTAAATAGTTTGATTTGAAGGTTTTTGTATCTGGATTTCGATGCAACAAGAGGTGTTAAATGCTCAGAATTTTAAGTGTACAGAATGGCACAGACTGGGCTATTAAGATGGAAGACGTTTGCTGTTAACGCTCTGGGGCTGCTGTTTGCGACTTCAGCGTGGAACTATTTGTCATCCTGAAGTAGGCAGGCATTATGATGCCTGTAGTATAAATCAGACTTTACAGAATGCTTGGTCCCCAAGCACTTTGAACATTCTAATCCACTTCTCAGTTTACAGAACATTTTTTTTGATTTTACGAGGTAAAGTTTCCCTTTTTTATTTAACCTTGCCAATGCATTATTAATCTCTATTATTTTTCAGGTATTATATACCAAACAACAACAACAAAAAAAAAAACACATTAGCCTGCATGTTTCTCTTGGATAAAATGAGGTTGTAAGTTTTGAGTTCTTCTTTCAACAAATAATGTGAAAGCTAAGAGGACCTAGAAAACATTTCATTTTTATATAACTCAAGGTAAGCCTGATTTCTTCTCTCATCGCAGTCATCTCTTCCTGGGGAGTCTGTGCCTTATTTTTAATTTTTAAATACTTAACTCGTGGAGTTTACATACCTGAAAAACCGATATATGGAACACATGGCTGGAAACTACATTGCTTTGGAAACTAATGGGCAGAATTCGTTGAGTGCAGTGTAGCACATTTAAAATCCAATCCAAGGAAATCTTATTATAGTTCTGTCATCTGCTAAAATTCACTTCCCTATTGTCAGTTTCTGTTAAAGTAGTCTACATAAAATTATGTTCGTGAAATTATGCCTAAGTGGCAAAGCATTTTATTCATGCACTCTGCTCTAACATGATTTTTTTTAGCAGCAGGAGTTCCATTTTCTAGAGAAGGATAAGAACTAATATTTAATAATTACTATGTGCTAGAGCATGTGCTAGGTACTTTACATGCATTATCTATGTGAAGGCTCACCATGATTGTATGATACAGTTTCTGTAGCATCCCATTTATAGCTAGAAAGTTGCTTGCAGAGCACAGTCTTGAATCAGTCCGTCTGACATCAAAGTCCATGCTCTTAAGTACTCTGCCAGTGATTACAAATTCAAACATGTGAGAACAGAGATTGATGAAGTTACCCAGTATAATGAATGAATTTACATTCATTTACCTTTAAACTGTATAGTGGGCAACCTTTACATATTTATGGACTGTATTCAGCTTTCAGCCTCTGGTTTTAAACTCTACACAAAGCCACACTGCTTTCAGAAGCATTAATTAATATGCATAATTATTCCTTTATTCATTTTGGTTTTATTCAGGTTTTATCAGAGACTGTAAGTGTGCAGAAGACAAAACCACATTGCTGTATTACCCTTTCATGCCAAATACCTACCCATTAACCCAGTCATGTGGTCTGTCTGGTGTCAGACCAAAGGAAGGAGCTTCCTACTTGAGCCTGGGGGAGATACTGAAATCAGAAGAATGTTCAGACTCAAAAGCCAAGGGAAAAGTTGGGTTCTGAGGAGATCGCATAAATTGAAGAGGCTAGAAGAATGTATTAAGATCTTGCCTGCAACACTTATAGTCTTATGGCCATGAATATGAGAGTGATGGAGGCTGCTCGAGGAGGCTGAGGCAATCCTTCGAAACCAGCTTAGTACTTGGTCTGTGATTGTACCAGCCATATTGTAAGGCAGACTTGGGTAATTTTTAAGGGATGTGAGATGAAATGTATTTCAGTCTTACACATAAAAAATTAAAGATAAACAAGGTGTTTAGATCCTGTAAAAAAATCTATGGAAAAGCTCTGGAGGTGCCATTAGTTTCTTTAAGTTCCCTTAAAGGATTTTCATTGTTCGGATGTCAGGTAACAGAGAAAGGGAAATATTTGTCATTTGTTTGATTGTTTAAGGAAAAGTATTTTTGGGAATTAATAACATTCTTCTGGGTATATGTAATTTAGCTATCCCTTCTCAAAAATCTATAATAGCTCCTCATTTTAGTTATAGCAGACATCCCTTAATTTGATAAGTTATTTAAGTTCTTTGGTCTTTAATTTCCATGAAACTGGGTGTGTGACTTTTATACCTTTTTTTCAGTGGATGTGCTGATAAAATTTGAAACTTGAAAATCACTGAGATTCTTTACTTAATCAGAATCCTGTCCTTTCTAAAATTCAACAGGTCAGCCGTCAGTTATGACATGGTCCTTTACTACTTGGCAACCCTTCCTACTGTAATGCACTTACTTAGTGCTCTTCCTCCCTCCCTCCCCCTCCTCCCTTCCTCCCCTCCCTTCTTACCTCCCTCCCTCCCTCCCTTCCTTTCTTCCTTCCTTATCGCCTTCAAATTGGAAAAGGAACTTGGTGGAATTCTTGATTCAGTGGTTGGATATGGGGAAGGCCTACTCACCACTAGGGGGCATTTGAAACCATAAGAGGGAATTTGGAGTTTTCTCCAGAACTAGAGAATAAAGGAGACCTCCCTACTAGCATTTAGTAGCTAGAGGCCAAGGATATTGTTAACCATCTTGTCATAGATGGAAAAAAATTCTTATGTAAAAGGTCAGTAGCACCCTTTTTGAAAAATACTGTAATGGATTGTGTCCTTGAAGTTTGAAAAATACTGTAGTAAAACTAATTCCTTTCTGATTAGGATTTTATTTTAATTTTCATTTCATTTAATTTTTATTTTAATTTTCATTTAAGTATAGTTAACATACAGTAGGGTTTTCATTCATGGTTTACTTATGCTCTTCCTGCCTCGAGCACTTTTCCCAGTCATCCTGTGGAAACTTTTTATCTTTTAAGGCTCAGCTCAGATCTCCTCTCCTTTATGAAGTTGTTTTTGTAAACTTCTCACTTTACTCTAAGCTCAGAGATTTTCCTGCTTCTTGATGGCTTTTATGTAATCTCTCTCTTGAACACAAACTTGAATAATCTCCAAAGCCATAGACAACTTGAGAAAAATGTTGCTCACTTTTCCATTTCTGCTTTCCATATTAGGTTTGTGAAAGGGCATTGAAAATAGGTATAAAGCTTTTGTTCTGTTTTATTTATATTAAAGTGATGCTTCTAAAGAGAGACAATAAATAATGAAATAAGAATGACTTATCCTCACCCACAAAAACATCACCATGATAAACATACTACTTAAGATAAACAAGCCTGAGATTCAACCTAACTTTATTCATTTATGATTAATTCACTTTAGGAGTTCCACTAAAAGTAGACAATGAAACCTGTTCTTTAATGTCCTTTCTTGTTGAATGTGTCTTGAACCATGACTTAAATTTCAGTATACAGACTACCCAATGGTAACAAAAACTTTTCTAAAAATAAAGATAGCTTTCAGGGCTTCTCTAAAAAATTATTTTTTAAAAATATATATCCATTGCCTACCATTTGCCTGAAACAAGATCAGGTGTCATTGGCCCACTGCCCTCGTTCAAATGCAATGAAGGAATCAGCACTGTCCCACAGCTTGATGATATTTGCTTTAAGGAACAGGAAGTACTTAACTCCTGCTAGATGTTGGTAGTAAAAGTAGCTGCTGCCAGTATCTGTTCTAGGACTTATTTCTGGAACCTACATGCACTTTGAGATTTTCAGCTCACCTCAAAAGATTCCAGTTTCCTTTGGGCTATAGTTTTAAAGATGGCTTTTGATGGTAAAGTTTTAATAAGAGAATAGAATTGTTTCTTTACATATACTAGTCTGTTTTTGTAAAATATCATTTGAAACCATGATATCGATGAGACTATTGTAAATTTTAAGTTAGTCTAATAATCCGCGTGTGTTTTTATTCTTGTTGGGTAATGGTGATAAGCTAGAAAAATGATGCAAAAGAATTACAGGTTTTTACTAAATATGGAGGAAACAAGAGATTCCATGCTATTTAGGACTGAAAAGAAAAGGGGAAAAATAAAACATTCAGTTAGCTGTACCATCTATTTTATTCTGAATTTGGGCCATAGCGTATCCTTAAGTAAGGACTAGCAGATATATGTTAATGTATCCTTAGAACATTAGTTTTTCTGCGTTCTTAAATGGCTACGGAAATAGTGTCAGTGTTGAATAGTTGGATTAACAGTTCTGGAATTCTCTGTGTCTAAGTGTTATGTATGTATGTGTGTCTAGGTGCTTATTATTTCTTCTTTCCAGTTACAGTACGAATTTCTAGGATTTAAGAAGTCTAGTTGTATTTCCTCTGTGACCTTGGGTAGTACTCCCATTCTGAAAATCAGTTTGGCAATATGAAGTCCTTCGCCGGTGGGGGGGGGTGGGGGGGGGAGGTGGTGATAACGGTGGAGATGGTGATGAAAATAAATGAAAAAAAAAAATCATCTTTCCTTTTTCTTGGTATGCTAAGTAACATTTGGGAATGCAATATTAGGTAAATATATTCAAATATATTCTGGATCAGGAAGTGCTGGGTAAGTGGAAAATAAAAGGTGGCACTTCTGGGCATTTTCTTTTGATATAATATCACCATTTTGAATAAACCATTTACACAAACATACACATACAACCTCTTACCCAGGAACATCAAAACTGAATACTTAAATTAAGTTTATGTAATCAGGAAACATTTCAACTACCATGAGCCTAAGAGTCTAAGGCATGTTGAAATAAATAAAATACCAGTGCTTTCCAGAAGCATTAGAGAGCCTTGTGCATTCAGTATTTGCTGGGATTTGTCCTCTGTGGCATTGAAAGGAGATGATGGGTGATTATACTGTCAAAGCTTCTAGTTCTCAAATATAATCTTCAAAGGAGTGCTGGGGCAGACATAGAATAATTTTAATAGACTTTGGAAGACTTTGGAACATCCAAAAACAGAGAAGAAAACTTGCATAATAACACAGGAATGTTGCCAGTATTGTTCCTTTCTTCTCCCTCCCTCCCTCCTCCTTCCCTCCCTCCCTTCCTCTCTCTCTCTGTGTAGACACACATATATACTTTAGTGTATGAATAGATAATTAAAAAATCATCCTCTTCTACAATATTAGTTATATATTCTTTTCCTTGAATGTTATTTAAGATACATTTCAAACTTTATTCTGTTTTAAGTTTTGAAAGCTTCCTCCAGCACATTCCTTTAAAAAAAAAAAAAAAGGCAAGAAAAAAAAAGGCTTTAATGGGATAGAATATGCAGTTCACTTATTTAAAATATTTAATTCCGGGATATCTGGGTGGTTCAGTTGGTATATCCACAGACTCTTGATTTTGGGTCAGGTCATGATTGCAGGGTCCACACTCCACATCAGGCTCCACATCAGGCTCCTGGCTCAGCAGGGAGACTAGCTTGAGGATTTCCTCTCTCTCTCCTTCTGCCCCTTCTCCTGATCATTCTCTATGTCTCCCTAATAAATAAGTAAATCTTTAAAGAAATAAATTATTAAAATAAGATATGTAACTCCATATTTTTAATATTTCACAGAGTTGTACATTTATCACTATAATCAAATTTAGGTCATTTTCATTACTCTAAAAAGAAATTCTGTACCCTTTACAGTATCCCCCAATCTTCCCCACCTTCCATCTGTCTTTGCCCCACACAGCTATTCTATAATCTGTCTTTATAGAGTTGCCTTTTCTAGACATTTCATAAAAATGGAATCATATATGCTGTCCTTTGTGACTGGCTTTTTGACTTAATGTAAGATTCATACATGTTGGGGCATGTATCAGAGCTTCATTTCTCTTTATTGCTGAACACTATTAAACTAAATTACATGGATATATTATTACATTTTATTTATCCATTAATCAATTGATGGATATCTAGATTGTTTTCATCTTCATTATACAATGCTGCTGTAAACATTTGTGTATATGGGTTGTCATGTGAGCGTATGTTTTTATTATTTGGATGTATTTTTACAAGTGGAGTTGCTGGATAGTGCAGTAACTCTGTTTGACTTTTGAAGGAATTTCTAGACTGTTTTTCAATGAAGCTGTGACATTTTACAATTTCACTAGCAGATATGAGGGCTCTGATTTCTCTATATCCTTAATAATACTTGTTATTATCTTTTTTATTATAGGCTTCCTAGTAGGTATAGAGTGGTATCTCATTGTGGCTATAATTTGCATCTCCCTGATGACTAATGATGTCGAACATCTTCTTATGTTTATTGGCCATTTATATATCTTCTCTGAAGAAATGTTTATTTAGAACCTTTGGCCATTTTTTAAAAGTTAATTTTGATAAAACACATGTAAAATTAAATTTACCATCTTAACCATTTTTAAGTATGCACTTTTGTAGTGTTAAGTATATTTACATTGCTTTATAACAGATCTCCAAAACTTTTTGTCTTCTTAAACTGAAAGTCTATCTTCATTCTATAACAACTGATTCCTCCCTCTTGCAGGTCTGGTCTTTGGTAACCACCATTCCATTTTCTGTTTCTATGAATATGACTGCTCTAGATACTGCATCTAAGTGGAATCACACAATGTATTTCTTTTTTTGTGACTGGCTGGTTTCACTTGGCATAATATCCTAAGATTCATCCTGGTTGTAGCATGTCATGCTATGTCCTTTCCTTTTAAGACCGAATGGTATTCCATCATGTGTTTTTAACACATTGTTTTAGCCATTTGTCTGCTGATGAATGTCTCATTTGCTTCCATTACTTGGCTATTGTGAATAGTGCTTCTGTGAACATGGGTTTGCACGTGTTTACTCAAGACCTCATTTTCAGTTCGTTTGAGTATATACCCAGAAGTAGGATTTCTGAATCTTATGGTAGCTGTATTTGTAATTTTTGAGGACCACCATACAGTTTCTTTTAGCAGTTGTGCCATTTTAAAATCCTGCCAACAATGGACAAGGGTTCCCTTTGATCATTTTGTTCCCTTTGTTCCCTTCAATTCAGTTATTTATGTTTGTTATTAAGTTGTAATAGTTTTTTGATGTATCTCCAACACGTTTCTAAATGAAACCAATACATAGACTGATGCAGTATTTAGCTATCTCTGTGTGTAAAAGCATTCTAGAACTAAAATATAAGTCACGTGGCCTTGGATGAGCTATGTAATCTATTGTCAAATTGGGATGATAACAGCACATACAGCATAGATTTCGTCTGGAGGTAAAATCAGGCACTGCATGAATGGCACACGAAAGAATGCCTGACAAATGGTAAATGCTCAGTACTTGTTAGCTATTATAATCACTAAATGTTGTTCTTTCAGATATTTATATTAGACTGGTGTTACAACTTGATTTCTGTGGTACATGTATATATCTACTTGCATATTTTCAGTGGTAAATGCCATTACTGGTTTCTGTTCTCATTGTTAGTATATCTGGTGATAGGAAGACCGCACCACTGCACACAGCTTGCTGCCTCTCCACATCATGGCTAATAGTTTTAGAGTTTCAAGGAACAAAAAATCATGAACAGAGTGTTACTTGGAAAAAAAAAAAACCTTATTATGATTAATTTCAAACATTCAAAAGTAGAGATAATGATTGAAGGAATCCTATAACTGTTACCCAGATTCAATAATGATCACCACTGGCAAATAGTGTTAGGATAAATAATTTCCAGAGATCATGAAACTATCTTGAATAACGACTGAACAGGATTTAGTGTCTCATGCATTTTTATATACCTCTTGATATAATTAACTTTCCTATGTCTCTGTCATACACACACACACACACACACACTACCTATATATGCTTATGTTGTTCTATCTTTAGCTATAAGAGCGGGGGAGAAATAGTTCTCTGAAGGTAGAATCAACTTTTAATGGAAAATGAAATTTTAAAGTAGAAACTTTTAAAAAGAGTTCAATTTCCCTAAATATATATAGATATATAGATAGATAAAAGATATATATATATATCTTTTTTAAAGTTTGTTCACTTTGTGAAACTGTTGCTATCAGTAAAATATTTTGATACATCTTTCATCATAACAATCATAGTAATAGGGTGCCTGGGTGACTCAGTTGTTAAGCACCAGTCTTTGGCTTGGGTCATGACCCTGAGTCCTGAAATCTAGTCCCGATTGGGCTACTTGCTCAGCAGGAAGCCTGCTTCTCCCTCTCCCACTTCCCCCTGCTTGCGTTCCCTCTGTCACTGTGTCTCTGTCTGTTAAATAAATAAAATATTTTTTTTAAAAATCACAGTAATAATGTTAGCTATGCATACTTATGGAGAAATTATTCCTGGTAAATAAATTGTCCAAGACAAATGACAAGATAGGAATAAAGTATATTCCGGGCAGTGTCCAGAGACCATTCCTAACCATTACAACATATCTCAAAATATTTTACAATCATTAGCCTAATAATCCAGGACTAAGAAAGTTAGGAAATATTGCCTTACTTGAAAAGAAAGTTTGTGCTGTATTTATCATTTTAATTATACCTGTAATGATATCACTTTAAATCACCCAAATATATGTTATAGCACACAATACTAGAAAGTTCTTTCTTAGGGCACCTGAGAGGCTCAGTTGGTTGAGCGTCAGACTCTTGGTTTTGGCTCAGGTCATCATCTCGGTCTCCCGGAATCAGCCTGCATGGGGCTTCGCCGTCAATGCAGAGTCTGCCTGTCCCTCTCCCTCCCCCTCTGCCCCCTCTCCTTGCTCATGCTTGTCAGCTCTTTTTCTCTCTCTCTCAAATAAATAAAATCTTAAGGAAAAGAAAATAAAAAGTTCTTTCTTGTTCATTTTGTTAGCACAGGATGGGTAAACAAGTGTCCGAGGCATCCCTCCTCGGGGATGGCAGGTTGAGGTTCTTCCGTCTTCATCAACTGGTTTTTTGACAGGAATTGGTTTGCTGCAGGTCTGTGATGCATAATTTACCTCACTAGGGGGGAGTCCCCCAAAAGAAAGAAGGGTGAACAATTCAGATTTCCTTTGAGCAAGCTGATTAGTGGCCAGCCTCCCGGAAAACACTGTATTGATGATATTTACCATCATGGGAATTTCTTTAATCTATGAAATGTTCCTGATCTGACTAGAATTGCTTGAAAATCTATACATTTATGGAGCATGCCTCACTGGAAAAAGTCACATAAACTATATTTCTTGAAGTACAAAATGGGTGTTTCATGACAAAAAGCTCTCTGTTATATAAGTGATGACTGCAATTATCTCTTAAAAACCCATGTTGTATCTGGACAAAAGTGAGTCCTGGTGTGTCCTAGACATTGCCTTGCTTTGTCTTCTATAATTACTGGCATTCTGGAAATTATTAGTAAAACTTGATATCAGATAAGATCTTTGATTTTTTTTTGCTTGCTAAGTTGACCTGTTAGGTGTGGGAGGGAGTCTTCATTCCAGCTAGTGTAAAGAGCAAAAATCTCGTAGATCCACTCATGAAAGAATTGTATGGGACTACCTTGGAAATGGGGTGCAGTACTTCCTATGGCATTTCATGTTTGGGACTCATTCATGAGGCACCACATTTAATTGCAAGAAAACAAGGGAAATATAGTCTAGCTGTGTACCCAGAAAAAAAGAGGAGAATATGGATTTTGGTGAGTTTGTTAAAACTCATTCTAGGAAAATGACTGAAATATTTTGTAAATTGTTCTTTAGAATAATATGATTATAGCTCATAGTCATTACTATGGACTAGATACATCATCATATTTAATCTTCTCCACAGCTATATGAGTTAAAGACCAATATTGTCACTTCATTGATGTGGATTCTGAGTCTTACTGAGGTTGTATACATTACCTAAGGGCACAGAGCCAATTTATTTGACAGAACCAAGACACGGGCATAATCTGGTTCTTTTCAAAGTATTTGTAACCATCAGTCAAGAATTTTCAGAATAAGAATTTCATGCGGGTAGGGTTGCCAGGTAAAATAGAGGACACCCACATGTGTGTGGGACATACGTGTGCTAAAACTCATTCAGTGTTCATCTGAAATTTAAATTTAACTGGACATCATGTTTATTTATTTGCTAAATCTAGCAATGTAGCATTACTATGTAGGAAAAAAGAGAAACTATTAAATCATGCATTAAATGTTTCTATCAGTATTTGGAATAATGTCACCCTTGATGTTTAGCATAGTGATATAATTAACTATAGCCATCCTCATATGAAAAAAGTAGCAGCATAATTCCATATTGATTTATGGGAGAAAAAATGTAGGTTTGACTCCCTAAAAGGAGTATAGGATTAAGATTAAAAGCCATGTCTACCCATCACTAGATCATGCATAATCTTGCATAAACTATCTTTACTAGCAAATATTTTTAATATTGGAAATTACATGAAATATATATCAAGGTAAATTTTTGTGTTTTGAGTTTACTCATTTGTAATATGCATTACCTTATCTATTATATACACAAAGTTATTGGAATTTTATACTAGGTAATTTTATACTAGGTATTTATCCAATAAGATAAATAAGTGAAAATTAACACTAATGTGTCTCTGATTCTTTACAATGTGAATAATTTATTATACTATTTATCTAAATTGGATAGTATTGAGAAGAAAGGATGCCTTTAATAATTATTCCAGGACAACAGGTGAAAAATGGTATAGTTTCAAGCAAACTGGGATGAATAGTCACTCCAGTGGGCCACCTTATTTTAAGGTTTGGGATCATAGAATGTTAAAGGTGGAGAGCTGTCATAGACCTCATTTAATATAGTCTTTTTTTACTAGAATAAGAAATCTAAGGCCCAGTGAAAATAAACAATATTTTCTATAGATTAATGATTCTTACTCAAGTTGATGTCTTTATTTATTTATTTACTTTTAAGTAGGCTCCACATCGAATGAGCCCAGTGTGGGGCTTGAACTCACAAACCTGAGATTGAGACCTAAACTGAGATCAAGTGTCAGATGCTTAACTGACTAATCCACTCAGGTGGCCTGATGGCATTTTTTATAAAGAAGTGATTAATATGACTTTTGTCCCCCTCGTCCACTTCCCTTGCATTGTACCTAAGATTATCATCTTCTACAACAATATTCACTTCAGCTAAGGCTCT
Organism: Martes martes; assembly: GCF_963455335.1. Taxonomy (NCBI): domain Eukaryota; kingdom Metazoa; phylum Chordata; class Mammalia; order Carnivora; family Mustelidae; genus Martes; species Martes martes. The sequence continues at coordinate 50,079,956 of NC_137891.1, read as the reverse complement.
GAAGGCCAGAATTAAATCTTAACACACTAACGACAGGTATCTGTATTCATTCTTTTAGCTTAAAATCACTTTTTCTGAGCTTTCTAAGAATTAAGTATGTGTTCCATGAAGTTTTGTCTTATAGTCCAGACTATCTCTTTTCTATTCTAATGACTGTAATGCAGAACAAATGGCATGCCATTCTTTGACCCTGGAGCTGAACTGAGAAATGGCCAACCCACAGAACCTCAGAATCTTCCATAAATACGATCTCTGAAAAGCATAAGAGCAAAAACCGATCTGTTTTGATACGTTTGGAGGTAGTTAAATATTATTTTTATGTGAAATTACTGATGATTCCTTCAATGTCAGACATAGATTTTTAATTGTTAAACAGGAAAAAATGTTCTAATAATTTATTTACTCCCAAATTTACATATATTTAAGAGTTCTCTTTGTTCTCAATAATGTATTAAGTGATATTAAGAATCTGTACTCTAGGGTGCCTGGGTGGCTCAGTCAGTTAAGCATCAGACTCTTGGTTTTGACTCAGGTCATGGTCTCAGGACCACGTGTTCAGCATAGAGTCTGCTTGAGATTCTCTCTCCCTCTCTCTCTATGCCCCCTCAAATAAATAAATAAGTAAACCTTTAAGAAAAAAATAAGAATCTACATTCTAGTGAGACTGCTATGCCAATGTTAACACTCCCTAGCTTGTGAAACATGGACTAGTTAGTGGATTCCTAGCCACTCTACTCCTTAGCTTTCTCATATGTAAAATTGGATTTATAATATTATAATCATTATTATATATTATATTATAATTATTAATCATTAATATTATATTATATTAATGACTACATGATTTTCTTTGAGTAAGTAAATGATTTTATTTAACATTTTATTCTAAAATACTTAAAAGTGTTCTTTTTTTTTTTTTTAAGATTTTATTTATTTATTTGACAGACAGAGATCACAAGTAGGCGGAGAGGAAGGCAGAGAGAGAGGTGGAAGCAGGCTCCCTGTGGAACAGAAAGCCCGATGTGGGGCTAGATCCCAGGACCCTGGGATCATGACCTGAGCTGAAGGCACAGGCTTTAACCCACTGAGCCACTCAGGCGCCCCTTAAAAGAGTGTTCTGTTGTCTCAAGCATGCAATAAATAAGCTCTCATATTGTATTATTTCTTTTCAGTGAAATAGAACCTTCTTTTCATTGCCCTGTTATCTTTTCTTTTCCTTTCTTTTTCTTTTCTCTCTTCTCTTCCTCTTTTCTTTTCTTTTATGTATTTCTTTTAGAGAGAGAGAGAGAGCAAGTACTAGGGGAGGGGAGTGGCATAGGGAAAGAATCTTCAAGCAGACTCCCCACAGAGCAGGAAGTCAGAAAGCAGGTGGATCTCACAACCTGGATATCATGACCTGAGCCAAACTCAAGAGTCTGACGCTCAACTGGCTGAGCCACCCAAGATCTTCGGTTTCTTTTTTTTTTTCAAGTATAAACTTGTAAGCAAGAAGCCAGTTAAAAGACCAAGACATTATTATTTACGGTATGTGGGTTTTTTATTAATTGTTAAGATCAAATTCTAAAATGGAATGATCCCTTGAACATCACTGGAATAATCCCAGTGATATTATGTTAATTTTTTGAATATTTGATAGATAAGTAAAAAAATTGATTTAGTAAAAGTCATTTCCTATGTTTAAGAAAAGTTTTTCTCTTTGGGGCGCCTGAGTGGCTCAGTGGGTTAAAGCCTCTGCCTTCGGCTCAGGTCATGATCCCAGGGTCCTGGGATCGAGGCCCGCATCAGGCTCTCTGCTCTGCAGGGAGCCTGCTTCCTCCCCTCTCTCTCTCTGCCTGCCTCTCTGCCTACTTGTGATCTCTCTCTCTGTCAAATAAATAAAAAATTAAAAAAAAAAAAAGAAAGAAAAGTTGTTCTCTTTTATCATTGTCTTCTTTTTAAGCCTCAAAGAAAATATTATGCAAATATTTAAGTTGGAATTTTAAAGTGTATATTATTAAGAATGAACTGGAAGAATGTAGCTATTTTCTGCTCGAATTCCCAGCTTATGATATGTATCCAAAAACAAGCAGGGAAGTAAACTCTAGGAGAATCTTGTTTCAGTAAGTTACGCTTCTTTACTGAAAGTGAAAGATATTTCCTTTTTCAAAAGCATCCAAGATTAATAAATGATCTTATTCTAGATTTAGAAAGATAACACTTTTTTTTCTAAAATTTGCTTAAAAATGAAATAAACACCATATGGATGGGAATTGGCAATAATTAGATTTTTTTCGCAAAAACATATCTTTGCAGAATGAACAAATCGAGTATTTTAGAAGTGACTTTTTCTTATGCTCTTGTCATTAAAATACTCACTCCAGCATCTGTTTTTCACTCTCATGACTGAAATGCAGAACATAATAAGAAACAATAACCTCTTGCTGGTGGGGTCCACCACCCACAAAGTTTCAGATTAGTGATCAGCCAGTGTTTTACAGTCTTTTCCTTCTTTCCTTTTTGTCTCCATCTTGTTCCAATGTTTCATTGCTCCTCTCAGTGTTCCTACCCCCTTTCTATCCACTCCCCTCTAACCCGTTGATCTCAACCCCTCAATATGGGAAACATCGAACTCCTTTCACTTTATTCCTGGTTTTGTTTTTTAGAACTAGCAGTTCCATTCAATAGTTTTCTGCCAAATGTCTGTCTGCAAGTTACTTTGGCAAGTGGGGCCCTCACCACAGGGAGGACTAAATGAGATAATCTATGCAAAGCACTTAGCATAATGTCAGGCACACAATAATGTTAACTATTACTTCTCTTCTTCCCTATTAAATAGTGGGCAAAGATTCAACTATGGATTATTTATTTAAATACTTTTCTTTCAGTATAATTACATGCCTTTGAAAACAAGATATTTTTCCAGCTGTTGGAAATTGTCATATGTTTCCTAATATCCAAAAATAACTGCATAAAATAGTGGTTAGGAGCTAAGGGGCAGACTCCCTGATTCCCTGGGTTCAGATGTCACCTCTGCCACTTACAAGCTGTGTGACAGATACCCAGATACTTAAACTTGCCCCTGTTTCCTCATTGGTAAAATGGGGGTTATCAGATCATCTATTGCCAGTGTGGGAAAGAGGAGAAAGTCCATTAATATGGGTAAAGTGCTTGGAAGTGCTTAGCACATGCTTGCACTCAAAAGATGTTAGTTATTAATAGTTTCATTGTATTCAACATTTATTATTTCAGCAAATATTTATTGAAACCCTGTCAGTTCCCATTCACAATGATTGGTTTTATAGTGTAAAGACAATTAAAAATATATTTCTTAGGGGCGCCTGGGTTGTTCAGTCGGTTAAGCGGCTATCTTCAGCTCAGGTCATGATTCCAGGGTCCTGGGATTGAGTCCCGAGTCAGGCTCCCTGCTGAGCAGGGAGCCTGCTTCTCTATCTCCCCCTGCCTGCTGCTCTGTCTACTTATGCTATCTGTCAAATAAATAAAATAAATTTTTAAAAAAATTTTAAAAAATATGTCCCTTATAGTAACAGAAGAACAAATATTAAGCAAATTAAAAAATATACGTAAAACTGCAAACTATATAAAGAGGAAGGGAAGTAGACTGAGGGGGTGTGATCAAATTTGGAAAATAAAGCAAGTTTGAGACCCTATGGATGAGTAGACATGCGCTAGAATTCTGTATTTTCTGATAGCCGTCATGTTTTATTTGCTGAATATAATGAGAGACAAAGCATTATATATGTACTTTACCAGAAAATTCACTTAGATTTTCCTTCTCATGTGGACATCTTATTAAGGAAACCAGGATATTTTGGTCTAGGGAGATTTTACTGTGGGCTCCATTTATATATCATAAGTGAATTGCTAATCCCAAAGGCTTTTACACTGTAAAATGTTATCAGTAGCTGGGACACTGAGGTCCCATTTTTACTTCTTTAATAACCTTCTAATTATAGATTCCTTTTCCTTTAATTTCAGCTTTTATATTAATGATAAAGTAAACCGTAATCTCTCTCAAATAATTTTTATGCTAAAAGCAATTAGGTAGATATCTTCTTGGCTCCTTAGAAAGAAAATAGATTTAGATGTGCAGGAAAAACTTTGTCATTAAAGGACTGAGTAACTATGATCCTCTCACAGTTGATGGTACAAGCAATTGGGCTCAAGTAGGGGTGCATAGTACAAAGTAAAAACACTTGACCCCACATTCCAAGGTGTATTCAGTAACTGGTGACCTTAACAAGAGGTTATGAAAGCAAAGCCCTACAGACTTCAGAGAATAGATGTCAAGTTTACTGAAGGGAAAGGAGAGAAGAGAAAACAAAAAGAAAGACTAAGAAAGAATGTAACAGAGATAGAAAAAAGATTAATAAAGGTTTTGCTAAAGAAATACTTACTATAATTCCTTTCTTCTATCTTATACTATTTTGTATGTATACCATATGTATACTATGCGAATACTAAATAAATAATTGTATACATAATTGAAATGAAATGTTTCTAGTTCTTCACATTGTACTGTCCAAATTATAAGTCTCCAACAAAACTGATTATTTGAAGACTACTAAGAGCAAGTTCTGGAAATTTAAAAAGATTTAGGTGATACCTAAGTTTCCATATTTTTTCAGTTATCTATTTATCATTTATCTTTTATATCTTGTGCAACACCTTCATCAAAGAATTATAAATGAATATGATGTATATTTATTTAGAAATATTTTTAAAAAGTAGGTGTTATATTGACCAGGCACTATATGTTATTATATAGAGGGAAAAATACTTCCCTCTTCTGATTAGACATAGCTATGTCAATACCTAAATTCTATATACTTAGATATGTTTTCGATGGACAACTTAATTTAGTTATACATTCCAATACCTTTTACTATATGTTTTGCACATGAAAAGAGAAAATTTCTCTCACTTTGCCTTATTTTTTAATCTTTATCTGGAATGTATTCCTTGTAGAAAGCCTTATATGTAGAGTTGTCAAACACAGTTAATCTTCAGTTAGAACATGCATAAAAGTGCAAATTGTTATAACTTTTACCTTATGCTTTACTCAAAGTGAAGGAAAAATGCATAAGGTTTTATATGAATTGAATAGATAATCTTCATTTTGCAAATGATTTACATATAGAATGAGTGTTATTATAGGGAGTTCCTAATGTAATCAAGATCAATTTCTTATTTCCTATTTTAAGTCATGAACCAAATCTTTCATCATTAAGTCTGTAACATAGAGTGTGCTTGCTGGCATATATTATCATTTCTAACCTTACTTTTTTTGAATGCCATGTATGTCAGCAAGGTTTTATGTTTGCTGAAAATCATATTACACTATGCTAGTTTAAAAAATTTTTTTTAATTTTATTTTTTTAATGTTCCGAGATTCATTGTTTATGCATCACACCCAGTGCTCCATGCAGTATGTGCCCTCTTTAATACCCACCAACAGGCTCAGTTTTTAAAAAATTAATGTAACCTCAAATCCTTTTTTTTAAAAATAAAGGAATCTAAATATGAATTAATAAAAGTATATACTTAAACTGACCTTATAGTGTATTCAGAAGAGAAACAGGCTCACAGTGTTCCTCTCTTTTTTTTTTTTTTAAAGATTTTATTTATTTATTTGACAGACAGAGATCACAAGTAGGCAGTGAGGCAGGCAGAGAGAGAGGAGGAAGCAGGCTCCCTGCTGAGCAGAGAGCCCGATGCGGGGCTTGATTCCAGGACCCTGGGATCATGACCTGAGCCGAAAGCAGAGGCTTTAACCCACTGAGCCACCCAGGCACCCTGTTCCTCTCCTTTTGTCTCCCATGAGATTGATCATTTTCTCATAATCTTATAATAACATTTTATTAATTTATAATTTTTCTTGAAAATTGTATCTCTGTTAACATAAATTCTACATCAGTGGTTATTTTTTGTAATAAAGGAAAGCTAATAACTTTTTTTTGCCATGTTTATTCACTTTTGACCTCTTCCTTATGGTCATATTTCTATTTGTTCATAGTTCATTAATATGAATTTCCTAGGAGAAAGTTTGCTAAAAATAGCCTCTTTTACCATATGTGACTGTGGTTCAGAAAGGTTCCCTACACCTGTGTTTCAAAGGAGTGACTATCTTTGGTTTCTATACTGGCAGGTGAAGGGAAGTAAATGAAGAGGTAGACCAAATGTTTCAGTTGACTTGTGCACAACATCATTAAATCCACTATTATTCCTATGTTTGTATGCCTTCCATTACAATTTCGTCACATCTCAAATAAATGATTTTGAACTTAGTGGATGTGCAGAAGCGCATAAGATTCAACTATTAGCATTTACATTTTAATTAACATTCTAAGATTTTAAAAAGTGTTAGTGCCATTTTATTGCTACAGATGAAGTCTCCTGAATGTCTGAAGTCGTTTTCATTTATTTTTCTGCACTTTTTCATGGGTTGCTGGTGTTTAGACTTTATTTTTGCTCCAAATAATAAAAAAAATATTGTTCGGGGAGAGACCTTAGAGGTCTGTGCTGGGACCTGCTTGGACAGTGTAGGTCATTGTGAGTAAGAGAAGTGATTGCACGACTTCCATTCGTTGTAGTTCTCATGCCTGTACTGCCCTGGGTCTCATCTGGAGCTCTTAAAACTCAAGAGGAGGGGGGAGGAGTCAAGATGGCGGAGAAGTAGCAGGCTGAGACGACATCGGGTAGCAGGAGATCAGCTAGATAGCTTATCTAACCATTGTGAACACCTATAAATCCAACGGGAAATCGAAGAGAAGAAGAGCAACAATCCCAGAAACAGAAAATCGATCACTTTCTGAAAGGTAGGACCTGCGGAGAAGTGAATCCAAAGCGACGGGAAGATAGACCCCGGGGGGAGGGGCCGGCACCCGGCAAGCGGCGGAGCGACGGAGCACAAAATCGGGACTTTTAAAAGTCGGCTCCACTGGGAGACATCGCTCCAGAGGCTAAACTGGGGGGAAACCCAGGCGGGGTCAGCATAACCCCAGGACCCGCGGGGTCACAGAAGGACTGGGGATGTCTGAGTGCCGCAGAGCTCGCAGGTATTAGAGCGGGGAAGCCGGCTATAGCGACAAAGCCGAGGAGTGAGCTCTAAGCCCGGGGTTACCTTGTGCCGGTCGCAGGCTGGGTGGGCTCGGAGCGCGGCCGGAGGCCACGGAGACAAAAGCGAACCGGCGCTTTTCTCCAGCTCCAACAATTGACTGCTTTCCTCGAGGCGCGACCGCAAGCCAGGGAGGCGGGGCTATTGGGCGCTTTGCTCTGAGAGTGCACTGAGGAGCGGAACCCCAAGCTCTCGGCTCCTCCGGGCCGAGAGATTGGGAGGCCGCCATCTTCATTCCCGTCCTCCGGAACTCTACGGAAAGCGCTCAGGGAACAAAAGCTCCCGAAAGCGAACCCGAGCGGATTACTTAGCCTGGCCCCTGGCAAGGGCGGTGCAATTCCGCCTGCGGCAAAGACACTTGAGAATCACTACAACAGGCCCCTCCCCCAGAAGATCAACAAGAAACCATCCAAAACCAACTTCAGTCACCAAGAACAGCGGAATTCCACAGCAGGAGAAAGCAAATCCTACCTGGACAAAATGACAAGGCGGAAAAACTCACCTCAAAAAAAAGAACAAGAGGCCGTACTGAAGGCTGGAGACCTAATCAATACAGACATAGGTAGCATGACAGATCTAGAGTTCAGAATGACAATTCTCAAGGTTCTAGCCAGGCTCGAAAAAGGCATAGAAGATATTAGAGAAACCCTCTCCGGAGAGATAAAAGCCCTTTCTGGAGAAATAAAAGAACTAAAATCTAACCAAGTTGAAATCAAAAAAGCTATTCATGAGGTGCAATCAAAAATGGAAGCTCTCACTGCCAGGATAAATGAGGCAGAAGAAAGAATTAGTGACATAGAAGACCAAATGACAGAGAATAAAGAAGCTGAGCAAAAGAGAGACAAACAACTACTGGAACACGAGGAGAGGATTCGAGAGATAAGTGACACCATAAGACGACACAACATTAGAATAATTGGGATTCCAGAAGAAGAAGAAAGAGAGAGGGGAGCAGAAGGTATATTGGAGACAATTATTGGAGAGAATTTCCCTAATATGGCAAAGGGAACAAACATCAAAATCCAGGAGATGCTAAGAACGCCCCTCAAAATCAATAAAAATAGGTCCACACCTCGTCACCTGATAGTAAAATTTACAAGTCTTAGCGACAAAGAGAAAATCCTGAAAGCAGCCCGGGAAAAGAAGTCTGTAACATACAAGGGTAAAAACATTAGATTGGCAGCGGACCTATCCACAGAGACCTGGCAGGCCAGAAAGAACTGGCATGATATATTCAGAGCACTAAACGAGAAAAACATGCAGCCAAGAATACTATATCCGGCTAGGCTATCATTGAAAATAGAAGGAGAGATAAAGAGCTTCCAGGACAAACAAAAGCTGAAAGAATTTGCAAACACCAAACCAGCTCTACAGGAAATATTGAAAGGGGTCCTCTAAGCAAAGAGAGACCCTAAAAGTAGTAGATCAGAAAGAAACAGAAACAATATACAGTAACAATCATCTTACAGGCAATACAATGGCACTAAATTCATATCTCTCAATAGTTACCCTGAATGTTAATGGGCTAAATGCCCCAATCAAAAGACACAGGGTATCAGAATGGATAAAAAAACAAAACCCATCCATATGCTGCCTACAAGAAACTCATTTTAGACCCGAAGACACCTCCAGATTTCAAGTGAGGGGGTGGAAAACAATGTACCATGCTAATGGACATCAGAAGAAAGCTGGGGTGGCAATCCTTATATCAGATCAATTAGATTTTAAGCCAAAGACTATAATAAGAGATGAGGAAGGACACTATATCATACTCAAAGGGTCTGTCCAACAAGAAGATCTAACAATCTTAAATATCTATGCCCCTAACATGGGAGCAGCCAACTATATAAACCAATTAATAACAAAATCAAAGAAATACATCAACAGTAATACAATAATAGCAGGGGACTTTAACACTCCCCTCACTGAAATGGACAGATCATCTAAGCAAAAGATCAACAAGGAAATAAAGGCCTTAAATGACACACTGGACCAAATGGACATCACAGATATATTCAGAACATTCCATCCCAAAGCAACAGAATATACATTCTTCTCTAGTGCACATGGAACATTCTCCAGAATAGACCACATCCTGGGTCATAAATCAGGTCTCAATCGGTACCAAAAGATCGAGATCATTCCCTGCATATTTTCAGACCACAATGCTCTGAAGCTCGAACTCAATCACAAGAGGAAATTTGGAAAGAACGCAAATACATGGAGACTAAACAGCATCCTTCTAAAAAATGAATGGGTCAACCAGGAAATTAAAGAAGAATTGAAAAAATTCATGGAAACAAATGATAATGAAAACACAACAGTTCAAAATCTGTGGGACACAACAAAGGCAGTCCTGAGAGGAAAATATATAGCAGTGCAAGCCTTTCTCAAGAAACAAGAAAGGTCTCAAATACACAACCTAACCCTACACCTAAAGGAGCTGGAGAGAGAACAACAAAGAAAGCCTAAACCCAGCAGGAGAAGAGAAATCATAAAGATCAGAGCAGAAATCAATGAAATAGAAACTAAAAAAACAATAGAACAAATCAACAAAACTAGGAGCTGGTTCTTTGAAAGAATTAATAAGATTGATAAGCCCCTGGCCAGACTTATCAAAAAGAAAAGAGAAAGGACGCAAATAAATAAAATCATGAATGAAAGAGGAGAGATCACAACCAACACCAAAGAAATACAAACAATTATAAGAACATACTACGAGCAACTCTATGGCAACAAATTTGACAACCTGGAAGAAATGGATACATTTCTAGAGATGTATAAACTACCACAACTGAACCAGGAAGAAATAGATAACCTGAACAGACCCATAACCAGTAAGGAGATTGAAACAGTCATCAAAAATCTCCAAACAAACAAAAGTCCAGGACCAGACGGCTTCCCAGGGGAATTCTACCAAACATTTAAAGAAGAATTAATTCCTATTCTCCTGAAACTGTTCCAAAAAATAGAAATGGAAGGAAAACTTCCAAACTCATTCTATGAGGCCAGCATCACCTTGATCCCAAAACCAGACAAGGATCCCACCAAAAAAGAGAATTACAGACCAATATCCTTGATGAACACAGATGCGAAAATTCTCACCAAAATACTGGCCAATAGGATCCAACAGTACATTAAAAGGATTATTCACCACGACCAAGTGGGATTTATTCCAGGGCTGCAAGGTTGGTTCAACATCCGCAAATCCATCAATGTGATACAATACATTAATAAAAGAAAGAGTAAGAACCATATGATACTCTCAATAGATGCTGAAAAAGCATTTGACAAAGTGCAGCATCCCTTCCTGATTAAAACTCTTCAAAGTGTAGGGATAGAAGGCACATACCTCAATATTATCAAAGCCATCTATGAAAAACCCACCGCAAATATCATTCTCAATGGAGAAAAACTGAAAGCTTTTCCGCTAAGGTCAGGAACACGGCAGGGATGTCCGTTATCACCACTGCTGTTCAACATAGTACTAGAAGTCCTAGCCTCAGCAATCAGACAACAAAACGAAATTAAAGGCATCCAAATCGGCAAAGAAGAAGTCAAACTATCACTCTTTGCAGATGATATGATACTATATGTGGAAAACCCAAAAGGCTCCACTCCAAAACTGCTAGAACTTATACAGGAATTCAGTAAAGTGTCAGGATATAAAGTCAATGCACAGAAATCAGTCGCATTTCTTTACACTAACAACAAGACAGAAGAAAGAGAAATTGAGGAGTCAGTCCCATTTACAATCGTACCCAAAACCATAAGATACCTAGGAATAAATCTAACCACAGAGGCAAAGAATCTATACTCAGAAAACTATAAAGTACTCATGAAAGAAATTGAGGAAGACACAAAGAAATGGAAAAATATTCCATGCTCATGGATTGGAAGAACAAATATTGTGAAAATGTCTATTTTACCTAACGCAATCTACACATTTAATGCAATCCCTATCAAAATCCCATCCATTTTTTTTAAAGAAATAGAACAAATAATCCTAAAATTTATATGGAACCAGAAAAGACCTCGAATAGCCAAAGGAATATTGAAAAAGAAAGCCAAAGTCGGTGGTATCACAATTCCAGACTTCAAGCTCTATTACAAAGCTGTCATCATCAAGACAGTATGGTACTGGCACAAAAACAGACATATAGACCAATGGAACAGAATAGAGAGCCCAGAAATAGACCCTCAACTCTATGGTCAACTAATCTTCGACAAAGCAGGAAAGAATATCCAATGGAAAAAAGACAGCCTCTTCAACAAATGGTGCTGGGAAAATTGGACAGCCACATGCAGAAAAATGAAATTGGACTATTTCCTTACACCACACACGAAAATAGACTCAAAGTGGATGAAGGACCTCGATGTGCGAAAGGAATCTATCAAAATCCTTGAGGACAATGCAGGCAGCAACCTCTTTGACCTCCACCGCAGCAACTTCTTCCTAGGAACATCGCCAAAGGCAACAGAAGCAAGGGCAAAAATGAACTATTGGGATTTCATCAAGATCAAAAGCTTTTGCACAGCAAAGGAAACAGTTAACAAAACCAAAAGACAACTGACAGAATGGGAGAAGATATTTGCAAACGACATATCAGATAAAGGGCTCGTATCCAAAATCTATAAAGAGCTTATCAAACTCAATACCCAAAGAACAAATAATCCAGTCAAGAAATGGGCAGAGGACATGAACAGACATTTCTGCAAGGAAGACATCCAGATGGCCAACAGACACATGAAAAAATGCTCCACATCACTCGGCATCAGGGAAATACAAATCAAAACCACAATGAGATACCACCTCACACCAGTCAGAATGGCTAAAATTAACAAGTCAAGAAATGACAGATGCTGGCGAGGATGCGGAGAGAGGGGAACCCTCCTACACTGTTGGTGGGAATGCAAGCTGGTGCAACCACTCTGGAAAACAGTGTGGAGGTTCCTCAAAAAACTGAAAATAGAGCTACCCTACGACCCAGCAATTGCACTCCTGGGTATATATCCTAAAGATACAAACGTGGTGCTCCGAAGGGGCACGTGCACCCGAATGTTTATAGCAGCAATGTCCACAATAGCCAAACTGTGGAAAGCGCCTAGATGTCCATCAACAGATGAATGGATAAAGAAGATGTGGTATATATACACAATGGAATACTATGCAGCCATCAAAAGACATGAAATCTTGCCATTTGCGACGACGTGGATGGAACTAGAGGGTATCATGCTTAGCGAAATAAGTCAATCGGAGAAATATAACTATCATATGATCTCTTTGATATGAGGAAGTGGAGATGCAAGGTGGGGGGGTTTGGGGGGAGGTAGGAAAAGAAAAAATGAAAAGATGGGATTGGGAGGGAGACAAACCATAAAAGACTCAATCTCAAGAAACAGACTGAGGGTTGCGGGGGGGAAGGGGGATGGGAGAGGGTGGTGGGGAAATGGACATTGGGGAGGGTATGTGCTATGATGAGTGCTGTGAAATGTGTAAACCAGACGATTCACAGACCTGTACCCCTGGGGATAAAAATACATTATATGTTTATTAAAATAAAAAAAATTAAAAAAAAAAAAAATAAAATAAATAAATAAATAAATAAAATATTTAAAAAAAAAAAAAAAAAAAAAAAAAAAACTCAAGAGGAGGCCCAGACCTCTAGAAACACTGAAATCCAAGATTTAAGGTGAGTCTTAGCCCTCCCTGGATTTTAAATCCATCAGTGATTGTGATGGACTGTCAACAGTGAAGACTATGCATTTAGTCTTCCAGAAAGGTTATAACCGTTCACATGATTTCTTAGTAGCAGAACTGGTGTTAGAATTAGGCCTCTTGATACCTGGTTCCCTAGAACATATTGTCTCCATTTTTAAAGTTCTTTTGCCTGACTTCACTAGTCCTCCCTGCAATTCTGACTAAATACTTTTTTTTTTTAAGATTTATTAATTTACTTGAGGAGGGAAGTTAATAGGGGGAAGGGCAGCGGGGAGAAGAAAGAACTCAGACTCCCCTCTAACCTGACATGGGGTTCAATCTCACTACCCCGAGATCATGACCTGAGCTGACATCAAGAGTCAGACACCCACTGAACCATCCAGGCGCCCCCTAATGCTGATTAAATTCTTGAATTCCTCTGTGCCATCCAGGTACTGTGGCCTTATTTACAGACCACATCTGGAAATGAAAAATTGATATTTTTGCATAATTAACAAAAATAAATAACTGTGTTGCCATGGCAAAATTACTTTCTTAATCTTACTATGTGTGTATAGAATTTGTATGTGTTTGTGTGTGTGCATTTATATATATAAAATTTATGCAAAATGCCCAGTTCTTTATTACTGTCTTTCCTTTTCATTTATTTATTCATTTAAGAAAACTAAACGTCTCGGGACGCCTGGGTGGCTCAGTTGGTTAAACGGCTGCCTTCGGCTCAGGTCATGATCCCAGCGTCCTGGGATCGAGTCCCACATCGGGCTCCTTGCTCAGCAGGGAGCCTGCTTCTCCCTCTGCCTCTGCCTGCCACTCTGTCTGCCTGTGCTCGCTCGCTCTCTCTCCCTCTCTCTCTCTGACAAATAAATAAAATATTAAAAAAAAAAAAAAAAAAGAAAACTAAACGTCTCACATACCTGTCAATGCTCAAGGATACCAATGTCAGACTTATTTAATGCCAGCAAAAGTGAATGATTAAGTATCATTTAAAGATGAATTAAATAGGTTTTGGATATCTTTGTAGCCTATAAATTTACTGTTTTTCTGGCGCTTTGAGACTTCTTATGTAATTACCCCCCTTGGTAATGAAAGAAACTCCTGTTCTTCATTTATCCACTTAACTTTTATTTACTCAATATTTTTTAAGCATTGTTTAGGTACCAACATGCAACTTAGGAGCTAGAAATACAAAGATAAGCAAAATTATACCTTATGGTGTAATTATAAAATTATAATTATAAAATTACATCTCATGGTCCTCATTACACAAAAGAGCTACATAAGAGCTACATAAGACCAACATTAAATATCACAAGCATAAACGTAGCATTCCACCTATGAAAAGTGCAATAACCAAGGGAGCTAATGTGGTCTGTTTCAGGAGTGGGGGTGAACAGAGGACCGGGGATAGATACAGCTTCCTTGAGCAGATGGCTTTTAAGCAAGCTCCAAATGATAACGAGACCTTAAATAGGCAATGAGGATAGGTAATTGCTCTAGTCAGTTCAAAGATTTGGTATTCTCAAGGAGCTGAAAGAAAGAAAGGGAATGTAGCAGGTGGGATTTTTATGAGTATTAACTTGAATCATTTTTCGTTTATTTTCTAAAGATTTTATTTATTTGAGAGAGAGAGAGAGAGAGCCCAAGCAGGGGGAGCAGAAGCATGTTCCTCAATGAGCAGGGAGCCCAATGCTGGGCTCAATCCCAGAACCCTGGAATCACCATATGAGCCGAAGGCAGACACATAACTGACTGAGCCACCCAGGCGCCCCTTTCATGTATTTTATTATAGGATTACTCTTACCTCTGTGTGAGAGTGTATTGAATTTGTAAAAGCTCAGTTTTGCTGAAGGTCATGAAAAACTAGGGTGACTACTCACCTAATTTGCCCTAGTATAACAACCCTGGTATACACTTGCCTATTTTTTTCAGAATTTTACTTAAAATATTTTTTTCCAAGTTTTTTTTTTAAAGATTTTATTTATTTATTTGACAGATAGAGATCACAAGTAGGCAGAGAGGCAGGCAGAGAGAGAGGAGGAAGCAGGCTCCCTGCTGAGCAGAGTGCCCGATGTGGGGCTCGATCCTAGGACACTGGGATCATGACCTGAGCTGAAGGCAGAGGCTTAACCCACTGAGCCACCCAGGTGCCCCTTTCCAAGTTTTTAATCTAAATTCCAGCTAGTTAACACACTGGGCAATATTTGTTTCAGGTGGAGAATTTAGTGATTCATTCCTTGTATATAATACCCAGTGCTCGGGGCGCCTGGGTGGCTCAGTGGGTTAAGCCTCTGCCTTCAGCTCAGGTCATGATCTCAGGGTCCTGGGATCGAGCCCCGCATCTGGGTTCTCTGCTCAGTAGGGAGCCTGCTTCCCCACCCCCCTCTCTGCCTACTTGTGATCTCTCTGTCAAATAAATAAAATCTTTAAAAAAAAAATACCCAGTGCTCATGACAACAAGTGCCCTCCTTAATACCCATCACCCATTTAACTCATCCTCTCACCCACCTCCTCCCCAAGAACTCTGTTTGTTTTCTCTAATTAAGAGTCTGTTTCTTGGTTTGCCTCTCTTTCTCTTCTCCCCCTATGTTCATTTGTTTTGTTTCTTAAATTCCACGTTATTTGCCTTTCTCTGTGACATCACATGTGACATCACATGTTATTTGTCTTTCTCTGACTTACTTCGATTAACGTAATATCTGTGTAGCTCCATCCATGTAGTTGTAAATGGCAAGATTTCACTCTGATGGCTGGGTAATATTCCATTGTATATATGTGCCACCTCTTCTTTATCCATTCGTCAGTCAGTGGACATTTGGTCTCTTTCCATAATTTGGCTATAGTTGATAGTGCTATTATAAACATCAGGGTGCTATAGTTTTCTGGACTGAAGTATTAGTAGTCATCTTTTTGCTCTTGAATGTGTTCTACCTTGAATGATAAATTTTACGGTCTTCCTATGTGAGATGAAAATTAATCTGTTTACTCAATTCTTAGACCAAGTTGCAGAGAAAGGAGTTCTTGTAAATACATACTCTAGGAGGGCACAGCCTTCTTTGATTTTTTTTTTTTTTTGCATAATTTCTTGCAGTAGAGCAATAGGGTACCAAATAACCAACCAACATGTTTACTTCTTTCTTCTCTTCCTTTCTTTTCTTACTCCTTTTCAAAGTGGAAATAATATTTATAGATTATCTATACATCTTGGCGAATGATGGGCAATTAGCATACAGTAGTGAAATAGGCAAAAACTAGAACAAAACGGGAGACAGGATGAATTTGAGGAGGCATTTGAGAGAGCATAAAAATAGCTGTAATATGTGTACTGGTTAGGAGATGGGGGATGGGAAGGACATTTTTAAAAGTACTATTGAAGACTCTTGAAGTCCTTTCCTTGGTGTCCCCAAAATATGAAGTAAGTCTGTTCTTCCTGATTCTTCAAGCCCAAAACCTCAAATCAAGAATGACTTTGGCAAGGCAAGGACCTCTTTGGAGGGTAAAGATTGGAAAGTCCAAATTAGGATCCTCAGTATTTGATAGATAGAAGAAAAATGCTGAGAACACCCTCTTGTAAAGCATGGACTGTTTTCTTTTGATGGGGACTTTTTTTTCTCTGGGGTTGCAGCTAAATTCAGGAGGTTGACACAGTGTCATAAAATCACACGGAGATACCAGTCTTCCATTGTCTTTTTTCTTGCATACTGTTCTTTCCTAAAATGGATTGAGTTTTTCATAGTCCTCATTGCTGGGACCATAGTTATCTCTATTACTCTTGCTACATGGTTGAGTAGGGCACAGATATCAAATTGAGGGGAGGGTTACGGATTCCCTCTGTGCTGAATTCCCCACATTTAAATATCATAGCATTACCTTAGAAGAGAGGAGACAGGGAAGACAAAGCTTCCGTGTTAGATTCACATTCCATATTTATATTTATATTTATATTTACATTTATATTTATATTTATATTGCTCACCTCTCCAATTCTTTCTTTTATTTCTTATTACAGAGAACCCCTTGTACTACTCATTTGGAAAAATATTAAAATCATAAGTATTTTTAAAATTCTGGTATTGGTCTCAGAACATCAGCTTTTGCAAATCAAAAGCCCAGAATTTTCTTTTTCTATTCTGTTCTCTCTCACTCTGTCACTCTCCCTTTTGCAAAAGCCCCTTCTTGAAGACATAAACATCTCTTTTCTCCCCCAAGGGGCTGAACAGGGGATGATCATACAACCTGAAGAAAATATGGGAATAGAAATTTATCCTGTGTTGCATTGCCTGGTTTTCCTGGTACATAGTGATTGCTGACCTCTTCAGATTCTGATTAAAGTCTCCAAGTACGCGCACTTGACAAGATCTACAGCATCTGACGGAAGTGTCGTCAAACAGCATGGTGATTAACAATATGGAGTCTGGAGTCAGGTGGTTGGGTTTGAATTCTGACTCTGATTGGGTTGGGTTTGAATTCTGACTGTGATTTACTGATTATGGGACTTTTGAGCACATTATTTAACCTCACTCTATATATCTGTTTCCTCATTTAGGAAATGGAAGTAATAGTAAAGTCTCTGTTACAGATTTCTAATGGGAACAAAATGGGATAGTCTCTGTGAACACAATACAGTCCTTGGCACGTATTAGGCACTCTGTAAACGTTAATTACTATTATACATGCTGAATGACAACTTAATCTGTATACTGTTCAAACTGCTGGTGTCTGACTAGACTAAGTTTAGGGGAACAAAGGAAAATTCTCATCTCAAGCCTTCCTTCCCCAATAGAAATGAATCCTGTTGTTAGAATACAGTTAAGAGTCTATAAACTCCAAATTTAGTACTTCAGTAAAATGTCCATTCACTTGAGTGTAAGTGGTACCCAGAATGTAGTCTTTTAGTTTGGATGTGATTCCAGTAAGATCCTTAGATTTAGTAGATTGGCTGTCGTCCTTTCTCCCTCCAGAATCCAAGCTCTTGCTTCCTTTGTCTCCTTGCCTCTCTCCTAGTGCTGGTATCATTTAACCTTCCCATCTTACCACCTGTAACCTCCTTTCAATCTGACATGAGCCTCCCTTTCATTGCCTTAGTATCTTCTTAATCTCCAACACTGTCCTGAGCCAGGTGCTACCTGGGTCTCTCCTTTATGCATCATTTCCTTTGCTGTCCTTCCTGGCGGCATCTGTGCTTTCTCTCCAGCTCCACATATGGAAATGTTGAGGTGTAAAGAGCCTATGGTGAGCACTGCAACTCCCATTGCTGCTTTCCAGCTTTTTAGGCTAACCACTATTGCCGCCACAGCCCTCCCCGTGGCTAATGCTCTCTCTGCGTGCTGTTTTAATTATTCTTGTGGCCCTCTTATAAATTCATGAATAACTTTGCTTTATGCCTCATAGTATTCCCATTCACCATAATTGATGCTATCACTAGAGTTCCTTACACTTCTTTGACCCCTTTAGGATCAGTGTCTGTTAACTCCCTTCTGCCTTAGCAAACTCACTCTGTCATCGCTGCTGAATTTGCTTCCCTTGTTCTGTCTGGAATTCACTGTCCAATCCTTTTAACTCCTTTACCCTGTTCTGCTCTTATACCATTGTCCTTCAGTCCTGCCTTAATCTAATAATTTACTTTTCTAGTCCCATAGCAAGAGGACCATTAGAACCACTAACACAAATTTATGATGTTAACTTTTACACGTGCTTCAAGAAGTTTCTTGTCTAATTTTGCAAAAGAGCAAGCAATTTTCAACTTTCCTCTCCAGTTAATTATCAAACTTGATATCTTATCCTGATTCCACTGGACCATTGTCACTCCAAATGATCTCTGGAAACTTGATTGGCTGAACAATGGGATCTAATGGCAGCATCAGTTGTTAGGAAGCAAGGGGTGTGTGTGTGTGCACGCGCGTGCGCGTACACACACGCGCATGCATGCATGTGCACACGTCTGTGTATGTGTGGTGCTTGTCAACAGTTGACAGAACTTGAGGTGACAGTTAATTTGGGTTTGGTTGCTACCATTGCAACATCCATGCATCATCACTTGGGGCATTGGAAATAGGAAAAGCACGTATGTATATTATCCAAAGTATAAAGAAAGCCAGGATAACAGTAGATCCTTTTATTTCACCTTTGGATGAAAATCTCTCCAAATATCTCCTTGAACTGAGATCCAGGGACATTTTACTAATTTTAAAGGACCACTTAGTAAGATGAAAAGCAAAAGAGGAATATCACCTCAGAAATTCAAAATGGAAAAGAACAAATGAGTACATGGAGAAGACTGAGTGTTAAAAAGCATTTTCACACAATGCCATATGTTATTTGCTTTAGCCACTGGGATAACCTCTCAAAGAGATTTCCATCTTTTGGCCTCGGGCCCTCCAGTCTCCTCTCACGGAGTCAAGTCATCTTTGTATGGAGCAGAACTGACCATGCCATGTCCCCACTGTACTTGATCTGGGAGTGGCTCTCCAATGTAAACTTACTGAGAAGCAAATGGGCAACTTAAAAAAATGATGATTTCTGGAATGCATTCTACAAATTTAGATACTGAGCTTGCCCCCATTGTTTGCATTTTAGTTGAACACTCTGTGTTTCCCTATTGGCTGCTGCTCCAAAAATCACATTTTGAGATAACACGGACCTACAGAACGATGTCCAATGTAATTACACAAAAGACCTTTCACGGTCAATTTTTTCTGCTGTCTGCTCTGACATATCCTGTGCTTCAGCTCTATTTATTACTTGTCCTCCCAGATCCCTCTCTATCTTGTATGTACGTATACATTTGTGTACATACACATACACACATAAAGCAGTTCAATATATTTAAGTTTATATTGACATTATTTTACTAATGAAGAGTTCTGTAGAATATATAAATTCTCAGTTTCTTAATGATAGCCTCTTAATTCTTTCAACATCCTTTTCCTTCCCAGAGATAATGGCAGACTAAAAAGATATTCAGGTGGCCAGATGGTCATTGATCTTAAGGGCTTTTGATCCTGTATTCATAAAATTTCCATCCCTTTTAAGGAGTCTCACACGTGTCTTGGCTTCATTCTAACATGGGCTTTGAAAAATGGTTTCAGTTCATATTTAGAGTTTAGATGATTTACATTCTTTTGTCTTTTTTAGAATACAGCTGGTCAGAAACGGCTCATGGTTAAACGAAATCTTAAACACAGAGTTCTTATTCTAAATGGATTTAGTCAGCCTTAATTCATTAAAGATTTATCTTCCTCCTTGACCTTTTGTCAGTGTCTTTTCCTATTGCTTCCAGAAATTAAATTAGAAATTTTACTGTCATATCTCTATCATCCTCTGTCCTTTATTTGCTCACACTTACAGGCTCACATGCACACACATACACATGGAGACACACGTGCAGTATTTTCATGAGATGAAGGAACTCAGAAGGAAAACATATAAATGGGAATACTTTT
Source organism: Martes martes (assembly GCF_963455335.1). NCBI lineage: Eukaryota > Metazoa > Chordata > Mammalia > Carnivora > Mustelidae > Martes > Martes martes. The sequence continues at coordinate 50,059,681 of NC_137891.1, read as the reverse complement.
TATAACATAATTACCAGGGGGCCCTCTACCTTAAATCTCCTCATTTATCTGACAAACTAGATGTTAAATGTGAAAGAAATTAAGTGTTACTTAATGCCTATGAATATATTGCAATTTATAGTTCATAAACTACCTTTAAGTTAGGAGAGGCAAACACTATTTTAACAGAGAAATTTCTTGTTGTTCAATTTTTCTTCTTTTATGCATTCTCTTGGACTTATTTTCAGAGGAAAGATTTATACTTTTTTTTTCCTGTTTGTTTTAAGGTAATTTATGGCCACTTTTCCTTATCCGGAGAAAGCCAAGCAAAGCGAAACAAAACCAGAACCCTTTCTGGTAGGAAAACACAGAGTTCCTGAGTGAGAGGTGTAAGGAAGGGGCAAGAGGAAGCATATTCTATGGTTTAATGCTCCGGGCTTACAAAAGCATGGTGTTGGAATGGTAATTGGATTTCTGAGCATTGCTTTGGAGAATAGACTGCTTAAATCATTGAAAAGGAAATCATTGCAGAAAAGAAGCAGTGAAGAATTGCACAGGCTGTTTGAGTACTTACAAAATAAGAATAACATAAGGAACAATGAAGAACCGGTTTAGTGCTGTTGAGATTTGACATCTTTAAAAACCTGATATTGTAGCTGTAGTTTTGATCTTTATTCTTTGGTTGAATAAAGTCCCAATGCATTTTGGACCAGTATCTTAAATGAGGACTGAAATAAATGAGACCTTTTAAATGCTTTTAGAGAAAAAAAGAGAACAACATTTTCCCCCAAAGGCTACATTATACTTCTGTAGGGAAAACAGATGTGGACAGGTATATATCTCTATTTTTAGTTTGTTTCCCATATGTACTTCTAAGGCAGTCCAACTGACAGTCTTAAATGTGAGAAGATTCTTCTGTCCCCAAAGTTTCTTATAAATAGAGTGGCTGGTGCACAGTAATCATTTAAACAATATTTTGATGTGGTAGGAGAGGCTTACAGATCTGAGGTGGGGGAATTCTGGCCAGCAGCCTCTTAAAACCTCCAGCTAAATTTCCCATTAAATTTTTTTTAAATAAAACCTTGCATTTGCAGGGTGAGTAGGTGGCTCAGTGGGTTAAGCTTCCGCCTTTGGCTCAGGTCATGATCTCAGGGTCCTGGGATCGAGCCCAGCATCGGGCTCTCTGCTCAACGGGGAGCTTGTTTCCCCCTTTCTCTCTGCCTGCCTCTCTGCCTACTTCTGATTTCTCTCTCTGTCAAATAAATAAATAAAATATTTAAAAAACAAAACAAAACAAAAAACAAACAAACAAAAAACATTGCATTTGGTAGGAAAATAGATATTAAGGCATGTACTCTAGCCTTCTTTTCAACAGTAAGTACCCACTATTCCTGTTTGTCATGACTATGGTCAAAATTATTACCTCTAGGTTAATAAAGTATATTGCTCTTGCCTCAAATCTTAGCATTTTGCTCTACAAAAGCAGAAAGAAACAACAAAAGATAGAACATAGATTTCTAAGAGAGTTCACTAAACAAATTGCTCCATTTCTCATGGAGTTTTACAACATAGATTTCCACTTACCCTTGTTAATTTGCCACAGAAGAAACATTTGTTGAGTGCTTTCTTTGTGCTAGACAGTTTGCTGGTTACCTTAATCATATATTTAATGTGTTCTACACAATAACCTTTTCCTTATTTTTACAGTGAGAGAATGGAAAACCCAGATAGCAATAAAATTTTCCCAGGAACACAGTAGCCAGGACTTCAATCTTGCTCTGTATGACTCAAAATCATTTCTTTCCCTCTGTCATGCAGTCGTATGTTTTAAGCATTAGTTATGTTTGAAAACAATTTTGTCTTTGGGGAATAGTCTTTGCTTTCTGGAGATTCGTTTTTACTTCTGTACTCTGTTGTTAAGTTCAAATGCAAATGAATTCTTCTTTTTGTTCAAAGAAAGAAAGTCACTCTTACAAAGTGGTAATATGCAAGGACTGGAAAAGCATTCTTATTCTCCACCTGAGACCTGGGTTTTTATAGAGACAAGAAGAACCGCTGTGAGAAGACCAGTGTGTGTCAGGGATTTACTCTAGGGTAAAATATTTGAAATTACTTCATGAAATGATTTTCAGAGAGCAAATTTTAGAAATTAAAAGCTTTATGTTTCTATGAATTGTCATTCCAGGTCAGGGTTTAAGGGTTTAAGTAACCAACATTAAAGAGGTCCCCATTTGAAGCAAACATTCAAATACATTTTTCTCTTCTTCCCAGAGAATATGCCTGTGCTTCCTTCTATCAAAAAAATATTCTGACGGGGCACCTGGATGGCTCTGTTGGTTGAGGGGCTGCCTTTGGCTCAAGTCATGATCTCATGGTCCTGGGATCAAGCCCCACATGGGGTTCTCTGCTCAGCAGGGAGCCTGCTACTCCCTCTTCTCCTCCCTTGCTTGTACTCTCTCTCCCTGTGTCAAATAAATAAATAAAATCTTAAAAAAATATATTCTGAGGTTATAAAATAAAAATAATTTGGCTGTGGGAAAAGCCGTGTTAACACTAGACATGAATATCCTTTTTAAAATAAAATTATGAATAGCTGTTTTTGAATTTTTTAATATTGCAAGCATTAAAAAATGTCCCCACTAGATAGATTCAGAATAAATGAGTAAAAATATGTAAATTGCTTGCTAACTTTCAAAGCAGATTATGGTGATGAGGAAAATGTTCCTCTAATGTAACCTTTTATAACTGGGGTTAATTTTGCTTCTTTCTTACTGTCTCCTGAGATGAGACAGTGCCTGCCACACCATCCCAACATGCAACAGCAGATACAGTGTGGGCTCCAGAGTCACTCAGCTGGGTTCCATATATCTCACTTACTTCCTACGTGATGTTAGGCCATCATTTACCCTCCCTGAGTATGAGTTTCTCTTCTGTTAAGTAGGGCATTAACACTCAGCTCATAAAAATTGCTGGGAGAATTAGCTGATGAGTGTAGTAATGTAATAATGGTAACTGGCTTGTACAAAGTAATTAATGTGTCCACAGTCCTCTCGTCTTTACTGGCATTGGAAGCCTGTAGTCATCACAGAGGCCTTATAAGGCATGTCTGTACAGCCACTCCCTTTATAGAGGAGAAAGCTGATGGATAAGGGGGGAGATCCCAAAGCAAAGAAATGTCAGAACCAGTGTTGGAAGCCAGACTTTGGTTTGGTTCCACAAATCCAAGTACTGTATACACATGACCAATATAGTATTGATGCCCACCACCTACCACACATTAAATTTCTTTAAAAATCAATCTACTTAAAAATAAATAAATAAATAAATAAATAAATATCTACCTAGCTAGCTAACTATAGCTAACTATGTGTTGAATTATGTCTCCCCAAATGATATGTTGAAATCCTAACTCCCAGTACCTCAGAGTGTGACCTTATTTGGGAATAAGGTCACTGAAGATAAAATTAGTTATGATGAGGTCATAGTGGGTTAGAGCAGACCCCTAATCAAGTAAGACTGTCTTTTTTTACTGTTGTTGTTTTAAGATTTATTTTTTTTATTTGAGAGAAAGAGAGAGAGACAGAGAGAACACAGGGCAGGGGAGAGGGACAGAGGGAGAGGGAATCTCAAGCAGATTTCTTGCTGTGTGTGGAGCCTAATGCAGGGCTCAATCTCCTGACCCTGAGAACACAACCCAAGCTGAAACCAAGAGTCAGACGCTTGACTGACTGAGCCACCCAGGTGCCCCAAATTTGACTGTCCTTGGGAAGATGATGTGAACATACAAAGGAAAATGCCCTGTGGGGGTGAAGGCTGAGATGGAGTTACACAGTTGTAAGCAAAGGAGCACCCAAGATTGTGGGTCACCCCCCGAAGCCAAAAAGAGACTCAGTCTCAGAGGGAGAATGGCCCTGCTGACATGTTAGTTTCAGACTTTTAACCTCCAGAACTGAGACCATAAATTTCTGTTGTTTTAAGCCACCCTAGATTGTTAGCTTGTGGTGTTTTTTTCCTAATGTTAATTTCAGGAAACTAATATACTTACATAATAGTTGCATAAAACTGAGAGTAAAATGTAAAATGTATACTAATAATAAATGTCTGTTCTTACCTTTTTATACGTTGGTGTAGTTTAGGAATCTGTGCTTATGGATATCTTTCAAAATAAACTCTTCCTATGTATCATTTTCTGAAGTTAAAAATCTATAAAACCTTGGAGTTCTTGTATACTCCATCAGGAGACAGATATATATCTCTGTAGACACAGGTGTTTCTTTTCCTTTCAGCCAAGTAGCAAATGTACCCAGAACTTACCATTCATAATTCCTCCAGCCCTTATAATTGATAGCAGTCAAGCAAGCACTTAGGTTTGTAACTGCAGCGTAATATTTATTTTTATTTCATATATGTTACTTTCTTTCAGCACTTAGGTCATAAATTCTTAGAGCAAAGGGATTATATTTCATACCTTTGTAAAATACGTAACACCTAACAAAGGATGATGTTTACACATGGCATATTTTTTATATATAAATTTTATATCGTGACAATGACAATAACTATTTTTTCAATCCGTGGTATTCATATCAGATATTTGTAGGTGGGGACCTCCATTGTTCAGCTTAATGGTGTCTTCTGTTCTCAAGAACATTGCAGGAAGGTGTGTTAGTTTGCTAGGGCTGCCATAACAAACTACCAGAGTGGTGTGGCTTAAAGCAACAGAAATTTACTGCCTCCCGTTTCTGGAGGCTTGAACTCTGAGATCAGCATGTTGGCAGGAGGAATGGTTTTTTTCTTCTTCTGAGGCCTCTCTGTTTGGCTGATAGATGAGCAACTTCAGTGTTTTTGCATTTCCTCTTTGTATAAGGACAACAGATCCTGTTGGATGAGGGCCCATCCTAATGACCTCATTTCAACTTCATTACTTCTGTGAAGACTGGATCTCTAAAGGTAGTCACATTGTGAGGTCCTGAGGGTTAAGTCGTTAACATATGAATGGGGGGCACCATTCAGCTCTAAACAGGGCACATGAAAAAGCTTATGTCTGTACAGATTTTTAGCTGAGGACCTAACTAACTAGAAAGCCCTGTGAAATATTTGAATATAGGATCTATATGGGTAGCTAACACTTTTCTTTAAAAATGAATGTATCATTTTAATAGGACTCCAAGTATATTAGCAATAGAATGGTTTCTGAACCTGGTAATTTTCTTGGGGTAAGCAAAGAACATGTATACTTATTTGAGAGATTTGAGGTTTGAGATTTTGTTTTTGTTATTTTGTTTTGAAACACCTGACCAAACTGGCAATATTTGCCGGCTATTTTGGCTTCACAGTGGTAATCTCCATTATTTCAAGGAATAATATTTAGAAAGTAATGAATGGGAAGGAGAGGAGCTGATACTCCACACACACTAATCCAACTATTCCAGGAATAGGACATGACCTGTTCAATTGCCCCAATCAGATTTTAGATGGAATTTAGTCTCTTAAAGGATACACGGTCCCCATCTGAGGAACTCTGAAGGTAAGAACAGCTAGTGTGGAAAAAGAAAGCTTTTACATTCTTTGACACTTAGGTTTCTGTGATTCCAGGAATCTGTGATTATTTCTCTCTGTACTAAAGCTTAGTAGCCTGCACAGATATTAGAATTCATAGCTATGTGTAACTCAAAGTTATTTCTGTATGTGAGAGGGGATGTGATTCCCTTCTCTAAAAAATATCTAGTATAGACATAACATTATCATTCTTTTAGTGGTAGAGATGTTACAAGTCCTGGATGAAAAATTTTTCTCAAAGTGCAGATTTATGGTACTAAGTATATTGATTCCCATGAGACATTATCTGAATAGAGGAATATTTAAATAATCATTTGTAGTTTTCAGGATTTTCAGAGCAAAATCTCTTATTTAGAAGGGACTTTGTAATTGACTCCAGATATATACATGAATATAACTAAATTAGTCATGTGCTGTAATTATTTTTTACTACCCATAAGATTGGGTCATATGAGGACACCTGGGTACCTCAGTTGGTTAAGCGTCTGCCTTTGGCTTAGGTCATGACCCTAGGTTCTGGGATGGAGTCCCACATCAGGCTCCCTGCTCAGCGGGGAGTCTGCTTCTCCCTCTCCCTCTGCCCCTCCCTACCCCAGCTCATTTTCTCTCTCTCATAAATAAATAAATTCTTTAAAAAAAAGAGATTGGGTTATGTGAGGTGCTTTACTTAATTTTTTTTGTTTTCATCTCAACATATCGTAGACCCTACATTTTCTTTGTTCCCCAGGAATTGGATATTCAGGACAATGGGCAATCTCTACCATACTCACCAGAGAGACTGAGGCCAGCCTGTCTTTCCTGAAACCTATTAGCCCTTATCCTTAGAACAGGTCTTTTCTTTCATTCCTGAAAACTAGGCACTGAACTGTGTTTTCAGTCCAGGATCTAGTCTTTTCTACTTCCTCTTGACATAGTATCCCCTAGACTCACTCCCTTAGAGCTGTCCTTCTCATGGAGATATAGGATTGGATAGAAAGGATGCTTCCTTCTCTGAAGTGTGGGTAAATATTGCCCTTCCAGCAGTAATAGGAGTTTCTTTTATTCCAACTTGTTCCCTTTTCTCTGATGTGCCTTCCACCCTGTCCTGGTAGGGATGTCCCTGTTTATATGGCATAGGGGATGTGTCTAGGTGTTGCCAACTTGATTAAATGCTAATTTCAAGTCTAGGTTGCATACAGTAGGAGCAGTTGCACAATGATACAAGACTTTCTCAATGTGCATGTTGATGTCAATGTTGTTTTAGCTTGTTTTTCTATATCCTTTCTGAAGAGTTCTTGTTCCTATATGCTATTGGTGTGATCTTGAGTTCTGATTTCAGGATTTTTCTTTCTGCATCCATGGAAGCTAGATTGTGACAGATATTTTGTTGTTTTTCATATATGTAATTTTATTTTGATCATAGTTTCCATTTGACTTATGTTTATGATTTTAATAATTAAAACACAGTCACACATGACTATACTAGTATTTTCTTCAGCCATATTTAATAACTTGTCAGATTCTTATGGTCACATTTAAGATAAATGTCTTTCAAAATGTGTTAATATTCAGATTTCTTTGCAATTAAAAAAATCATTTGATTGGCTATGTGGGATTTATACCAGATAATCCTTCACTTATGTATACCTTCACTTATGTATACTGAATTTCAAGCTTTTTAAAGTAATGTAGTACATAGTGATATGTGCATACGTGATTACTTCCAAAAACAAATTTTAAATCAGTATAATAATGTAATAGAATTACTGTTAGCTCATAGTACCTCCAAGTTATATCATGTTATGTTTGTAAATCATAATTAGGGTAAAATGTAGTAACTTACTCTGCGATTTTATGAGACAGAGAATGCTTACAGCATATCATATATAAATGATTTTCGGTATTAGAGTTTTAGATAGGTAACCATTTGGAGTATTTATTTGGCCAACACTAGTGATGTTTATTCTCATAACTTTGTATGCATACTTTCTTCAAGGATCGAAAAAAAAAATGTTTCTGTTAATGGTCACAGTAATCTGTCTTATGATGTCTAAGATTCTGACATGTCCTGTCTCTGAGAGAGACAGGATAGTGGGGTGATGAATAGGAAGACCCTGAGTTTGAATTCTTGCTTTTTAAAACGGCAGTGTCTTCTGGGAAAAGGAGATAAAAAGTGTCAAGTCCAGACAGGATTGTTTGGGAGGGATTGAATAATCCAGTTTGTAGGAGTGCTGAGAATACTGATGCCATCGTTGGTCCTCCATCCTGTTCATGTCCACGCAGTGACCTCCCTCTGGGCTACCAGCTCCAGGCCCTGGGGAGGTATATGGATGCTCCGAACGGAATGCTGGGAGGCTTGTTCCGATCTTCCCTCTGGCACAAGGATGGCGCCTCTTTAGATAAATACCCTTACCTCTGTAAAATCTGTAGGTTAAGCCCTGGGCTTTGCAGAGGATAGCTGCATGGCCCTTGGATCTTCTGTTCATCCCATCCCCCATCAGTACATTACCCTGAATGAAACCATGTAAGTGGTTTGGCATGGCTTGCATTGTTTTTCAGGCTCAAAGCGCCTTTTCGGTTTGAGGGATACTTGGTTGTCCCTCTTCTACCTTCTGGCAGTGCAGCATGGCAGGCTACTCTCCTCATGACTTTGCTGGATTCGCCAGCCCCTGGAAAACGCAGATCAGTTTTCTGGCCCCGTAGTTTTACCTTTGCAAGAATGTCATCTGAATATAAACATAACTGTACGTAGTCTTATTTTAAGTCTTGCTTCTTCTTTCACTTAGCATTTGAGATTCAGTCGTTTCATTCCACGTATCCAGAATCCCTTCCTTTTTACGCTGAGTAGTATTCCACTGTATGGATATGCCATAGTCTGTTGGTCCATATCTGATTGAGGGATATCTGTGCTTTTTTTTCCAGTTTTGGGCAGTTATGAACAAAGGCACTATAAATATCTATGTACAAGGTTTTAGGTTTCATTGAACTTGCTTGAATCTCTAAGAGTGGGGTGATGGGGTCATATGGTGAGTATGTTAAAAGAATTTTAAAAAACACTATTTTCTAAAGTACTTTTACCATTTTGCATTCTCACCAGAAATAAATGAGAGTTTCAGTTGTTCCACATTTTTATCATCAACTTAGTATTATCAGGATTTTGTCTGTTTGTTTATCTGCTTTGCAATTCAAATAGTTATGTAAGTGTTGATTTTTTTTAAATAAGAAAAAATTATTTTTTTCTTCAAGCATATGAAAGTATAAAACAGTCTTCAAACTAACTTGGAATTATAAGTTTGTACATTTTTGTCTTAAGAAAATTTTATATTTTCTCCTTTACTTCAGACTTTTTAGGGGGAGAAGCTTTGTTTAATTTCATTTTCTTTGGGTTTCCTAAGGTACTTTGAGATCTCTGAAGATTTAAAATTTTATAAGAAATGTTCCTGTCTTCAAGTTGCTCATAATTTATCAGAATTGGTGAGATGGACCCTGAGTACAGGTCTAGGTGTACTTAGGACAGAGGCCATAGTCCATTCTGGCAGTTGAATGAGTGAATTAGGTTCATTAGTCAATACCATTTGACCAATTGCTGTGATGTTTATGACAATACACATGAGGACTTTGAAAGCTCAGATTTAGGGATTCAAAATTACCTTCATTTTTTAAAAATTAACTATAATGAATTATTTGTCCCAGGTGTACAGGTCTGTGTTTCGTCAATGTTACACAATTCACAGCACTCACCATAGCACATACCCTCCCCAATGTCCATCACCTAGCCGTCCTATCCCTGCCTCCCACGCCCCAGCAACACTCAGTTTGTTTCCTGAGATTAAGAGTCTCTTATGGTTTGTCTCCCTCTCTGGTTTCATCTTGTCTCATTTTCCCCTCCCTTCCCCTCTGATCCTCTCTTTCTTGTTTCTCAAATTCTTCATATCAGTAAGCTCATGGGGTAATTGTCTTTCTCTGATTGGCTTATTTTGCTTAGCATAATACCCTCTAGTTCCATCCAAAATTACCTTCATTTTTGAATGAACTGCAATAATATATATTCTTTTCCAGTTTGTTTTAGAACCCTTAAGCATGGACTGTCATAGATTTAAATCTATGGAGTAGGGAGAATGGTGAGCTGCAGAAAAATAGAAAAACTGAGAAAAGAGAAAAAGAGCAGTGCACTGATAAAACCTTAGATCTTTGCCATCTCAAGTTGGGAAACTCTTTCAAGTTATGATTTATTTAAGTATCAATAATATTAATAGAAACTTAAGTGATTTAACTAAATTCAAAAATTAGAAGTTTTCTGTTATTTTCTTTGAATGTCTTCTAATTTGGGCCCCCACCTCACACTGGCTCTCACATTTCACACTCCCTGATAAGCACTGGGGCCTTTTCGGGATAAATGGGTTTTCACTTGTGACAATTGTCCTTAAAGTGTTCTTGTCTTTAGAATTGTCCTGTGGTCATTTGTGTGGATTCTTAAAATGCTAAGCATAAACAGCAATTTCCAGTTGGCTTTGAAAATTCTTGTCTGAGACAAAGTATACCCAGATGTTTTTCTCATAGCCAGATACAGGTATGTGCTTCTCTGACCACCCCTTAAAAAGGAACTGAACATAAACATTAAGTAAAAATATGAGGAAAAAAATTGCTTTATAAAACACAAGCTATTTTCAACAGAAGGGGTTATCACTGAATGTGTAGACATTCTCAGCAAAAAGGCAACAAGAAAGAAAAGCAGGAAAAGCTATGAAAATGCATTTGAGAAGTTTGTTACTCTCTTATGTGGTTTTAGTTACCACACTCCTCTAAAATTTCAGTTTTCTTTCCAGACCCATTTTTTGTATAAATATGAAAGAAGGCTATAAATATACATCATTGTGATGACATAGCTGAATTTAAGTGATAAACTGTTTTATGGATACTCTGCTTTTAAATTAGGATCAGTTTATTTTAGCACTTGCAATCTGATTCTAATTAAATACTTCAAATTTAAATGCTGCATATAGAATCTATTTTCCTCAGTTACCAAAACCTTTATAGGGCTTGTATTAGTTGTTCTTTATTCCTCACATGAGGGCATTTCTGCTCAACTTCTACAATCAACAGCTAGATAAAGCCCTGAGGACACAAAACTGAATAAGATCCTGTTCCTAACTACTGGGTGCTTAACTGTCAAAGATGGAATAGTTTCAAGGGGAGCTCCTATGGAAGGAGAGGGACAGAAGTTGACTTGGTCATTTCTGGGCTTCATTGACATGAATAGGAAGCCGGTCCTGTCCTAGGGAACAGCATTTGCAGAGACAAGGAAGTGCTGAGCTGCATGCTTGCATGTAGTTGGGGAGGTGGGTATCCTATGCACATTGTTGCATTGCAAAGATCAAGACGGGAACCTCAGAAAGCAGCCAGAGTTTGGTCATTTGAAAGAACTTGTAAGTCACGCTACTGACATACCTATCGCTGTACCTACTACTGACTGTACCTAATGCTTACCGAGTGGGAGTCATCCTATACTGAACCAGTGTATAGTACTTGGGTTTGTAGAGTCAAAATGCCTGGCTTCCAGCACTGTTCTGACGCTCCTCTGCTGGGTGACCTTCCCCTTTTACTCATCAATTTCCACATCTGTAAAGGGAGATGGCCATACAACATACTTTAGAAGGTTGCTGTGAGGGGTAATTATACTACTGCCTATAACTATGAGAAGATCACTGACACATTGTTAAGTAGTTAGTACATGCCTGCTAACATCCTTACATTATAGGCACACCCTGGAGATACTGGGTGTTGAGTTCCCGACCATGGCAAATCAAATATTAGAATAAAGTGAGTCAAAAGAATTTTTTAGTTTTCCAGTGATATAAAAGTTACGTTTATGCTATACTGCAATTTATTTAATATGCAACAGCATTATGTCTAAAAAAAAACAATGTGCAGACCTAATTTAAAAAAACCTCCAGGCGGGGCACCTGGGTAGCTCAGTGGGTTAAGCCTCTGCCTTCGGCTCAGGTCGTGATCTCAGGGTCCTGGGATCAAGTCCCACATCGGGCTCTCTGCTCAGCAGGTAGCCTGCTTCCTGCTCCTCTCTGCCTGCCTCTCTGCCTACTTGTGATCTCTCTCTCTCTGTCAAATAAATAAATAAAATCTTAAAAAGAAAAAATACCTCCAGGCATCTAGGTGGCGCCATCAGTTAAGGATCTGACTCTTGGTTTCCTGAGTGACTTCTTGGCTCAGGTCCTGATCTCAGAGTCCAAAAATGGAGCACTGCCCCCCCCCCCGCCCCATCAGGCTCTGCACTCTGTGCATAGTCTGCTTCAGGTTCTCTCTACCTCTGCCTCTCCTGCTTGTGAGTGCTCTCTCTCTAAAATAAACACATCTTGAATACATAAATAAATAAAATAAAAATACCTATTGCTAAAAAATGCTAACCGTCATCTGAGCTTTTAGCAAGTCAATCTTTTCGCAGAACCTTGCCTCAGTGTTGATAGCTCCTATCTGATTAGGGTTCTGGTTGCTGAAGGTTGGGGTGCCTGTGGTCATTTCCTAAAATAGACAACAATGAGGTTCGCTGCATCTATTGACTCTTCCTTTCACTTGAACACTTAGAGACCATTATAGCATTATGAATTGATCTGATTTCAATAGTGTTGTGTCTCAGGGAATATGGAGACCTGAAAAAAGGAAGAGAGATGAGAACCGCTAGTCGGTGGGACAGCAAGGACACACACACTTACCAACTAAGTTTGCCATCTTTGATGGGTGTAGTTTGTAACACCCCAAAACAATTACAATAGTAACATCCAAGATCACTAGCCACAGAAACACCATAACAAATATAATAATGAAAAACTTTGAAATACTGTGAGAATTACCAAAGCATGACACAGACACAAAATAAGCAAATGCTTTTGGAAAAATGACGCTGATAGACTTGCTCAACACAGGGTTGCCACAAACCTTCCATTTGTGGAAAAAAAAAAAGAAAAACAAAAACAAAACACAGTATCTGTGAAGCACAATAAAGCAAAGTACAATACAATAAGGATGACTGTATTACACCGGTTAGTTAATTCTCCCTTCAATTTTTATGAGATGGACATTAATCCCCCACTTCCCAGAAGAGAAACTCATACATAGGGAGGTTAACTGACAAGCCTAACATCGCATAGGAGGCAAATGGTACCACACAACAAAGCACCATTAGAGGATCTCCTACAATAAGGAAATAACTTCAAGGAACGTTGCCTCTGTGACTCTATGAATTGAGTAATCATTAATGCTAGTTAGGTAAAAAGCCCAAAATGAAGACAAAAACAACTAGCATGTCCTAGGTTTTTTATTTTCAGTTAATGTTTGGGAACTCACCTCTCATAACCCAAGGCCTCTGTCTGATTCATCAATGATCAGAGCAGCTGGTTGTTTGCCTTGTGATGAAACATGGACTGAGAATCTCATCAGAGATGAAGATCTTAGGATATAGGAGCTTCATGCACGTTCACTCATGTCTGCACCTAACACCCTTCATTACCTGCTGGAAAAGAGTGGGGGCCCAGGCCATGCTCTGTGATCACAACTTCCCAGGCCAACATTGGGCCAAGTAGCTGGCTTAATTCCCTAATAGTTGATTCTTTGGACAGAGAATATCTTCCTTTGGAAAAAAAAATTTTTTTTTGAGTTACACAACTCCTGTGCTTTGCTTTAATTTTCCCACTTTTGTTACTGGCATAGATATAAAAAGTGCTGTACTTTCCTCTTCATTCTAGCCTATAAATAAAATAACCCAAAGTTGACAATGAATAGCAACCTCCAATGCCAGCAAATTGGTAAGGTATGCTGAGGATAGAGACGAATTGGGGAAAATATGCCACACCTAAGTGACCATTTCTTGTAGTTCTGATTCATTGCAGACAGCGAGGAACTAATATTTTCATTTTTTCAGTTTTGCAACAGAAGCTAGAGGAGTAGAATTTTGTGTTTTGTCTTATTTATCTTTCTGTGGGTAAGTAATTAAAATAAAAAATATGAAGCAAAACACCATGTGAACCAATAATATGTGATCCAGCCAAGACAAACATGTTGACTTTTGGGCACCTGCTTCTAGGTAAGGAGTACCAGGAAGGAGAAATGATAGATTTGTATGCTGGATAGACCATTCCAGCAGACCCACTTGTCTACCTGTGTTATCTTCCCAGAGGTTGTAGTGAAACTGTGAAAGATGATGAGATTTCTAGAGACATAAATAAAGTGGGACAATCAGGGAGTCCCTGGTTGAACCCTGGGCAGAACCAATCATCAGAGAAGAACTAATGGAAGAAACAGAAGGAGTCATCAGAGAAGAGAAATAGGTGTAAGAAGGAAGAGGCATCAATAAGCCTCAAAAAGATCTAGTAAAATAAAGACTGAAAAGGTCCTTTAGTTTTGGTAGCTTTAGTTTACCAGGAAATTAATGCAAGGGGTCTTGGTGGAGTGGAAGAATTATAGTGGACAATGTATGGCAGTCTTTGGGGATAGTAGGATTAGAAAAGAAAGAATGGGTGCTGGAAGTCAGTGGGTAGAAAGTGAATTAGGTATCAGGAAAAGATTTGTTTTTATGGAAGAGACTTAAATGTACTTATTATCAGGGAAACATTAATATTTACTCAAAAGGTGGAGGGAAACTGTTTTTTATTAATGATTACCAGATGTCAGTTCCAAATGTTTTCAGGCTATCTCATTAATTCTTACAATTCTGCAAAAAGGTAACTAAACATCCTTTTGTTATAGATGATATAGTTTCGTGGAAGTTAAGTATCTTTCAGGAAGCTACATGATTTGATAATCAGTATTTTTCCTTTTGTTTGCCATGTACCAACAGCTGTTCTACAAAGATTTAAGATAATCTAGAAGGATATTTAGTACCTAATTATGAACCAGGAATAAGTGGCCTGTACTCTTTATAGCACAGTACCCAAACACTGTATTTGAATTTTTAATTTTTGTATTCAAACTGTATTATAGACTTCATTTGCACCCTGCATATCACAGATCTTATTTTATTTGGGAAATAAATCATTAAATGTTATTTTTCTCCTCCTTAACCAGATAAACTGACATGAAGAGGAGATGACTACTGATACTTAATATTCATTTATATTTTGTCCATAATGGATTATGCTGTAAAATTTATAGTTTCATATTTAGCCAGGATCAGATTACCTTCGTTTCACTTATTTGCAGTGTATTTGAATTAATTGGAAAACATGGGCTCCCTCTTGTGACAAAATCAACAATTTAAAGTGTTCTTTAATGCCAAACTAAATCACACATCTATGTCCTTTTAATTGTTTTCAAATAATATTATGTATACAATCATCTAATCATTTTCTTTTTTCTGATAATTTTTCTAGTTTTTTTGAAAAGACAAGTCAAATCAATTTTTGATTCTAGTATGTGTTTAAAACTGTATATAATGCTTTAAAATATGGAATTTCAAAGTTGTGTTGAAAATATCAAAGAAAAGAGGAAAGACCAAATTTAACTTTTGTTCTTTTGTATTTAAATGTGCTGTTAGATGTTTTTGAAAACTCTTTGGAGAAATTAAATTAGTCCTTCTAATATTTTAATCGGCTGGCACTCCAAGCTATGCACACAATTAACTTTATATTCTGTATGTTCCTCATGCTTGATAGCTATGCTTGTACTTTTAAAATGCTCTGCAAACTCTGTGTGTCTATTTTTTTTGCATTCCTTAGGGAAGCAGCATGCATATTGAATTTTGGAAATGCCCACAATGAGGCCTAACCAAGAAGGAATAAAAGTCATAGTTATTTTTAAAATGAAATATTATATGCTATGTATCTGTGTGCCTGTGTATTAGTATATGTGTGTGTGTGTTTGTGTGTACATGAGAAAGTGTAGTGAAAAGAAAGAAGGGAGGGAGGGAGGGAGGGAGGGAGGAAGGAAGGAAGGAAGGGAAGGAGGCAGAAAAAAAGAAAAAAGAAAAACACCTAATAGTTATATTTATGGACCTATCTTAGAAAGCGTCTCTTAAGGTCATCTGAGTAGCAGGCTGTGAATTAAAAGAAAGGGATTTAGTCCGTGACTCTGTCTTGAAGTATCTCCATAGCCTTGGGCAAGTCATTTGCCTTCTTGGAATGTCTATTTTTTTTACCTGCATAATAAGGTAATTAGTCTAAATCAGTGCTTCTCGACTTATTCTCTGCAGGACCGTGTATCTGTGGGAAATAACGTATTTCCATGGCTCACTTGAGTGTTAATTATTAAGGCTATGTCTGTGGAGTGACAGAATAGGGACTTTGGTGGTGGCAGGGTGTGACTAAGACCTCAGGAGTGAGGGCTGCAAAAGCACAGCCTCGGATGCCTATGATGTCTGGGAGCTGAGGAGTGCCACGTAAGGAGCCTTTCCTACTGATGAATAATTAATAAGCTCCTATCCCAGCTTATCACCCATGATTCTGTAAAGACTAAAACCTTTTGGCCACGCCGGACTGGTAGTAGGAGAACCAGGACTGAAATTTTACTCTCCCACATATATCATTTTTTTTTTTAAATTTCTGTAATTCACAGTGGCCTGGTATTTTGCTGGAATCATAAACCATAGGCTGTATTAACTTAAAATTCAAGGCAGAATCTATTCTTCCCCCTCCAAGTCCTGTCAGTCTACATTTCCTTGCACAGGCCTCCTTCAGTCATGTATATTACTGGTGTGACTTGGAGGCATTTCAGTCTGCGACTCTAATTGACATATCAGTAACTGTTTTTCATTACGTATGTCACTGGTGTTGCATTTTGCCCCAAGAACTTATATGCCATCTGCCCCTACTCAGAGTGAGCCACGGGCTCCTGCAGGGAGCAGCTGCCACGTTCTTTACCTTCTCTGAACCTACTCTGGTTGTGAAAGCCTCTTGCCTGGATCCTGGCTTCTTTTTTCATTGCTCCTGGGTTTGTCTCTTTTTTTGAGTGAAACCCGTGTGGATGACTTGCTTTAGCCTTTGCGTTTCCTTTTATTTCTGACTCTATATCTGAGAGCATACACAGGTCCACACTCTGTGGCCCATAGACCAATCCTTCTTCCCTTTACCCAACTTACCCAAGTCTCGATTCACTGGAGAGAGTAGGTAAGTCAAGAAAGAACAGCAGCAGGAGGGGGCGGTCCCCTGCTCTTTAACGTCCTTATCATTCTTCCATTCATTCCTCAGTTAGACTAATAATATTTATTTAATGACTGCAATGTAGTCATTTGATCCCTCTTGTTCCAAGAAACTTGGTACTACATGAAGACCCCTTGTGAAAAGCTCAGGACAGAGAATTGGTTCAGATTGCTCAGGGAAAAATGAAAAGAAGATGAATACGGATGTAAGTGTAGACAGCCAGAACCAAAAATGCATGTATGTTTTTGTTCATTCAAGAATGCCTGATATCTGCCTACTATGTGTTGAATACAATTTTAAGATTTGCAGCAACATGGATAGCTCTAGAGGATAAAATGTTAAGTGACATAAGTTAGTCGGAGAAAGACAAATAATAGGATTTCGCTCTTATGTGGCATTTAAGAAATAAAATTTAAGAAACAAAACAAGCAAATGACGGGGAAAAAAGAGAAGACAAACCAAAAACACTCTTAGCTATGGAGAACAAACTGATGGTTAACAGAGGGAGGACGGTTGGGGGGAATGAATGAAACTGGGGACTAAGAGTACACTTATGATGAGCACTGAGTAACATATAGAATTATTGAATCATTATATTCTATTGAATCATTATATTGTATATTATATTCTATTATATTCTATATTAATATGACATTGCACATTGACTATACTGGAAGAAAAAGATCCTACCAAGAAAGACGTGAAGGAAGTGAGTACATTATAATGTCCATTACATCGTGAGTGGTGGTAGTAGAATATAGAAAATTGAGTGATAAGCAGTAGGAAGAGCCCTCATTCTGTTCAATAGCTTTTGTACGAGAAGGATTTCATGTGGCTTAATACGTAAATGTGATTAGACATAAGTAAGGAGAGTCAATGTCAATTTTTGTTGTGGTGGTGGTTCAGATAGATAAATTACAGGGAGGGGCTCCTTAGATGGAAGGAGGGACCTTCCATTTATTACCAGCTACCCTCCCGCTCAGCCACCCTACTACTACATTGCTTTAGCTCCTTATCCTAAGTGTTGGTGTTTGCATGCATGTGGGGCACTGCGTACATATAAATATGGTAGGCAGAGTTTAGAGGTTTTGTGGTTTGATGTGGTTTGATGTGGTTGTTGATGTGTTTGACTTGATGAACAATCAAGTTTCCATTTGATATGTTAAAACAATGTTAATTTAAAGAAAGGATTTTTTTTTTTTTCCTCAGTTCAGTTTCTGGCTCCTTGCATAGTACACAATTTGTGAAGAGAGATGATAAGCAACCTGCGTACAGGATTATTCACACTCTAGAATTTGTTCTCACTTAACAAAGCACAGCTGGAAGCTGGTTCTTTTTTTCTGCAGTAGGGAAATAACTTCAGAGTATTGTCCCTGTGAATCTCTGAATTGGGGAATCCTTGACCCTAGTTAGTAAAAAAAAAAAAAAAAAAGGAAAAACAACAACAACAAAAAAACCCAACCCAACTGAAGACAAGGAGACCACCTGGCATGCCTTTCCTGAGTCCTGGGGATTTGTCTTCAAAGTCAGGTTTGGGGACTCACTTCTCACAGCCTGAAGCTTCTGTCTGATCCATCAGTGAGCAGACAAGCTGGTTAGCTGGCTTATGGTGAAACATGAACTAAGAATCTCATCACAGATGAAAATCTTAGGATAGGGGAGCTTCATGTATGTTTACTCAGTCTCTGCATTTAAAAGGCTTTAGAATTGGGCTTGCTGCATGGTGGGTGCTGGGGTCACGTAGCTTCTTCCCCTTTCTCTCTGCTTTGCGTTGTCAAAAGACATTCAGAGTCTGAAAAACTGTAATGGGCCACTTTTATCTTCAAATGTAATGATAATATGCAAGTTGTCCAGCAGACATGTGATCCAATCCTATCCAAAGAATGAAAGCAGAATATTAAACTCGTACCACAGGTCTTGCTTGTGAACAGTTTGATTTTCTTCCTGGTCTTACTGATTGCAGAATGATTTCCTCTCAGGATATCAAAACGTGAGTCCTTAAAGACAGAACTTTGCTTTTCCTAAAAGAGGTCTGCATTCCTATCATCTTTCTTTTTGTCTTAGTCCTTGCTGTTTTGGTTCAGACAGAACAGGATTGCAGGAGTTGCTGTCCTCTCCCTAATGCAAAACTGGGGGGCTTTGAAGCACTTAGCGCCTTCTGCAGCAGAGAAAGACAGGGACTCTATGTTCCTTGATGGATTCTGGAAAATAAAAGCCTATGACTCTCTTTGAGTGCTGCTTGCAAAGCTCTTTCTTATTATTCAAAACCCTTTCCTTTATAGTTGTATTCTGCCTTCTACCATAAATGTTCCCACACGTTCTTTGGCTAAACCCAGGGACTGAGCAAGGGATTTGCTGCTTTTAACTGTTCAGTGCCTTCATGTAGTGGTTCCCAGCCCTGGCTCCCCAACTGTGCCCCACCTGAGAATTTCTGATCAGCAACTCAGAACATTAGCTTTTCGAAGCAAAGGTTCAGAACCAATGCATTTTCATGTAGTGGGTGTTTAATAAATTTCAACTCGATTTAAAAGATGGACTGAATTAATTTTAATTTTTTGCTCAAAAATAAACTCTCTCCCTCAATTGATTTGCATTATCAGTTTTATTCTTCCACCTAATCTTTCACATGGGTTCGTAATACAAGGAGGCAGTGAGGGAAAGGGGCCAAGGATAATATGCTAATATATACAGTTGCCCTTATTTCCTCATTTTTAGCCTTTATTACATTCTAGTGCAAATATTTAAGTACATATCTCTTTTTAGTAGACTGTGTGATCCTTGAGGCAGGGACCATATCTTACTCACTTTCATGTCTCAGGACCCAGGCTTGAGTGTGAACTTACAGAAGCTGTCCGGTAAACAATGAATGAAGAAATTAGAGCATTGTTCATGATTTTGTTTAAAAATGCATATGAAAAGTGCTCGAAGTATTTTAATTTATACATATAAATAAGACTTTAGATATTACTCCGGAAAATACCATTTAAAATGATACAGCATAAGTAACTAAATTGGAATTCATTAAAACTAACATCTATAATTTGGTTTCTACGAAGTTTACATATATATTAAGGAATGATGACTAAGAAGATGATTGCTTTTAAAGAACCTAGGAGAACTGGGAAACTTTTGACAGGGGAAATCAGAAATGTGCAGTCCAGTGAAGAATTAAACTTCTGGGAGTAATAATATGGGCTGATGCACTCAATATAGCAGTAATGCCCTCTGAGAAGGATAGGAAATAATTCAGTTCCTTCAGGCTGCATGGAAGCTAAATACAGTATGACAAGAAATAGTAGCAGCACTCATTATGTCTGATTGCTAATTACCCCTTTGAATGATTCAGTTATGCCTGCTACTAGATAATTAGTTTAGTAATTTATGGCTGCAGCGCAAACTAGTATTTTAATTTTTGCAGTACAATTTTCACAATACCTACAGTTCAGATAATATCTTCCTTTTTTATTCAATTTTAAATTGCTTTTTTGAAGGCCTATAAAAGAGCAAAAATCCTTGCATTTTCCCCCCATGTATTTCACGCAAAAGTTAGGCACTTTATGGAATTTTATTTAACTTTAAACGGCAGGAAAATAACATCTTATTAAGTCCTGATTCATTATGCTTCATTTTTCCAATTTTGTGGGCAGAAGGGGTGAAAAATTTTAAAGATTCTATCAAGTGACTCAATTTAACAGCTGCCAAATTTCATGTTCCAAAAAGACATTGAGAATTTGATAATCTACCTTCTTCCCTTTTTATACATTTCTACTCCAAGAATGAGCTCTGTTTATGTGACGTACAAACAAATCGAGAACTATCCGACCTTAGGAAAATTCTGACATCATCTCCTCCTTTTCTTATTTGAGTAGATGAGATTAATTCAATTCAAAGAAAGTAGAAGTGAGTCACTATGGGTGAGTTTTGGCCTTGGATCAGTTCCCTCTTGAATCCACTTGCAGTTCTCCAATATTCCAGCTACTTTGCTGGGTTCTGTGGTAAGATAATGGTTATTGTTTTAAAATACTTGATCATCTTTTATAAGCATTTATGTTTGGTTCAATGTTCCCATCAACCTTTAAGTTATTTCCCAAATTCCGAGAGTAAATCCAGGAATGGGAGAGAGGGAAGGGGAAATGTTGATACTATGGTATGCTAAAAAATTTTCATGATTCCAATACAGTTGGTCTGCAGCCCAGAGGCAACATTGATCAATGAAATTCACATGACAATTTCAGTTTAATCATATTTATTTTGTTCGTGTACATAGTGAACACAACTTGCCAAATTGTTGAGCAATACTATGAATTAAGATTCGACTTAAATAATGCCTTATTTAGATATTGGATTGTGAGACTTGAATTCTGAGTAGCTGATAGAAAAGTTGCCACTTAAAGATCACTGTAATTAAGACTAGGTAATTTTTGCAATGAGAGGGAGCATTGAAGCTTGGAATAACAAAAATTGTTTAATTTTATAAAGTATTGGGTTTTGCCATCCCCAATATATTAAAATGAATGCTTTTCATATTAGTCGATGCTACCCGACACATTTGCCTTATGGTTAAGAGATTTTAACTAGCATCTCAGAATTAAGAATATTTGGCAATTACTTGTTACTCCTTATTGCTTTCCATTTGGTGCTTTGTTTTTTTATTGTAATACAATTACAAAATGCCCATGGTTTTTACTTGCCATACTGTTCTTGTAGCCGATATTTACCAGTGCTGGATCAATGTTCTAAAGGGCAGCCCTGACAGTATTATTTCAGTGAACATCAGGCTGATGTTTATTACAGGCTGAATCTATGCCCTTTATTGCCAACAGTCTTACTTGAAATATGTGTTCCTTGACCCATTTAATAAATGGTTCCCCATAGATATGGCAGTGCAATTCTTCCTTTTTTCTATAGATGCTTTTTGAAAAAAGTTTCTTACCCATAAGGCAGTCTGTCTAACCATCAAAGCATCATATTGACCTTTCCAACTTTGTTCGGGGTGACAGTTGGCTGGTTGTTGACACTTCTTTTTTTCCTAGGTTGCTAACTAGGGCTCAAACAGGCTTTTGTGCTGCTGGAAACTGAGGCCCCTTCACTAACTTCAGATTTACTTCACTATTTTCAGATCTGCTTTACTTACCTCAATTCTGTTTATATCCTAAAATAAGGTGCAACTGTTATAAAGTATATAAAGGTATCAGTAATAAGTCAGAGGCAGAATTTACTGTGATTAGATTGTTGTCAATAATTACGATGCCCAGTATTACATGATCTTTTTGTTCATATGATGAATTTATTTTGCTTCTCTTCCCACTGGTAAGAAATAAATGGGACATTGGTTATTAATATAAATATAGTATATTAAAAAAATTAGTTGTTGACAGAACTCTCTGGAAGGAAGATATTATGATATTGAGTTTACATTAGGAGTCTCAGTCAGCTAAAATTTTTTTCAAGAATTAAAGAAATTTTGGGGCACCTAGGGGGCTCAGTTGGTTAAGCGGCTGCCTTTGGCTCAGGTCATGATCCCAGGGTCCTGGGATTGAGTTCCACATGGGGCATCCTTCTCAGTGGAAAGCCTGCTTCTCCCTCTGCCTGCTGCTCTGCCTACTTGTGCTCTCTCTCTCTCTATCTTTCTGTCAAATAAATAAATAAAATCTTTAAGAAAAAAAAAAGTTAAATTTTGCCATGGCTCTCAGAACTGTTTTAGTCACAGAACATTATTCTTTTTGGTGCTGAACTTTTCATGTATTTTTCTACACTTCTTTCTTGACCTTTATTTTTCTAAATATAAATGTAATAGATCATTAAATACAAATACCAAAAAGGAAGGAAAAGTTTTCTTCTCTGCATTTCTGGATAGGTATATACTTATAATTAAGATATTTTTGGATATTCTTCCTCTGAGGAAAAGTTAATCAATTTCCTGATCTTATAAATTTGATTTAAAGGGACCACCTTTATCTGATTTGAATATATGTTCAAAATAGGTGCAATGCAGTGTTTTATACTTTGTCTTATCAGAGCTTATAAATAATTAGACTCATAGAATTTGATATATCTGAGTGCTAAGAATTTTTAATTCCTTAGTATGTGATATTATATTACATTACATTACTCCATATGAATAAGTAATATTTTTACACACAGAGAGGTGTGTGTGAGGGTGTGTATACATACTTATACAATTAGAATTCTTGACTGTTTACAAGTACAACATTCAGAGGTGCTTAGCAGTTTCCTCAACTAGAGACTCTTCAGTATAAGCCGCCTCAGACATGATAACCTATGACTGTAACGCAGGACAGACCAGTGAATGCGGCCATGGCGATCGGTAAGGAAGCAACATTTTATCAAACAGTTTATTTATCTTGTTAAATTTGTTGAGCTTCATACCGAGAAAACATTTCAGGGGTAAGAATATAAACAAGAGCAAGCCAGAGTCCATACCCATGAAGAGTTTAAAAGCTAACAAGAGAGATAAATGAACACATATAGTCTACAAATAGTCAAAACAAGAGACTGCAATCAGAGAAATATACTCGGAGTGCTAAGGCAGCCCAGAGAAAGCAAAGGACAATTAATGTAGTCTTGAACAATTGTCTCAGACTGATGGTGATATTGTCCTTTTTCGGGGGCACAGTGTCAATGACATGAGCATCTCTCATTCAGAAACAAATTAAGTAAGGCCGCTAGTTTCATTAATATCCTCTCAAATGAATTTCACTGGTCTAAAAAAAAATCTTGTGTACATTGGGAATATGTAGGTATAAGCCGACAAAGAGAACGTTTTAGAGCCTTAAGTGGAAATGAAATTTTGCCTTTCTCTTTGCCAAATCTTGTTCCACTTTATTTATTTGTTTGCTTGGTTTTGCCAAATGCAGGGGTAGACTGATTCAGTCATAAACATAAGACTGGCAGAAGTTATGATTTGGATATAAAATCATGCTTAGGATTAGATACAATAAATGAATTTCATGTATTCCCAAAATTCCAATGTCAAAAGTAGCATAATTCTGGTCAGGGCAGGCTGGATGTTTCTACCAGGAACAAAATGAATATACTGTGATGTGAGGGTCCTGTGGGTACCAGCAAGAGAGATCTAGAACTTCTTCCAGGCAGGAGAGACAGTTTGGACAGAAGGCTTATCCAGACCAGAGTCATATTCTATCGATGCAAGGTTGTGGTGGTGGCAGTCAACATCAGGTAGACACACAATTAGAGATCTGGAGGTTCTCTGCTTTTCAGGGAGGTGGGTCAAACCTTTTTGAAAAATTTGATGTGAGCTTTCGAACTCTCCCCAGAAATTACATATGCATGCAGACTGCTGTGTATAACTTCATGGGCTTCACAGACTACCTGAAACCTTCATTAGGTTATGGACCAGTGGTTCAAGTGGAGGCAGGGATAATGGAAAGAGGGTGTTTTCCTACAGTTGATAAAGACCTTCACATTTCAAATCAGTCTGACTGGTGTTCAAGGTGATGTCCTTGTCCCAGATGGAAATTGCAGTCAAAACTGGGTCTGATGATCAGTCAACAGACAGACCACATGTACTGGCTGACTCTTTGATGGTTCCACGTGGTGTCCTCCCTCACGTGGCATATTCTTTCTCATCTAGTTTAAGAATTGGTTCATGCATCTCATCGTTCAGGAGACTCTCCCTTTAGGTTTTGTCTCCAGGACCTTGATTATCCCGTAATTCTCTCTTTATTATAATAGAGTTACAGCTTTTTCAGAGACCAGATTATGTTTCATTCATTTCCGAATCCCTGTTCCCAACACAGTGCCAGGCACGTGGGAGGTACTCAGGAAATCTTTTTTCTATGAGTGAACAAAAACCAACAGTTGTGTACAGCAGGTTTTGCTCTGCTAGAAATTAGGATACACAGCTTCAGAAAGTCTAAATTAATGCATAAAAGATTCATATTATCTGAAACAAGCTTTTTTATATGGACTAAACTGGGAAAGCTATATATAGTGTAATATAAAATGCACTGCCACGCAAAGGGGAAAAAATGAGCCAAGCATCAAACAAATTTGGGAACATTGGGGAACAGTTCTGAAGTAGAGGCCTATTATGGGAGTAAAATCTCTGACTGAGTTAATTGGCGTCCCCTGATTGTTCAGCTAATGTCATTTCCAAACAGGCTGTGCTTTCTTCATGTTAACCCTTTTTTTTTTTCTTTTGAAATTGTTCAGGGTTTCAGGACTGGGTAAGGTGTACCTTGAGTTTGGTCTAGAAGATAAAGCATTTACTGTGAAATACAAAACCAGAAAAGTGGGATTATTTTTTTTCCAACAGGAAAAAAAAGTGTACATGGTGAGAGAAGAAGAAACATTTAATCAGAGCAAGGGA
The DNA here is from genome assembly GCF_963455335.1 of Martes martes. NCBI lineage: Eukaryota > Metazoa > Chordata > Mammalia > Carnivora > Mustelidae > Martes > Martes martes. The sequence continues at coordinate 50,034,667 of NC_137891.1, read as the reverse complement.
AAACAAATTCAAATAGAAAAAACCTGCAATTTAGCCATCTCCCAAAAGAACTGATTTCTGCTCAAATAAGTATCCCAAATTGCTCAGATTTCGGTTATTTGGAAAGAACAAGATAGTATTTTATGGGATTCTAGACCACTTTCTTCATATTGAAGACTATGTCATAGAAGATTTAAATATCAAAAAATAGATTTAAACTAAATCTGATGGAACACAAAATCAATGAGAAACCCTTAGGAGAATCAAATATCAAAAGCTTCCTTATATTTACTTATTTTCTTAAACATTAGTAAATGAGTTGAATTATTCAATTTCTTGCTTTTAGGTGCTCTAAATTAACTGGACTGAACCCATCCTTAAGTTAATTTCCATATAAATTCCCATATCTGTCTTGTCATCATGCTTGACGTCTTAGAAATTTATTTGTCACCCCTCCAAAACTTGCATAAGAGTTTAACCTGATCTTTTCATCTAGACTAATTGCCTAAAAACTTTCTTGTGTCATCTCAGCTCCAATTGCTGCATCCATGCTGTTTCCTCTGTTTGGAACCCTGCCCCTAACCTCAGTTTTCTCTGATAACTGTGTAGCCCCTACTCATCCCTCAGAACTCAGTTCAAGTATACCTTCTTTCTTCTTTCAGCCTGTTTTAGATATTTCTCCTCTCTGTTCTTGAGCAAAATGCACACAACTGTGAAATGCAATTGTCTCTCCCGCCTGTCTTGGCTCCTTGAAACAGAGTCTGTGTGAGGAGTTACCCCAGAGGGCTTAGCATGGATGATGGACCATTGTAGGTTCTCAGATGTTTTTTGTAAGATTAATGGATGACTTTTCAAGCTCCAGTCTTAGACTATTCTAAGCACTTTATGTTTCTTTACTCATTTAATTCAACATCCGTCTGAACTTGGTATCATTGTCATACCAAAGAGGAAGCCAGGGCATACTGAGGTTTAGAGAGGGTAACTCCTTGTCTGAGGTCAGACATCTAGTAAGTGGCACAATCACAATGCTGACTAGGCGTCTGGCTGTGCTGAACCTACTCTGCCCTGTTAGACTCCACTCCCTGACTTGATTGTATCTTTGAAAGTGCTGGATTGTTGACCTTGATCTGAAGAGAATGATGACTGATTTATTGCCTATCGTGCATGCTCTAAGTATTTATTAATCTCTTTCTTGTCATTAATTCAGTATTTATTGCATCCCTATTATGAGCCAGGAATATACAAATGAACAAGAGATACATTGACTTACCAGTGACTGAGATTCATAAGGGCAAAGCACATTATTAACAATCTTTTGTTAACACTGCATCATGAGGAACTTTTGGTCTATGTTATTTCATCTTAGAATAAGTGCAGTTGCATTAGTCAGAAAATTCTTAACAATTTCATTCCCTATCATTTAGGCATTTGACTCTGACAAAGATATTAAAGTATATTTCATAGTGAATTATCATAATTGCCCTCTGTAGATGTTCAATTTTAGGAGATGCTTTGAGCATCCATACATTTCTCTGCAATACACAGGGTTTATAAAACTATCAGGAAATATAAGGACTAATCTAAAATTCAGAATCTGTATTTTATTTTTGTACTGACAATGCAAATGCTTATCTTAAAAAATCTTATTTTATTCCCTTTTCATGGCCAAGCACAACTTTAACACTTTTAGAATCTTCGTTTCCTTTCCAATTGTCATTCTGAAGAATAAATATAATACAAGTTTTGGAAGTTGTATTCGCTCTGCATTAATAAAAGCAGTAAAAGCTGTTTTCTCCCATCCCTAAATTATGTAGCAATGACTCATAGAGCAGATAAGGGAATATTACAAGATGTCATTTTCACAGCATTTTTCTAAACTCTGCTATGGATAATATAAACACTGAAGTACACTTTAAAATTTTTAAATGCTCCTTGATGACAGGAGTGGTTTTCATTTTTGTTTTTATGGATAGCATTTTCCTTTCCTGAATTAACTGTAATCTACTTAGCCATTTTGCTCTCTGCCAAATGTCCTGAGGAGTTCTAAGTACATATGACATGCTGTTGTGCAGTATTCCAGAAAAAGGACATATTAACTTTTAGAAACATTTCTTTACAAGAATGGAATCACTCTATAATATTGCTGTAGTCTGACATCATTGTAGATTTATAAAACTCTGTGGCTTGTGTGTGTTGCATGCATTCTCTCATATTATGCCTTGTCTTATGACATTACCCCAGTTATGGACATCACTCAGCTGTTATTGCTTATTCCCAATGTCCTTTTATCTCAACATTAATCCCACTCTTTCATTTCTTATTGATGACAAACACAATTTTGTGCCAAAGTGCAAATGTCATTTTTAAAATAACTTACCAATTTTGCAATCTTTTAAGTAAAAAGGATATTTTTAATCTTTTAAGAAAAAAGATATTTTAAAAGATAATTTTAGGGGTGCCTGGGTGGCTCAGTGGGTTAAGCCTCTGCCTTGGGCTCCAGTCATGATCTCAGGGTCCTGGGATCGAGCCCCGCATCGGGCTCTCTGCTCAGCGGGGAGCCTGCTTCCCCCTCTCTCTGCCTGCCTCTCTGCCTACTTGTGATCTCTGTCTGTCAAATAAATACATAAAATCTTTGAAAAAAAAAGGTATTTTTAAGAGCCTTGACTGCAGTGTACTGTTTTAAATCATCAAAACACTGATTAATAATAAGCACATAGTTATATTTTGAGAGAAAGACAAGATGTAAGATGTAATGCTTTGTTCAAATTTTTGGTGTTGAAAATGTGATTCATGAGTGTACTTGTGCTCTCATTCCAGAGTTAACTCCTTGGAGCTTCTGGGATGTGTAGCTAACTATCTCACCTTCCAGACTGAGCAATATAATAAGTTAGGGGTAAGGTATGTATCACAGTGCCTGGATACTTGGGAAACAATAAAAAGCAACTAAAAGTGATTCTAGGTTTATTTGTCCTTTTTAAGTACATAGGTCATGGATTAGGGTTGAATTTTAGTCCTTGCAGATACCTATATTGGGTATGGGTACCGAAATTTGTACTTTCGTAAGCCTGTCTCGTTATTTGCTCAGGCCTTTACTCTTTCTGTTCATCTCGAACTAACGAACTTGAATTATTCAGCCCTTTGAACCGAATTTTAGTTCAGACAATGTTATAAATTTTTTTCCTTGCCGTTTCTATAACTCTTTTTGTTCTTTTGTGTTATTGCCACCTAACCACGCTGTATTAAACTTGTTTAGGTAACTGCTTTTCAGATTCCACGATGACATCCACAGGATACAAAACTCTGTCTCACATAGGCTTTTGGCCCAGTGCCAAGCAGGGTCTGCCATATAGTAGATTCCTCAAAAATATTTTTTAAACTGTCAAATAGTGAATCATCCTGAAAAAACAACAACAACAACAACAAAAAAAAAAAACTTAGGTGTCTGCTTTATTTTTATAGCCAAATAAATTAACATCCTGTTAACCTCAACTTAATTCTTTGTCAGGAAATAACATTTAAATTTCTTGAAATAGTCAACTTCGACTGTATTTTAATTGTTACTTGTATGTGACAATTGAATTTTTCTCTATTTAAATGGTATTAAAAATGTCAAAGATGATAACTTATAGTTCCGCATCTTCATACCCAGGCCAGAGTAGACAGTTTTGGAAATGTCCATATCGGTTAAGCCATGAGGTCATATAAGTACAATTCTCTATTTCTAACCATGATATAAAATTGAATCTTCATAACTCATTCTAGAGGACATTGTTAAGGTTCTAAAACTGTTGTTGTTTATTATTGATTATATCAAGTCTTGAATCTTGGAACAGAAATTTATCTCTTTTTCCAAATTTGGCTTCATATGACACTCTTATATGCTTTCTTCTATTTCTATAGAGCTGCTCCATTATCCTTTCTTTCTTCTTTCTTCTTAAGGAAAAAAAAAATGCATTGAAGCATTTGTCCTGAGGGGAAAAAAACATTTCACATATAAAATATATTTTTTTAATATTTTTTTAAAATATTTTTATTTATTTATTTGACAGACAGAGATCACTAGTAGGCAGAGAGGCAGGCAGAGAGAGAGAGGAGGAAACAGGCTCCCCGCTGAGCAGAGAGCCCGATGTGGGGCTCGATCCCAGGACCCTGAGATCATGACCTGAGCCGAAGGCAGAGGCTTTAACCCGCTGAGCCACCCAGGTGCCCCTATAAAATATATTTTGCAATCACGTAAAAGGTAGGCCAAAATTGGGACCTACTAGTCTTTGTAATGCTACCTTAAGTTTATGACTGATAGAAAGAATGATGTGTCACATAAAGAATATTTTAGTTAACTTTTAAACATAAAAATGGGATTTTATTTTATTTATTATGGCATTAAAATAAAAAACATAAAACAATGTCGATAAATGGTTATCTATCTTTTGTCTTATCTGGTTATCCTCTCTTATATCATAAACAGGTGATTTTTAGCAGATCACCTCCCCATCCCAAATGTAGTATATATGTTTTTCTTAACATGAAGTCAGAAAATTTGAGAATAAGGAATTCCTTGGGGGTACAAAAGTCATTATGATCAGTTAATTTGATTTTATATTCAAATCAAAGCATCTGGTATTAGAAACTCTGAAACATAGCGAGAGTAAAATGTAATCAAATTAAAACAAAATAAGCCAAATAACAAATACAAGTCAGTTTATTCATTCATTATTTTAATTAGTGGACTAGACATCTATGAAACAGGTGATTGTACATGGTGTGATAAATGCTATGATTAAAGTCTAAAAAAAAGTGTCCATAAGATCATCTAGAAGGGACACCTGGGGTGCCTGGGCGGCTCAGTTGGTTAAGCAACTGTTTTAGGCTCCGGTCATGATCCTGGATTCCTGTAGATAGCGCTCCCTGCTCAGCAGGGGGTCTCCTTCTCCCTCTGACTTCTCCACTCTCATGCTCGCTCTCTCTCAAATGAATAAATAAAATCTTAAAAAGAAAAAAAAAAGGGACATCTATCCAAGACTGAGGGGTCTAGGAAAATTTTCTAGAAAATATTAGATCTGAGCTGAATCTTAAAAATATAGGAGGCATACTGGGGAACAGGAAGGGAAGGGAAATAAATGCATTTTCAAAGGATGATTAAGAGATTAGGGCAATGTGGTAAATCAGGGAACTGTGTTGCTGTAAAGGAAAGTGAAGAGACATAAAAATGAGGCAACAAAGGCTCAAATCACCAGGAGCACTGTAGGTCACTGTAAGGATTTGATCATAAAACAGGAGGGGGGTCATTAAAAGAGGTTAAGCAGAAGTGTCAATGTCAGCCTCACATCCTATTCCCTGGAGGAATGGAGGTGGAGATGTTTGTAACTGAGGGGAGGGTACGCTAAAGCAAAGGGAGATACTTCCCCCTTTAATGTCTTCTCTTTTCTCTATAAAATCCTGAAATCATCTCTTGTGAGTAAGGAAGAATAGAGTGGAGTAGTGTGTTGGTGGAATGAGGTGAAGACTTCAAATACCATCTCTGGGGAAATGGGACAGAGACCAGACTGGGATGCTTTAAGAAGTGAATGCTGCACAATGTAAAACTACCGCTTCACTTGGTCTTGGTACTGGCTCACCTGCTTTTTCTTCTTGCTTGAAAGTCTGTAGGAAAGGCCAGAAAACATTGCCAGCTAACTCGCTAAAACATAGAAATCTCAGACGTCGGTTGATCTGATATTTAGGTTTTACCAGGGATAGGAAATAGGAAGAAGGGTTAAGGACGTTGGAGACTAGCCAAGGTAATGAATTAGGGGATCTTGACTAGATAAAGAAGGGAGTGAAGGTGAGATGAGGCAGGCAGATAAACATTGAAAGCTGAGCAGTCTAGAACATGTGTAGAAGGAGCAAGGGTATGAGAATCTTGGATACAGGGTATTTTGAAAATATTGAATATTGGAGTTTAACACTGTAAAGGTGAAAGAATTGTGGAAAACTTGGAGAGATTTGCCTGAAAAACTGTTAGAAGCAATGATATAATTTCATAAGAGAGCATAGTGAAAATTAATTTAAACAATCAATAGTCTAAAAGAATCCCATCATTTTTACTTTTAGGATTTATTCACCAGGAAATAATTTAGGATGGCACAAATATTATTAACAACCTAAGATGTTCATTAGAGCCTTGAAAATAATAGCAGATGATTGCAAACAGCTTAGAAGGGCAATAACAGAGGAAGGCTTAAATAAATTATGATAAATAAAAATATTTGTGGAAGCATAAATTGGTAGAACCTTTATGAAAGTGATCTGGCCTTGTCCATCAATTTTAAATACAAATATCATTTGATCAGGAATTCCACTTCTAAAAATGTACCCGGCAGGTATGTTTGACACATGCAAAATCAAGAATGCAGAAGATATTTTGTTGCTGCAATGTTTGTAAAATAAAATGCCAATCAGTAAAGAACTTCCTGGGCACATTATGGAACATCCATTTAATGGGATATTATGAAACTATAAAAACTAATGGAAAAACTCTACTTATGTGAAGCATCCTCCATGATAATTGTTAATTTAAAAAGCAACACAACAAAGTTCTGAACAGAGTGTTTAGTATAATGCCATCTATATAAAAAGTGAGAAAATTCATACATGTATTTACACAGATATATGTATAAGTTATTTTTCAGATAAACTTGCAAGAAACTTGCAAGAAAATAATAGCTGCCGGTGAGAAGAGATTGGGCGATGAGGGAGACAGCAATGAACAGACTTCCATAGCATTTTATCATATATCTTTTCATTCTTTTTGAATTTTGAAACATGAGAATGGAATAAGACAAATTGAGAAAGACAAATACCATATGATTGCACTCATATATGAAATCTAAAAAGCAAAACAAATGAGTAAACAAAAAGCAGAATCAGATCTATAAACACAGAGAACAGACTGATAGTTGCCAGAAGGAAGGGGTTTGGGAGATGGGCAAAATGGGTGAAGGAGAGTGGAAGATACAAGCTTTCAGTTATGAAATCAGTAAGTCATGGGAATAAAAGGTACAGCATAGGGAATACAGTCAATGAGATTGTAATAGCATTATGTGGTGACAGATGGTAGCAACACTTGTGGTGAACATAAAGTACAGAGTAGTTGAATCCTTATGTTGTACATCTGAAACTAATGTTACATTGTGTGTCACCTATACTCAAAAAATTAAAAAGAAAAAATGCATTACCATTTGGAAATTTCAAAAATCAAACTATTATTTTAACAAATCTAAGTATAAAAGTTGTGATTTTTTTTTAAACTAACTTGGAAATATGTTCAAAATAATGAGCTTGGGGTCGGGGAAAGAGTGTATATATATATATATGTATATACATATATATACACACACATATATATACACATATATACACATATATATGTATATATATCTCTCTCTCTACATAATGCAGGTATATTAAAATGATAGGAAAGTACACTCTAAAGTATCAGTAGTGGATTTAACAGATGATAGGATTGGATTGCAAGCAATATTTATTCTCTTCTTTTTATTAAAGTTTATTTGAATATATCTCAGTGCATATGCATTATTAACATAGGTGTGAAATGGACTAGTAATATACTATGAATTTCACTACTAAAGGGGAAAGTATTTTTAAAAAACACTTTTAGGTAATCCCTGGAACTTCTTTCTTTCAAACATAGAAACAATGTTTTAGATAGTTTGCAATAAAATTTAATATAAATGTGGGATCTTCTGTAACGTCTTTCATTTGAATAGAAGACTAGTCTTGACAGATATACCTACTAAGAAATTTTATCTGTTATCATAAATAAAATATATTCACTGATATAAATTAAGAGAATATTGCAAGAATGACTCTTCCAGGAGAAACCTAATGAAGAATAATATACATTTTTAGAAGGCCCACATAATTCACAACTAAAATGAATGGCCATTCTGTTTTACATCTTCAGCATAATTGACAATAAAGAAATAACTTACGTTAAACATTTAGATAAATGAGCACATCCTGTAAATGCAGTGTCTGCAAAATCTTGGTTTCAGGAAGAAGCTAAGAACTTTAGAAAACTGTGAAATAAAATTTGAAATAATATTGTATTTTGTCACCTGAGAATTCACAGATCTGTTAAACGTATAGTCATGAAAAAGATCAGAAAAGGAGATTGTCCATGGCACAAAATCATTATTTTTCAAGTTTATATTTAATGCATCTGTTATAATTTGGATTACGTTCTTTGAAATATCATTTAATTGAATGTTTTTAGAAACTTTTGTTAACTCTTAAGCACTAAGACTGTATACGCTTTTATTCCCCCCCCCATCCTTGTCTCCTCTGTTATTAGCATCTTGCTTGAGGGTGGTACATTTATTAAATTGGTGTATCAGTATTTATATTGATATTAACTAAACTCCATAGTTTACATTAGCGTTTACTCTTTATGTTGTATATTCTATGAGTTTTGACAAATGTATAATGACAGGTATCTGTCATCATTACAGGATCATATGGGATATTTTCACTGCCCTAGTACAACATTTGTCCAAATCACACCATTTTCTGTTCCCGCCAGCAACGAAAGAAAGTTCCTGTAGCTCTGCTTCCTTGCTAGCATTCTTTGCTCTCTGTGTTTTGGATTTTAGTCATTGTAATAGCTGTATGGTGGTATCTCACTCTTGTTTTAATTTGCAATCCCCTGTTGACATATGATGTTAAACACATTTTCATATTCTTATTAGTCCTTTGTATATCTGCTTTGGTGAGTGACTGTTGAGATATTTTTACCATTTTTTAATTGGGTTGTTTGTTTTCTTATTTTCAAGTTATAAGAGTTCTTTGTGTATTTTGGATACCAATCTTCTCTCGGATATCTATTTTGCAAATATTTTCTTCCATTCTGTGACTCATTCTGTTTTCTGAAAAGAGCATTTCCCAGAGCAGAAGTTTTAATTTTAATGAAATTAAACCTTTTTTTTTTCATAGAATATGCTATTAATTTTGTATCTAGAAAGTCACCACCAAACCTAGATTTTCAAACCACATTATCTCCTAGGAGTTTTGTAGTCTTGCATTTTATATTTAGGTTTTGTATCTAGATTTTCAACTATGTTGTTGTCTAGGAATGTTATAGTTTTGCATTTTACGTTTAGGTCTATGATCTGTTTTGAGTTAGTTTTTTAAAAGACATAAGATCTGTGTTTAGATTCCTTTTTTTTTTTTTTTTGCATGTGGATCCAGTTGTTCCAGCATCATTTGTTGAAAAATGTTTCATTAAAAAAATTTTTTTTTTAATTTTCTGACTTCCTAGTCCCACTTACATATTACATGGATTCAAGCTTACCTCTGCTCTGCACTCCAAGTTTTTTTTAAATTCCCTATCATACAAAAAAAAAAATCCTGTTTTTCTAACCACCTGCCTAATTCCCTAGCATCCCTGTAGCTCATCAAATCCTCATTAAGTGGTCAGTGACAGCTTCATAAAGCAAGCCACCTTTGGGTTGAATAAGTCAAGTTTTAATAATTCATTCATTCACTGAACATATATTGCTTACTCATTATTGTCAGATATTTATCCAAGAAGTTGTATTTTACTTAGCCTAAAATTGTAAGATCTTGGTTCCATGCTCTCGAGCAATATACAAATATTCATTTTCTTTGACTTTGAAGTCATTGTATCTGCATACATTGCATACATCCATTGTATCTTTGACTTTGATATTAAAGTGCCTCTCAGTTCTTCTCTCAGTTTAACCCTCTCCTATTCTTTCAGACATCCTTATTACAACACTGATGTACCTTTATCAGGGTGCAATTTCATTTTTTTGTGCTCCTCTTAAAATTTTACTTACTATGAGAGAAACTTATTCCTCTAGAAGTCATCCATCTGATATAATGAACAGTGGTCTATTTCTTTTCTGTGACCTGGACTACATCCCCTATTAATTAAGCCTTAAATTACTGGCATTTACTCTGTGAAAATGGCATGATGCACATTATATTAAATTCATTATGAAATTAAAATTTGCCTGGTGGTCATATTCAATATTGTTTTGTAAGTATGGAAAATTTCAGTATGAGATGCCTTGAGGAGGGAATGTAAGAGTGGGGGACTAATTTTAATTGACTAATTTTAATTGAATTGGACATTATTCTCAGGTATCCAAAGAGACAGTGTAGTCTAATAGGAAAAATACTGAATTTGACATTGGGAAGACCCAGACGTAGGAGGCATCTGATATGGATTAGCTGGTTGTCCTCAAGTAAGTTATTTATCTTCTTTGAACATCAAGTCACTCCTCTGTAAGACAATAAAGACAATACTTGCGCCATCTCTCTTCTAGTGAGTTTTGAGAAATTAATGTGGAGACATATGTGAAAACAATCTTTCAGTTAGGTTCACTGAGGAATAATTAACATACAATAAAAATCCCCTTGTTGAGTGCACAGTTCCATTGGTTTTGACAGGTCATGTAGTTTTGTACACACCACCACAATCATGGTATACAACAATTCCTTCACCTCACATATTCCCATTGGCCTCTTTGTAGCCTGCCCCTAGCAACCCCTCATCTCCTTTGTGACTGTGTAGTTTTCCTCTTCCAGAATGTTGTATAAATGGAATCACACCAATGTGGCTTTCCTCATCTTTCATGATATTCTTTGAGACTCAGCCATGCTGTTGTATTTATCAGCAGTTGCTCCTTTTCATTGATACATGAAGAAAAGATGTTTTGTACTGAAATCCAATTAATCTATTTGAAGAAAAAAAGTAAAATCATGTCTTTTACAGAATAGGTTATAATTAAATTACTTGACTGAATAAAGATAACACATCTCTTAGCATAGAATATAGATAGTAGCATTTTAATAGTTCTCTTAAGCCCTGCACCATGATTTTGGAAATATTTATCTCTTGCTTTCAGATGAAAACTGAATTCCCAAGGGCATAGTTTTAAAAAAAAATAATAAATAACTTTGTACTGTTTGTAGTCATATAGTTTGAGATGAAATTAAAAACAGGAGGTGGTTTTCTTGAAACATGTGGGATTGAAAGGCCAAGGTGTGACTGATTGTGAGGAATTTTTTTTGCCGCTGCCAAAAAAAGCCTTTTTGAGCTGAACAAGAAAGGTATAAAATTAGAGTAATTGCACACTTCACATTTTAGTAGCAACATGAAATCTTGCTGGCAATTTGATGTTTTCCTGACATTGTGGCCTGCCAGCCTGTTGTGAGATCCATCAGATGGGAATGCTGCTTATTTTTCCAGTGATTCTCTGAGTGAGCTTGTGGAGTAGCTCTTATGACACACCAGCACAAGCCAGCTTGTGTCCCAGAGCCTGCCTCTTTAAATCTGAAAGTTATTCCATGTCCTTTTTTGTTGTTGTTGTTTGTTCCTAATTCACTAGTCATTGTGTGTAATTATATGTTAGAGGGATGATTACACACCAACGAATTACAATCAGACTTGGCTTGTTAGCATAGAAAGCTTTGGTTGTTGATCAGGATCATGGAAGCAGGAACTCACCCTCCCTGAAATGCAGATGTCATGTTAGACTTCCTCAGATCAAACCCTGTTGATGTACTGGGAAGAGCATTTTGGTGTCCTGTGTTCACCATTGTCACTTTCCTGTAACATTGGGTACTGCCTCTTGACTTTGAGATTCTTTGGTGAAACTGGGATAAATACATGGACATGGTATCAGAAGTAAGTTTTCTCCTAAAAGTTATGTTGATTTTCTAGGTTTGTTTGTTTGTTTGTTTGTTTTTTTAATACAGAAAATCATGTTACACTATACCCGATGAAAATGTATTGAATTCGTATATTGAAAAGTAATTGATACAAACAAAAATATGGTACAGTTTTTTTATTTGAAGCTTTTTTTTTTAATTTTTTTTTAAAGATTTTATTTATTTATTTGACAGACAGAGATTACAAGTAGGCAGAGAGGCAGGCAGAGAGAGAGGAGAAAGCAGGCTCTCCACGGAGCAGAGAGCCCAATGCGGGGCTCGATCCCAGGACACTGGGATCATGACCCGAGCCGAAGGCAGAGGCTTTAACCCGCTGAGCCACCCAGGCGCCCCTATTTGAAGCTTTTTAAAGTAAAACAAAAAATAACGGAAAGGCTTAGAAATTTCTCAGTCTCCCAAACATCACATTACCATAAATTTGGACATACAGAATTATAATCCAGTTCACATTCTACAAAAATAAATAAACAGGAGTTTTACATAGCAAACCTTATCTGAAAGATGCAACACAGACGTTGTATATTCTAACTGTGACCTTGGGCGATTTCCTAACCTTTTTAAGCATCTGTTCTGCATCTATAAAATGGGGATACTAGCATTTCTCAAGGGATGTTATAAGGATAAAATGAATTATATTGGTGAAGTTCTTGGGACATTTACTTATTCTTTAAAAAGAATACCATGGAGGCGCCTGGGTGGCTCAGTGGGTTAACCCTCTGCCTTCGGCTCAGGTTAAGATCTCAAGGTCCTGGGTTTGAGCCCTGCTTTGGGCTCTCTGCTCAGCAGGAAGCCTGCTTCCCTGCCGCACCACCCCCCCAAACCCCGCCCCCCGCCACCACTGCCTGCCTCTGCCTACTTGTGATCTCTGTCTGTCAAATAAATAAATAAAACCCTTAAAAAAAAAAAAAGAATACCATGGAATTTTAGTTATATAAAAGAAATCTGGTGGTATATCACATTATAATACTTGGGCAATGGCTTATACATAGAAATGAGTGTGTCTATTACATGAAATTGCAAATTTCTCAGTGGAAACATTTTTATGGCTTTATTCATGATCAGTACATTAATCGTTGTCCTTTTCTACAAAATATTCTGATAGTTTACTCTGGATTGGCTAATTTCTTGTCCACTGAGCAGTTATGTACATAGGGACTTGGAAAAATAGCTTTTTGCAGTTTATTCCTTCATTTGATCATTCAAATCATTCACCATTTATGCAGTCAGTCAGAACCTCTTGTGTCTTTGGCTGTAACATAGCCAACCATATGTGTAGGTTTGCTGCCTCTCATTTTCTCTTCTAAGAGAGATAAAATATGAATTTTCATAAAACAAGAAGACAAATGATGGCATGAGAAAGATGAAGATAAAAGTCCCAAGGAAGTTCAGAAAAGTGGAACTGTTGGGGCACCTGGGTGGCTCAGTTGGTTAAGCAACTGCCTTCGGCTCAGGTCATGATCCCAGAGTCCCAGGATCGAGTCCCACATCGGGCTCCCAGCTCCAAGGGGAGTCCGCTTCTCCCTCTGACCTTCTCCCCTCTCATGTTGTCTCTCACTGCCTCTCTCTCAAATAAAGAAAGAAAGAAAAAAGAAAAGTGGAACTGTTCTTTCTGAGAGTATGAGGAAGGCTTTAAATTGAGCTAAAGGAGAAGTAGGTTTGGGACATAGAAAGAATTCCAGGCAAAGAGAACTATGGGAACTAAGAGGGTCAAGAATAGTATTTAGTGTTTTGGGATCTACTCCATTTGACTGGGTTACTTTATAAAATGCATAAATGAGCTGGGGTAGATCAGGCTGGAAGGAGTTAGATCAAATCATAGAGAGATTTGAATACAAGTGAAGACTTAATTCTTTATTCAGAGGGCAGTGAGGAGATTTACTGGAATGTGAGGTCAAATCTAAAAAAAGGTACATGAGTTCAGATCATTTAGTGAAATCAATCTGGCCACCATTTAGAGATTGGATGACAAAGAAAAGAAGATTTTGACTTACTCATTCTTTCCCAAAATCTCTCCTTTATTTTGACTGCTCCAAAAACATTATTTTATTCAGGAAACTGTTTTATGTGGACTACCTACTCGTTTGTTCACTTACAAGGATTTATTTTAATGGAATTGTCTTTGAAATGATGCTGCAAGTTCTTGTGGCATACCCAAATCCTTGACCTTGGTGAGTCACAGCTTTAGTACTCTTTCAGCCAAAAAGGAAGGAAAAATTAGGAAGCTAAATTAATTTCTTGTAGTTCTTTACATTCTTGTGCATATCTATGGGGTAGGGGGTGGAAGGAGAGGAGTGTTCAGGTTCCTCTAGAATAACCCATATATTAATTGTTTGATTTATTTTTGGCTCCTTCTCCTTTTGAAACTGCCTTATTCAGGTTTTTTGAAGAATTAAACTCTCAGGGCACCTGGGTTGCTGAGTTGGTAGATCTTGCGATTGACTCTTGGTTTCTTGGTGGTAAGTGGAAGCCCCAGGTTGGAGAAAGAGTTCAATTTAAAAAAAAAAGAATTAAACTCTCAATATGTAACACATTTGTGCAACAAAAAAATTTTTTTAAGATTTATTTATCTGAGAGAGAGAGAAAGAGTAGAGGGAGGGGCAGAGAGAGAGGGAGAGAATCTCAAACAGACTACCTACTGAGAAGGGAGACTGGGAGTTGGTCCCGTGACCATTGAGATCACAGCCTGAGCTTTAAAGCGAGAGTAGGATGCTCGACCCACTGAGCCACCCAGATGCCTCATTGTGTTACAAATTCTTAAGACAACTCTAATTTACCTATTTTTTTTTTTAGGTTTTGTATTTTAATTCCAGTATAGTTAACATACAGTGTTATATTAGTTTACATATACAATATAGAGATTCAACACTTACACACATTACTCAGTGCTCATCATAAGAAGACTTAAATTTAAATTCTATACTTAAAAATAAAAGAATATCAAAGAAAAAGTTTTGCATTTAGTAGCAAATCCAGTTGGGTCAATAATGTTAGAATATATATCAATGTGCTAGAAGGGTTACCTTAGATTCTAAAAGCTAATAATAATGATAATAGTATTTAATAATCTTTTAAATACTTTTATGAAGAGCTAAGTGAGTATTAAAAAGTAAATATAGGAAATTAGAAATATTTAGTACAAAATATTCAAATGTAATTTGTATTTATGTATTACTTTTACTAATAGATCTTTAAACTGTTTTTTAATTTTGGTGTGTTTTAACAAATGGAATCTCCTACTTTATTTATTTTGCTTTTTTTAGAAGAATAATCTTTATATGATATTTTAAATATAATATCCAGTATTCTACGTATTTAATTTGTGTGTGTGTGTTCATTTTGTGCACATTTCATATGAAACCTCTATATTATGAAAATAAGTTCCTTTTGTATGAACTGTTTAGGTTATTGGTATTAATATTTTTATAAATAGTATCATCACTCTTAAGCTATTATAAGACAAATTTTTTAAAAACCTCTGCTTAAAAGAATAAAATAGAATTTGGTTAATTTTCTCTTGAGATTTTATTTATCCACCTGATAGAGAGAGAGAGAGACAGAGAGAGCACAAGCAGGGAAGAGGGGCAGAGGCAGAAGGCGAAGCAGACTCCCCCCCTGAGCAGGGACTCCGGCATGGGGCTCTATCCAAGAACCCTGGGATCATGACCTGAGCCAAAGGCAGACACTTAACTGACTCAGCCACCCAGATGCCCCAGACTTTGGTTTATTAATATGAAATCCCTGTTCCTTTTAAAGTGACTCCTAATTCAGGGAGTTATCATTTCTGATGGCATTAAGAATCTCTTTATTATGAGATTCTCTTTATTCTGAGGTATGGGATGAAATAAAAGATGGATTGATTTCCTATTTTAATAATTGATTAATAAGTAATAATAAATGTATTAATTAGTTATAATCTGTTTTATAACCAGGAAATTGGGTAAGTACATATTTATGAGCAAACTGAATGGTGCTCAGTACATTTTCTAGCTCTTTAAAGCATTATATATGTGGAATAAGTTCCTCCAATGGAACTTACTACCTATGAGATATCTTTGCAATTGTGCAATTGTAGTATGTAATAATCTCCCAGGCTTATCTCAATTTTTTGTTTATCTTGATTTCTTGATTTTTGAAGGAGACAAGTCCAGTCTCATGACACTGTAAACAAGCATCTCTATGGGGTACCTGGGTGGCTCAGTCAGTTGAGCATCTGACTCCTGATTTCTGCTTGGGTCATGACTTCAGTGTCCTGAGATTTGAGCCTTGCACGCACATGAGCGCTATCCCTCTCTCTCTCTCTCAATAAATAAGTAAGTCATAAAAGAGAAAGAAGGAAGGAAGGAAGGAAAGAAGGAAAGAAAGAAAGAAAGATCGATCTTCGCAAATATACTTTCTGCAAGTGTGTTTTTTGAGGAAACTTTGGTTTTTAGAAATATCTTTATAAGGTTTGTATGGTGAATGTGATAGATATGGTACTCAGCTATCTTTCCTTGAAGTAAGTAAATAGAAAGACCACTGATGTAAGGGTAACTGTATTTTAACTGTATTAAAAATGTATAAAAGAAATTTAGATCATTAGAAAATTGTCTAATATAAAATTTCTGAGGGCGACTTGCTCTCGCTTAGTGAAGGGCTAGAAAGATAGAAAATTGTGTTTAGACATATGCAAAGAAAGTATCAATTTCTTTTCTTTTATGAGGATTGTGATTTATGATAGTTTCTTTTCTTTTTAAATGAGGATTGTGAATTGTGAATAATTGTTAGCTGGTAAATTAGACAATAAGCATGAAAAGAAATTTTTGGTAAATAACATGTTTTTTTAACCTTGTGGCTAAAGAACTTACTGGAGGTATGGTCTCTAGGATTTTTTTTTTTAAGCTTACTGTAGTTGCTGTTGTCTCTTTACTTTGGAGTGGATTGAGTCAGTTGTATTGATGAATAAACACTTTCATGAAAGCATATCAGGTTGGCATATTCTAGGTTGAATGCACGATATGTAAAATTACTATTTAGCCAAAGGACTTAAAATATAGAGGATATTCAGTTTGGCAGTAAGGTTACTAAGTGATACAAGGTGGAATATAAAACAGTTTAAGAGGTCAGAAGGATTATACTAATAACACATTCGTTCAACAAATATTTGAGTTATTATTGTTATGTGTCAGGGGCTAAAATGAATAAAAATGGATAGTCTCTGACTTCCTGCATCTTACAATCTGAGATCAGGTAGTGGTAGGGGAGATTTATAGGCATATGAAACAGTCCATATGGGAAATTGCCAGTAAAGAGAGGCACGTGGTAGTAAAGGAGCCCTTAGTGGAGGTTTCTGACCTGAATGGAGAGGTCAGAGGCAAACTGGTTAAAATGTGAGAAGAATGTCATTCTATTTTATATGTCCAATTGATTATGTGTATCAAGGGAAAGTTACCATTGAATCATTTCTAGATAATACTTTTATCAACCTACTAAATAGTCAAAACACTTTTCAAGTTCCCACTTCTATGCACAATGCCTTAACTCTTTTGTGGAAAATCTTGTACTGTATTCTGAAAAGATCAAAATCAAGAAAGTTGAAGTATTTTATTCTTCAGCTTTTTAAAAATTTCATCAAATTTCTATTCCTTCAGCTTTTTCTTTTCCTTTCTTTTCTTTTTTAAATCATTCTTCCCTTGCGGTTAACAGAGAAGTTTACTTGATAATAATTTCTAAAGATTTTGAGCCTGTGTCTTATTTCTCCTGATACCTGAAGGTTCTTGTCTCCCATTTACCATCTTTTCCAGCCCCTGTCTATCGATAACAGTATCTTTCTTCCCTCATTGCCTCATTTCGCAAATACATTTACTCTAGTTATAAAGATATTCATGGAACGAGGGCAAACACACTTGTTGTGCTCTCCCAGGCTTCTGATGTGTTATTGATTTGGGGAAAATGTTGGAGCTATGCAATGATGTAGCAACTGCTAGAAGGAGTACGCCTTACAAAGAAGTCTCCATTCAGTTTTGAGCATTTTCTGTTTGCAAAGCTCCGGTAGGTAACTGCCATAACCACAACTGGACTTCAGGTGTAAATGCATCTGTAGCAAAACCAGTTCTGCAGCATTTGGTTTTTATGTGGTAATTAGGCATGGTTTTGGAAGGTGAGGATTCAGGGAGATAATACAGAATAAAAGGAACACAGGGGAGGTCTTCATGTTCCTTACACAGGGTAAAATGTTGTGATAAAAGTTTAGGGTCATACTATGCCACTTTCTTTGCTTCTGTCAGATCCACGTATCTTTTTGTAAGATACAAATTGTACTCATACTTTATTTTCTTGAGGAAGTCTCAACTCGTTCTGTTCGTAGTGTCTACACGATGGCTGTATTTGTCATTTTAACCTCACACATGGCCTTCTATTTTTTTTACATTGTTCATGTATCCATGCGTTTTCTTTTTAACCACATTGTAAGTGCTAGGAGGCAGTGTCTCCTTTAGTATCAGCCCTCTGTCTTTCTTACCATAAACACTCTATATGTCTAAATTTACTGATGGGGACCTCCAGTTCCCTCATATAATCACTTTATGCAAGGACAAAATTACTAAGCAGTTTTTGAAAGTTGAATTTCAGTGAAAGAATAGGATTATGGCTTCACAGAAAGTGATTTTCAGCATTTCATCTTGATTCTCCGAGCAAAGACAGTATTTCTTGCATTATTTCTTATAGAACGACTATTAGCAATATTTTTAACTCTCTTCAGAATCCAGAGGAAGATATGACACCTGTCAAATAGGCTTCAACAATCATTGCATCTGACCAAACATGAATAAGAATATCAGAATTGAATTTCCTTTTTTTAATAGATGAGGATTAATTCTCACTATTTTTTTATTGTTTCCAACGAAAATTTTGTTGAACTTTTGAAAAATTTCACAGATAAAACATTTCACTCTTTCCCTTTTTTAAGACTCCCTTCTCATTTTTTTCAAGCATGAAGTCTTGGTGAACAGTTATCGGGTAAAGCCTTTGCCATACAGAAAATGTATTAAGGTTGTCAATTACAAATTTGATTTAAAAACCAAAGAGTTTTGGGGTGCCTGGGTGGTTCGGTTGGTTAAGCCTCTGCCTTCGTCTCAGATCGTGATCTCAGGGTCCTGAGATTGAGCCCCATATGGGGCTCTTTGCTCAGCGGGGAGTCTGCTTCTCCCTCTGCCTGCCGTTCCCCCTGCTTGTGCTTGCTCTCTCTCTCTCTCTCTGTCAAATACATTTAAAAAATCTTTATTAAAAATTTTTAAAAAGAAAACCAAGAGTTTTATATATGCTGATATGTGTGTCACTTATTTTCCTTAACAAAATCTACCTCTGTGTCTACTCAGAATATACTGATGGAGGACTACTAAGACCATAAATGCATCCTGATTAAAATGGTAAAAAGATTGTATCCAATGGTGAAAATTTATTGCCAAATGGAGGAAAGACAATGATGAATAAAGTAAAAATACTAAGCAGTGTAACATGTGCTCTGACAGAGGGAAGCAACTGAGTGACATAGGAGAACAGAAAAGGAAATCTAATTAAATGTCTAAATGAAAATAACTGTAATATCCACTTTGCTATGATAATTACTTTCTGCACAAGCAAAAATGCTAAGCAGTCTATCAATAGTGTCTACATGTCACAATCATCTATTTTTGCTTTAAAATTTACAAATACTTGGCCTTACCCTTAATAAGACAAATCAGAATTCTTGGGGATAGAAACCATTCCTCTATAATTTTTAAAAAGCTCTAGATGTTACCTTAATGAGTTTTCTAATTAAAATGACCATGCACCTGTTTGTGCAGGACAGTCTTGGCACACTCACATTCCCTCTCTCTTCCTCTCCCCCTACCGCCCAGCACATTTTTTGCCCTGAGTTTCTCTCCTTCAGGTACTCTCTACAGGCTGTGTTACCACGGCCTCCCATGTCCCTTCAGACACTACACACAGGGGGCTGGACGTGTCTCGCGGAGTCCTCTTAATCTCATTCACCTTCACAAACAATCCCTTATTAAACTATCCTAAATTACCCCCAATTGTGCATACCATCCTTTCCCCAAAGATCTTAACTGTCCGTTATCATCATATACCAATGTTACATGATGATTGGATGCTTAAAATGAAGTTCCCTCTTTGAATGCAGAAATCAATCTCTCATGTGTCCTCCCATAGATATTGTAATCAGAGATGGACAGCATAACATAAACTTTTATATATCACAAGCAAAGTATGGGCCAAGCATTTCATTAAACACAATAGAGATACACGTTTCTTTTCCCAGAGTAACTGGAAACTGTTTAGGATTCAAGCAGTACCTGACATTCAAAAACTAAGGATTAGTGTCACTTTGGAAAATAATGAGTGTAGCTCTTCTCTTCTCTTCTCCTTTCCTTCCTTCCTTCCTTCCTTTCATTTCCTTTTCCTTTCTTTCTTTCTTCCTCCCCTCCCCTCCCCTCCCTTCCCCTCCCCCCCTCCCTTCCCCTCCCCTCCTCTCCCTCCTCTCTTCTCCCCTCTTCTTTCTTTCTTTCTCTTTCTCTCTTTCTTTCTTTCTTGCTTCCTTCCTTCCTTCCTTCCTTTCTTTCTGTGTAATAAATTATTTCAAATCATGTTATTTCAGGGGAGCCTGGGTTGCTCAGTCAGTTGAGAGTTTGCCTTCAGCTCCAGTCATGATCCCAGGGTCTTGGGATGAGTCTGGAGTCAGACTCCTTGCTCAGCAGGGAGCCTGCTTCTCCCTCTGCCTCTGCCCCTCTCCCTGCTTATGCACTCGCACTCTCTCTCTCTCTGATAAATAAGTAAAATCTTTTTTAAAAATCATTTTATTTCATATCTTTAAGATAGTCAGTCAGTTGACGGTTTTTGACATCTTTGTTCTGGAAGCTCATTTATTGTTGGCATAATTAGTGATTATACCTATATGAGAGAAGAAATATTGTACAGCTGGAAGTGTACTTTCTCTCTTTGGATTACTTGGCTGCTGTTTGTACCGTTGCCTGCCTCCCAAGTGTGATTTCCAGACATTAAAAACAAGGTTATCCTAATACTCAAGTATCCTTTTAGTAACAATCCAGCTATTTTCCATTTGAGCTAATCTCTTCAGAGTAGATTATGGAATCTGCTGAGGGTTCAGAAACATGAACCACTTCAGATCATCAAGGCACAATTTAATGTCCAGTGGTTGTTATAGACTAAATCTGGCTGAAGTTAGAACTTGCATCCTGAGATTTGGAATTCAAAACTGATTTGAAAAAATCCATACTGATGCATTAATAGCATTATGAACTAACCTTACTGAAAAGAGAGAGAGACAGGATGAGTACAATAGCGTGCACATACTGGGAACTATTTTTGTTTCTAAAATAATTGATGTCAATTAATTCACAGATATTTCTTGAGCACCTTGGATATGCCCTGCTTGTAATAATTAACAGTGTTTTCTAATTTAGTTGTCTAACACATATGAACTAGTTGACCCATGGTGCCTAACTCTTGGCCTCTTGCTATTACTGTTGTCAAATAAATGGGCTTTGATTATTAATTATGTTTAAATCTATATAAACAATAACATTATTCTGTACTGTTCAAGAGATACCCATCTAATATACATTTCAAATTTGGAACATTATGAAAAGCTGGAAAAGATAAAAGAGAAAGCTACGCTTTGATTGTACATAACTCATGACTATGACTCATCATCATTATCAAAAGGAAACTAAAATGGGTTAATGTTCTGGAGTTTGACTGTACATTTGTGCTTATAATGATGTTGTCTCAGTGAGGGGAAAATACTTACTTTAAGATCTGTCTGCAGGATTCCCTTAGGAAGACAACTGCCTTTGTTTAGGAATGCACCTTAATGATTGCCTTTTGCTTTGTAATTAAGGACTTGTGTGCACATCCTAAATTGGATAGAGGAAGAAAAACAACTTAAAAGCTTGGTAGGAGAAATTACTCTGTAGAAAAATATACAGGGAATGTTGGAGGATGTAGGCAAATAAGTCAAGAGGAGATGAGGAAAAGAAAGTCAAGAAAAGAAAGTAGTAATAAGCTCTAGGGTTCAACATAGAAGGAGAGTGTTGGAATTCTTACTGGTCTTAAAAGAGAAGCCATTTTCTGAAGGTCCTACTAGAAGGTAGAAGGACCAGTAATAGCAGAAATGACTTTTATATCCCTACAGATTGCTGTTTCTGAGCAATAAAGCACAACCATGAAAGTGTGCCCAAGGTAGATTTAATAATCTTGGTTGTAATTAGTTTCCTCTGCAACTGATGGATGGCCTTATAAAGTGAGGAGCTAGTAAAATAAAAGTGTTCAGGGAAAAAGGTTTAAAATAAGTTGAATATTTCCGTATTCCATTAATATTTTTTTACATTAGTATAATGTTTTTGTTTTTAGAGTGGGAGTGGGGGTTGGGGTGGGCAGCAGACCTGAGCCAAAATCAAGAGTTGGACGCTTAATCGACTGAGCCACCCAGGCTCCCCATACTAGCATAATGTTTAATGTCATCTGAGTTTACAGATCTCTGAGCATATTTGTTACAGAATATACACCAGCTATTATGAAGAGCACTCATGGAGTTCAATGTGCCAACAGAAGGAGCTGTAGAAAAGCCTTGGCCAGAGCAAGGACAATTAGAATCTGAGAACAAACCATTTTTAAGACATTGTTTGTGCCATAAACATTCTATCACCTCTAAAAGTTACCTGAGCATTACTTGAGTAATCCAAATTTCCAGTGATATTCAAATTAGGTTATTAATATATTTGCAAATCTTCAGATTTTAATTAAAAATATGCTTAATTATTTAAAGACAAATTTTAAGAACCTGAATTTGGCATTATGTTATTAGTTAAACTTACTAATACTTGAATTTGAAACTAGTTTATATACAATTAGATATCCTTAGATAGTTTCTAGTTGGGTTTTTTTTTTTTTTAATTCATAGTAAATACCTGAGCATTAGCCAAAATGGTAACTCTAGGACTTAAAATCTTTGCTTAAATATATTATCAACAAAACAAGTCCATTAAATAAAATGGTTCCTTTGATTTAAAGAGGCAGTGGTTTCTTCAACAACTCCTTTGTTGTTCCCTATACAGAGTAAACAGACATTTAACGTTGGCTAAAGTATATACTTAACAAAGATAAGAAGGACCAGAATCTAGTCTTCCTTGTTTTTTTAGCATACCCTTCATGGAAGAATCTCATACTTTCTCACTGAGAATCCAGACATTGATTACAATCTAGTCCCTTGGAGATTTCCATTTTTAAAAGATAAAATAATATTGTAGGGTGTTAGAAATACCCTATTTCTTACTTGAGCACTATTGTATAAACATATACAGTTATCAACCCTCATAATATTGAATATTTAAGTGCTAATTTTTAATGTATGTTAATAATACCTAACTTAAAGGAAAGAAAAAAACCCTGAAATTTAAAAAAAAGAAACAACCTTCTAATATTGTTCTAGAACCTTATATCCAAAACTTGGAAAACGTACACGTCATGGGTTTTCCTTAGTTAATATAATGCTTATATTGTGAGTTAATTTTTTTTATTAAAAAAAATTAACTCACAATATAATGCTTATGCTTTACTTTAGTACTTAAGCACTGAAATTAACAAAACCACAATAAAAAAACAATAAATCCATTAACTCACATTACTGAGAATAAAAGAATAACATCTTTTTTTTTTCTTTTTAAAATTTTCCAGATGAGTTTACTTATGATAGTATCCCATGTTAGATAACATTTTTGAAAAACAAATCCTATGTAGCAAAGTTTTTTCTATCTTCAGTCGTATGGTCTGTAGTGAAAGTGCTTTGCTGGTGTGGTTATAATGACTATTTAGTACAACCCGTGTTACTCTGTTTGTGACCTTGTTGTGTGCTCATTTATGATCAAAGAACAGATTTGTTTTTTTACTAGTAAGTGATTGAACTTTTAATCTGTACTCTTCAGCACCAAATAGCTACTTTTAAGTTCCATTCAAGTTTGAGCAACATTAAAAATCTCCATTGGTCTATAACTGCTACACTCAAGGAGCTGAATAACTCATAAAAAAAGATCAACTGAACATAGACGTACAGCAAAGAGCTGTGCGTATCAGGGACTATGTTTTTCAGTAGTGTTTCACAGCACTTGGTTTTATTTTTAAAATTGCTGTAGAGAACCATGTGTCTGTTTCATCTTCATTTTTGTAGATATAAAATGATCTCCACTAAAGCACTCATGATTAGAAGAATTGTGTTATAACTAAATAATTTGGCATGCCATGGCACAAGTTTAATAGCATTTGCACTTTTATCAGAAATAATGATACCCTTGTAAGTCACTGATTCACTATTTAGAAATAAAAGTCCTAAGCAGATTTTCCCAGTGAACATAGCCCTTTAGATTTTATGCTTAGATTAGTAAGATATTTAATACCTTATTTTCCAGTATTGTGTCTAAATAAACCTCCTTAAGGTAAATGATAACAATTTTGTGATTCTTCACTGTACAGTATGCTTTTAAAAGATCTTGAGAGAACATAAACCAGAGAATTAAAATAAAATCAACATGGAATTTAGTATTCACAGAGATTTAGCATTTAAAATAAATGTAGAATAATTTGTTCCAGTTTCTTTTTTAAAAAAGATTTTATTTATTATTTATTTGAGAGAGACAGACAGAGATAGTGAGAGAGAGCATGAGCAGGGTAGTGAGGGAGAAGCAGGCTTCCTGGGAGCCCAATGCTGGACTCCATCTCAGGGTCCTGGAGACATGACCTGAGCCGAGGGCCACTGCCACTTAACCGACTGAGCCACCCAGGCACCCTATTTTTTCCCATTTCTAATTGCAGGTTTCAGTGTTCCCTCTAAATGTGATTTTATTTTCCTTTACATTCCTCCATAACGTAGTATGATGCTTTGTTAATACTCTAAAAAGTAGACCTTAAAATTTTTGCTCTGGAGACTAGAGACCAGATTTTCCAACACTGGCTTTGGCATACCACTTTTCCCTTTCATCTTCTTCTTGGGAGGTAGAGTATTTGTTGCCGCTGCAGTGTAGACCCTATGAAGTCAATAGACATCTGAGTGTCTGTGGTCAATCAGGCCATGATGCTGTGACGGATGACTTTCTCAGGATGCTAATACTCTGAAAATCTTAACGTCCCCTTAATAGTCCTCTGCTCTCTGTGTAATAATAACACAAATGAGTGCAAATCACCTAATGAATGTTCCCTTGTCCTTAAGCTTAATTCTGCTTGTATGTAACCATGCAAGGACATCATCAGCTGGAGGGTGGGAAATGTAATAATTGGTGAAAAAGGATGAGATGATTAATTGGGAGGGCAATTATCACCAAGGAAGAACAGAGAGATAGAAGCTATTATATTTTTCAAAATTGTTAAGAGGCCAAACAGATGAGGTTGGAATGGAAAGCCATTTCTGAACAAGAGCCTGCCGTTTTTATATGCCCTGTCATTTGCCAAGATAAGATATATAGTTTTACTGTGGAGTATTTCATACATTCTTCAATTCATCCATTTCATGTATTTTCTGTTTCTGCCTTAATGTATAGATTGCCATTTGAATAGACATTACTGAATTACATCAATTCAGAGACGTCAATAAAATAATTTTTCCATTTTAATATTTCTTAAAAATTAAGATCTGTTTTTAAATTGGTATCTGTTTAACGCAGCTTCTCTTTCCAGAAAAACTTTGATTGAGTTGACAGGTTTTCTTGAAATAGATAGCACCTTAGAAATCAAGAAGAAAGGATTATCCAATAAACTCATTCATTTAACAAATATTTATCGAGCGCCCATTCTGCCAGGAATAAGGCTAGAAGCTAAGAAAGTTATAACAAGGACAGAGAAGGTTTCAATCTTCCTAGAGTTCTTGAAGGTAAAGTAAATTATATATATATATAAACAATTAAATAGAATACAATCTAGTAAGTTACTACTGCAGCATAATGCAGATATATTTAAAATGCTGTAGGATAACTGAGGAGGAAGTTAATAATTCTGGATGTGCTATTCAGAGGAGAAAGAACTCATCAAGTGGAAGGATACCAGGCAAGGGAAAGAACATAAGCCAAGGCAGGGAGGTGTGAAATGTCAGGGTGTGTACAGGGAATGATGAGTAGTCTAGTAGAACTGTTTCTCTTAAACATGAATAATGAACAGAGCACTTAAAGAGGAAAGAAATAGCTTGCCAATCTGTAGTATTGACTTAAATTATTTTTGTATTTTTATATATGTAGTATTGACTCAAATTATTTTTATATTTTTACAAATGTGGTATTTCTTTTATTCTACAGCAATAAAAGTCCCAAATATATTTATTCAGTATATGAAAACAAAATTATGAAACCAATTAAAACTTAATTATCAACATTAATTTGAAGTGGTATATGAGTGTTATTTTGGAGCACGGTGAGCAACAATGAAGCAATGAACAGTTTTTTAACTAGTTTAATCAATGATCTGTGAATTGGATAAGCCAATCAATCTATCTCAAAATATGACATTGTTGTAATTATGACTAACAATGGCTAGTGTTTTTGAGTGCACAATTTACAGACACACACACACATACACACTCTGCACCAGCTTTTCTTCCAGCAATGTCTTACTCTCGTAAAACAAAGTAACTTCGCATACATTTTTATGGCTAGCCTCTTCCTCTCTGTTTCCCCGCTCAGGCATCTTTGCTGACTTATCCTCTTGTCCTAACTTCCTAATGTTGGGGTTCTATCCTTGGTTCTGTATACTCTGTCCTTTGATAATCTCACTTAGTCTGATGCATTTCATTTTTCTTTATATCCTGGGAACTATTACATTTTTATATCCAATCCAGACTTTTCTCCCGTACTCCAAACTCATATACTAAACTACCCACTTGGCATCACCACCTGGGTGGTGAGTGGACCTCTCCAACTCAACATCTCCAAATCTGAATCTCTGATCTTCTCGCCAGTTTGCTCCTTTTATAGTCCTCATCATCTCAGTTAATGACAATTCCATTTTTACAAATTATTCAGGACAAAAACCGTGGAGTTTTTCTTATTTTTTTTTTCTCATCTCAGATCCAAAACCTTCTAGGAGATTAAATGGGTTTAGCTTCAAAATGTATCCAGAAAGGGGCACCAGAGTGGCTCAGTTGGTTAGGGGGTAGACTTTCGATTTCAGCTCAGGTCATGATCTCAAAGTCCTGGGAGCAGGTCCCGGGGCTGGCTCTGTGCCCAGTGGGGAGTCTGCTTCCTCTCCCTCTGTCCTTGGTCCTCACCCCACACAAATAAATACACAAATCTTTAAAAAAAAGATGTATCCAGAATGAAGCCTGCTCTCCCAACTTTCACTGTTATTACTCTTGCCAAGCCACCATTGTGCCTTGCCTGTATTTTTGTAATAGCTTCCTGTTCAGCCTCCATTCCTCTGTGCTTACTTTCCTGTAAGCCATTACAACGTATTCTCAAGAAAGCTGCCAGTGTGTTTATTATGTGAGTTATCATGCCACTTCTCAAATTTAAAAAAAAAAAAAAAAAAAAAAAAAAAAGCTTCCTTTTTTTCTGAGTAAGAGTCAGAATTCTGACAATGAATTACGGAACCCCACACCATCTGCCCCCTAGTTCTTCATGTGATCGTGTATGCCGGTAGTGTGCGGAGGGTATTAGACACACAGAGTGGAGTATTATTAAGACTTCCCTCCTCTCTTCAACAAAACGTGCTCAGTAACAGCCATGAAATGAAATGAGTTATCATAAAGGCCAAAAAAGAAACCAAAACAGTGAAATTTTTTCTATTACTGAACTTACTGTGTGTGTGATACATATATCTGTACACGTATACACGTATATGTATCATGCCAGTATATATAAAGAATTGAAAAAATAAAACAAGTAAGTGTTCAGTACAAAAAAGACATTATTTCTAAACTGTATTAATATATTTTTTGAAAAAAAGGAGAAATACACCAACATTTTATTTACAACAATAAGTAATAACATTGTTTTCTAGTTTTAACTTTTACAAATTTGCAATGATGGTCCAAACTAATTTTTTTGGTATATTCATGCTTAGGAGACAATATAAATGTAATTATTGGTCTATCTGTGCCCATATTTAGTGAAAGAACATTTTTATTAGTTTTGATTTTAAAAAATTACACATAAAACAAAAATTATGCACAAAAGCAGAAATAATTCTTAATATGAGACTAAATCTGAAAGAGATGCATAAAAATTCCATTTAACAATAAATTTCAGAAAATTTACAAATGCATAAAAACAACAGGTCATTCATTGAATGACAGAGGTGAAGTAACTCAAATTTGGTTTATTTCTATACCCATAACATTCTTGTTTATATCTAACCTACTGTTTGAGTGCAGGCATATATAGTATCACAGTGGTTGGAGAGATGAACTGTGCCTAACATGGGTTCACTGATTGAAAACTTCACAAATGGAAATGAAAAGGACCTCTCTTAGAAGGAATACTTATGAATCTGATGGTATAATAAAATCATTTAAATTAATGTAGAATACAATTTTTTTTCTTTTTAAAGACAAATTATAAAATACAGCCATGGCAATAATAAAACATGAAAATTCAAAAATAACCAAAGCAGTTGTTTAGAACTTAGACCAAGAATTTTTTCAGGAAAGGTATTCTTCACTGGCACTGGTTGGAATGACCTGCACCCAAGGGTATTGCTCCCACTGCTCTATCCTTGCTATGTTCCTGTATTATGGGATAATAGTAAGAGAACTGGGATTAATACACCTCAGTAGAATTCTTTGGATACATTTACAGAAGTCAAGTTCTGCCTTACTGCACTTCTACTTTGGCTGAATCTTTGATATATGATAAATACACAGTGTAACTGGTGGTTGGTTAATACAAAAAGACCTTTAAAGTGTGAAAATATTTCCCAGCCTCTTATATAGCTCAGGGGTCAACAAAGTATGGCCCAGAGGCCAAATCTGGCCTGCCAACAGTTTTTGTAAATAAAGTTTTATTGGAACACAGTCATGCTAACTCATTTGCATGTTATCTATGGATGCTTTTAAGCTTCGGTGGCAGAATCGAGTAGTTAAAACAAATATCAAATTGCCTGCAAAGCCTGAAATTTATACTGTCTGTCCCTTTACAGAAGAAGTTTACAAACATCTTCTCTATTACATTTGTGTACAAGAATTGGGTATTAAATTTTATAATGAATTTATTTATTGAACTGTGTTAATGAGAAACAAAAGCAAATAAAATTGATCCAGTTTGGCTAAGACATATGCAGCAAGTGATTTACTATCAGAGAAAAGTGTGATTGAGGCAACAGTGTTTTTTAAAAGGATTGTGAAGTCAGCAGAGAAAAGATGTTTATATCCATGGAGTGAGATTATGAAACATTAACTCTGCGTTTGCATTAATATTGGAAACAAAACAGCATTTATAGAGGGAGAATGATTGAAGTGTTAGCATCCGTGCAAGGTAGAGTAACAGGAAATAATTCATCATGAGTTGATTTATAACTTCACTTTGCAGAGACAGTTATTTTCATGGTACAAATACTTCATATCTGAAAATGATTGTAGCAAATGTGATTTTTTTTTCCTTCAGCATAAGTTGTCTGACCTGCTTCACAAACTCAGTACTACAAATATGGTTGAATATTGTACCTGTCCAATTAACTGCATGAGTTATCACCTATACACTTGAGCAAAAAACTTAATACCAATGTTTTGAGGTTTCCTCAACATCCAGAACTGCTATGGGTTTGGAGGCTTTGTTAGTGTCAAGAACACACACTGATAGATACCTGGGAACCCAGTACCCCAGAGGTGCCCATTTTCAAATGCCCTGGTTCCTGCTATTGCCCTTGTTCCTGAATAGAGAGCTTCAGTCTTCTCTGGACCCTGGATGAACCTCTGAGCCTTGCCTTTTTTCTTCCCAGGTGGCTTCTTGGATTCTTTATGTTGAGGTTATTTTCTTCATTAGATTCATTACCAAAGGACAATTGGTTGTGGCAGCTTTAGTCAGACTGTGGAAGGCCAAGTTATTCCCTGCTCCCTAGTCTCAGAAGGATGATTACATGCCATACATTGACATGACCGAGAGGGTCACTTAGTTGACTTTTATAAAGATTATTTCTAAGATCATCCTATGCCCACCTTGGAAATAAGCGGGCTATAGCTTCTTGTTTCTAAAATAATATTTAACATCTACCTCACAGGGAATACCTGGAAAAATTCCTGGATCAAGCAGCATTTAGTTGATGTTGTAATGTTTCTTCTAGGCACTGAAGGCTGGACCTGTTTAATAAGAACACGCAGTCAGTGAGAATAGACAAATCAGTTAAGACATTTGGCTCTGGGGAAATGCAGGAAAGGAAGTCAGGGGCTACGAGACGATTTGGAATGAGAACGCATATTTATTATGTGAAGGAAATGGATGTTTTCAAGGATATTTTTTAGCCAAAAACTATGAGCATAATTTCAGATGAGGATAAATTAGGGAAACTTTAAAGTTTGAGAATGGCTGCAGATGGTGAACAATTTTTGTGAAGGGAGGGAAGATAGGTAGAAGAATCCTGGAAGAATCATTCAAAATGTCTTAAATTTATATTCAAATACATTTCTAATGTTCATTCATATTTTTAGAGATCTTCATGTAGAGGAAGGATTTCATTTATTTCATAGTATTTTGTAAATAGAACTGAAGACCCCGGGGAGGCATTATGAGGAATCAAAACTTGGGAGAAGTTTTCCCCCCCCCAAAATAAGAATAATTTTTATCATTTCCCCCAAAATTATGTAATTAATGTGTGATAATAACTTTAACACATGAAGGAAAGTATAGGTAGGAAAATTTTAAAACTCTGAAGTCCCAATATAAAAAGTCTTTTTTGCGAACTGTCTTCTACACTGCTTTCTCTGTAAATATCCCCATACATACAGGTGAGGTAAATGGAAGCATAACATACATGGTATTTTCATCAGCATAATTTTAAAAATAGCCTTAAAAATGTGGCTCACTTTTCTTTTCCTCATTTCTTTGCACTTTGTAACCTTACCTGTCCCCAACCCAGATAACCACTATTAATGATACCATATGTCTGTCTGAAATGTAGAATCATTTTAGTATTCTCACTACCATATTCTACTTTCCTGGGATATAATTAAGGAAATCTTGCACTATACAATTATTTCCTTGTAGCTCCTTTTATTTTTGTCTAGATGTCACAAAACTTTCTCTGGAACTTTACCAGGCTATGCCTATGTATACTTCTTGGAAAAAGAAAAAATCTTGCTTGGAATTAGCATTTTTGTGACACAAAATTAAATCTTTCTTTAACCTAGGAGGTTTTTTAAATTATTATCTTTTGGATTTATGTCTCTTCTTTATGAGTTAATGTGTTTCCCTCTCATATGTCTTGTATTTGCATTTTCTGTCTCCTGGATTTTTTATGACCTTCTCATTGTTCTATTTCCCTCAATTATTTTATCTTTTTACATGTTAACTGTATTTTGAAAAATCGATCTTGCTTCTCAGGAGTGAACAACATTTTGTCTTTTCGTTCCTCAAATTCTTAAGACTTTATGCTAGATTTTTTATTTAGGGGGCTTTTCCTTCTCTTTCCTACTTTCCTTCCATGCACAAAATGACATGGTGGAAACCTAAGTGCATATAATTAAGTGAAAGAAGCCAGTTTGAGAAGACTACATACTGTCTGATTCCAACGATTGACATTCTGGAAAAGGTGAAACTGTAGGGACAGTTTTTTGTTTGTTTGTTTGTTTGTTTTCTCTTCCTCCCCAACGTCCTCTTTTTCTTTTCTTTTTTTTTTTTTTAAAGATTATTTATTTATTTATTTATTGGAGACAGAGAGAACACAATCAGGGGGAGTAGCAGACAGAGGGAGAGGGAGAAGCAGGCTCCCCGCTGAGCAAGGAGCCTGATGCAGGACTCGATTCCAGGACCCTGGGATCATTACCTGAGCTGAAGGCAGACGCTTAACCAACTGAGCCACCCAGGCATCCCAGTCTATAGATGTTTTAAAAAGACATTTTTAAAGAGAGGTTTTAGGGTCACAGTGGAATTGAGAGGAAGATATGTATTTCACATTTTTCATAGGTTCCCTACCCCCCAAAATGCATAATCTTCCCTATTACCACATCTTCTACCAGTGTGGTACATTAATTACTATTAATAACCTACCTTGATGCATTTATAGTTATCCAAGCCCATAACTTACATTTATGGTTCCCTTGTGATGTTGTACATTCTGTTGATTTGGACAAATATAAAATGACATTCGATCGTTACAGTATCATACAGAGTATTTTCACTTCCCCCCAAATTCTCTGTGCTCCACCCATTCACTACCCTCTCAACCCCTTGCAACCACTGATCTTTTTACTGCCTTCAGAGTTTTTCCATTTTCATACTGTTGTGTGGTTGGAATCATACAATATGTGACCTTTTCAGATGGCTTCTCTCACTTAGTAATAACCATTTAAGTTTCCTCCATGTTGTTCATAACTTGATAGCTCAGTTCTTCTATTCAGTTCTTTAGTTCTTCTGTTCAGTGTTGGATAATATTCCATTATCTGGATGTACCCCAGTTTATAATCCACTTGCCTACTAAAAGACATCTTGGTTGCCTCCAAGTTTGGCAAGAATGAATAAAACTGCTGTAAGATTTTTGTGTGGACATCAAATTTCAACTCATTTGAGTAAATACCAAAGAATTATGTGCATATTTTTGTGTGGACATCAAATTTCAACTTTTTTGAGTAAATAGCAAGAAACATGAGAAATAGATGGTATGATAAGAGTATGTTCAGTTTTGTGAAAAACCACTAGTGTTCCAAAGTGGCTGTACCATTTTGCATTCTCACTAGCAATGAATGAGAATTTCTGTTTCTCCATTCCCTCACCAATATTTGATGGTGTTAATGTTCTGGATTTTGGCCATTCTAATTGCTGTGTAGTCTTGTGTTTTTATGATGATCTCTCATGGTTGCTGTGGAAGAAGCAAATAGTCCAAGAGCACTTATAACTCTTATAACACTTTCCAATTCTGTCTCTATTTGAGCACTAGATTTAATCACTTACGTTTACTTCCTAGATCCTCTTCATTTTACTATTTTTTAATATTATGAAAAATAATTTTATTTAAAAAAAAAGGATTGTATTTCTATGAGAGAGAGAGCATGAGGGAGGATTGGGGTTAGGGGCAGAAAAAGAGGGAAAAGCAGACGCCCCACTGAGCAGGGAGCCTGATGTGGGGCTTGATCCCAGGACCCTGAGATCATGACCTAAGCTGAAGGAAGATGCTTAACTGAGCCACCCAGGTGCCCCCCAAATAATCTTACTTTCACAGGTAAAATTTTTCACACAAATAAGGCATTTTTCTAGACGTCACACAATTTTATTATAGTATCAATATGTAACTTTGAACTAGAAAACAACCAACTTCTTTTAGAACTCTAACATTGTTACTTGTCAAAAACAAAGTATTAATTTAAGAGAAAGCAAGATTAAAGTA
The DNA here is from genome assembly GCF_963455335.1 of Martes martes. Classification (NCBI taxonomy): domain Eukaryota; kingdom Metazoa; phylum Chordata; class Mammalia; order Carnivora; family Mustelidae; genus Martes; species Martes martes. The sequence continues at coordinate 50,001,370 of NC_137891.1, read as the reverse complement.
TATTGTAGTGAGACTTTTTCTCTTCTACCTTACTTTTTAAATTGTAGCAAAAGCAGATTGATTCATGGTTCGAAAAAAGTAAAAATAAATGATATATAATTAAATGTAACTTTCCTTTCCAAACCCAGAACAATAATCCCTGCCCTTAGAAGCAACCACTCTTAAGAAACTTAGAATTCAATTGTATACTAAAGCAGAGCTTTTAAGAGATTTGATTACAAAATATTTTTGCAAATATTTATATACTGTATTATATTCATGCTTCAAAAGCAAACAAACAGAAACCTCAATAAATCCTCCTTGCTCTCTACTTTCAGACTCCTTTTGCTTAGCATTTAAAATCTCCACAGTCTGACCTTAATTTATCTTTTCAGCAGATCTCCAAAGTACTTCTTTATATGGATGTATTGTATGCATCAAACTGAATATTCTATGAAGCTGTTCATGTTTTTTTAATCTGTTGAAATCCCTTCTCTTTAACTCAGCATTCAGATGCCTCAAGCTCCATAAACTATACTGGATACCATAAGAAGATTGTGTTTTCCCCTCCTATGAATACTTACAATACAAATGAGTATATATTATATAGACAAATGAATACATCTTTAACAAGGCATTACATGTAATAGTTTCTTGTGTTATCATCATATTTATGGTTATATTTGCCCATAGATTATAAACTCTCAGAGGGGTCCCACTATTATATAATTTCAACACCTACTTACAGTAAACACAACACACATTTATATTTGACATACACAATCAAAGACTAAGATTTTCACTTCAGCTCAGAGCAAATTTCCCCAAGAAAACTGACCAGCAAATGAGCAAACAGTGCATGCTTTATATGCCTTTGTTAGAAGCTCCTAAAGTGGTACACAGATTCTGTCTCTTTCTGGGATGATTAGAACAGTGTGGAGAGATGCAAAATATTGTGAGACATCAATTTGAAAAGTGTCATTTTGATTTTGTGATGGTTTATTAAAAATTGTTGATTTAAAAAAATTCTGTTTTTAGTACTCACTACTTTTTAATTTACATTTTAAAAATATTCATCAAAAGATGGCGTTTTAAAGAAACATACCTTGAAATAAAAACAAGTAATTTCATAATTTTCTGTACTTGTCTGGCATATGGAAATTTTTAGGAACAAGTAGCTAATTTATTCATGTAAGGCATATGGTATTTGGAAATTGTTTTAACTCTCTCACTGACCTTTCATTTTCATTTACCGTCACTCTGAAAACTTTAGTAATTATCTTTTTTTGTCTTACTTTTTACAACCCTAAAATTAAGAAGAGTTTTGTATTTTTCTCTTCTAACCTTTGTCTCTTTTTCACTAATATGCGTAGAAGCAAATGCATAAGGAATCCCTTCAAAAGAAGCAGGGAGGATGGGGAAGCTATGAGTTACCACTTACTAGTCAGTATTTGGTATTTTGTGGTTGAAAGATAATAGACTTTGAAGATAGACTACTTTACTGTTCACTAACCATGTGCTTTTAAAAAAGTCAGGGACTTTCCTATGACCCTGCAATAGCACTACTGGCTATTTACCCCAAAGATACAGATGTAGTGAAAAGAAGGGCCGTCTGTACCCCAATGTTTATAGCAGCAATGGCCACGGTCGCCAAACTGTGGAAAGAGCCAAGATGCCCTTCAACGGACGAATGGATAAGGAAGATGTGGTCCATATACACTATGGAGTAGTATGCCTCCATCAGAAAGGATGAATACCCAACTTTTTTAGCAACATGGACAGGACTGGAAGAGATTATGCTGAGTGAAATAAGTCAAGCAGAGAGAGTCAATTATCATATGGTTTCACTTATTTGTGGAGCATAACAAATAACATGGAGGACATGGGGAGATGGAGAGGAGAAGGGAGTTGAGGGAAACTGGAAGGGGAGATGAACCATGAGAGACTGTGGACTTTGAAAAACAATCTGAGGGTTTTGAAGGGGCGGGGGGTGGGAGGTTGGGGGAACCAGGTGGTGGGTATTACGGAGGGCATGTATTGCATGGAGCATTGGGTATGGTGTATAAACAATGAATTCTGTTACGCTGAAAAAAAAATTTAAAAAAAATTTAAATCCCTAAAAAAAAAAAAAAAAAAGTCAGAGACTTCTCTGAGTCTTCATCTGTTTACTTCTAAAATATTTTATATAGTTTAGTAAGATTTAAGGTACCTAAATATACACAGTGAAAGCACTATGTCTGACACATGGAGGTACATATTGATTGAATATTATCTGCCTTTTCTACTAGAAAGTTTGCTCTTTAAGGTAAAGCAAAGGATTTCAGTCAGCGAGACTATTAATCGCCAAATAAAAACAAACAAAAGCAATACTGAATTCATTATTCTTTTCATTTTGTTATTTTAGGTTTAGCCGTGGTATTCCTTTTCGATTGCGCTATTCAGACTCAAGTCTCTTTTCTGTGCAGACAAGCAAGGTATGGAAGGACTGGTCATGTATGGAATGTCAAATATAGTCATGGCCCGGTATTGGCAAGCCCGTTTGTCCTGTCACCAGATGTTCAGTTTTGGTTTGGGTGACTACATTTGGAATGCTGTAGATTCCCTCTAAAGGAAGTTTGACAGTATGGGCAGGATCTTGTCCCTTTCAGTTTTGTTTAGATGCTTCTGTAGTAATCAACTCACAATCGTGGCTTTATTGGCATGATTCTCTAACGAAGCAAATGAAGCTACTAAGCATATACTTAAATCACTTCAAAAAATAATAGAATTCTCAGAATGAACCTCTTAGTGAAGCAACATTAGATTATCTATATCTATGAAAAAAATTGTGATTGTATCCTTACATATAAATATCTATGAATGTCTGTCTAAATAGCTATCCATCCACATATATTTAAATATCTGCACATATATGCCTCTAGCCCTGACTCAGATCTTCCAAGAATGTTTCACACCTCATTCAATTGTATCCAAGATTATATGATTACAGTTTTATCTTCAGCCTTCTCATGTTTTTTGGCATTTATTGTAAATAATCAGTGTAGTGTTAGGTTAGTTTCAGTATTTTTATCCATGGTATTATGGCCCCTAAATCCATGATAACAGAAGTCTTGTTTCTATTGGAATTCCCGAAGAAGCTAATGAAAGATAAATGTAAGAACCCAAGTATGCCATTATATATAGCTGCTTGAGTGTTCGATATTCTAATTCAAACTCTGAAAAAACTAGACCATGATAACCACTTAAGCTCACAGTCTGAGATGAAGCCTCTTACCATCCATTAAAACTTTTTGAGATCTTAGTACCTTCTGGTAGTAGGTAGAGAGCTAATAAGTACCACAACGCGATATAGAAACTCATCTCAATGATACCACTCTCAAATTCGCATGTTGAGGCAGAACAAGAGAGAGGGAACTTACAAGGCTCATTGTAAGTCCTGAGCCAATGTACTCACTCAGGTCCATATGAGAGGGAGCTAAGTATGGGTTTATACCTTTCACAACGTTGTGACTACACCTACTAATAGCTGTGGTTTATTCGACCACTCTAAATCAATTCACCGATTTAACTACTCTTTCCTGATTTGTACATATGTGTAGAGTGGAAAGAGTGGATTTTGGATAAGGAAGTTAACTTTCTACCCTTTCAAAATGTACCAGAGTCTTAAGATTAAATAAGTAGGGATAACACTGTATAGATTATTAAGTGTTTTCTTTCTTCTCTATCATATACACCATTTTAGAAGAGGGAATGAATGATTTTGAAGTTTGCTTATATTTGTCGATGAGTAAAGAAATCGTCTTTCCTGTTTGCTAGAAGTCAACATAACTCAGTTGTAATTATTAGCCACCAAGAGCCACGTGAGTATCATGTGATCTCTAGAAGCTAGGATAATACACAGATTTGTAAATTAGAAATCCAGAAATTTAGAAATTAGAAATTTGTTAAAAAAAGTTTCATGCTCTAGATGAATAAGCTGTCCTGCATTTTTGTGTTGTAGCCTGAGTATCATCACCCCGGGGATATTATTTCCATTATATGATTAGCTCTTCAAAATTCTAACTACTTTATTGGGCAATATCAAGTCCTTCTTTTCATATTCAATGTCATTTTCTGTGATTGAATTGAATAATAACCATTATTCATAATTCCATTAATTACCTACTTTGACAAAAAAAGCCTCATTGCAGCTACTAATGGATCTCCTTTCAGGGCTTGTTAACATGGGACCTCAAATGAAGCACTCAAGATGCACATCTAACCTTCCCAGTATTGAATATGCCCATTAATAATACTTTGAACCTCTGGTGGGGAAAGTAGGAGATGCTGGAATTGATATACATTTATGTTTAATCATCAAAGCTTCATTGAGCTCCATAAATTTTGTTCTTATTCCTATCCAAATGGAACTGCCTTTTCTCAGTATATTCTTTTAAAAGGAATAGGGTAATGATGACATACTTCTCAACACACTGTTAACATATTATGAAGGATATGAAAGCAAACCATGGTCACAATACTCAGAAAGCTGAAATATTATATTTCCTGAGGGGGTAAGACAAACTTTATACAACCCCCAAAGAACAAGTTCAAAAAATATCCAGCATAGTAATTATATTCATAGCTTTTTTTTTTTTTTCCTTTTCCCTAGCTATGTTTAGTGAGCTCCTACTTTTTCAGGGGATAAAAGGTTTTTTTGCTGATATTTTCCTCTTTTTATGCTACTTTGTGCATGCTTCATTAGGCAAAATTTTTTACACATTTACTATGGAAACAGTCTTATGAATGAAGGGTAGAAATACAATATGGAGAATATGCAAGTAACTTTCCTTTTTTTTTTTCTTTATGGAATTTAATTAAATCAGCTGAATAAGAGTAAAGATTTTCAAAGACAATTGAGTGTCAGGACAGTATTTTGTGCAGTCTCCAGAATGGTGCGGACTTAGATTTGAACCTTATTTCTACCAAAAGCTACCTAAGATCTCTCTTAAGTAGGTTACTTTATCTCTGAGCCTCAGTTTCCTGATGTATTGAAAAGGATGTATTAATTCCAACCTTATACATTGTTATCAGGATTGACTGAGATAATGATTTAAAGATGTTAAGAGTGTTATGTGATCCCGACATATAAATGGCTCTTCGTAAAGGACAGCTAACATCTTGGTACACATTAGGTGCTCAATAAAGACTTGCTTAATGATAGAATACACTGTCTTTTCTAAGAAAGCAAGACTGAGAGTAAATTTTCAGTTTGCCTTTTCGCATTGTACAGACTATGTGAAAAAAAATATATCAAGACGACTTGTTTCTTGCTTGATGCTGCAGTCTTATGCACTGAGTATCTACACACTTGAGGAAGATTTTCAATAACACCATGACTAATCTGTTAGTTTCATACTGCCTGTGGTAAAAAGAACTGTGCAATAACTGTCTCGGAGATCAGTTTTCTTAAGTGGATCTTACATTGTGGTGGAGGGGCTTATAATGAATTTTTTAAATCTCTTCTTCAAACTAGGTGTTCTTTCTTGTTATCAATAAAATATGGGTTTTAAGAAAATAGGGGTAAAAATTTAATTAGTGAATTGTAAGGTTTATTAGCAAATCTTAAAGAAACGAAATGATCACCATAATCAAGCTAACTAATATACCCATCACCTCACATAGCCATTACTCCCTATTTCAACCTTCCCTCCCCTGTGAGAATGTTTACCTACCCTCATAACAAATTTCGAGTATGTAACACAGTATTGTTAAAATAGCACCGTGCTGTTCTTCAATCTCCAAAAGTTATTCATCTTGCACAGCTGAAACGTTGTACCTTTTGACCAACACTCCCCATTTCGCCCTCCATCCAGCCTCTGAGAAAGCACCATTCTCCTTTCTACTTCTAGAGGTTTGACTATTCAGATTCCAAATACGAGTGAGATCATTTCACAATGTATACATACATCAAAATATCAAGTTGTAAACTTAAATATAAACAGTTTTTATTTGTCAGTTATAACTTAGTAAAGTTGACAAAAATGAAGGGGAGGAAATTAGAGGGGGAGACAAATCATAAGAGACTATGGACTCTGGAAAACAACAGCTTTTTGGAGGGGAGGGGGGATGGGTGAGCCCGGTGGTGGGTATTGAGGAGGGCACGGATCGCGTCAAGCTCTGGGTGTTATACACAAACAGTGATTCTTGAACACTGCATCAAAAATTAATGATATAGTGTATGGTGACTAACATAACAGAATAAAAAAATTAAAATAATAGGAAAAAGAAAAAAAATCTGAGAATTATTTTTTATGTAAATTTTATTTACACACATTGCTACCTTTTATCCAGTTAAGGAGTTGTCTATTTAAAGCATCGAACACAGGCAGTGGAGACTTTTTGTGTGTTGTATTCCTGTAATGTGGTTTAGGGAGCTCTCTGGCAAAGCAAAGCCAATCAAGAAGGAATCCTGATGATTCCTTCCATTTCCATGGAAAAGGCCTAATCTTGGACTTAACTGAGAGGTGATAAAACCTATTGGCATCTCCTGAGAAACAATTTATCCTCTTGATTTGAGAGTTTATAAATAAGATGATTTTTAAGTAATTTCTTTTCTTCTACATCCAGGATGATCTGAAACAGTATAAATTTATCATCATGTATGTTTTACTTAAAACAACTCTCTATAAAACTGAAATATGAGGATTTAAGAAACCTGGTTTTCAAAATATTACAAATGATTGCTATTTAGTCTTTTAGAGCTGCAGTATTTATTTTGCAACATTTTTCTGGCCCTTTACTTCACGACATCTGGTAAACTTTACTGATAATCAAGGCTGAATAACTTATAACATCTACAATCAGTATGTAATCAAATCTGATGAAAAAACATTTACACATGCTTATTTCATTCCCATATATATATATATATATAAATTTTTTAAATGAACTATTTTAAAGTGCTGCTATTTCACAACTTATCCTATATTTCTGGAACTAGAAAAGTTCTTTTGGGTATTGGTGTCTTGACATGAATGGGAATATTCAAAATTAATATGGTATTAATCATGGCAATTAAATCTAGGTCTTTGTGTTGTATTGTTTGCACTTTCCTTAAATCTAATACTGTTTAGGGGGTTACTGTGAATATTTGTAGAAAAATCTGCATTCTGAGGAGTTACTTCTAAAGAGTTGGCATCCAAAATGTTACTAAATGAAAATTAATTGCTTTTCATAAAAAAAGAACATTTTACAACATTGTGTAATCATATTAAAACAATGACTGGCCTCACTAATGGAAATTAAATGTGATCCTGGGTGTTCTGGCAGTGTAGCCTGGGAACTGGGTTTGCATGTAAAAGTGCAATTTCTATCCCCTGAGCAGATTTTGATTCTCAAAATAATTAGTTCTGTCAAATAATTAATTTTGTTGACAAGACTAAGTTGAGAATATACAACCTCCCTCACATATATTATAATTATTTGGAATGACAAGATGATATCAAACAATAATCTTCAATTCTGGATGTCAAACTTGATCAGATCATTTCTTTTAGTACTTCTGAGGTTCATGTTCATAACCTTGAATGGAACACATAACTCATTGTCTATAATGCCATTTATATGTGGAATATTTATTGTAGTCTTTGCATCTGCTTTGTGTTTGTGTGTAAGGAAATGTTTTTACAAAACATGCAGTTTGCCAGGAGGTAACTTTTAAGCTTGTATTCAAATTTTAATTGGTTATTTTCTTTTTTAAAGTATATTATTTTCTAAAGCTCTTTAAAAAGGTAGTTATGTAAATTGTTGTGCTTCTTTTGCTTTCCAAAGTTAGATAACATTTTAAAAATACATCTTACCCTTCAGATGTCATTACACATCCAATTTAGCTTTCTCCTTAGATGAGTTAGAACACTAGAAATAATGAGTCATGTCAATATGTACTCACAAATGAACACAATTTATTTATCAGCTGACATAATTTTATATAAAACTGAAACTTTGGTGATATCTCAGCAAAAGTCATCAAAATACTTCCTATTTAACATTATTCTGTAAGTCTGTGGTCAAGGAAATAAGACATAAACATAATATATTTCAGAATGATCATTTCCTGTAGACAACATGAAAACCAGTACATAGAAACTGAAAACCACTAGAATAAATATGAGTATATAAGAATGTTCAAGTATATGGATCTCTTGATCTATGTTAATTTTAATTTTTTATTTTTTCTTCAAGGTTTTATTTAAATTCCAGTTAGTTAACATTCAGTGTAAATTAGTTTCTGGTATAAAATTTAGTGATTCATCACTTACATACAACACTCAGTGCACATCACAAGTGCCCTCCTTAATCCCCATCACCTATTCAACCCATCCCCCATCCTCCTCCCTCCATCAACTCTCAGTTTGTTCTCTGTAGTTAAGAGTCTGTTTTCCGGTTTGCCTCTCTACCCCCGTCCCCCCACCCCATCTTCATCTGTTTTGTTTCTTAAATCCCACGAATGAGTGAAATCATATGGTATCTGTTTTTGTGTGACGGACTTACTTGGCATAATACTCTCTAGCTCCATCTACATCAGTGCAAATGACAAGATTTCATTTTTTATGGATCTGTGTGTATGTGCATGTGTGTATCACCTCTTCTTTATCCATGTGTCAGTCAGTGGTCATTTGTGCTCTTTCCGTAATTCAGCTATTGTTGACAGTGCTGCTATAAAAATTGGGGGGCACATAACCCTTTGAATCCGTGTTTGTTTGTTTGTTTAATCTTTTGGGTAGATACTTAGTAGTGCAATTGATGAATAGGGTAATTCTATTTTTAACTTCTTGTGGAATTTGCATACTGTTTCCCAGATTGGTTTCACTAGTTTGCGTTCCCACTCACAATGTAAGAAGGTTCCCCTTTCTCTGCATTCTTGCTGTATCTGTTGTTCCCTATGTTGTTTTTTTAGCCATTCGGACAGGTGTGAGGTGATTTCTCACCATAGTTTCCCTGATGACATCTCATGTGTCTATTGGCCATCTGGATGTCTTCTTTGGAAAAATGTCTATTCATGTCTTCTGCCCATTTTTAAACTGGATTATTTGGTTTTGGGGTGTTGAGTTTTATAAGTTCTTTATATATTTTGGATACCAACCCTTTATCAGATATGTCATTTGCAAATATCTTCTCCCATTCCAAAGGCTGCCTTTTAGGGTTTTTGTTTGTTTGTTTGTTTCTTCCTTTGTAGCAGAAGATCTATGTCAATTTTTAAATCTACATTTCTTTTTCTGTGTTTCTCTCTCTCTCTCATAAAATAAATATCTCTGGGGATGGCTTCCAGGTGTCATTTTCTTAAAAGAAAAGAAAAGAAAAGAAAAGAAAACAACAAGTCCTAAGGTTTTTTGTAAGACCAGTATTGATATGTATTAAAAAAATAAGAATTTTACTCAAAAATTGTTGTAAAGTCTTAAGCAAATGAAAATATACCAGCCACATTTTTAAAGGCTAGATTGGCAATTATAAAGGTGTGGAGTTTTTCCCATATTAATTTGTAGTTTGTAGAGCAATCCAATCAAAATAAAATTTTTAAAATATTTTTGAAACACAGTTGACATACAATGTTACATTAGTTTCAGGTATACAACATAGTGATTTGACAATTCTATACAATACACAATGCTTACTGCAATAAATATAGTTACCATCTGTCACCATACAAATATTACATTGTTATTGGCAGTATTTCCTATGCCATACTTCTCATCCCCATGATTTATTTATTTTATAACTGGGAGTTTATAAATCTTGATCCTCCTCCTTTTTCCAACCATCCCGCCACCAGTTTATTCTCTGTATTTATGAGTCTGTATCTGGTTTTTAGTTGTTTGTATTTGTTTCGTTTTGTTTTGTATTCCACATATAAGTAAAATCCTATGGTATTTGACATCCTAAGTGACTTGTTTCACTTAGCGTAATACACTCTAGGTCCATCTGTGTTATCACAAATGGCAAAGATCTCATTCTTTTTTATGGTTGAGAAATATTCCATTGTATATATATGGTATACACCACATCTTTATCCATTCATCTATCATGGATGTTTAGATTGCTTCAATACCTTGACTATTATAATTAATGCTGCAGTAAACACAAAGGGTGCATGTATCCTTTGGAATTAGTATTTTTGTTTTCTCTGAGTAAATAATCAGCAGTGGAATTATTGAGTTGTATGGTATTTCTATTTTTAATTTTTTGAGGAGACTCTACTGTTTTCCACAGTGGTTGTCCAAATTACATTCCCATCAGAAGTTCACAAGGATTTCCTTTTGTCCATATCCTTTTGTCATTGTCCTCACCAATATTTGTTATTTCTTGTGTTTTTTTGATACTATGTGGTGCTAGCTCATGATGGGTTTGATTTGCATTCCCTTTATGATTAGTGATGAGCATATTTTTAATGTGTCTCTTGACCATCCCTATGTTTTCTTTGAAAAAAATGTCTATTCAGTTTCTCTGCCCCTTTTTTATCTAGATTATTTGCCATATGCCAAATTACTGAAAAATATTTTTTAAGGATTTTATTTATTTGAGAGAGAGAACAAGCAGGGGGAAGGGCAGAGGGAGAGGGAGAAGCAGGCTCCCTGCTCAGCAGGGCTTATCCCAGGATCCTGGGATCATGACCTGAGCCAAAGGCAGCTGCCTAACCAACTGAGCCACCCAGGAGCCCCGATAAATATTTTTAAATAATTTAGCAAATGACAAATAATTCTAAAGTTCTTATGTGTGTGTAAGTGGTTACATTTCCATATATGGTTTGAAAAGAAATGCAGGTAGAATAACAGCACCATTAGATGTTTGCATACATATAGATTGATACATACAATAATTAACATATTTCTGATGTATATAAGAATATATCATATCCTATAGGATATACTGCAGATCATTAGCTAAGCAAATGATTGTTCAGTAAATGGTGTTGAATTACTGGCTGTTCTTATGGGGAAAAATCAAATGTAGTGACACTCATCATGATTAAAATTTATAAATCCCATACATTTCATGGCAAAGTCATTTTTATTCTAGGAACCCATCATAAAGATAAAAATTAAAATACACAAAGATATAGACTTAATGGTTGTAATAGGGAAAAAATAAGCAACACTTAAAAGACCAATATCAAGTAGAGTCTTATGATAGAATATTAATGTGTTTCAAAATAAATACTAAAATTTTATTTGCAAAAAGTTGGTTAAAAAATTAGAAGGAAATATGACAGAATTAATTTTATTTTTGATGTTATTTTTATTTCTGTATGTTTTCTGATTTTTACGTGTTTTTAAACACACGAATTTGTCATGAATTAAAAAATAAAACCAAATTATTTCAAAATACTATTTCTGGGAGTTAAGTTATTCACAAAAACTTTAAAATTCACTGAATATCATAAAATCGCCAAAAAAAAGGGCTTTGAAAATTTTGCTGTTTCAGAAGACTTAATATTAAAATGGTCTTTTTTTTTTTAGTCCATAGATTTAATCCAATTCCCATTAAAGACCCACTCTTCATATGTGTGTTTGTATGTGTAATTACCACTTTGTTTTGTGCTGTGTAATTGGTTGGTAATTCCAGGGTCTGTGACAGGATGGTGTGACATCCTGTGGCCATAGGAGTGGTCATAGAGAACATGATTGGATCATTCCCTATCATAAAGGGAAGAACTTCAATTGCCCATCTTTAAAAGTGATGTCTAGTGTCCATTTTTTTCCAGATTTATTGAGATATAACTGAAATGTAATATCATGTAAGTTTCAGGTGTACAATGTGGTGATTTGATGCATGTGTATCCAATAAACAACCCACTCCTTAAAGTAACTGCCAAAATAATTTAGAGTATATTCTGAAGAATAAATTTGGGAAGGAAGAATGCTAAGGAATCTTTTGACCCATACATTTGAACATTAGAATGACAAATGTTGCCACAGCCTTAGAGAAAATACTGTTGATGAAAATAAAAATACTAGAGACATATCAAGTTGTATGTGAAAGTTTAATCTGTTAAGAGGTCTCATTTGTTTTCAGTGGAAGAAATAATAGTATAGTTAATATGTAGCATTGACATATTGGGACGTCCAGCTATAAGAAATCGATTACACCTCTAACCCTAGAAAAATAATGAATACAAACCAAAATATCCAGAACATTGTAAAGAGCCAGAAGTAAAGATTAAATAATGAAGTTTTAGAAAATCATAGGAATATATATTAATCAAGACATGAAACCTAAATAATGTAATGGAAAAGATCAATATATCTGATTTCACAAGACTAAAAATTCCTTGGGGCACCTGGGTGGCACCTCTGTTAAGCAGCCAACTCTTGATTTCAGGTCATGATCTCAGGTCATGGGATCCAGCCTCATATTGGGCTCCATGCTCAGTGGGGAATCTCCTTGAGGATTCTCTCTCTTCTTCTGTTCTTCCCCCTGCTCTTTATCTCATATAAATAAATAAACCTTTATTAAAAAAAGAATAAAAATCATTTGCTAATGAAAGACACCATAAAGTTAAGATAAAAATAATTTTGGAAATATGTAAGTGAAGTAAAGAATTACAATGTTTACTATGCAAAGAACACCTAAAAATTGATAAGAAAAATACAATTAACCCACTTTTTAAAAAATGGACAAATGATACCACAGGCAATTCAAAAAGGAGAAAAAGTAAATGGATGATAATATATGAGATGGTGTTAAAGACCGTTAATGGAAAAAATGTAAAGGGAAATAACAATGAGCTACCCATTTTACCCAGGAGTATTGTTTTACTTTGTTATATACTAACAATAAATTGTATTCCTTTTATCAGTTAAAAAATTTTTCAGGAAAGGAAATAACTAAAATAAAAAGGAACATGGAATAATATACAAATTTTTAGATGATTTAATATTAAGTGAAAAAATCTACAATTGAATGTGATTGGAAATTTTTTATCTTCTTTATTTTTAATTTAGAGAGAGAATGCAAGAGCAGGAGGGGGAGGGAGCAAGAGTGGGGTGGGGCAGAGGGAGAGGGACAATCTTAAGCATGCTCCACAGTCAGCATGTAGATGGGCACATAGCTAATCTCAGGACCCTGAGATCATGACCATGAGATCATGACCTGAGCCAATATCAAGAGTCTGACCTTAACCAACTGAGCTACCCAGGCATCCCAGAACCCAGAAATATTTTAAAAATGATAACCTCAAAAAAGAATAAATAAAAAGCTATAAAGGGGAATACATTAAAATTTTAACAATTATTATTAGACAGTAGGGTTAAAGAGCTAAGGTTCATAACCATGTTAACAATAGTACCTTGTGCATAGAGACATTCAATATATGGTGGGTATTTTTATTTTTATTGTCACTTTTACTCATGTGTAACTATTATTATGGGGGTTTTTTATGTTTGTTTTTGTATTTTTTTGCATCTTCCTTATATTCGTTAGCATATTATAACATAGAACTCCATAATCACTATTTAATGGTACCAATGACAAAGTCAATACTGAACAAATTAACCATGACATTAGAATGATACTATTCTCTGAAACTTCTGGTTTATTTCTATGCATCATTATTACTCTTCCTTAATGACCATCTCTGTTCCAACTAGATCACCATGCTGTCACTAATATTTTAAGTGTCTCCTATGTACCCAAGTATAATAATAATTGCCTCATCTCCATCCCAATTTTATGAGGAAAGTAATATCATTATCCCAATTTTACAGATAGGGTTAATGAACATGAAGGAAGTTAAATAACTTTCTCAAGGACATACAGGTGCTAGAAAATGGTGCTGCCATTTGAATGAAGACCTCCTGATTTCAGAATCTGTGTGTTTAGCATTCTCTTGTTGCCTCCATACCTATAATTTAATTCACAGAAAATTGGATTTTTCCAAGTCCTATTTTTGTCATTATTACAAAGTTTATAGTTCAAATTATTGTTTTCTAAAACACTAATAATCAAAATATTTTTGAAGTGTTAGATTATTAGATTTTCTTAGGTTTGAAAATATATTTAGTTAGCTAAATGAAACAGTGATTATTCCTAAGGAAAAAAAAATGTAGTTTTTCTAAATTTCAGAATTAAAAATGATTTTGAAAGTAAAATAATGTATTAGATCATGGTACACTAATTTCCAGTTCCTTTGTATTTTATCCAAAAATATTAAAATTATTCCAAAGACAAAAAAAATCTACATTTATAAGATACCCTATACTGTGTGTGCCCTTTAAAGGTATTAGTTGAGCTAGAATACATGTAAAATTTTGCCTGGTTGAAATACCATTTTTAGATTGAATCCTTCCAGCTTAAATCAATCTGCTCTTACATTTTTATGTTATCAGATATTTTGCTCTCTTTTGAAGGCAACAAAGGTAATATAAGTTTCTACATCTGAAACCTGTCACAAGGCAGAGCTCAATTTAACAAAAAATTGTATATACTTATGTAATCAGAGAAAAGCTGTCATCTTGCTGATATCTAGAAACCACTGTACTTTGAAAAATGTGTCTAACACATACTGTAGAACTAGAGTTTTTTTTGTTTTTGTTTTTCATTGTGTGGGCAAATTAATGATGGTGGACATTGTATTGTCCCCCACTCCTTCTACCCTGCATTTCCCCTGCCCTATCTCCTTTACTTCAAACAGATACAGTCTAGAATCACTCAGATACTATCCTCAAAGCCTATTTACCCATTAGATCTAGAAATAGAATTGAGTGCCAATAAAATTCCATTCTCATTTATTTATCTCAGAATTGAATTACTAATTCTCAGTTTGTGAGACACAGGCATCATTGGTCCATTCATGATTCATTTTATTCCAAAAGTAATTATTTAATTATGGGATACCAAAGTCCAATTATGAAATCTTCACGTATGCAGTTCAATAGTGAACCGATAGGCAGAAATTGTGGTTGAGTGAGATCAACTAATAGGCTTCCAGTCTGAAATTCAGGCTGTGACATCTGGTAAGTATCTTGGAATTAGAAGGAAATAAAAGGTCTGTGGAAGTACAAAGTCTGTTAATTTGCCATCAAGTATGGATTGTCCAGTCTCATTAAGCACGTAGGGCCGCTTTTGTTGCTCTGTGAGAAAGGAGGTCAGTTTGAGTGACTTCACCACTTATGGAGGTTTATTTTACCCTCCAAGGGCAGGGCACAGTGTGTGTTTGGCACGAAGAAGGTGTCTTACCCTTTGATCGTAGAGGTGAGCTCTAGCCAATGACTTTAGAGACTATTGTAGACAGTTAAAAGCACTTTGTTTGAATGTGTATTTCACACCATGTTCCTTAGGTCTTGATGATGGTGTATTTCACTTTTAGCTCTAAGAGGTTTTTGCTCTGGCCCGCCTTGTGTACAAAGCTAATCCTCTCTGAAGAAGGAAAATTAAGGACATATTTCACCAGTTGATACTTGGCAGTAGATTAATGACTGGCATTTCTAAGACTGCGTGTCAAAGAATTTAAATAAACACTTGTTAACTTGATGCATTAGAGTCAATGTGCTCTTGTTGCTATCACTGTAAAGGAAAATGATTCAGAAAAAAAAGGGAAGGCTTGTTAGACACATGAAGGGGTCCTATGGTACTTCAGAAACACTATTTTTAAAGATTATTATCCTTCAGAATAGAATTTTAATACCATGTTCACACAGCTTGAGAAGAAAATAAGATCTAATTCATGAGCAAGGTTAAACATTTTTCCGTGTGCTTGAGACCCTCACTAAAATAACAATTGAGTTAACCCAGTGGTTTGTACTAGTATGCATCACAGAGAAAAGGAATGTTGGAGAATATAAGAGCCTAAGTAGGCATTGGTGGGCCTGAGACTCAACCCTATAGCTATATGATCATTATCACTGAATATTTTAGCCCGAGCTGCTTTCTGTGTTAATGACACCAATAGTACAAGTCCCATCTCTGTCACAGTTACTATAACAATCAATGAGATAATAATAGTTAAGCATGTTTGTGAGCTTTGAATTGCTGTATAAATACAAAACAACTTAAATACAAAATCTTGAAAGGAACTGTGGTGGGACAAGCTGATTTAACATTTATTAAACAGTACTATATGCTAACTACTGTACAAATAATCTGTATTTTTTAAAGCTGAATTTTTCAGTTTGCCTTGTGATTGTATTTTTTTCTTAAAGATTTTATTTATTTATTGGACAGAGAAAAGAGACAGCGAGAGAGGGAGCACAAGCAAAGCAAGGGGAGTGTGAGAGGGAGAAGCAGGCTCCCTGCTGAGCAGGGAGCCTGATGTGGGGTTTGATCCTAGGACCCTGGGATCATGACCTGTGCTGAAGGCAGACACTTAACTGACTGAGCCACTCAAGCATACCTGGATTTAATCTCATAAAAAGTATAACCCATTCTACTCCACTAGTAAGAAATCAAGAATCCAATAAAATTAAGTGTTTTGCTTTAAATCATGATTCTTAGACTACTGCTACTCCTATTATAACGGACTGATGATGCATTATAAAAATCATAATAATAAAGGGGCTCAGTGCATTAAATGTCTGCCTTCAGCTCAAGTCATGACCTCGGGGTCCTGGGATCAAGCCTCACATGGTGGTGGTGGCGGTTGGGGGAGGTCAGAGGGGGGTTGGGGTGGCAGTTGGGGGGGTGAGGAACCCTGCCTGCTCAGCGGGGAGTCTGCTTCTCTGCTTCTTCCTCTTCCTCTGCATGCTGCTCTCTCTCTGCTTTCCCTCTCTCTCTGTGTCAAATAAATAAAAATCTTAAAAAAAAAGTATATAAAGGGTTCTGACAGATCTTTTCAACTTAAGTAGATATATTTTATAGAATTTAAGGATTACTTATAACCAGATTTTTTTAACTAAGTATCCATAAACATGTAAACGAACATAACAACTATATTTCTTACATAACTAAATAAAATTTCTTAAATAACCAAATAACCAAATTTTTTAAGTAAGATAAATATCCATGAACATGTAAACAAACATGATAACAACTATATTTCTTAAATAACTAAATTGGGGATTACAAAAATATTTTTCTACTTATACATTTGCTTGCCTTACTTGTGGAAAAAAATACATATCATGTTGATTACATGTATATTATGTCATAAAAGGTGTTTGGTTGCAGAAAGACAAATTTAAAAAAACAATACAACACAGTATATGCAAAGGTTTAGAGGTATGGGGTTATCTGCCTGGATGGGCACATCTTTTGATGTGTGGATGTATGGATCACTGTATGTGGATGTATGGATCATGTTAGTGCTTCAGCATGATTGCTTCAACCTGATGTTAGTGCTTCAAAGGAGAGGATCTTCTCAGAATGAGAAGGAATGGCCTTAGATTTGAATTGCTCTGATTCCTTGTCTAATCCTCCAGTATCGAAATGTTGAAATGTGTTGTGAATGGTATAAGAAATAATAGCATGATGGAATGGAATGGGACAGTCATTGGTCTGAATCTGGACTCCACTATTTCATAATTGTGTCCCGTTGGACAAGTTAGCTTCTGTGTGTGTAATTTTGTCAGTCTGTAGAAGGTGGATAATACTACCTTGTTTGCTGTATTTTTTAATTCAGTGATAACTTATGAACCATCTAGGAAAGCATTTGACAAATGTGGGAGCCACCAAGGGCAGCTGTTAATAACCCAACAGATAACCAGCAGGATCCAGTCCACCAAAAATCTTGAGCATTCTCTTATTTGTTTTTTGTTTTGTCTTGTTTCTTACTTTCCTGCTCTTTCTTTTTCCTTCTTAGTTTTCAGGCGTCTAAAAGGTTTTCTTACTTCTGATTTTTCATTTACTTTAGCTTTCAACCCAGGCTCTCACCTGTCATTTCTCTGCTTAGAATTGTAACTTCTGACCAATCCACCCAACTTAAATTAAGTTGTCTTCCCTGTCTTAGGACAATGTCTACATGTGCACAGCAAAACATATGTAAGCCCTGACATTGTTGAAATATTGCTATTTTGTGTTTAAAATGTGCATAATGACTACAGGTAATAAGGATTCATTTTTCATTGTCTTTTAGTGAACTAACTTACCAGCCAGAAGACAGTATTTATCAAATGGTGAGGGTCTGTGGGAGATGTGGCTGCTGATTCTCACTGAGGTTTGTTCTCTACTATGAACAAAACTCATGATGTGGGGACATTTTCTGAACATTCTTCTTTGAGATCTGATATCAGGAAATGTAATCTCTTGTTACATTGAAATAAAGTTTCAATGCTTTATTTTTTAAATTATGTATCTATTCTATAACTTTATTATATTAAATTATATCTATTAAATTATGCATCTATTCTATAACTTTCTTGTTGATAACCACTATAATATATACTCCTTGTCTCTCATAAAATATAAAATATGGAAAAATACTTCACATTCATGAAAAGTTATCTGACATAAACTCCTTCTTTGAAGGTAAGAAACACCGGTGTGTGACACTCGCATGGATTTTCTGACTCACTTCGGCTTTACAAATAAGGGAATGCTGTACTTCTGAAAATAATAACATACTTAGGAACTTGCTATCATTAAAGCATCATAAAAACTATTAATGAGTTAACATCTTTTAAATGTTACATTTTGTTGGATCTCCAGTGTTTTTGAAATTTAAGAGTATACATCTGTTTGGTCTCCAGGGTCGGCATTGTGTTCCCTCAGTCCAAATTCTTAGCAGACTTTGTGTGATGTGTGGGTCGTGGCCTACAGACATGGGTCATCCTAGGAAGAGCCAGGGTTTTGCCTTTGTTAGTTTCATCATAAATGAAGAATTACACTGGAGAGCCCTTAGAGTTCTAGCAGATGGTCCTCTAAAAGTGGCTGTTATATATAAAGTGTTTTATGGGAACTTAGAGATAATCAGATAACACTACAAATAATGCCTGCTGAATATGCAGTGGGTAAGAAACGTATCAGCACTCTTTTAAAAATCAGTTTGGCCTCTGGACTCTCAAGCCTATAAAACCTACTCATATAGTTATAATATCTGTGTTTTTCTGTATAAATCTTTGCAAAGCTGAGGTCATTACTGTTTGTTTTTATGACCCTAAGCGATATTCAGTTTTATTTTACCGAATAAACTACATAGCTATCAGCTAAACAATAGCTACATAGTGATAGCTATTATTTCTGACTATACTTCAGTTTTTTCTTGATACAATGGAGATAACCACTCCCCATCCAATTTTTTAAATAGCTCTTCTTTCCTGTTTGAATCTGTCATGTTTCATGGATGCTAAAATGTTTTTGTAGAGAGGAATGTCTTTATACACCATTTTAAAATAATGAGATCCATTCCAAATATGGAATTGCATGTTCCTTAATTCAGTAGTGAGCATGTATTCCTTTCAAAACTTCACAAAAATTGTGAGGATGCATAACAATACATACCATTAACAATAGTGGTCAAAAGTATTTCTTATGTAACTTTGATTCTCAAAACTGTGCTGCTGCTTTACAGAAATATGATAATCCCTTCCAGTGTGTATTTCAACCCATTTGGTTTACATATATATTTAATATACATAGGCTCTTCTATTTGATTTAGGTGGTGGGTCATGCCAAAAGTTATGAACATATATTTGCAAATACATATATATATATATATATATATATATATATAAAATATAGTGATTGTGCACTATGTAACCGTACAGAGATGGAATATATATGTACCAGGATGGAATAAACTTTCAGTTGACGCAAGAGGGAAAAAACACATTTCTTGCTCATGAGATATGACAGAGCCTTTTACAGATGTTAAACTGTCAGATATGCTCCTCCCACAGAATCTCTGGCTGCTTCTGTCAGGAATTTTGACTCTCAGTAAAATTAATCATGCAGTCATTGAAAGCAATGGATTTACCAATTAGTATTTTCTTATAAAATTATCTCAAAATTATAAAAAAAATCAAATTGTTATTTGCCTGGTTGGGAAGTTGGAGTAGTAGAGTTGATGTAGATGTGTATATTTAAATCAAACTAATAATATCCTTAAGAAGCAAAAAGAATGGCAGACATTTATCCACCCACTCATTCATTTTAAAATTTTCATTTGCAGATTTAAAAGTGAACTCAATGAGAGTTAAGCACCTGATGTGTTCAAAACCCTGAGCTAAATTATATAAAAGTGAAAATGTGGGGCACCTGGGTGGCTCAGTGGATTAAGCCTCTGCCTTTAGCTCAGGTCATGATCTCAGGGTCTTGGGATCGAGTCCTGCATTGGGCTCTCTGCTCGGCAGGGAGTCTGCTTCCTCCTCTCTCTTTGCCTGCCTCTCTGCCTACTTGTGATCTCTGCCTATTAAATAAATAAATAAAAATCTAAAAAAAAGTGTGAAAATGTGTGCATATGTGTATATATATACATATATATACACATACACGCATATGCATATAGGTATAATGCATAACATACATCATCTCTGCATTTAACTTAGTAAGAAAATGAGAGCTGCATGAAAGGACAGATATAGGACATATGCATTTCACTTTGTTTCTACATATTTCTCACTAAAATTATCTATAAAATCAAACGAATGATTTTCTTTCTCCTTGCAAAGTTTTGTGTAACTCGTTGACCAGAGATTTAAATATCTTAAATGAAACAGCCCAAAGAAGCTATTTTGTTGCTTATATTTTGGACCTACATGATCTCTCAGAAGTACAGTTTGAAATACTTTAAATAATAACATGTTCTGAGAAAAATTTGTATGTGAAATTTGTTTTGAAAGCCTTCAGTGACCACTCTATTTAACCAAAATTCATCCCAAACCAAGGTTAAGGGTCTCTTTAATGTGAAGAAAGGATGAAAGACTTTAAGGGCAAGACCAAGACTGTATAAAGAGGAGACCCAGCACCATCCTCTACTTTTCAGGTATAACCTTCCCTGGGTCCATCCCCAGAAGGATATCTGACTGTAGATTATCTCCCTCTCCAGGGTGGGGTTCTCTCCAGCTGCAGATCCAATTTTTGTATTGTTCTGAGAGACACAGAGCTGTTCTGGCTACATCTTGTCATGTTGGTTTAGTATAGACCTTTGTAAATTATAAACCATTGGTATCAGTGTGTGTGTGCAATGAATATTAATTTCTATCTGTCTCCTCAGCGTGGAAGCTAATAAGAGCCCAGCAGATCATATTTCTGTATAAATGCAGCAGTCTGTGTAGAATTGGCCAATTTCTGGAGTCTGACCTTCCCAGAATATTACCTCCACAGATGATCTCATTGTTTAGAGCAGAAATTATAAAAATTGTAGCAGTATCTCAAAAATGTCTAACAAATGTTGAAAAAGAACATTTCCAACACTGAACATTTTTACCTGAGCAAATGACATGTACAATATAGATGAACTTTAGATCCACATACTCTTCCTAGCTCCTCTACAAGCTATCGTGAGTTTCACTTGCAATATCAAGGACTGAAAGAGAAGGTGGATGAAACATGAAAGTCATTTCTGAAAGTCCGTGAATAGACCGAGATGCCTGAACTTGTATGATATCAGGTCCTTACTATGTACATGCCATTATACTCAAGGACCAGATCATAATACCAAAGTCAAGGTACCTGTAGAATCTCAATTGCTCCATGAGTATGAGATAAATATCAGCCAAGGCTCTGATGTGTCACTTGTTAATTAAAACCTCTTCAGTATGTTGATTCACAGGAACCTCTTTTGAGAAAACGTGCTGACTTCAGAATTACAGTGATCTCAGATAGAATATTATCAGAAGCTGTGTTCTCTCTCCAGAGGTCCCTGGAGAAGTAATTTGGGAAAGACCTGGTGGAAAGCACCAGAAATCAGAGTCCAAATTCAGCTCCAGAGAAGTTATCTGATAGAAAACTGAGCATCCCAGAGGTTATATATCTGCTTAGTTACTCATCTAGAAAGAGGAGAGCTGGTTATACTTTCCATGGGCTGAAACCCAATCACAAGGTCAACTTTGAAAAATTCCTTTTTTTTTTTTTTTTTAAACTCCAGTGTAGTTAACATACAGTGTTATATTGTTTCAAGTGTACAATACAGTGACTCAACAATTCCATACATTATTCAGTGTTCATCATGGAAAATGTGCCCTTAGTCAGCTTTAAAAAATATAGTAGATAATTTGTACAATACACTACAGTACTAGTTTGATAAATATTAGTGATCCTTGTATGTATAAATCCAACAACAGCATTCTTAAAAATGAAGGTAGTTTTCCTCCCCAAGTCTGATAATTTATACTAGTTATTTTTTTTTAAGATTTTATTTATTTATTTGACAGAGAGAGATCACAAGTAGGCAGAGAGGCAGGCAGAGAGAGAGGAGGAAGCAGACTCCCCGCAGAGCAGAGAGCCCGATGCGGGGCTCGATCCCAGGACCCTGGGATCATGACCTGAGCCGAAGGTAGAGGCCTCAACCCACTGAGCCACCCAGGCGCCCCAATACTAGTTATGCTAATATTAAAACTTAGTAAGAAAAAAAAAAAACGGTAGGAAGTCTATGTGGAGACTACAGATGTCTAGTGAATTAAGACACTTAGGTGGCATAGTTATCTCATACCTACAGTTACTCTCTCCTTACTATCTTTTGTGGCATAAGGTCTTAACAGATCTTTTACTATGCTTACAAAGAGGTGGCAATTATTAATAACCTTTGGCTTCTATTCAGAAAAGGGCATCCATAATTCTTAATTTCTACGTTTCTTGGGATTTTCTAATATTTTATGAAGAGTCTGCCTTGTGTAGCTAAGAGTAGGGAAGAATTGGAACATTTCGTGTCCTGTCATAGACTATTGCAGCAATGGGGACAGTATTTGTTCCACCAAAGAGAAATTATGCTCTAAATCAATTATTTGCAATACCTGGATGGCTAGATGCTATCATTTATAATGCTGTATCTGCATTCAGAGGTGCTGAGTTTAAGGAATTTGTACACAGGAACTTTATCTGATCTAAACATACAGTAGACATTTTCACTATATCATTTTTATTGCTACTTAATACAACCCAAATATTCCATTTTGTGGAGGGCAATTCACCGTTGCACCTACTGTAGGGCATTTATTTATATTTCAGGAGAGCCCAGAAATGCCAGAGGGTTGGTTGTGGGATTTAAAACATTTTACCCTAGGACCGGTCTTCCAAAGCCACATCAATAATCATTGAAAGTTGTTCATCTCTGCGGGCAGTTTAGTAGCCTACACGAAATCACTTAGTGGTCTGAATTTAACTCCTGAGGGAACTGTCATGATTGACAGTTTGAACAAAGAGGACGAGAGTAGAAAGGACCTGTTAACTAGGAGTGAGTGAATTTCTCCTGTGGGCATGGCAGTGTTTATCTCCTGCAGTTTAGCTTTAAGTGACCTGAGAGTTTAAAAATGGAGAAAGATGTTTTATTCAGTGGAGGAATATGGGGAACGGCATAGTTTTATCCTAGTGAATACACAAGAATAGTCTTCTATTTCTCCATTGCTGGCCTCATGTAATGCATCAATTAAAAGTGAATATTATGATGCTTTTGCTTTGAACGTCCATATTTACATTTTAAAATTGTATTAATGTGAACTATACCATAGCATTCATTACTGTGTGACTTGCAGAAGAAGCTGAATACAAAGTTGAATGCATTCTGCTCTATTTTATATTATTTCAGGGAAACTGTAATTGGAGCCAGTAAATTGGTGGAGCTAACAAATTCTGAGGAAAAATTTACCAGAATCATCTCTGGGCATTCTTAAGATACGGTGTTACCTAGCATCCTTAATATAATTCTTAATATAAATCACAGACTAAATCTTAACAGTTTGTGGCTATTCCTTTCTGCATAACCTGTATGGTTACAGTGGTGATGAGGCTTCTCAATATTAAACCCAAATTGGTGTCTTCCTCAGGTAAGTTGAAACACTTTTCTGGAAATACTCCAGATCCCAGAAGAAATGAAGGGCAAATGTAGAACCCTCTCCTAACTATTCTAAATGAGTGAATAGTTAATAAGCCCTTAAACCAATGGCAGTTATAAGTACTAAGTACTAAATGCTTGTTAAATATAAAATAACTTTTTTGAAACTACTTTTGAAATAGTTTTAATGATTTGTAGACCATCTTTGAAAATTCAAAATCTCTTAAAGAGCAACTGTTTTAGCAATGTTTACAACAGGCATTAAAAAAGAGAGGTTATGTGGCAAAGAATGAAGGGACTTACTTGTTTCGTACTTTTTTCTGACTGCATGGTCCCAGTGCACTAAGGGGTCTTGTCACATTGGTCTTGGTTTCTACACGGATGTGGTTGACCAGTCAGAAAGCAAGGTAACTACCTCATGGTTCACAGCCCTCTGCCAAATAATGGTTCAGATCGTAGTTAGTGCTGTAAGTTTCTTATGTCACAAAACCTACTATCCCTGATTGACTTCTTTTCCCTAGTCAAGTAGTAGAAAGTGCCTAATTATTCTTGATTCAACTTCTCTGTATAACTCAAAACAGTCTTCTGCCTAGGTCATGTTAACCAGTAGAGTTTTCTTGGAAATAGCATTACAGTCTTGCTCTTAGACAACTTGTGTGACTGAAGGATCTGTTTTGCAGAGGAGAAAGCTTTTGAGAACATCATATGCAATAAATTTCCTCGATTGATACCAATTTTTTCATATTCTAGAGAACATGAGTATACTTCAGGATAACTCCATGAAGTGAATACTTTCGAGTTAAATCACCATGTGGTTTTATCTCTTTGAATATTTTTTTTTAAATTTAAAGTTGATAAAGTTTCTTACTTGTAAAAATCATAGTGGAATCCTATACATTGAATTTGGTGATCAAATAGACAATGCTTACATGATCCCTGATATAACAGATGTAACACCAGTCACAATCTCTCTAATGCTTCATAGAAAGTTTATTTCATTTCCTGAAAACTCCAAACACAAATAAGTTTTTATCCTTGGGTGATGTGAACTTCTAAGGACTAAATTATGTCCCCTCTAAATTCATATGTTGAACCCCAAACCCATAATAAGCCCATAATGTGAAGATAGAATTTTAGGGGAGTAATTTGTTTTAGGTGGGGTCATGAAGGTACGGCTCTCCTGATGGGGTCAGTATCCTTTTAAGAAGAGGAAGAGAGGCCAGAGCTTTTCTCTCTACTATGTGAAGACATAATGAGGAGGAGGAAATCTCCTACCAAGAACTGAATCAGTTTGCACTTTGATTTTGAACTTTTAGCCTTTAGAAGTGTGAAAAATAAATGTCTGCTGTTTAAACAACCCAGGCTCTGGTATTTTATTATAGTAGCCCGAGTTCACTAATGCATGAAGAAAAAAAAAGAATTGTACTGATTATCTGTTTCTTACTTTATTCTTAATCATAGGCCTGACCTAACCAATGTTCTTTCAGATTGGTCATGATTTACACAGGGTTGTGTCTGACCTCTCTCTCATGAACCAAGGTGATGGTTTCTTTAGAATATAATAACCCTCTGCCAAATAGTGTTTGGATCTTCCACACCTTTTTAAATGCTTCACGAGAGATGGCTTACCACTTAGTCATTACTCCTTATTTACAAAATTTGACTCATTTATTAATTTATATTTTCCAAAATAATTTTAATTCAGCATAACACAGAAGTTGATTAATATTTCAAGTTCTTAACTATGTTTGAAATGTTGACAGTTATTACATTATTTATACCTATATGTGTTTACTTAGTAGGTTTTGCTCTCCTGTCAACTACTTAATCTTAATCTCCAGATTAAAAACACTTAGTTCTTTGTAGTTAGTGGTCCTATTCAAAGATAATCACTGCTATTAAGATATTTTAGCTAACATTGTTTGCTAATTAATTAATTAATGACATTTTTATTTTTATAATAATTTTATTTTTCTATTGTTTACAATAATTTCATTAAATTTTTATGTTCTGCCCTGAATGTGGAATGCAATACTATCATTTGCCTAATTTTAAAAATCTTTCTATATCCCACTAAGTGGCATTTTAAACCATTTTTCTTCCTAAAATAGCTCATATTATTTTTCTATGAAATTTATCATATCACATTTATTACCAGCAAGTCCTTATTAAAAGCAAAATATTTTATGTCTTTAATCTTTTTACACACAAACTGTAGTTAAAAAGGAAAATGGCAGCTGGATTTCTTGGTTTTTATAGTGTGCTGTTGCCAAAATATTACAGTCATTGTCTGAGGTACATAGTTTAAAAAAAGTTTTATAAAAAATACGTTGATGTGACTCTAATTAATATGTTTGCAAAACTTAATGAGTAGGAAATTTCACTTCTGCTCTGAATGTTATTCATAGTTGTAGTAACCCAACTGCAATATTGAGATAGAAGGACTGCTGAAAGTTCAAATATTTTAATAGTGTTTTTAATTTCTTTATAATCAACAGTTAAATTTTTAATAAACATTGAACACATACTATGTAACATTAATATATTAAAATATAATATGTAGACTTAATAAGTATGCATTTAACAAAGGAAATCAGAATAATTTTTATTTTTTTAAATAATAATGACTTTGGTGATATGCCTAGGAAGCTCCAAACACTAATTTACTTTTTTCTGAGTACAAGAGAATTATGCTGTGTCTATTACTACTGCCAGTCTAGCTAAGGTCATAAACTTCATTTACCTCATCGCAGAGATCAGAATATCCCTCTCTTATTGAGTTTATGGTCTGTTTGCCCATTCTTCCTACTCAACATAATGAATCAGAAGATATTTTGAATATGGTACTTAGGGAGGTGATGGAAGGCATCAAAAATACTTTTGAGTGTCTTAAAACAGCCAATACAGATGGAAGTGAAAAGGTGTTTAAACTTTCTAGAAAATATCTGAGGATTGATAACTAAAGTAGAGATTTTTTCTTTCCTGTTTGACAAAGAATTTTAGCATTTGGAATTTATCCTCACTAAATTTGTCATTGTTCGTCTGAGATACTTTTGTGATCTGAAAAAAATTGCAAACAAGCTAAATGCTCATCAAGAGAATGAAGAAAATCATGGTATACCTTGTTAGTATGTGATTGTGTAAGTTATATCCAATAAGATGGTTTATAATAGCATAATAAAATGAGTACTGAAGTAATAAGCAGTGGCACTAGGTATATAGATTATGATGATTTTTTTTTCTAATTTACAACTCTTTTTCTTCTAAGTACTGGAAAGCAATGGCAAAGAAAATACACCAAAATTTTAACAGTAAATATCTTCAGGTTAGAATTACTTTTTTCCCCTTCATATGTGTATATTTCCTTTTGTGTGTACACATTCTGTAAAATATTTACTTTGAAAAAGCTACCTTTGGCTTATGGTAGGAAGTGGTTTGCAATTTAAGAATTGAGTATTCATTATAATAATGATGTTTATGAGTGATAGAGATATCACCACATATACTTGATTTTCTCATGGCAAATGGACATATGAAGGTTTTTCACAAAATGGTTTTTATGAAGTTTTTAATGAATAGTTTCTATGAATTCTACTGAAGAACTGTCTGTCACTGCCCTGGTAGATTTGTTATGTCTTCCTAAATTGTGGATGGTTTTCTGAAGAATAAATTCAGACTTTGGGGGGGACATTCTTTTGGTTTATTTTGTCCAAGAAAAGATGATTAAATAAACTTGTTTATTTTGGTTCAACTTTTTCCTTTTCTATAATTATACATCTAAGAAGTTTTATGCCAACTTTTTAAAATGTAAAAATATATTCAAGTATGTTTAGATGAGTTAAAAGTATTTGGAAAATGGCTGTCCTTTTGTGTTAAGAAACTAACTATATGCTCATTGAGTTTTTGTAATATTCTTTAATGATAAAATCAGATATTTTCTGATTCAAGAAGTTTTCTCTGGTCTTCTCAACTGGATATGAGCTCTTTCTTTTCAGATACCACTAGTTTGTAAATCTTGCAGCATTTCCAAGGTTTTAACATATATTATAAGACTTCTTTGAGTACTAACTCTAGACTTTAACAGATTATAATGTTTAGGGCATGATATTCTTTTCTTAATCATTTTTGTATCTTTTTCATCTTTTCCCATGTTTTGAATATAACATGTACTAGTATCGTTGAATGACTTTCTTGAATACTAGGGTATTTCTTGTTGTTATTTTTGTAGTTCATTCTGTGTTCAATATGAATGTCTAAATAAATCTAAATTTGGAAATTCAGGACCATGAAATCAAGAGAAGAGTAGAGTTTACTGCTGTATTAATCATGCTCCAAAAATGTTTTCTCTATAGTACATTATAATGTTGTCTTTAATAATGAATGTGTCCTTCTTAGATTGAAAGCTAGAAATCTCCGAAGACAGATCTTTAACTATTCTAAACACATTCTTTCTGATTTTATAGAGTATTTACAATCTTGGTGTGACATTTTCAGAATGAAAATCTTACTCTTTTTTTTTTTTAATATCGTGTTAGTTACCATACAGTACATCATTAGTTTTGATGTAGTGTTCCAAGATTCATTGTTTGCATACAACACCCAGTGCTTTATGCAATTCGTGCCCTCTTTAATACCCACCACCCCGCTCACCCATCTCCCCACCCACCTCCCCTCTGAAACCCTTGGTTTGATTCCCAGAGTCCATAGTTTCTGTGGTTCATCTCCCACTTCAACTTCTCCCCCTTCATTTTTCCCTTCCTTCTCCTAATGTCCTCCATGCTATTCCTTATGTTCCACAAATAAGTGAAACTACATGATAATTGACTTTCTCTGTTTGACTTATTTCACTTAGCATAATCTCCTCCAGTCCCATCCTTGTTGATGCAAAAGTTGGGTAATCATCCTTTCTTGTGGCTGAGCAATATTCCATTGTGTGTGTGGACCACATCTTCTTTATCCATTTGTCTGTTGAAGGGCATCTTAGGTCTTTCCACAGTATTCTTACATTAGTCTTCATATGGCAACTGTTTAAATTTTTTACTTATTCTTCTTCTGAAATATATCTAATACCATCATATCTTTTGTAAGTTTCTGGGACCAAAAACATATTCTGTAATATACAAATAAACAAATAGTTTCTGAGTTATACAGTAAATATATTTTTAAAAGACAAGAGTCCTGTTTAGCCTTTTTGGGTACAAAAATGCATTAAAATATTGCTTTAATTTTAACTAGGTAAAATTCAAAATACAGTACTTCACTCATAGTGGCAAGAGTTAAGTACTCAGAAGTCACCAGGTGGTGGGTATTAGGGAGGGCACAGATTGCATGGAGCACTGGGTGTGGTGAAAAAACAATGAATACTGTTACGCTGAAAATAAATAAAAAATTTAATTAAAAAAAAAGTCAAATGGGGTTATTGACTACTATTTTGGATAGTGTAGGTATTGAATATGTCCATCTTTATAGAAAATTCTGTGGGGCATCAGTGGTTTATAGTTTATTATACGGCAGCCTTCATAAACACTTAACACTAGCTCCATTCAAACTTCTAGCTTAAAAACAAAGAGACAAGTTCTAGGATTAGTTGTATTTTCACCAAAATATTCATTTTTCTCTTGTCATTTGCTTTGTAGCTATAACATCTCCTTGACTATTCTTACAATGTAAGCATTTTTTCAGTACCTCAGAGCTCCTTGATTTTTCTTTTTATCAGTGGTTTTCAGCAATTTGATTATGATCGGTCTGTCATTTTGTTTATTCTGATTAGAATTCAGTGAGATTCTTGGATCTGTGGAATGATATAATTTTCATCAAATTTGGGAGATATTTGACTATTGATTGTTCTTTTGAGTATTTTTACCCCTGTGGGACTCCAGGTGTATGTGTATTAAATAGCTTGGTACTATCATTTGACTTACTGAGGCTCTCTGCTCAGCTTTTTTTCTTAGCATTTTATCTCTATAATACATCTTGGATTTTCACTATTTCCATAACTTCAAATTCACAAATTTGTTTTTCTGCAGAGTCTTATCACCTATAATATCCATTAAGTATATATTTTTAATTTTAGATCTAGTTTTCATCTGTAGACGTTCCTTTGTTAACATATAATGTATTATTTGCTTCCGGGTCCCAGGTCTGTGAATCATCAGATGTCTTACACAATTCACAGCCAGCACTCGCCATAGCACATACCCTCCCCAATGTTCATAACCCAAACACCCTATCCCTCCCACCCCACCCCCCAGCAACCCTCAGTTTGTTTCCTGAGATTAAGAATGTAGACATTCCTTTAATTCTTTTTTTATATCATTAATTTTTCTCCTGGTTATGGGTCACACTTTCCAATTCATGGGATCTCTAGGAATTTTTTCTTGGATGCTAAAGATTTTGTATTTTGTGTTGTCTGAGTTATATTTTTTAAAATAAGTATTGTGCTTTGCTCTGGTAGACCTTTGGATTGTTTTTGGTTTAGTTTGATCATCTTGAGACTTGTTTTTAAGTTTTTTTAGGGTAGTCCCAGAGTACCTTTTAGTGTAGGGATCATTTATCTGGTGTCTGAACATAATGCTCCAGGGGGCCAGTTTGTACACTCTACTGTTGCTGGTAGGAACTTGAATGATTCTCAGCCTTTTATGGGTCTGGTAATTGACAGCTTTCCAATAAGTTTTTAACCAACCTCATAGAAGCTGAACTTTTGCATGCATATTCTAGGAACCAACATAGACTCAAAAGATCCCGAAGACAACTGGAGTAGTCTGAATAACTCTCTTCTTTCTAGAAATCTGCCTCACAATTCCTGCTTCGTCAGACTCCCTGAGCTCTGATTTCTATTGCCTCAACTCAGTTAGGTAGCTGTCTCTGCTTTCAGTCACACGTATGCGAACACATTACACATATACACACATCACAGCTCTATGACCTGAAATATGTTCCTTTTCTCTTAGATGTCATGGCTCTGCAATGCCTGTGGTTTAATGTCTGAAAACCGTCGTTTTGTCTATGTTAACCTGATTTTCTAGTTTTTGGAGTCAGGAAGGTTAAAACCCTTGTTATTCTATCATGTCTGAAAGTGAAGTCCTTCGACTGATTGAAGATTCATGTAATGTAGAAGTACAAGCTAAATATTATACTATGAATTAACACAATTTTGCAGAATGTTGAAATGTTAATGTACAACACTGTGGCAAAACTCTGTCATTATAAATGCTGATAGAAACTGGCAAGTAATCTTATATGAGAGAGTAAACACATACAGACGGTAAGGTGATGAAGAATCAATAAGAAGAATTACACAATTGGCAATTTGGAGTTACAGCTTTGAGAATCATTTACATAGAGCAAAAAATTGCAGTCAGAGAGAGCATGTGGAATTCTAGTATAGCTGTGCCTTCATCTTAAATTTGACTTGGGGTCATTATCAAAGACAGACCACTGAGCTCTGTCAGCCATGGGTCTGATCCACTCAAACAGTTCTTGAGTTTGCATGTTAACCAGTTCATCCCTCTTTAGGAAATAAAACATCAACCATAGTCATGGTTTATTATTGAAAGTAACTCTACTATATTTCTAAAAACATTGATCACATAAGAGCAAAAAGGAAATAAGAGTATTTCTATGGATTGCATTACTGATGTTGGCCTGGAGTGGTAAGAAAGGTAACTATGGATTCTGGAGCCCCCAAAATGGATCTTTAGTTTTCCCTTTCAGTGTGATTAAAATACATGAAATTATATGAGACAGCTAGTCATTTGTTTAAAATACATATGTACACCTTGACTTTTCTGTATCCAGTTGATTCTGAGAGCATTTGTCTTGAGATATGCAATAGCTCAAATTGCAAAATTAAAAACAAAATTACCAGCTTTCCTTTCCTTTAACCCTAACCCTGAATAATTCATAAAGCAACCACTCAAGTCTAGCTAAACTGAAACAAAACAAAAAAGCAACATAATCCTTGATTTGAATGATGCCATACTATTACTTTTTATGGAATATCTAAATTTTATGAACTCAAACTTCATTATAAAAGGTTATGTATAATTTTGACTGTCTAATATTTAGTAAAATTTTAATAATCCAAGATGTGATCATTAACAACCTAATTTGAATCATTTTTATGTTATTTGGTTGCTCTTGATTTCAGAAGTATCTGGTTTAGTCAGTAAATTTTCAAACATATTCAATTTATATGTGTTGAAGATTTCTACCACTTTCATGCTCAACTTAGAAATATTATTTAAAATTATTTTTTAAAAAGATGTATTTATTGTTTTTATAACTATAAGGTTTTAAAAGAGATTATTCATACAAAAGTATATATATATATGTATATAGATATATCTGTGTATATATATCTCTATCTATATATATAGCATTGATAAAATGTATTAATTAGCTAATGTTTAACAATGATCATCAATGTCAGAGATTGTATCCTTGTTGAAATTTTAGTTTCACCATATTGGTTTTTCAAAAGTGGTAGTCACTTTAGAAGAAAATGTTTGGCCAAAAACAAAAAAAATAAAGAAGGAAGGGAGGGAGGGAGAGAGGAAGAGGGGAACGGGGAAGGGAAGAATGGAAGGACGAAAAGAAGAAAGGAAAAGGAGGGAAGGAAGGAAGGAAGGAGGTGGGAGGGAGGAAAGAGAGAGAAAGAAAGAAGAAAGAAAAAAAAGGTGCTTAATAAATACTGTTGAATAAACGAATGAATGAATACATTTTTAAAACCTTACAAAAATAAATCTGCAAGTGCTGGAATACTTAGAAATAAAAGTTTCATTGAGTTTAATTAAGCACAATTAAGTACTCTGCCAAGCTCAGAAAACAGTTTTTAGAAATACTGGCAGTCCTTGGGCAACATAGGAGCTGTTAGTTAAATGAATTAAAAATGAGTTTGAGAATAGAAATTTCAACACAGATGCCCAGTCTACTAATTTGCTGATCATTGATGAAAACTAGCTACACATTTTGTCTTTTTTTTTTAACCAATATATGATATTGGCTCCATTAAGACAATGTACAGAATTAACTCTGATTAAATCCCTTACTTACACAATTACATTTTTCTTATGTTAAATTTTTAAATAAATTTTTAAACCTTTTTTCACGCCTATAGCATTTAGTGGAAAGAATTGTTAGTTTCTGATAAAATGTTTCTGATAGTGAAAAATCCAATATATGTACATTTTATGGAAAATGTAGAGCTAAAAATGCATGTGCTCAACAGTATAGGTGGCTTATTCCTCAAACTTGCTTCTGAAAAATTGATTGACTTAAAAATGCAAACAACTACAAAAGGTTCCGTCATTATGCGAGGCTGGATTTTGGATAAATAAATCAGGAATCCATTTATAACTATACGCCAAGTGTTTATAAGTGTTTTCTTACTTCATTTTGTAATGCAATGTTCACCTTTTACATTTCTAAGTTTTCTTCTCAAGAAAATCAGTGGTAATTAGGGATTTGAGATTACCTGGTACACTGTTGAAAAATGTTAAATATTGGTAGTATCCATCCAACCTAATTCTTTCCTTTTGATTATTTTTGTTTGTTTGTTTAAGGATTAAAACAAGGTGAGCCAACCATGACTGGCAAAACACAGACCAGCAATGTCACCAATAAGAATGACCCCAAGTCCATCAACTCCCGAGTTTTCATCGGCAATCTAAATACAGCCATTGTCAAGAAAGTTGACATTGAAGCCATTTTCTCAAAGTATGGAAAAATAGTTGGATGCTCAGTCCACAAGGGTTATGCATTTGTACAGTACATGAGTGAGCGACACGCAAGAGCGGCAGTGGCTGGAGAAAATGCCAGGATCATTGCCGGCCAACCACTTGGTAAGTCGTGCTCACATATGGCTTTCACATTAGTGTTCTCGTCTTCGCACATATCTGCATACAGTTTAACTGTGACAAAGCCAGCACTACCATAATATCTGTCTCTTATTTAACCAGGTATAGCGTTAGCATATTGGTAATTTATATTGTTTTCATGTTTTTGTATTGTTTTACATGTTTCTCATTTTTTCTGCCAGTTTAAAGACTTGAGATCAAGTCCATGTTGTAGGACGTGTTCCCTCCACCAAGCCTAAGAGGTCCAGGCAAATGAAAAAATATGCATCATATTTTACTTTATTTGACTTGAAACGGTACCTGTCTTCCAGGAAACACTATGCTAAGCAAAAAGATAACTCTGCCTTTTATACTTTTAGCATTTTTCTGAGGGTTAGCACATTTTCCTAACTTCCTGTTTTTATTGTTTGAAGAGAAGAGATAGAAAATAGCAATAAGAAGTTAATCGAGAACTGGAAAAGGAATATAACCCATTCTTTCTTATCTAGTCCAGAATCTTGTATGTCATGCCTGTTCAATCATGTGCAATGATCAAATTTTTATCTAATATTCAAGGAATATATAGGTTTTTTCCAAAGGAGAGAAAAGAATATAGTCTGAAGTAAAATGTAAATACTTAGGAGGAAGTACTTTATAATAAATCTGTACATTAAAAAATAAAAATTAGTCTATTTTTCTACAAGAGAAAAAAACATAATTAAGACATCACTGATCCCTTAATGTATAACTCTTCTCCTGTCCAGATTTGTATTTTAAGTCGATTATACAACGTTTTCTCTCAGCATCATATGCCCAGAACAAAACCCTTGATTTTTCACACCCTCAGTTTTCCTTCATCCCCAGGCTTCTCCATCACAGTAACTGGAACCCTCACTTAATCAATTTTTCAAACAAAAACTGAGGTGTCAACTCTGATTCTTCTGTTCTCTCCACACTCCAAATATAACCCATCATCATGTTTCTTGCCTTCGATATATCCCAAACCCAATCACCTTTTAGATCTGCCAGTAGCCATCTCATTCAGGCCATCATTGTGCCTCAGCTAGGCTGCTGAAGTGAAGTAACCACCTAACTGGTCTGCTTCTTTCCACTCTCACCAGTGTCCCTTTAAAAACATAAATGTGACGATGCCATTAACATGCTCTTAAAACTCTAATGCTTTTCCATTTCACCCAGGGTGAAACTTATATTCTGTACTACACCTCGAATACCTCACACATCTTCAACTTCATCTCCGTCTCTCTGTCTTTGTGTGCCGTGTCAGTAATGCCGGCCATCTTGCTATGCCTCAAACGTTCCAAGATTGTTTTTACCTCAGAGTCTTTGGACTTGCTATTCCTTCTGCTCAGAAGACAGATCTTTGCTAATTTATTGCTTCCTATTTGATTATGTGCTGTACTCAAAGTTTCCTTCCCCGGAGAGGCTTTTCCTGACCAACTTACCTAAAATAGAATAGTCTTCTGCCCTCTTTCCTACATTGTTCATTTCATGACAGTATTTTATATATTTTTTTCATAACCCTCATCAGTATCTGGGATTACATAATTTATGATGTATCTCTATCACGTCCACAGACATAAAGATGAAGGGGCACATAAAAGAAATAAGCTAAAAGCACAGACAAACCAAATTAGAAGAATGTTAAGAACATTATCCTATTAAGTCACATAACATAGTTATAAAAAATGTTTGGGAAGCCATAGAATTCAATAAAATAAGAGTGAAGTCTGAGGTGATAGTCTTCGGAGGGGGGAGGAAGGATTTTTACATAAGTGTTTGCTTGCTACAGACCCACAAATAATCACTTACATATAGGAATATAGTTTTTATTTACCTTTCTCTAATTCATTTTTTTATACTTTAAAGACACTTCCAAAAGACATTGATAAGTTTTTTATTTGTTCTTTTTTTATTTCCCTTCATGTCTCCACTCTGCTTATTTACCTTAAAATGGAAATTTTCTGACAACTTTTGTTTTTCTAAGTTGAAATTCTTATTTCAAGGCCACATTCTAGCCAATGGCGGAGAAATACCCATTTATTGCCTGTATCCTGATTGTTATGAAACTAACACATACTTGCAGAAATGTTTTACTTATTATTTTTAAAAAAATTATTATCAATATATGGCCAATTAAAAGTTCAATTCACTTACTAATGAACTTTATTTTTTTAAGTGATCTCTGCACCCAACATAGCACTCCAGCTCATGACCCTGAGATCAATAGTTGCACACTCTTCACTTAGTGATGAACTATAGCTAATTTTCCAGAATCCCATTTCCTCCCACTGTTGATTACTCTCCTATTGAGAAGAATGTAATTGATAAAGAGAACATCAATACTAAAAATTTTGTGGCTAACTTAGAAAAACCCAAGGAAAAAAATGATGACACCAAATCACTACTCTTTGAGAGCCGCAGAATTAAATTGTGCTTCTAATAAGATATCATTTCTCATTCTTAGTCATTTGTCTCAGATCCTCTCTTTGTTGTGTCCTCAGGTTAATCTCTGGAGCATATATCTTGATCAGCCATAATCACCCTTTCTGCCTGAATCCAAGTTAAAAACTTTATTCTTTCAGTTGAAATCTAGTCTTTCACACTACTTGTGTCTGAGGTGTACATCTTTTCATACAAAGCAAATGCTTTATAACGGTTAGTAAGATTGCTTTTCAGGTCAAGTGTCTGAATGTACCCACCTTTTCTAAAACCATATTGCTAGAAATTCAGGCAAGTCTTCCAGTTGTCCCTTATAGAGAGGAAGTTTCCCAGCCAAGTCCTAAAGAAGACTCAGTTTTCCAGGAAGTCTATCCATTTCTGACTTTAAATATTGTACCTTTATTTTTACTGACAAGCAAAACTTAGGTTTAGGTAAATCACTTTGCTTCATTAATTTTCTGACTTCAAATAAACCCTTTATGATTTACAGGCCCCACCAAGCTCTATAAGCCCTTAAATTAAAGTGAATTGATGATGGATCAAATAATAGAACACCACCATATGAAACTGGTATTAGCTTCATGTACCGCAACTTGTGTAAAGCATTCTTCTTTCTCTTAGAGTGAGAAGAAAATCAACAGTGATGAAGCCTTGCACTGGGCCAGTACTTTACCTGTATTATCTTATTTGCTCTCAATACACAGTTAAATAACTTCTTCTAAACAGAAATGGTCTTTTCATATCACTATGTATTCAAAATTCTTTATGTAAAATTTAGAGATTAAATGTCAAGGGGTGCCTGGGTGGCTCAGTGGGTTAAGCCTCTGCCTTCGGCTCAGGTCATGGTCTCAGGGGCCTGGGATTGAGCCCCGTATCGGGCTCTCTGCTCGTCAGGGAGCCTGCCCCCCTCCCGCCTTCCTCTCTGCCTATTTGTGCTCTCTCTCTCTGTCAAACAAATAAATAAAATCTTTAAAAAAATAAATGTCAGTAGTACCAGAAAAAAATTGAACATTCTACAGAATAAGTGAGTTTTTATACTTCTATGGAGGTTATAAACATACCCTTAAACTGAGAATAGGCTATGAATGTGATGAAACCCAACATTTAATAAATGAAATATGAGTGGCTGTTTCGACACTGGAAGATTTTAACTTGGAAAGCAGTTGTTGAATTGTCTTTTACTGAAAAAATAATCCATCAACTGTTTGAAGGATGGATTAGTGTGATATAAAACTGGAAATGGGACATGTAATGGAAAACTACTAAAAGAGGAATGGAAATTATGGAAGTGAAGAGAGGAAAATGAGGAAAAATAGGTAGGATTAAATAGGTAAGATTAAATAACTAGTTGGCACAGTGGGCGAGACAGACAGAGATAGAAGAATTAAGAATGATTCCCATGTTCTGGGTTGAGGATGGAGACCAATTTCCTAAGAGAAAAGGTTTTTCTGAAAGATAGTGTGTGCAGGACTGAATAGATAGGTTAGGGTTGGAGGGCATGCCTGAGGATATGGATGTTTATGTATCTAGTAGCATCTTGGATACACAGGTCCAAACTAAGAGGAAAGATTTGGACTGAGTAGAGATTTGTGTGTCATTAGCATAGATGGTGTTAAAGCTATAGAAATGGATAAGCTGACCCAAGGAGAACATATAAAGTCTGAAAACTATTAGCTGAAAATGGATCTATGGAGAAAAATGTGGGTCAGTAAAAAGCAGCCCTCTAATAAGCCCTCTGAAAATCTAAATCCAAAGTATTTTCTACAAAGCTACTTCATCCCCCAGGTCTATGCTATAGTTGACCATGGCCTTCCTAAAGTGACCACTTTCTTAGCTGCAGAGTCATAAAGTCAATTCCCTTAAACTCCTACTGATTTCCAACTTCCAAGGCCATATATGAAAATATTCTTATTGATTCTAATATTTAAAACTCTCATTTATGAGAGATTAAGCACTTTATCTTTAATGTTTAAGTTTCTTACCTTATTAATGTCTACTATACCCAAGGCCATCTGCTCAGCTGAGTAGCAGAGATAATTTTATCTTGCCAGGTTTCATTGTATGTCTTTAGTAAAACTATTGGCAAGTCAAACATTATAGATCCAGGAAGGATGATTTTACTCAGTTAACTATGTTAGTACACCTGAAATTTAAGATGAATAATTCCATATATCTGTATTATTAAACTTTCTGTGTATTTTGAAGAAAACATCTTTTACCATGCAATTGCCATCAAATTCTGAATTGAAATTTTAAATAGTATGTATTTTACATTCTTTTCAAATTCATAAAAATGAGAAATTATTTTAAAAGTTGCTGAATCCTACCTCAAAATTACAGTGCATAGAATAACTAGGGGAGCTCAGAAGTTGGAGCTCAAAGTACTGGAATTCTAATCTGGATTTTGAAAGTAGGTCACAGTCTGAAGTCTTGATTAACTTCCTTCTTTTGGACTTTTTATTCTTACTTTGTTGGCAGAGATTTCTAATTTCCATACCATAACAAGGGAAAAGGTGTCCTGAATTAGTTCAGTGGTCTATCCATTTTATCAACATGTTCATGAACCCAACATATATTTTATTGAATGCAAAGTTTATTTCCTTAGGTTATTTCCCTTATAGCACATAAACAAATAACTAAGATGGTATTTTTTCCTTCTGTTTAGACTTCTGTATACTTACTACTCCAGAGCAATTAAACAAAAACAAACAGATATATTTATTTCTTCAAACTAAAAAAAAAAAGTTTTTCTTCTTCTTCTTCTTCTTCTTCTTCTTCTTCTTCTTCTTCTTCTTCTTCTTCTTCTTTTTAATCTATGATCAAGGTTATGTCCCAGACCTAATTGTGAGGTCGGCATGTTTCCTTCCTCTCCCATTTCCTTCCTTTCCCATTCCTCCCATTTCTGAATAAGTTAACTCATTCCGACTTTTGTGCTATGTGACCCTATGCGAGGTTCTGCCCCCAAGCTGTGACACACATTTCAAAATCATCCCTCTCTTCCTTTCCCAACTGATGTCTCTTCATTCCCAGGTCACAGTTGGCTTTCTGAGGATATTTAGCTGATAAATACCCTTAATCATATGTTTGGAGCTATGATAATTGAACACATTAAAGGATTTCAAATAAATGAACTGAGTGGAGAGATGGATTGTTGGTATTGCTGCCTTCCAAAAACTGATAATCACAGCATACTCTGTGGGTGTTGTACAGAAAAGGAAACTTGGCCATGACTTAACTTAGTTGCTTTTATATGTGTTCAGTTTTTGCACACATCTTTTTGCACCACATTATAAAAAGGATATCCCTTTTTTATCCCTGGCTTCATGCCTTGGATACGTAATGGAGGATTTCTAAGCTTTCTGTGGCAAAAAAAAAAAAAAACAATTCCATTTGGCTCATGTAAGTTGGGATTCTTAAAAAAATCAGAATCCAGCTGTGAAATTATTCTGAATAATTTTTGTAAAAAACACAGTTTCTGTAAGGTAAAGCTCCTTATAAAAATGTATCTCAGCTTGGTTAGTCAGTAAAATTTAAACTTTTAAAAGGCAAAACACTTATGTATCCTCCTCATTGAATTTGGATTTTAAGTTGTTAATATTGGAAATATTCGTTACATTTTTAAATCTAAATTTAGTCACTGGAATTTTTTTCCTCAAACATCTTATGTGAAAGGTGAAACAAACTTTTTAAATGCTTAATATTGACAATTTTTTATATGAGAGATCATGCATAAAGTGTCCTTTTGTACTAAAATATGATGCAGAGGTTGGACACTATGTCTAGATCAGTGCAAATTCCTACTGATTACACTGGCTTGATTTCATGCATGTTATAAATAAACATTTGTGATGTGTTTTTTATTTTTAGATTATTTCACTCTTATGAGCTTGCAAAAGGCACAATAATATATGAACTTAAGTCAGTTATTAATAATAGGAAGAACGCGGGGTGCCTGGGTGGCTCAGTGGGTTAAAGCCTCTGCCTTCGGCCTGGGTCGTGATCCCGGGGTCCTGGGATCGAGCCCCGCATCGGGCTCTCTGCTCAGCGGGGAGCCTGCTTCCTCCTCTCTCTCTCTGCCTGTCTCTCTGCCTACTTGTGATCTCTGTCTGTCAAATAAATAAATAAATAAAATCTTTAAAAAATAATAATAATAATAGGAAGAACCCAAAACAAAAACATGATTTATCTGTAGAAATCATTATTGCTCTGAAACCTGAATACAGGTCCCTGTCATTGAGAAGCAGAGTCTAGCTTAGAAAAAGAATATGTAAAATAAAGAATTAAATTAATTTCCTCACATTATAAATGTCTTGCAAATGCTGAAGGAATTCCAAAAAGGAACATGATGGGTAGATTATTAATTTTAAAAGAATTCTGGTGGATATTTTTAATCACGATCATGAAGGAAGTAATGGGAATGCAGTGGTAGAAAGGAAGATATTGGAGAGCCATCTTGAGAAAGAGGAAAGAAGAAAAACAGACAAACATTTGTAACAATCTACGAAGCATGCCTTAGGAGTAATGGATTTCAAATGTGTTTTTATCCTCAGCTACAATTTTGCATCCAGAGTGATCTTTTCAAAATACAAATCTAATGATGTCACCCTCTGATAAAAACTCTCAATGATTTCTCATTGTTCTCAGAAAAAAGACAGAACCTTGCTATGGCCCAAAGTTTATGTGTGATTTGTTTCTGACTCATCTGCAGACTTAAATCACTACCCTCTCAGCCTTCTGAGAAAATTGACTTCTCTCAATTCTTTGAGCAAATCATCTTTCCTTCCCCTGGACCTTAGCACTTGGTTGTGTGGAATGTTCTTCGCTACTAAGCTCCCCACCACCTTACCTTACTTCCCCACTTCTCCACTCCCTTCACTTGACTATTCATACTTCAGCTCTCAGATCAAATATCATTACTCTATGAAAACCTACTTTGATCCCTCAAACATAGTTGGAATGTGTTACTTTCCTTTCTAGTGCATATCTTCTTTTCTAATTTGTTTTTATATTTACTATTTTGTAACTGGGATCCATTTCTTCTTCCTCTAGGCTAAGTTCCTTGATAGCATGGACTGTGTATGTTTATATTAATCTTCTTAGCACCTAGCAGAGTATTGATTCTTCCATGGCAAATGGCACATAGGATGGATGAGTGGTTGGATGGTGGGAGGAACAATTTGGTTTCATGAAGGGCTTTTTCCTCCCATTGAAAGAGCAATTGAAAGAGACAGACAGGAAGAAGAAGAAGGAAGAGGAAGGGCAGGAGGAGGATAAAGAAGGAGAAGGTGCAGTTATAAGTTTCCTGGAAAGCCAGCAGTTACAATTTGGGGTTTCTCCAAAGAGAAGGCACTGGGGTCTTTTTGTAAGGCAACTAGGTATTTATTCTCTCTAAACTCAGACACACCAGAGGTAGTTATTCAATAGGCTGGGTTTAATTTTTTTTTAAATATAATCTAGTCCTTAAAAGTATAAATATTAATGCATATATTTTATTCAAAGGTTATAGTAAATGATATATCGATTTAAAAAGAGGTTTTAGTTGTGTAAAACTGCAGTCCTTAAAATGGCATGCTCTCATAGTTTTGTCTTATTCATAGTTAAATATTTGCCTAGTACTCACCATCCTCAAAGCTCTTTAGCACAGATTCTCTTCTTTCACCCTCAGAACAGCACTGTGAGGTAAGTAATACGAGTATTTATGCCTATTCTGCTGGCTAGGAACTGAGGCTTGCCGAAATTAACTTGCTTTAAATCACACAAATGGTGGTGTAGTATATCAAGCACCACATATTCTGACCCTAATTATTTTCACTATTTATT
The DNA here is from genome assembly GCF_963455335.1 of Martes martes. Classification (NCBI taxonomy): domain Eukaryota; kingdom Metazoa; phylum Chordata; class Mammalia; order Carnivora; family Mustelidae; genus Martes; species Martes martes. Next base: position 49,959,379 of record NC_137891.1, on the reverse strand, counting down.
CTTACCAGCAATTCTTCTCATATCAATATATCAGTAGAGCAACTACACTTTACCATTTAAACCAAGGTACTTTTGAGAGTGAGAAGAGGTGCTTATGCTGTCAAATCAGGTGTAACCAGGATAATCCAGGGCAAACTTGAATGTACAGTCCTTATTATCTATGCCTTTGTACTTTAAGTAGACTTGTCAAATTAGTTGATCTTTCTCATAGGTCAAATATTGCATAGTATATTAGTTAAAGGATGCCAGGCTCAGTATCAGAGAAACCTGACATTTGAATAGTTAATCTAATAGAAGTGTATTTCTTCCTCACATAAAATACAGTCAGTATCCTGGAGATGACATGGGCTGGGCCAGGGGCGGGAAGGCTCTATTCTCCTTCCATCCAGGGACCAGGCAGTGGGAAGTTCTGACATCTTTTCATGAGTAGCTACCACAGACCGGGAAAAAAGTCCACTCGGCAGATGGGTGAAAAGAGAGAGATGATGAGACTCTGCAGTTTTGCAGCTCAAGCCTGGAAATGGTGCCCCTCCACTCTGCTTACGTGCCCCCAACACAGCCAGCTGCAGGTGCGACTGGGCAGCTGTTGCCATCAGCAACCGTGCAGGCAGGTTGTCATCTTCAGTGAGCAGTTAACGTCTTTGCCACATGTAGTTGAGTAACTTGAAGAAGTTAATCACTAAGAATCCATTTCTGTAAAATAGAAATAGTAGTGCTTAGTATAGACCGCAGTGCGGAACTCCTGTTTGTAAAGTGCTTGAAACCTGGCCTCCATGTGGTATACACCTTACGGTAAAAATTTGTACATGGAGATCACAGTCTGTAGCGCTAAGAGAAATCCTCTACTTTTTCTGGCTGTGAGATTCTGAACAGATTTGGAATACATGGTGCAAACAGACTATAATGATAGAGTCTGTAATTGCTGAGAAGAGATTAGTTAAGGTGACTGTATACAGGTCTGGCAAGAGATGACTCTAGCAAAGGAGAAATTTAAAACCAATGTTAGGAGAAATTTAAAATCAGTGTTGAAAGGATGGACAGGTATGGAAAAAAATAATTCCAGGTGGATGAAACATTATATCTGGAGTGCTAATTTGGGCAGAAGTGAATGATCTACCCTGTGGATGAAAAAAGTGGGGTCATGGAGAAGAGTAGTGAGTGGTAAGATTGATGTCAGGCTGTGAAGGGTCTTGAATGTCATGCTGATGAACCCAAGTGTATAGAAATACTTACAGTATTGTGTTCGGTGTAATGAAGATTGGCGTCAAAGGATATCTTTTATTTGTTAACTGTTATTTGAATTACTGTTCCACTTTATTTATTTATTCATTCACTCATTCACTCACTCATTCATTCATTCATTCTTAGAAGGGGGAGGGACACAGGGAGAGGGAAAGAGAGAATCTTAAGCAGACTCCATGCCCAGTATGGAGACCACCTTGGGGTTTAATCTCACAACCCTGAGATCATGAACTCAATCATGAATGAAGAGTTGGATGCCCGACCAACTGAGCCACCCAGGCATCCCTTGCTGTTGTTACACTCTAATTATGCAGCATGCTATTTAATATGCACATTAATTTCCTCTCAATGTTGCGGTGTTCATTTACATCTTCACTTATTTGTCAACTATTAATTTTCTATTCTAGCCAGGAGATTGCATTGGGTGAGGTCTTCTGGGAATAAAAATTACACTCAGAGTTAGTGCAATTGTTAAAAGCTATTTGCTGAATATTTTATACTTCCTTTTTGGTGTGTAATACAATTATCTGTCATCAACTAACACGGTACCTGTATTTTGCAATTTCTGATGAACCGTATATAGCCGTGTATGTCTTTAGAACAGTGTTTCCTAAACTTGTGAGTATTGAAACTTTGGCCCTTTGTTTTGGAGCCAGTTCTCCATGTTTTAGGATATTTAGTAGCAACCCTGACCTCTTCCTACTGACCAGATGCCAGTAGCTCCCCCCTTCAAGTAGTGACAACCAAAAATGTGTCCAGATACTACCAAATGTGCCCTGGGGGTCAAAATCACTACTGTTTAAGAATCACTACTTTAGAGAAATTATAACAAAATTAACTTCATTGATTCAGAAATGTTGTATTGTAATAGTTTTAACCAAAGTACACTATATGAAAACAATGGTTTGAATTATTTTGGAAAATAACATAATTTATAAAAAATAGATCTTTTCCAGTTGTCCAGAAAATAAAACTCAGTATAAACGTTCCACAGCAATTATAATAATGTGTTTATGACTGTAGCTTACCATTTATATCACGTTTGTCTTAATCCTTAAAAACACAAACACCAGAAACAAATTGATCTGTCTGCATAGTTGACATGTGCTTACTGATTTCAAACAAAGAAAAAATAATCAGCTGTTTTTCTTAAAGACCTTTCTCTTTTTTTTTTTTTGTAAGATTTTATTTATTTATTTGACAGACAGAGATCACAAGTAGGCAGAGAGGCAGGCAGAGGGGGTGGCGTTGGGGGGGGGAAGCAGGCTCCCCGCCGAGCAGAGAGCCCAATGCAGGGCTCGATCCCAGGACCCTGGGATCATGACCCAAGCCGAAGGCAGAGGCTTTAACCCACTGAGCCACCCAGGTGCCCCAAGACCTTTCTCTTTGTAATGCCTTTTAGAGATGGATTTTTTTTTCTCATTAAATCCTTCCATTCAAACATTTGAGATCACCAGTGGAAATTATGAAGAAAAAGAAAGCCTTGTAAAAGTACTAAGTGAAAAATACTGAGTTCTGAGACTACTCAGATGCTTAGGATGATTAAATATTTATTATTTAACAGTACCACTACAAAGCTTGTTAAAACAAAGAAAGTAAGAATTGCCACATCCCTAGTTGATGTTTCTCTAACGGATACATTAGTTCTGCCCCTATACCCGTTCTACTTCATCTTGAAAAGTAGTATTCTCCTGCAGATACTTTTAGGTACAAATGAGATGCAATGCCTGAACATCTAGTAGGGATAGACTGACAGTCTGGGCTGAAATGATGAGTACAGATAATCATTTTGGACAACTTATTCTCTTGCCGAGCCCTCTAAGAAGTGCACACACCTTATGGGGCTTTCTAAATCTTGTTGAAAACATCCAAAGAATGCCACCAGTAATAAAGAACACTTTAAGCAAGACACCATTATATAAACGTACTACCATTTGTTCTGATTAAAAAAAAAAAAAAGTAAGGAATAAATTTTAGTGTTTGCCTCAGTGGCCAAAGAGAATAGTGTTATCATACTTTCTCAACTTGATAGTTTGATAAAACTTGCATTTCCCAAGGTATAAATCATAAGTTAACCCTTTAAATCAGCTGAAATTTAAGTCAGTAAATCTTTAAATTTTTCTTCCTTGGAAACTATGTGCCATTCCAGCTTTCTTTTTCCACTGAAGAAATGTCTAATGTATCCCTGTATTTTAATAAACAATTTCCCAACAAATTTTATATCATCCAGGTATTCAAAGTGATTATCAAGTGCTCAATGTTATATTTAGGTGCCCGTTATATTTGGTTTTAAAAATCTGCTAGGGGCACCTGTGTGGCTCAGTGGGTTAAAGCCTCTGCTTTCTGCTCAGGTCATGATCCCAGCATCCTGGGATCGAGCCCCGCATCGGGCTCTCTGCTCGGAAGGGAGCCTGCTTCCTCCTCTCTCTCTGCCTGCCTCTCTGCCCACTTGTGATCTCTGCCTGTCAAATAAATAAAAATCTTTAAAAATCTGTTCATAATGCTGTGAAGGGTCTTGAATGGTATACATGAGTGAAAAGATAAAGAATTACTTATGAGATAATATTTAGTAATTTCATTTTATTTACTCTTTTCTGTGGTTGACAGAAATACACTGCCATTCTAAACCAGTAGATTTTAGTAATGATATTTTTAGGTATATGTAATTTTCACTCAAACTTTCAAAGAGATTATTTAAAACTCTCTTTCCATCATCCTTCATGGATGCTAGGTAATTCATTTCATTCATCCTGTTTTACATGTAAGGAAATCTTATAATGTATTGAATGTTAAAGAGAGCATGTTTCCTGAAGTAAGTTATCCTCAATTCTACTATTGAGAGTATACATATAATATCTGCTAATTGTTTGGGAAGTCTTCCTCCTCTTCTACTTCCCATCTTCATCCCTATCCTCCACTGTTCTCAAATAATAAATATTGAAAACAACACTCTGAGGACTGCAAAGCACAATACACATATCAGGTTTTCAGTAATTAAGCAGAGCTACTTAATATGCTATAAACAAATGCTAAGTAGCAAACTTCTACGATAAAGTAAATTATAGAACCAATGGTCTGTTGGCCAGAGAAATACATGGCCCCACGTGTGACAGAAAGTCTGAGGGATTTTCTTTATGTCTCTAAAATTATTAACTTGACTCAATCGCTGGACGTAAATTAGTGAAAGCCATGGTAAATACTGTTCATGATCAATTTTTTCACTAAGACCATCACTGGAAACTCCTGAGTGACTCTTAGAAGGATCTTTTTAGTTCTTATTCCCTAGAGCAAAGCTGACTGTAATGATAGATAAAATACATTACCTCAAATTATCCTTCAAACTTGTTAATAAAATGTCTGAAAGTCATATGTGAATTAATTTCAGAATACTTTATGTAATATGACCATTTATTCTTCCAACTGTTGAGTGGAATTGTGTTAGATGTTTGCCAATATAAAACTGTAAGAGGACATAGAAACACATTCACATCAAAATAAAATAAAAATAAAAGTAAAGTAAGATAATACCATACAATACAATAAATGACTGCCTTCAGAAAATATTCTAATTGTGATGTAAAATATGTATACATAAAATAACATGCAAATGAAGGTAGCAAATATAATATAGAGCATGATATAAGGCAGACCGAGTACTATAAAAGGGAGAAGTATTTTAAGTTAATCACTTCAGTTATGGAATAAAATATGCACATATGAAATAATGTACAATAGAAGGTGGAAAATATAAGATAAAGCATATTGCAATGCACAACCTCAAGTGCTACAGGAATTTTTAAATGGGATGCAGAACTGTAAGAATTTTTGAAGGAGGGCTTTTGGGAAATGTAGATTTGCAGGTAAAGAGTTTGGAAACCATCCGAAATAGGTGGCAAAAAATTAGGACATTAAACCTCAAGAACATTTTTAGATACCACGGTTTCTGATTTATTTGAATTAAAATGAAAAACACAGAAATTGAAATTGTAGCTTTCAGTGCTCGTGAAAGAAGATGATCAGGTGTTCAGGTTCTGGACTCCGGCTTCCTGTGTTAGAATCCCAGCTCTCCACTTAACAGCCAGGTGATTGGGGGCAAATTCCTTAGGTCTCAGCACTGTTCCTTTATCTGTAAAATAGGCATAATCATAGAAGGACCCATCTCATTAAGTTGTTATGAAGATTAAATGCATCAGTATATGTAAAATGCTTAGAACATTGCCCGGGACTTAGAAAGTGTCCTAAAAACCATAGGAAAGTAAAAGTGCATCCTCTTAAGTCTTATTGTTTAATGGTTCTCAGAACCTTCTAAAAATGAATTCAGAAAACTGGAGTCCCAGTACTAGATTTTCAGCTTCTTAGAGGTGTTGAGTCTAAACAAGCATTTATCCTTTCTGTGCTCTGATTTCTTCATGTATGAGGAGAGCATAGGCTCTAAGTCCCCAAGGTTTCATTCGTATCCATTATGGTTTGTGCTCGTTCTGTCCTGTTGAAGAAATGTTTATCTACTCCATCTGTGGTCATGAAGACATCTTATATTTCCTCCTAAGGGGCTTTTTTGGTTTATTTTACTGTTTACATTTAGTTCTTAATACTTCTGGAATTGAATTTTTCGTGTGCGTTTTTAGTGAACAAATTCATTTTCCCATGAATATCCAATTAACTCCATTTTTTTGAAGAAACTGTTCTTTCCTCACTGTTAGGAAATGTCAGTTTGGACACAGAATAAATAGTATATAAATTATATATCTAATATATATACATATACATAATATATAATTATATATATTTTATTTGTTGCTATATGTAGAATTTTATTTAATATCAATTTACGTATAACATTACATATATGCTATAGATATATTGTAAATAGTACTGCTACATCTGTAAATGGTACCATTTTAGACATTTTATTTCCTAATTGCTCATTACTGGCATATTTATATATTCAAACATCTTTTAAATTCATTTATTAATTCTAACAGTTTGTTTTGGGGGAGTTATTCTATGTGTACAACCATGTCTTTTGCAAATCATGACTTTTATTTATCTTCCAGTATGTATGCCTTTCTTTCCTTGTTTTATTACATTGGCTAGTACCTCCAGAATAATATTGAAGAATAGTAGTGGTAGTAGATATGTTTTTCTCATTACATGAGAAAACTGTCGATATTTTGCTATTATCATTTATCATAGGAATTTGTTTTTGTTGAAACGCCCTGTCAAATTAAGGAAGTTCTTATCGTTTGCTATTAATTTTTATTGAATTATATCCATTTCATTATCTGTTTATGTAAAAATGAATATTTGATTTTTCTTCTTTATCCTATTAATGTGAAGAAACTGCAAGTGATCTTTTAATGTTAAATCAGCTTCACACTCCTGAAATCAATGCAGCATATTTTCTTTATTTTTTTTGTTTTTTTGTTTGTTTGTTTGTTTGTTTCATTTTTACCTCTGTATTTATGTTGGAGATTTAGAGATTGGCTTGCAATTTTATTTCTTGTTCTGTTCTTACCTACTTTGCCGTTGAAGCTACTGGCTTCATGAAATAAATTGGGAAGTGTTCCTTCTTTTAATGTTCTCTGGATGAGTTTGCACATAATCGTGTTATTTTTTTATAAACACTTGAAGAATTCACCAATAATGCCCCTTGGATTGGGAGTATTTTGTGGACAGGTCTTTAATACAGATTCAGTTGCTTTAATAGATATAGGTGGACTATTCAGATTTTTAAAAATTATCCTTGTGCCAGTTTTGGAGAGGTAAGTTTTCCAAGGGATTTGGTAATTTGATATCCATTTTCAAAGATATTGGCATAAAGCTGTTCATAATATTCTCATATTTTATTGTTATTAGATCTTTAAGTGATTCTTTTTGTTTTCTAATCTTAGTGTTGGTCATTTTTGCTTTAATTTTCTTAACTATTCATCTATTCAAATAGCTAAATTACGGCTTTGTATATTTTCTTTGTTGCACCTTTCTTTTTGTTTCATTACTCTGTAATCTTATCTTTATTGTTTCTTTTCTGATACTCATTTAGCCTTAGTATGCTATTCTTTCTATAACTTCATGAACGAAAACTTAGGTAACTGATTTTCAGCATTTCATTTTTTTAAAAATGCATTGAATTCTACAATTCTTTCTGGGCACAGCTTTAGCTTCATCCTGCAAGTTCTAACACATCATGCTTTCAGAATCAATTAGTTGATAAGTATTTGCTAATTCACATTGATATTTCTATTTGACCTATTAGTTATTCAGAAAGTGTGTTATTGAATCTATAATTTTTATAATTGACTTCAGCTTAATTTCATTCTAACTAGAGAATAAACTAATTAAAATTCAATGAGGGCTTTTTTTTTTTTTCTTTGCTCTGTATATGGCCAGTTTTCATAATTGTTCCATGTGCAGGTGACAAACAGCATATATATTCTGCTGTTCGTCTTTTTTTTTTTTTAATTTATTTATTTGTTAGAGAGAAAGCGAACGAGCACAGGCAGACAGAGTGGCAGACAGAGTGGCAGACAGAGACAGAGGGAGAAGCAGGCTCCCCGACGAGCAAGGAGCCTGATGTGGGACTCGATCCCAGGATGCTGGGATCATGACCTGAGCTGAAGGCAGCCGCTTAACCAACTGAGCCACCCAGGCATCCCCTGCTGTTCCTCTATATAGCCATCTCTATGTGTCAAACAGGCAAAAATCACTAATTGAATTTCTGATTTGTTGTATCATTTTTAAAAACATGATAAAAAAGATTTTTGTCTTCTTTTCCATTAATTATTTAGAGAAGTGGATTGTGATTATATATTATATATTTATCTCTTCAGCTTTTTAGTTCTTTTAATTCTTGCTTTACATATTTGAAGCAATAGTATTTGGTAAATGCAAACTTGAAATTATATCTTTCTAATGGATTAATTTTTATATTAGTACAATATAACTCTGTCTCTAGTAATTATTTCTGTCTTACAAAAAATTGTCTAATCTTTTTTTTTAGGATTTTACTTATTTATTTGACACAGAGAGAGAGAGTGAGAGAGGGAACACAAGCAGGGGGAGTGGAAGAGAGAGAAGCAGGCTTCCTGCTGAGTAGGTAGCCTGATGCAGGGCTCGATCCCAGGACCCTGGGATCATGACCTGAACCAAAGGCAGCTGCTTAATGTCTGAGCCACCCAGGCACCCCAAAACATTGTCTAATCTTAATATAAATTAACTTACTTAATATAAATTAATGTTTGGATAATAGATCATTTTTCATCCCTTTCATTTTAGTGATTTTGTGTCTTAATAATTATAGCATACTTATAAGCAAAATATAATCTTTTTAAAAATACAGCTTGATAGCCTTTTACTACTAATAACCTATTCATATTTAATTACTTATATGTTTGAATTTATCTTTGTAAGTTTGCTATTTTTTCCTATTTGTTCCATGTGTTACATGTTCATTTTTCTTTCTTGCCTTTTTTAGGTTAATCTATTATTTTTTATTTCCCATTCTATTAGCTTGTATGCTATACATACTTTTATTGTTCTTGTAGCATTACCCTAGAGATTGCAACAGACATCTCTGATGTATTTTTAATGAAAATTATTCTTCATACTACTTTCCAAATTATCCTGAGTTTATATAATACTTTGTTTATTCATCAACCCCTCTTTTTTTGTGTTATAATTATTTTAATTTTGCACATAGTTTGCTTAATTTCTTACATTTTTGTTTGTAAATTTTCAAGTATATATAAAAGTGAAGAGAATAGTCTAATGACCTAGATACACACTTGAAACCATTTTAATAATCAACAATGCATACCTATGTTATTTTCTTCTATATCTCAACCATTTCCTTCCTACTCCCTGCATTGTTTTAAAGCAAATCCCAGACATATTTAGTCTGCAAATATTTTCACACATATATATGTATACATACATGTATGTGCAATTTTTAATAGAAAATGTGGCCACAGTATCATGATCTCACCAAATGCAATTCTACAATTCTTTAACATTGATCTAATAATAATTTCTTATTTTCAGAATTTGCTCTCTTGTAGTTCTTTTTTATTAATTTATTTGAATTGGAATCCAAATGAGAGACAAAGATTGGGATTTGTTGACATATCCTTGGGTCTCTTAATTTATAGTTTCTCCTAATATATCCATTTGCATTTTATCCATATCCATTTGCATTTTATCTGTTGAAAGAATTGGGTCATTTGTCCTATAAAGTTTCACAAGTTCTGCAATTGGGTGATTGCACCCAGCAGTATCATTTAACATGCTACTCTGTTTCTTGTAGTTCCTGAAAATTTTTAATTATATCTAGAGGCTTGGTCAGATTCAGGTGGAAATGTTTAAAAAAAGATTTCTTCACAGGTGACTCTGTGCATGCCCATCAAAAAGTACTTTGTTGTTTTCTTCCCTTTTGTAATGCTAACAGCTACTGAATACAAAACTGCTACTGGATATATATGTGTATATATAAATATATATATCATTCTTATATTTATTCATTCATATATTTGTTCATTCATATTCAGAAATCTACTTCTGTCATTTATTTTCTTTGCTTGTTAGCTAGAATATTCTAAAAGAGAAATTTTTTCGTTATGTATTTGGTTACCCTGTGTATAGATAGAAAAAGGGTAATTCCTTTCTTTTCCTTTATACCAGTATTCGGAAGAGTAAAGTGATTCCCTAGCATTCTCTAAAGAATAAAATGAGTTTTTAATTTTTTTTAGTAGGCATTATACCTAACATCGGGCTTGAACTCACGATCCAAGATCAAAGGTCACATGCTCTACCACCTGAGCCAGCCAGATGCCCCTAAAAATATTTATTAGTTTGATGAGCTCAAGAATTAAACATAGTTGATAATGTGTCAATCCCTTTAAGTTGTTATCTCCATTAATCATCAAATTATCCTGACTTTGCCTTGTGGCACCACTGTATTCACATTGTTTCCTGGGTCATTTTGATATAACTCTGGTAGTCTTTGATAGTTTGCTGTATTCTGATACAATAAAATGTTCCAGGATCATAATTCCCTGCCCAAACAGGGAATCAGCCAATTTTCCGAAGAGCTTTGGTACCATGGGAAGAATTACTTAAATCCAACATTCTGGGTGCTAAGGAGGCTCATTGCTACTGAATTGCTACTGTTTCTCAGTTGTTTCATTGTTTCAGAAACTAGAGCTGGGAAATGCACACCTACACACACACAAATACACAAACACAGACATTAAAGAAAAAATATCATTTCGCATCTGTATTTCTCTTTCCTGTTTAAAATCAGAACTCCAGGAATTTTAATTAACTTCATCAGTATTACATCTCCATCTCCTTTCAGCATTGCCAGAAATCTCATTTCTTAACAACACTGTGTAATAACTTATCTGATTATCCCACAATTTACTAAAAGATTTTCATGCAATTAGTACCATCAGCACCAATATTATGATGATTTCCAAAAATGGTTTAGTATTTTCTTATTTTTAATGATTTCTCCCATAAAGAATATTCTACTATGTAACAAGCAAAAAACTTTAAAGTCACTTGGAGTCCTTCTCTGTGAGGCTGTGTCACTAAGTAGATACATAGTTACGATGTTTGATTATTAGGCATTACTTTTCTTTTTGGTCTTAGCTTTATTGAGGTATGATTGATATAGAAAATATTGTCCATATTTTAATGTATGCATCTTGTTGAGTTTGGACATACGCATATAGTTATGCTATCATCACCACAATCAAGATACTAAATATACATTGCCTCCACAAACTTCTTTATGTTTTTTGTGAGATAAGTTTTCCTTTTCTTTTCTCCTTTTTTTCCTTTTCTTGTATCAACACTTAAGATGAGGTCTGTCCTCTTAACAGATTTTGAAGTGCACAATACTGCTCATTGTTGGAACTATGTTGTTCTGCTGATCTCTAGAAATGATTTATTTTGCATACCAGAGGCTTTACACCCACTGAGCAACAATTCCTCATCTCACCACACCCCAGAACTTGGCAATCACCATTCCACTCTTCACTTCTCTGGGTCTGTTTTAGATCCTTCGTATAAGCAGAAGCATGCAGTATTTGTACTTAGTGCCTGGCTTATTTCACTGAGCATAATGTCTTCAAGGTTCATCTACATCAAACTAAAAAAGCTTCTACACAACAAAAGAAACAATCAAAAGAGGTGAAAAGGCAACCTATGGAATTAGAGGAAATACTGTGAACCATCTATCTGAAAAGGGGTTAATATCCAAAACATGTAAGAATCTCTAATTATTAATCAGCAAAAAAAAACAAATAATGAACCTCAGAATAGACATTTCTTCAAGGAAATTATGCATATGGCTACCAGATATATGAAAAAGTGTTAAGCATCACTGATCATCAGGGAAATGTGGGTAATAACCACAATGAGATATCACTTCACACTTGTCAAAATGGTTATTATTTAAAAAAAAAAAGTCAAACACAAGATAAGAAATGTTGACAAAGATGTGGAAAAGTTGGAACTCTCATATACCATTGAAAATGGTGTCACTATAGACAACATGTGGAGGTCCCTCAAATAGAATTACCAAACAGTCTAACAATCCCACTCTTGAGTATTTATCTGAAAGGGTTTAAATCAGGATCTCGGAGAGATATTTATGCTCCTATGCTCACTGCAGCATTATTTACAGTAGCCAAGATAGAGAAACAACCCAATACCCAACAGTAGATGAATGGATAAAGAAAACATGGTATATAAATATAATGCCTTTCCCAATAATTTGTTGTATTTGGGTTTGTGCTTTCATCTAGTTACTCTGTGTTTTTATGGAAGTATTTGTGGAGACCAAAAACCCATGCTGCCACCATGATCTACCTAAAATATATTTTCTTTTATGTATTTCAAGAAACATTAGATTAATTTTTATTGTTCTCTTCAGCCAATAACCATTAATATTTACCTGAATATTTACCTTTCCCATTACTCTTCATTCCTTCCTTTTTTTCCATGTTTCTCTCTGAAGACCTCCTTTTACTATTTCATTAATATTGGTATGATAGTAAAAAGCTATCTCAAGTGTTGTTTATCCGGCAACTTCTCTTCCCACCCCCTTTTTCTTCTGCTTCACTTTTGAAGATTATTTTCACAAGTTATAAAAACTGGTTGGGTGGTTAGTTTCTTTCAACACTTTAAAGATGTCAAAGGAGCATTACAGGATATAATAAAGATATTTTCTAAACATTGAACAGTCTTGGCAACATAGCAATTGAAGTTTAATCAAGGTACGTGAATGAAATTGTTTGTTTCCATGGTATTGAAAATATTTCTAGGTAGCCTTCAGATAGTATTATACCATTTCTAGTGGAATCTCTTACTCATTAAAAGTGAACTTAAAAACTTGCTTATAGAGACTTATTTGAAATAATGTTTATTCTTTTCTAAAAAAAATGCTTCATTTATAATACATTTTTCTATCTTAGTTTGCAAAAGAAAAAAATGGGTTTATATTGTAACAGTAATATCATACTTCTTTAGAAACACATAAAGTAGTCATTTCTTTCACGGTATAAAAATTATAAATAGTTTCTAGAAATACTGTTATTCTGAAAGTTTTCTCCAATATTGAAAATAAAGTTTATTGTAAAATGAAAGGTTTTCCAAATTTCTTAGTGAACTTTAACTTTTTTGTTTAATAGCTATAAAATAGTATTAAAATTAAAATTATTAAAATAAAAATATTATTAAAATTAAAATTTAAAACAGAAACAAAATTTTTTGAGGTAAGAAAATAGTTATACTACTGCAATGGACTCTTACTTCTATAACTATCACTCATGGTATAAGTATGACTTAATATCTAAAAGGAAAACAAGAAAAGTGAAACAGGTGAAAATTTTCAAAGCTACTGACATTTAGGCACAAACCAAGGAGAGACTAGTGAGAGAATATGGCAATTTTACCTAATTTTCCCACCAAATCACTTGACTTTTTTATTAAAATGGAAGTTTTATTAAAATTTTATTTGTTATGTTTATTGTAGTTTCCTCTCATATTGGTCTTTTTATTGGAATTAGATTGATACCGGATAAGACTGGTGGAGAATACAAATGGTACATGAAATCAGCCTTTTTGAAATAACTATAACAAAAACATCAAGCTTTTTTTGACAATAAAATTATTGGACAAAATATATTTTCAGTTAACAAGCCTTTAAAAAAAAAAAACATGATTAGTATAGTTGTTGCTGGCTTGATGATGGGAGTAATATAAGACATAATTTCTACCTCAGTATCATTTAACTCCAGATCTAGGTATTGTCATGGGATGAATAGATTACTTTGTATATACATGTTGGATGAACATTGGGGTTAATTAAGTAAGGCTTTCCCTTGCTAAAATATGGCTTTTGAGTTAAAATGTTAATTAATTAATGACTTGCTAGAGTTGTACATAAAAATGTTATAGTTAAGAGGAATAACCAGAGCAAGAAAGAGCTATAAAAGAAAAATTCAGAAGTGGGTACTATGTAGAGGTACTTAATGGCAGTGAGTACCTTGGAAAGCAAGGAAAGATAACTATAGAAAGATAGTGGAGACATGTTGGGGACAGAGGACCACATCTAGACTGTTCAGGGTTGTATCCCCATGTCCTAGGCTAGTGCACAGTCCCGCATAAATATTTGTTGAAATAAATTCATGCCATTTCTTCCATGGTTGGACCAAAATAGTAACTGTCCAAATGAAAAGGAATCATTTAATCATTCATTTATCCTCAACTCTGCTTTGAATGCCTGCCACAAAGGGAATAAAACATTGCCCTGGTTCTACAGATCTTCACATTTTTCCGGAGGCTACAGAATGACAGAAATATATATAATTTGAGTGCATTTTGATGAGTTCAAAAGTAGAATGTTGAATAAAGTAGAGGGAGTAACTCTGTCAGAAACTTTTAGGAAAGGAAGTTTTATGACTTGGTTATTAGATATAGAAAATGGAAAAAAAAAAACTGAGAGAAAGTGAGTTTGAAAATCACCCCAAAGTTATACAGAACTGGGAACAGTGTGGTTTCAGAAAAGTTCTGGGAAATGGAAATAAGATGGTTACACTTACAATTAAATTTAGAACATCTTTTGGTTGTATTTGCTATGTAAACTACAGTGAGATGTGTATTTGGTTGAGGAATGGGGATGCAGCAGTGATAGTTACATCAAAATGGGGTCATTGTTGGAGATTAACTGGAGCATCTGTCTCCCAATATGGCTTCACCCATGTACACATCCTGTCCTTATAAGATAAAGCAAACCAGCCCAGTTTTACAGATGAGAATAACACCATTTATAAGCAAAAGCAAACATTCCTGTTCTATCTCTGGTTCCTTTCTTAATACTACTTGATCTTATAATCCTGACTCTTTGTTCTAACCTGCTACTCTGGTTTTGGATCTTTATTTTAACTTTGGCTTCCAAATTAGACCCACTCTGTTCTCCATATTCCAACTGTTGACATCTTGTTGCCACTTCATGTAACGGAGTGTTCAGGTTGATTCAGTTTAATTCACTAGCATCTTGTTTAAAACACTTCCATCAAATCATTGTATATAAAAAGTTGCTTTTGCAATAAGCAAGTTATTATACTTAGAGTCTTATAACAAAGGACAGAGTGATAACGGAGAAGTGGCTAGCAAATAAAGTAGTTAAAGATTATGGGGTAAGGGTGGGAGGGGGTGTCAAAGGAAAACAGTCCATACACGTAAACATACACAGACACACATACACAGGCACACACCGACACACATACACACATAAATGAACTGTGTGAGAAAAAAAGAAATCTTATGTTAGTGTTGTTAAAAAACTTAAATATGAAACTAATACAAATTCTAAACCACTCCAGGAAATGCATTCAAATTTGAAATAACTTGCTGAGGTCCAGACACCTCTACTTATTGCCAAGTGTGGAGGAAAGGCCAGTTGCATGTGCTAAGATCTCACCCAAGAGCCTCACACCACTTCCCAAGTGAGGCATGTGTTGGGTACTTGACTAAGTACTTCATATTGTTTCAAGGTAGGAATAGCACAACGGAACACCAGAAGCTTTCCTGAAAGGGTATAAAATAAATTATTTAGTTATCTCTAAAAGGAAATAGAGTAGCCTTTCTGAGGTATTCAGAACACCATGAAAATTAGTACTTTTCTGGCCCCTGTGCCTTGAAAAATAATGAATGAGAATTTAATGAAAATCAGGTCATAAACCCCAGTAAATTCAAGCTATAGGTGACAGTGGACCTTTAAGAAAATTAATGTTCTTGGCCTTTGCTGCCTATTTCCTTTTTCTATAAATGTATCTATGTTAGTAGATAGTTATATACTATGAGCCTAGTGATATGAACTGGTGGAAGTGAACCATTGTAGAAACATTTGGTGTGAGAAGAATCCTCTCCAGATACAAACTATTTTAAAATACTTTAGAATACTGAATTAAACTCTAAAAAAGGACTTTAAAACAAAGAATTAATGTGACATAATCACATTCTTAATAGAGTTTTATTTTCTCATATTCCTTTAATTCTCTTACTGAATTGAAACTTAATAGGTTTCTTTTAGAAACTTGATTATCATGATGTAATAGTAGTTTTATAATAAAATTCGTTGCAAAATTAAGTAATCATGCTGAAATACATTTGTTCGTGTTTGTAGGCAACAATGTTTTATCATTAGCTGAAATCATCTCAGTATTTTTCATTTTAAGTTAATTAGACTATCACACATTTAAGAAACTGGAAGTGTAACAATATATTGCAATTTCTGGCAATTCGTTGTGTTTTGCTTTTCAGCCAGAATGGGTTCAATCAACTGTGAATGTACATCCTTTGAAAAGCAAGTAATATCAAAGTGACAGTGTTGTTGTCCAGTGTTTCTATTACAAGTAAATATAAATAAAACAAATCCAGGTACCAGGTGTCTTTGTCTATGCAAGGAACATTTTCAAGTGAGCACAGTCCAAAGAATCAAAAATCAAAACATTCCAAATTATATTCTGATTACTATTGGTGTCAAACAACGAATGTCAAAGAGATTCTAGACATATAGTTCCAATTATAACTTATAAGCCCTCTGACCTATCATTTTCTCCAGCACCTGGTAATTTTAGAGAGTCTTACTCTCCTGCCTCAGAAGAACCCTTTTACCCACAACATATGTATTCCATTCCTTTATCACAAACCCAATCATTTTCATCTCCATTTTATTGAAGCCTTTGCAACAGGTCTTCATACACAACAGTACCTCATTTCCCTAGGATAAATATTCCTAGGTAAATCCAAGCAAATGAAAAATGCATGTCAAAAGTATTCTTTAAGCCCATGATAGAATATCTGATAAATTGTTTCTTCCAAAAAATAAACTTCAGTAATGTGTTAACCTTCATAATGTGAGTCCTATATTTTTGGTCTGTTTAAGGGAATGTTCAAGGATGATTTTGAGGCCATACCACTTTTTGCCTTCATATGCTATCTCTAGATCCTAACTTTGTGTAATGTGTTTACTCTTCTGTAATTATTTATCACTCCCAATGTCTGTTTTATATACACCAGTGCATTGGTGGTGGCTGGCAAATGCATACATGCTCATTTGTTGGACTCGTGATGGGTTCTCTGGAACCTCATTAGGCTGTTCCATGCCACAGACTCATTGGAGGAGAGGTTATCTCCCTCCTCTTTCACTAACTGGTAATGGTTAGAACTGTTTTCCTAATCGATGAACATATGAATGAAGAAAAGTAATTTTGGTTAGAAATTTTCATTTAGTAGTGTTCTAAGGTTTCTTTTAGTTCTTGGAAAGAGATTTGACTACTAAAATGTGGCCTCTTATCTTCTGGAAACAGGCCCAGACTAAACAC
Source organism: Martes martes (assembly GCF_963455335.1). Lineage (NCBI taxonomy): Eukaryota > Metazoa > Chordata > Mammalia > Carnivora > Mustelidae > Martes > Martes martes. The sequence continues at coordinate 49,942,247 of NC_137891.1, read as the reverse complement.
CTAGGTACTCCAGTAAGTGTATGAAGATCATTGTAACTTATATAACATTTTCTTCCTTTAGCTATCCCAACAGTGTATCCGTAACACTCAAGCTAGTGGCTAATAGCTTGGAGTGGAATAAATATAATGTCATGGAGAGACTTGCACTAGAAGGAACTGGTCAAGGCGAGTGTTTATCCACTGTTTTGGATAAACAGAACTTCAAATGACCTGTTTACTTAGACTTGCCTCTATAGTGTGTTTTTTATGGAATTTTTTCACTCCCTTCCCAGATTAATTGCTTTCAGATCTTATATATTTGCAGGGACAATGTGACAAACAATAATAACAAAATAAGGTCACTTTATTTGATTAAGGACAAAAGTGATTTATGCAAAATAGTATTAAAAATGACTATTTAAATTGTACATTGCCTGTACTTTCCAGAATTAAAACAAAGTGCTATGATGTGTAGAAATGATGGATGAGGGAGAGATGGAAAACATATGAAGTAGCTTAAGACTTTTAGAAGGATATTCAAGATTTTTACATTACCTCATGAAACACATAGAATCAATCTGTGAGATAGATAATAGTAATTAATTTATCAGATGAGAAAACGGAATCAGAGAGCGTTTGCTCAAGACTAGAACTTAAGAGCCTTAGATCAGTCTTTATCAGGGCTGCTTGACTAGAACACGGAGCTTCTGAGCACTACGAGGGACTTGTAAAAGACAAAAAAATATCTTCATTGTTAATCACATTCCTAACACATTATTTACTGTTGTCATTTTTGTAACATTGATCTCAATTTTCTACTCCTTCCACGCCCTTGTTACGCAGTCCCTGGAAACAGAGCGCTTCTATAGCCTGTCGTCAGGGCTGTTGATAAACCTTGTTTTGACTACTTAGAACATAAGTGGATGTGATACTTCTAAGGAGAAAGCATAAAGGCGCTCGCATGTTTTGATTTCACTGTTTCCGTTCCTGCTCTTTGTTGAACAACAGCGTGTCTTGGGCCCAGCTGTTCGTTCAGGCCTGAGTGCAGACCCGCCACACCACTTGCAGCCTGGAACAAGCCCAGTAGCAGAACTCCCACCACCAGCGTGGGATTTGCTGGGAAATAAATAGCAAAGCCACTGATCTTTGGGTGTTAGTTGATAAGTGGCATAATTTAGAGAAAGCAGACTAATTCATTTTCCAAGCATCTAAGAAATAGTCTCACTTAAATAGATAACTGGTAGAATTTTTACAATTAAAAAAAAAAAAAAACCTTGTCACAATTCTTTCTTAATATGTACACAAAGCAGAAAGTTGCTCTAAAAATATTTTTCCATCCTACATAGAATACTGTTTTTCAGCAGGTTGTCCTGATGCTGGAAAAGAGCTTCTATGAAAGTATATATCCTCACTATGGTCTTAGGCGATAGAAATTCATTCATTTTATTTGAGCATCGCTTTCTCTGTGTGGCATTTTTTATAAATATTACTGGGAGTGGTTACTTATTATGTGAGCAAAGCTTTACTCTGCATGTGTTTATCAAAGTAAATTTCTTGCTGACTGCACAGGTCTGGGCTGGACCCAGAGTACTTACTGGGTAGAAGGAAAGGATAGGAGTCTGAAAACAGAGGGCAAAAATTGGCAAAGGCTGAGGAATAAAAAACCTGTTGTGACTTCATTTGTATCACAGTGATCACTTTGTATCACAATCTGTAATTAGCAAATATATTCTTAGAGCTTATGCATGCTCTGTGAGCATTTTAATATATTTACTATGACATTTGAAAAAGAATGATACACACATAGTCTAGATCATATTATTGACCACCTTTTAATTGCATATATTAAATAATTTCAGTGCTAGAATTTGCAAATGTTTGTATCTACACAGATTTGGCACCAAGTGTCACAGTTGTAATTTCCTGGGCTATTGAAGTAACAGCCACTGCTGAAGTAGGCCACTGGTATATTTGAGTGAAGGTAAAAGTTGTAAGACTTCAAGTCACACTGACAAGAGGAAGACTTTTTAACAAGAAAAGCCACATAATGCAGAGATTAGGAGAATAGATCTGAGTTATAAGATATGCAGGAGGCTAAAGAACCTGCATCATACAGCTAAGTGAGTTTTATTTTATGTCTTAAGCCTAAGGAGTCTGTGCCTGATTCATGTACAGAGTTTATACCTAGTTTCCTATTTGTATTTTTAAGGAGTGTAATAAATATAATCTAACTCAACACTGAGGTTGACAAAATTTGCTTTTCTTTTCTAGAGTTCTGCTCATCAGAAGTAATACTATTTTCAAAGTACATATATGCTTGGAAAGTGGTTGTGACACAGCCTACTGCTGATAAAGCCCTGTTTTAATTTTATGCAAATTCTGATCTCTAATAATAGCAGCTAAACTCATGATCTAGGAGAGATTTTTGTTGTTGTTGTTCAAAATCCAGAAATCTCTAATAAAGTTCAGAATCTTCTAAAGGCAATGATTCAGTTCAGCTCAACAATAGCAACAAAGGCTTTGATCCCAGACTCTGGCATCTTTATGTCAAATTCTGAGAATACGAGAATACGGACATGCACTCAAGGTGTTTACATTGTCAAGCTGAAGAAAGAATTACCTGTCTTAAGTTCAGTCCCTCCTTAGCTGCTGTCTTCCTTGATTTGTTATGCACACAGCTGTGGCACCAATCAACGAGGCTGCCTTTTTGGATGTTCTCCTACACAGTTGGGGACCCATTAATTACCCTGTGGTGCTCTTGAACTGCAACCCAGCCCCACCAAGGAACTCAGTGAGTGAGACTCCCTGGCAACCTCCTCTTCTCCCTGGAATAGTGCAGGTTGCTCATTGGAATAGCTGAGTATTTGGGAGAATAAAGTAGCCCAGACTCTTGGTGTGCTCATTTTACACTGTTTTTGAACATGATACTGGATCCAGAAATTTCACGCACAGAAATCTCTTTCTTGAAATTAATCCAGCCAGTGCACCTGTGTTCCTGGCCAAATTCCCTTTGATTACCAGCAACCCGAATATTTCTCTATGGAAAAAATGCATCAAACCCTTTTTCTCTTCTTTCAGCTGACCTTTATGCTTCATTTGAGGCTGTTGTTTCCTTGTGAAAAGATATAGACTCTGCAAAACTGACATTTAAAAGGTGAAAAGTCATTAATTTTGAACTGGCCTCGTTGTTTCATTTATAAGCTTTCTTTCAGTTGTAGATTAGTGCATTTCTTGTATTACATTTAAGAGTAGTTTTAAAAAATTTGTTTTGGAATGATAGTCACTATTTCTGTTAGCCTAACTGACTTCTGTACTATTTCTGTTGGCTGAAATCACTTCTGTGGGTTTAATTTATTTCCCAGTTTTGCAATTATCAGGGTGTTTTTTTTTTCCCTGGGTTTATGTTGACCTATATATACTAAAATTTGAATTTAAAATTTCTGGTCGCTGGAGATGAAAGTTCTCCTACAGAGATAATTAGGTAGTATGGATGTAGTTTTTCAACCTGCGCTGTAAATTTCAGTGAGGATTGTCCTGTGTAATTACTTTTAGCGTTTCTGATTTTTGCCCTTGGTACCATGCTTTGAGCTTAGCAGCACCTGAAACATCATTCTCTTCTCTGTGAAGGTCACTAGGCTTTACCCTCTGCACTGTACTTTCACTATGAAGGAATACAGTAGCAGTCAACAGTAACTTTAGGCCCTAAATAACATAACAAAATCAAATTAAACATGAATCACATTTTCATGTAATTATCATCTTTTTTTTTTCCCTTGGAAACTAATAGGATATTCATTAACCGAGGCCCAAAATAGCACTTCCCATTCATTCATGTAGTTCTTCATCTAACATTTTTGTTGGAATTACTGAGCCGTATTTTTTATTCATTTGGGGAAAAGATGATAAAATAGTATTTTTTATTTTCATTTTAATAATTTGCATGAAGGGTTTCTGTAGCAAGTTTATAAGTATTTAATGTAAGAATTATTTTGCAACAATATAAAGACATATAGAAATAATTGCACTTATGGAAGTAGGGGTCGAGTTTTCTTAGAAACAAATAGGAATTATGTTTAACTTCCTATACAACCACAACATATGTCTAAGGATAATCTCAAAAGGCAGAAATGGGATCCTTTTTGTCCTTTATTTTTAAAAATTTGAACTCATTCACCTAGCCTTTGCTATAACCCATTAGCAGTTTGGAAAATACTTATTTCTGATGGAATTAAATTTGCAATTCATGCTGATGCACTTTTCATGTAAATCATTTTGACTTTAGCTTATTAGATTAGGCTATCAGTTAATAATGGAAGCATTAAGGAATGGTATAATAGAATGGGAAACCTTAGTATATAATTACTGAGGAAAGAGTAATAAGGCAAAGATCTGGCTAATAAAAATAAAAATATTGTCAATGACAATATCTTATTTCAGAATATAGGGGATACAGGTAGGGAAAAGTTAGATATCTCCGATGTGACCAGACTAAGGCCAAGTATTTAAAATAAGTGAAATCAGGTCAGAGCTGAGAGCTAACACAGGTCAGCTATGCAGGGGCAAGAGGCGGGGGGAAGGAGACCATTCACAGACCAAGAGGGGTGGATGGTAAGTTCCTAGGAGGAATCTGTAGCGGCATCGTGAGAAAAAACACTGACCTCCAGTCGCATGAAAACAAATTATTGGGATTTTTTAAGTTGCCAGAAACATATACAACTGTGGCTAACCTAAGCACAAACAGAATTTATTGAATGGCTATGTGAGAGCTTACTGCAGCCATGAGAAGATTGGAGAAACCGGCATGGAAAATGATAAATCTAAAGGGACGCCAAAGCATAAAAATAGGATTGCTTTCTAGACTCATGGGGGCACACTTTCAGTTTTCATTCTCTTTTTTTTAGATTTTATTTATTTATTTTATTTTAAAAAGGGAGAGAGCCGGGGGAGGGGCAGAGGGAGAAGGAGAAGCAGAGACCCTCAAGAAGACTCCACACTGAGTGTGGAGCCCGATACAGGGTTGAATCTCACAACCCTGAGATCACAACCTGAGCCAAAATCAAGAGTCAGATGTTCAGCCGACTGTGCTACCCAAGCGTCCATCACTTTTCATTCTTACGCGCAATTCAGATCATAGAGTGTCCGAAGGCGAAGCTTGGGTTACCCTGCTACCTCTGCATAGAAAAGGGCAACTCACCTTGAATAAAGTTCCCACTGAGCTATAAACAATAGGAAAAGAGGCAATTTCTCAAAAAAAAAAATAGAGATTATCAACCCCCCCCAAAAAAGTGAAGTGAATGCTGAATAACAACAAGCAACAACAACGACAAATAATAAGATTGATAATAGCAATAAAAGGTACAAATTGATGCCATGGATAAATGTATAGATATGTAACAACTTCTGAAGGAATAATACAATAACAGAAGCACCATAATGTGGGGTATAACGATATTTTTATTAAGAAATCCACCATGACCAGTCATTGATCCATGGCTGTTTGTTTCTTAATTGTGATTAGTATCTGTAGAGACGCTTTACTTCCCCTAACACCTAGTGTGTTTCTTTGCCAGAGTTATCTTCTCCTTAGAGACTTACCTCTTACTCTGCATTCAAAAAAAGTTTTTGGTGTGGTGAAATACAGATTAGGGTACATCTTATATCTGTGGCAAATGAGAATGGAGGGCTGATTTCAAAGTCAAGAGGAGAGGAGATCAGAGACACACATGCCCAGAGGGACTGCTACAGAGAAGCAATCCAGCACCCTGCTTATCTAATTGGGGAAAGGTATTCTAACAGAGGGCTTCAAGTTGGTCTGAGAAATTTTAGATTCAGGACTGTTGGTTTGATCAGTTAGTTATTCTCACTTTTTGGATCTATCACTAAATCCTTTCTACTAGATTTTGTGCCTCTGAAGCAAAGGTATCATGTCTTGGGTTGAGTGCAATAGCACTCTGAAATCTTGGAAGTTTTTTTTGTGTTTTTCAGAAGATTCTGCCCTTCTTTTTTTAGTGAGTTGTTATTAAATACTAGATCAGGGAGTGTATCAAGAATTTTGTTAATTAATGCCCAATCTCTGGAAATCTAATCCTTCTTAAACCAGGGACCCAACCGTAGTAAGATTTAAGATTGCATATGCTCTTGGGTTTTCTTCTTCAGTAAATGGCCTTGCTGTGAAAAAGACCATGAAAACCTCTCACTGAAAATACCGAAGTTAACGAGTGTCAGCTAATCTAATTTTTAAATTAGAACGAGGTATATATGAATACTTAAAGAATATGTAAAGAATAATATCTACATAATGGCTCCGGTAAAGAAAAAAAAATAGCAAACGCATTTCATTCTGTTTCTCTTTGCAGACCTAATGGCTAAAGGAACTATGTTGTTAAGGTCATTAGAAAATCATCCGAGTACTTTAAAGTTTCACTGAAGCCTGTTTCTCTGAACTGTTTTCAGCTAGGCCTTTCAGATTTTCCCCCCAACAGGGATTCTCTGATTTCAGCATATATAGCGATTTTGTCTACTGACATTACACAGAAGCCCACAGTTATGCCAGGCTTCAGAAGCTATATCCCAGTATGACTTCCAAGTGTTTGCTCATCTAGTCTGCTTACATTAGTGATTAAATGTGTAAACTCAATAGCCAGACCCTCTTGGATTCACTACTTACTAGTTGGGTAACTTTGTGAACCATCTGCCTCTGAGTCTGCTTCCTTGATGCAGACTAGATGATGAATCTAGAAATTATGTGTCCCATGCATGTAAAACGTTTTGCTGGGTACTGGGGCATACTGAGCATTCAAAAGGAATTAGCTGTTCCTACATCACTGTTCAGTTCAACAGGCTTCTCTTCTGACAGAGTCATTCTAGAAGAGTTCCATTTGAGTGACCCTTGTTTTGGTTTGGATAAATTGGACAATTATAGAAAACTGATATAACTTTGCTATTTTAATGTTCAGTAAGACCCCTTGTAGAAGATCCGTCATAGTCACTTCCTTAGTTTTGTTTACATTTTGACCAACCAGTGTGACTTTTTGTTGTTGTTTCTATTGTTGTTTGATTATCAGGAATCAAATAGTGCAGTAGAGAAGAACAACATCATTCCATAGATTTTCTGAAGCACGTTGGCTTTTCATATTGCACTCCTGGTGCAGGTATAGATGTAATTCTGATATCTTTTAGACCTAGGAATTACTCAAGTATTTATAATTTGGATGTCTAAAGGCATCGTAGAACTTTTAGACTGTAAGCTTTGCAATGGTCTTACTCCAGGTCGTCTGGACCCTCAAAGACAAAGGCAAGGAGAGAAATAAAAATCTGCTCCTGGGACACCTGGGTTGCTCAGTTGGTTAAGCCTCTGCCATCGGCTCAAGTCACAATCCCAGGGTCCTAGCATCTAGTCCTGCATCAGGCTCCTTGCTCAGCGGGGTGTCTGCTTCTCCTTCTCCCTCTGATCCTCCCCATCCCCACCACCACTTACATTCTCTTTCTCTCTCAAACAAATAAATAAAATCGTAAAAAAAGAAAAAAAAAAAAAAAGCTACTCCTGGGACAACTCTGTGTGACTCGCACCAACTCAGAAAAGCCACTAGGGGAATGAGCCGTGCCATCTCTCAGATCCCCCAAATTTGCCCATTTCCTTCCACCAGAAGAAAGTTTGTCATCTATTTTGTAAACCCATCCCTGACTGAGATTTATTTGATTTGCCAGTGGTGTTGCTTGTTGCATCGTTACTTGCATAAGGAGAGTGAACTGGAGCTATCAGGGTTAAAACCTGCCTAGCCCTTTCTGTCTCCTTGGAGTTATCTTCAGCGCCAGCGTTGACACGCTCCGCTTCTAATGGTATCAAAAACAGAAGCAGGGGCGCCTGGGTGGCTGAGTGGGTTAAAGCCTCTGCCTTCAGCTTGGGTCATGATTTCAGGTCCTGGGATGGAGTCCCGCGTCCGGCTCTCTGCTCGGCGGGGAGCCTGCTTCCGCCTCTCTCTCTGCCTGCCTCTCTGCCTGATTGTGATCTCTCTCCCTGTCAAATAAATGAATAAAATCTTTTAAAAAAAAAAACAAAACTATTCCTATTTAAAAAAAAAGAAGCAAAGCCTATCTCATCCACATTATGACCACCTAAACTCCAAATTCATCACTTTAATATTTCTACTAATACACATATTAATATGATCTACAAATCATTCCAAAGCAGAAAGAATTATGTGGTTTCTTTGCACACTCTTTATCCAAATTCTGTTTATATGCATATTTTATAATAGAATGAATTCCCTTAATCTGGTAAAATACATTTCTGAAACTCTCTAACCAATAAAGACTATTAAGAGTTGCTAGCAATGCTTGTCTTGCTCACAGTTAAATCATAATCACCTTGCAGAGTGCTTGGCACATAATATATTTCCAGTCTATATTTGTTGATGAGAGGAATCAAGTAAGTATTTTTTCTGGAATGCACAGATGTCCTTAGGCTTTGGTATACAGCAATATTAGAGGATCATTAGCACTGAATATCAGCCGGTTATTTAGTTTTATGACTTCTTAGTTAAACAAATAAATAAATACTTGAGGCATCCATGTCAGCTGTCATAGTTGAAATGTCCACAGAAGCACCGGCATGCTAAATCGACTTCCTGTTTTACATTAGGATGTGGCCCAAACAATCCCAGTTGTGATTAGGGATCGGCAAGTGGGTGAATGATGGTAACAGAGCAAGGTTCTCAGGCATTTAGCTTTAGTATTGACACTATTCAGCAATGAGCAAAACTTGGGACCCAGGGGCCTTATCCACCATGGGTCACAGGCAGGCAGGACACTTAGAGAGTTGAAGAAGGAAGCTTACGAAGATGGAGACAAGTAGTGACCTCCTTGTCACTTTTCTCTTTATAAATCATTACTGATTATCTTAACCAACCCCTTGTTGTACAAAGTGTGGTCTGCAGACCAAAAACATCTACCTTACCAGAGAGACACCTGGGACCAAATGGATTCCTACTGAACCAGAATCAGTATATTAATAAAACCTCCAGGTAATTTTTATGCACATTATACTTATGAGAAGCATTATGCTAATCTCCTGAGATGATCAGACGCTGGGGATACCATGCAGAGAAATCTTGGACACAGGCGTTAATCACCATATGTGCAACGAGGAGAGGCAAACTATGACTCTCACCAAACAAAAATAGTAACAAAAATAACCAAGAGAATCTACATCAAAAGTAACATTGGAATGACAAAAACATTTTGATTTAAAAATTCAGTAAGTGATTTAAAGGAAAGGATGATTTGTCTCCATGAGAGACTCTTGACTCTAGGAAATAAACTGAGGGTTGTAGAAGGGAGGGTTGGAGGAATGGGGTATCTGGGTGATGGATATTAAGGAACGCACATGATCTGATGAGCACAGAGTATTACATTGCAACTAATGAATCACTGAGCACTATATCAAAAATGGATGATATATATATGTTGGCTAACTGAGATTAAATTTAAAAAAAGAAAATTTATAGAAAAAAATTAAAGAAAAGTATGAATATTGCTGAGAATCTGATTAGAATAAGAGTCCAGAATAAGAAATATTTCAAAAAACAGAGAAAAATTGCAAACAGATAGAAACCATGAGGGAAAAGGTAAGAGACAAGGCATTTCAATGAAACACATACAAAGGAAAAGTTAGAGATGGAGGAAAATCAGTTAAGGAAATATGTAATAGAAAAAACTTCCCTGAGTCTTCATATTGAAGGGGTTCCAGGAAAGCTTGAATACAAATGAAATGATTTGGACATATCAAACTAACATTCTCAAAATACATACCTAAAAATAGAAGTTGCAAACTTCCGTTCAAAATTAAAACTAACTTAGGAAAAAATAGTCTGGCATCAGACTTCTCATTTGCAACACTGAAAGCTAGAAGCCAACAAAGTAACCTCTATAAACTTAATACTGAAGAAAAAAAGTTACTCCAGAAGTATAGGCCCAGCAAAAATGCCCTTTATCTGTCAGGAAAAAAACAAAACCAACCCAACAAAAACTTGTAAGGAAATAAGGACTAGAAAGTCTATCCATCATGCCTACCATTTGTTACAAATAGTCTTGAAGTTACTTTGTTAAAAGTACTCTTAATCGGGTGGGGGGTGCCTTGGTGGCTCAATCAGTTAAGCTTCTGCCTTCAGTACAAGTCTTGATTCCAGGGTACTGGGATCAAGCCCTTGTATCTGGGCTCCCTGCTCAGTGGGAAATCTAGTTCTTTTTTTTTTTTTTTTTTCAAAATTTAATTTTTTTATTTTAATAAACATATAATGTATTTTTATCCCCAGGGGTACAGGTCTGTGAATCATCTGGTTTACACATTTCACAGCACTCATCATAGCCCATACCCTCCCCAATGTCCATTTCCCCACCACCCTCTCCCGTCCCCCTTCCCCCCCGCAATCCTCAGTCTGTTTCTTGAGATTGAGTCTTTTATGGTTTGTCTCCCTCCCAATCCCATCTTTTCATTTTTTCTTTTCCTACCTCCCCCCAAATCCCCCCACCTTGCATCTCCACTTCCTCATATCAAAGAGATCATATGATAGTTATATTTCTCCGATTGACTTATTTCGCTAAGCATGATACCCTCTAGTTCCATCCACGTCATCGCAAATGGCAAGATTTCATGTCTTTTGATGGCTGCATAGTATTCCATTGTGTATATATACCACATCTTCTTTATCCATTCATCTGTTGATGGACATCTAGGCGCTTTCCACAGTTTGGCTATTGTGGACATTGCTGCTATAAACATTCGGGTGCACGTGCCCCTTCGGAGCACCACGTTTGTATCTTTAGGATATATACCCAGGAGTGCAATTGCTGGGTCGTAGGGTAGCTCTATTTTCAGTTTTTTGAGGAACCTCCACACTGTTTTCCAGAGTGGTTGCACCAGCTTCCATTCCCATCAACAGTGTAGGAGGGTTCCCCTCTCTCCGCATCCTCGCCAGCATCTGTCATTTCTTGACTTGTTAATTTTAGCCATTCTGACTGGTGTGAGATGGTATCTCATTGTGGTTTTGATTTGTATTTCCCTGATGCCGAGTGATGTGGAGCATTTTTTCATGTGTCTGTTGGCCATCTGGATGTCTTCCTTGCAGAAATGTCTGTTCATGTCCTCTGCCCATTTCTTGACTGGATTATTTGTTCTTTGGGTATTGAGTTTGATAAGCTCTTTATAGATTTTGGATACGAGCCCTTTATCTGATATGTCGTTTGCAAATATCTTCTCCCATTCTGTCAGTTGTCTTTTGGTTTTGTTCACTGTTTCCTTTGCTGTGCAAAAGCTTTTGATCTTGATGAAATCCCAATAGTTCATTTTTGCCCTTGCTTCTGTTGCCTTTGGCGATGTTCCTACGAAGAAGTTGCTGCGGTTGAGGTCAAAGAGGTTGCTGCCTGCATTGTCCTCAAGGATTTTGATAGATTCCTTTCGCACATTGAGGTCCTTCATCCACTTTGAGTCTATTTTCGTGTGTGGTGTAAGGAAATAGTCCAATTTCATTTTTCTGCATGTGGCTGTCCAATTTTCCCAGCACCATTTGTTGAAGAGGCTGTCTTTTTTCCATTGGATATTCTTTCCTGCTTTGTCGAAGATTAGTTGACCATAGAGTTGAGGGTCTATTTCTGGGCTCTCTATTCTGTTCCATTGGTCTATATGTCTGTTTTTGTGCCAGTACCATACTGTCTTGATGATGACAGCTTTGTAATAGAGCTTGAAGTCTGGAATTGTGATGCCACCGACTTTGGCTTTCTTTTTCAATATTCCTTTGGCTATTCGAGGTCTTTTCTGGTTCCATATAAATTTTAGGATTATTTGTTCTATTTCTTTAAAAAAAATGGATGGGATTTTGATAGGGATTGCATTAAATGTGTAGATTGCTTTAGGTAGAATAGACATTTTCACAATATTTGTTCTTCCAATCCATGAGCATGGAATATTTTTCCATTTCTTTGTGTCTTCCTCAATTTCTTTCATGAGTACTTTATAGTTTTCTGAGTATAGATTCTTTGCCTCTTTGGTTAGATTTATTCCTAGGTATCTTATGGTTTTGGGTACGATTGTAAATGGGACTGACTCCTCAATTTCTCTTTCTTCTGTCTTGTTGTTAGTGTAAAGAAATGCGACTGATTTCTGTGCATTGACTTTATATCCTGACACTTCACTGAATTCCTGTATAAGTTCTAGCAGTTTTGGAGTGGAGCCTTTTGGGTTTTCCACATATAGTATCATATCATCTGCAAAGAGTGATAGTTTGACTTCTTCTTTGCCGATTTGGATGCCTTTAATTTCTTTTTGTTGTCTGATTGCTGAGGCTAGGACTTCTAGGACTATATTGAACAGCAGTGGTGATAACGGACATCCCTGCCGTGTTCCTGACCTTAGCGGAAAAGCTTTCAGTTTTTCTCCATTGAGAATGATATTTGCGGTGGGTTTTTCATATATGGCTTTGATAATATTGAGGTATGTGCCTTCTATCCCTACACTTTGAAGAGTTTTAATCAGGAAGGGATGCTGCACTTTGTCAAACGCTTTTTCAGCATCTGTTGAGAGTATCATATGGTTCTTACTCTTTCTTTTATTAATGTATTGTATCACATTGATGGATTTGCGGATGTTGAACCAACCTTGCAGCCCTGGAATAAATCCCACTTGGTCGTGGTGAATAATCCTTTTAATGTACTGTTGGATCCTATTGGCCAGTATTTTGGTGAGAATTTTCGCATCTGTGTTCATCAAGGATATTGGTCTGTAATTCTCTTTTTTGGTGGGATCCTTGTCTGGTTTTGGGATCAAGGTGATGCTGGCCTCATAGAATGAGTTTGGAAGTTTTCCTTCCATTTCTATTTTTTGGAACAGTTTCAGGAGAATAGGAATTAATTCTTCTTTAAATGTTTGGTAGAATTCCCCTGGGAAGCCGTCTGGTCCTGGACTTTTGTTTGTTTGGAGATTTTTGATGACTGTTTCAATCTCCTTACTGGTTATGGGTCTGTTCAGGTTATCTATTTCTTCCTGGTTCAGTTGTGGTAGTTTATACATCTCTAGAAATGTATCCATTTCTTCCAGGTTGTCAAATTTGTTGCCATAGAGTTGCTCGTAGTATGTTCTTATAGTTGTTTGTATTTCTTTGGTGTTGGTTGTGATCTCTCCTCTTTCATTCATGATTTTATTTATTTGCGTCCTTTCTCTTTTCTTTTTGATAAGTCTGGCCAGGGGCTTATCAATCTTATTAATTCTTTCAAAGAACCAGCTCCTAGTTTTGTTGATTTGTTCTATTGTTTTTTTAGTTTCTATTTCATTGATTTCTGCTCTGATCTTTAGGATTTCTCTTCTCCTGCTGGGTTTAGGCTTTCTTTGTTGTTCTCTCTCCAGCTCCTTTAGGTGTAGGGTTAGGTTGTGTATTTGAGACCTTTCTTGTTTCTTGAGAAAGGCTTGCACTGCTATATATTTTCCTCTCAGGACTGCCTTTGTTGTGTCCCACAGATTTTGAACTGTTGTGTTTTCATTATCATTTGTTTCCATGAATTTTTTCAATTCTTCTTTAATTTCCTGGTTGACCCATTCATTTTTTAGAAGGATGCTGTTTAGTCTCCATGTATTTGCGTTCTTTCCAAATTTCCTCTTGTGATTGAGTTCGAGCTTCAGAGCATTGTGGTCTGAAAATATGCAGGGAATGATCTCGATCTTTTGGTACCGATTGAGACCTGATTTATGACCCAGGATGTGGTCTATTCTGGAGAATGTTCCATGTGCACTAGAGAAGAATGTATATTCAGTTGCTTTGGGATGGAATGTTCTGAATATATCTGTGATGTCCATCTGGTCCAGTGTGTCATTTAAGGCCTTTATTTCCTTGTTGATCTTTTGCTTAGATGATCTGTCCATTTCAGTGAGGGGAGTGTTAAAGTCCCCTGCTATTATTGTATTACTGTCGATGTATTTCTTTGATTTTGTTATTAATTGGTTTATATAGTTGGCTGCTCCCATGTTAGGGGCATAGATATTTAAGATTGTTAGATCTTCTTGTTGGACAGACCCTTTGAGTATGATATAGTGTCCTTCCTCATCTCTTATTATAGTCTTTGGCTTAAAATCTAATTGATCTGATATAAGGATTGCCACCCCAGCTTTCTTCTCATGTCCATTAGCATGGTACATTGTTTTCTACCCCCTCCCTTTAAATCTGGAGGTGTCTTCGGGTCTAAAATGAGTTTCTTGTAGGCAGCATATTGATGGGTTTTGTTTTTTTATCCATTCTGATACCCTGTGTCTTTTGATTGGGGCATTTAGCCCATTAACATTCAGGGTAACTATTGAGAGATATGAATTTAGTGCCATTGTATTGCCTGTAAGGTGATTGTTACTGTATATTGTTTCTGTTTCTTTCTGATCTACTCCTTTTAGGGTCTCTCTTTGCTTAGAGGACCCCTTTCAATATTTCCTGTAGAGCTGGTTTGGTGTTTGCAAATTCTTTCAGCTTTTGTTTGTCCTGGAAGCTCTTTATCTCTCCTTCTATTTTCAATGATAGCCTAGCCGGATATAGTATTCTTGGCTGCATGTTTTTCTCGTTTAGTGCTCTGAATATATCATGCCAGTTCTTTCTGGCCTGCCAGGTCTCTGTGGATAGGTCCGCTGCCAATCTAATGTTTTTACCCTTGTATGTTACAGACTTCTTTTCCCGGGCTGCTTTCAGGATTTTCTCTTTGTCGCTAAGACTTGTAAATTTTACTATCAGGTGACGAGGTGTGGACCTATTTTTATTGATTTTGAGGGGCGTTCTTAGCATCTCCTGGATTTTGATGTTTGTTCCCTTTGCCATATTAGGGAAATTCTCTCCAATAATTGTCTCCAATATACCTTCTGCTCCCCTCTCTCTTTCTTCTTCTTCTGGAATCCCAATTATTCTAATGTTGTGTCGTCTTATGGTGTCACTTATCTCTCGAATCCTCTCCTCGTGTTCCAGTAGTTGTTTGTCTCTCTTTTGCTCAGCTTCTTTATTCTCTGTCATTTGGTCTTCTATGTCACTAATTCTTTCTTCTGCCTCATTTATCCTGGCAGTGAGAGCTTCCATTTTTGATTGCACCTCATGAATAGCTTTTTTGATTTCAACTTGGTTAGATTTTAGTTCTTTTATTTCTCCAGAAAGGGCTTTTATCTCTCCGGAGAGGGTTTCTCTAATATCTTCTATGCCTTTTTCGAGCCCGGCTAGAACCTTGAGAATTGTCATTCTGAACTCTAGATCTGTCATGCTACCTATGTCTGTATTGATTAGGTCTCCAGCCTTCGGTACGGCCTCTTGTTCTTTTTTTTGAGGTGAGTTTTTCCGCCTTGTCATTTTGTCCAGGTAGGATTTGCTTTCTCCTGCTGTGGAATTCCGCTGTTCTTGATGACTGAAGTTGGTTTTGGATCGGTTTCTTGTTGATCTTCTGGGGGAGGGGCCTGTTGTAGTGATTCTCAAGTGTCCTTGCCGCAGGCGGAATTGCACCGCCCTTGCCAGGGGCCGGGCTAAGGAATCCGCTCGGGTTTGCTTTCGGGAGCTTTTGTTCACTGAGCGCTTTCCGTAGAGTTCCGGAGGACGGGAATGAAGATGGCGGCCTCCCAATCTCTCGGCCCGGAGGAGACGAGAGCTTGGGGTTCCGCTCCTCAGTGCGCTCTCAGAGCAAAGCGCCCAATAGCCCCGCCTCCCTGGCTTGCGGTCGCGCCTCGAGGAAAGCAGTCAATTGTTGGAGCTGGAGAAAAGCGCCGGGTCGCTTTTGTCTCCGTGGCCTCCGGCCGCACTCCGAGCCCACCCAGCCTGCGACCGGCACAAGGTAACCCTGGGCTTAGAGCTCACTCCTCGGCTTTGTCGCTATAGCCGGCTTCCCCGCTCTAATACCTGCGAGCTCTGCGGCACTCAGACACCCCCAGTCCTTCTGTGACCCCGCGGGTCCTGGGGTTATGCTGACCCCGCCTGGGTTTCCCCCCGGTTTAGCCTCTGGAGCGATGTCTCCCAGTGGAGCCGACTTTTAAAAGTCCCGATTTTGTGCTCCGTCGCTCCGCCACTTGCCGGGTGCCGGCCCCTCCCCCCGGGGTCTATCTTCCGGTCGCTTTGGATTCACTTCTCCGCAGGTCCTACCTTTCAGAAAGTGATCGATTTTCTGTTTCTGGGATTGTTGCTCTTCTTCTCTTCGATTTCCCGTTGGATTTGTAGGTGTTCACAATGGTTAGATAAGCTATCTAGCTGATCTCCTGCTACCCGATGTCGTCTCAGCCTGCTACTTCTCCGCCATCTTGACTCCTCCTCCAGAAATCTAGTTCTTCCTCTCCCTTTACCCTCATCCTCGCTCATGTTCTCTCTCTCTCTCTCTCTGTCCCTCTCTCAAATAAATAAAATCTTTAAAAAAATGTTCTTAATGAATCAGAGACCTTAAGAAAGGAAAAGGCGATATGATAAGGAAACAGTAGTAAGCAATGAGTAGTTGCAAAGTTCATTTGTGTGTGCACACATGTGTGTGTGTTTGTGTGTGAGTCTAAATGGATAATATTAGAATGACTAGTAATTTGTAATAAAATTGCTAAGTAAAAATTTTGTAATAGAGGAAATAGACTAAAAGGAAAACTTAACAATTGCTTAGAATTAAGAGTTTTAAACAATCTCAGTAGAGCCAAGATGTGTTGGAGGAGGACAGTGTCAGTAGAGTAAAAGCATTCCACTGTGGGAAGGAGAGCACGAGAAGGAAGAAATGCAGAGAAAACATTTTAAAGCTCATTGACTTGGAAGAGGGGAGGAGAATGAGGGAGGGTAGAGGTATTGAGTAGATGGGGGAAAGCAGAAACAGCTTATATTTTACTTTCATAAATTACAAACGTGTCTGATAGTGGTTGTGGAAGTGGGGAGCACACATCTCATGGAATGGAAAGGCAAGTGGGTACAAAGTAGTTATCAGTCATCAGACTGACACCTCTGATACAGGCACCCAGTAATTCAGTTAGCCTTCGTAGGACTGGGGTATCACACAAGAAGATTTAATTTCAAGAGGGTTGTATTATGGAATTACTTAAATTGTTCTAAGTTGACAGTGGAGGCAAATGGTTAGCATCCATGTTACTATCTGCCACTTCGTATTTAATAATCTAATAATCAGGGGTGCCTGGGTAGCTCAGTGGGTTAAAGCCTCTGCCTTCGGCTTGGGTCATGATCTCAGGGTCCTGGGCTCGAGCCCCGCATCGGGCTCTCTGCTCAGCAGGGAGCCTGCTTCCCCCTCTCTCTCTGCCTGCCTCTCTGCCAACTTGTGATCTCTTGTCTGTCAAATAAATAAATAAAATCTTAAAAAAAAAATCTAATCAAATCTTTAGAATTAAAAAACTCATGGTGAGCACTGTTTTTTAAATTTTATTATTATTTTACTATGTTATGTTAGTCACCATACAGTACATCATTAGTTTTTGATGTAGTGTTCCATGATCCATTATTTGCGTATAACACCTAGTGCTCCATGCAATCCGTGCCCTCTTTAAAACCCACTACCAGTCTCACCCATCCCCCACTCCCTCCCCTCCAAAACCCTCAGTTTGTTTCTTGGAGTCCACAGTCTCTCATGAATACTGCTTTTATTATATTTTTCAGCATAAATGGTACTTCGGGGTTTCTTATTGTTTGGATTCTGGAATAGGAACAAAGAGTTTCACCATTCATCATTAATATGAAAAAGAAAATTAAAAATTCCCATTTTTAGAAGTGCAAGTTATAAGATGACTTGTCTACAAAAGATAATTTTTCATACAGTTGGAATCTTTGAACACACATTGGAAAGTTCACTTTGAGCACATCTGAAATGTTTCTAAACTTTTCTTGGTTGTGTTCAGATTTTCTGTTCAAATAGTCTGTGGGGGGCCTGCTGGCTCAGTTGGAAGAGTGTGTGACCCTTGATTGCATGTTTGTAAATTCAAGCCCCACGTTGGGTGTAGAGATTACTTAAAAATAAAATCTTAAGACAAAAAACAAATGGTAGCCTGTTACTCTGTGTGATTGTTAATCCTCTAGACGCAAATCTTCTAAAGTTTACTTGGCTAGAAGGGAGACTTTATTTAACTAATAAAAAAAAGGGTTGTCAGGAAATAGAGTATGCATGGCAATGTGATGTAACTCTACAGGATCACAATTCCTTCTTCTGTACCTCAATGTCCTCAGCTCTAAAATGGGAATGATGGCTTAACTGTGAACAATCGTGAGTCCATCTGCATTCTCATATCTGAGTTTCCGCTGCTTCCAGCTGCTCAGTCCATTCCTTCAAGGCCCAAGAGGCCAGGAGATTAGGAAATTCCTTCAGCAGATCTGTGTTAGGTCACATCAGGTCTTGGCACGAGTTCATTCCAGACACGGCCACCTCAAAAAGGCAGCAAGAAGAGAGGTCTTAGTGGAGAAAATCTTAGAGTGGTGAACAAATCCACTTATCCACAGTTTTGCCACAAATCACCTAACCACATGAAGGGTTTGGGGATAAGGATGGGATGTGATTGATAAAAAACCAGAAATCTTTTCCTTACTCCATAGTCACTGTAATTACCAGAGCAATTTCATCTAGCAACCCCACATTATTATTAATAAAGTCTCCTAAAATATAAAATACAGGTATAATCTCATAGAAACTGATATTAGAAATGAAAAATAATTACGTATGATTAATATAATTGTGTTCTTTAATTTGATGTCATTTAAATAGTTAAGCATATGGATGAGTATACTGTTTCTGCATTTAATTTGACTCTCTTGGAACAATTTTGTGCAGAGGAACCTAAGGGAAAACTCTGTGCTTTATCTTAGAAACACCAGTAGTTTGGGACAGATTTAAAGCATTTAGTGTAAGCAAAACCTGAGTGATTAAACTGGGTAACTATTTCCCCCCACCCTAATTCCCAGCAGTCAATATGTTGTGGTGGACTTAGATCTTTTCTTTGTTGTTTTTATGTGCAGGAAATTGCTTTGCTAGAAATAAACCTTCTTTTCCTTAAACTGTAGTTAAAGATAATATTTTAAAGAAAGGCTTCTCTGTTCTTTCAGTTTTAAAGCTTATAATGTATAAATCTGTTGCTTATTTTAATAGCATGATTCTGTTTGTATTTGAGGGATATACTTTATTATAGATTTTTTCAAATGTCACATTTAATTGCCTTGTTTTTTATTTTTACATTGGAGAGTCATAAGTTTAACAGTATGAAAAAAGTCCAGTATGTATTCAGAAGTTCCTAGATTTTTGCATTTATGTGAAAGTATATTTGAAAATTTCCCTGGAAAAGTTGAAGACATATCTATACAATTAAAAAAAAAAAAGTCTTCACATAAACTAATTTCAAGTGACTGGGTATTATTTTACAGTTGTCTTACCTCTTTCAGATTTAAATTTTCTAACCATGTTGGTTCTATCAATTCCAGCCTTAAGATCAATATAATTGATGAAAAAAAGTGGTCCAAAAATGGAAGTTAAGTAGTTCTGCCTTTCTCTATCATCTCTTGCTATAAATCTCCTTATAGAAGGTGCTCTGTGAACTCAGAATAATGAATCTTAGAAAGCAAGAGGACATTAGATATATCCTCAGCCCAATCTCCTATTCTGTAGAAATGCCTCTCTACAGTATCTGTTACAAATAGTAATTTGGCTTCTTTTGATCACTTTCAAGAACGAGTACTATTTTTGTGGAATATATCCTTGGGCCGAACTTAATTTTGTATTTTTGTAATGTTTACCATTGTCCCAAGCTCACCATCTGCATCTTCAGAGAAGATTAACACTTTATCCAGTTAATATCCATTCAGATGTATGAAGACTGACATCATTGTTCTATCTTTTCTTTTCTCTGCTAACAGTCCCACTCCCTCCAACATCCTTCCCATGAATTATTTCTAAACCTTTTATTATTTCCCTGCTGTCCTTGCCTGGTTTCTCCCCAAATTTTGGTAACTTTTATAAACATTAGGGACTTCAAATATCTAGATGTTTTCAACTATTGTCTGAACTCTAGAAAGGAAGGCTTTCCTAAGGCCTGAATCTCTCAACTTATACTTTATCATGTTTATATTAATGTGACCCAAGTATAATGGATGTCTTACTTAGAAGTGCTTTTATTTTACATTATAATGATTTTTCAATCAAAAAATATTAAAATCTTGGGGGTGCCTGGGTGGCTCAGTGGGTTAAAGCCTCTGCCTTCAGCTCAGGTCATGGTCTCAGGGTCCTGGGATCGAGCCCCGCATCGGGCTCTCTGCTCGTCAGGGAGCCTGCTTCCTCCTCTCTCTCTCTACCTGCCTCTCTGCCTACTTGTGATCTCTGTGTCAAATAAATAAATGGAATCTTTAAAAAAATATTAAAATCTTGTTCGTATAAAATACAATTTAGGCAAATGCACTTTTCATGCTGTTTTCATGCAATTTATTTATCTGAATGTAAAATCAAGGCTTTATATTTTCCACTGCTGACATTCATTTTGTTAGTTATGTTTTATAATTTCCCTTTAAAAACTCTTTTAAGTTTTCTATTCTATTTTCTAATATATTAGCAGCCCAGACTCAAGTAATCTACCTTGTGGTGACCAATGAATAAGATGGTGGTAAATTAAATCCTAGAATATCTCTCTTGAGGACTACATAAATTACATACATAGATGATAAAATAAGTTAATTATTACTGTTTCAATGCAGAGTTTCAAAGACAATTTTTAAATTCAGTATCATTTAATTTATGTACTTTGGTATCAAAACAGGAAATAATTTTAGTATCATTTAGTGTGACTAAACTGATGCTAGTTTCTAAAGAGGAATCCTATGATTAAATAAGATTATGCTATACATAAAAAAGTTTTAGGGGTTCCCAGGTGGCTCAGTTGGTTAAGGATCTGCCTTCGGCTCAGGTCCTTGGGGTCCTGATCCTATCATCCTGCGATCCAGCCCCCACGTCGCCGCTCAGCAGGGTGTCTGCTTCTCCCTCTGCCCTCCCCGCTGCTTGTGCATTATCTCTCTCTCTCAAATAAATAAATAAAATCTTTTTTAAAATAAATAAATAAAATAAAATGATAAAAAAAGTTCTAGAAATTTTGCAAGTACAAATGTATTATAAGAGATTACTAAGTGTTGATAAAAGAGCTGTTTAATAATAATCTGTTCTAAAATTTTTCTTGGGAACAACATTAAACATTGTGATGAGAAGTTGTTAGAATCTTTAACAACTCCTAGAGAAAGAACTAACAAATAATGAATCTCAATAAATATTTATGAAACAAATGCATGAGTGAATGCCCGCGATGGAATGCACTGAGGTACTAACTGAAGCTCGTGCCTCGGGAGCCCATGTGGATCTGCATGTGGCCAATATGACCATAAGGATAACTATGGTGTGGGGTGGATTCTTTTGAGTGCCCTTCAGGGATAACAAAGAGAAGACGATAAGCTCAGGCCTGTTAACTCTAAACTTAAATCACTATCTGAGAATCAGAGAGATTCTGTAATAGCCCTAAACTAAGCTCTCATTTCTGGTTGTTGCAGGGTTGATATTGCTGAAAATCAAGCACAAAATGTAGCTGTGTTAGTTGCTGTATTACAGTGCTAGCTGAATTCACAGTCTCAGCAAATTTCTCATGTGCAAGTTAGGGCACTGACTCACAAAGAATGGGACTCTGAATCTTGGAATGTGTACTCTGTTGTTGGAGAGAGATGCCATGGACGCTCTTGAGCCTCCAGATCACTTTGAGACTCCCATCCCATTAAAAGTAGCTTTCCCTCCAGTTCCGAGACTAGCCTTCTGCTTGAAAATCCTGTGATAACTTTCTTTGCGGTGAACATGTTGGAAGAGGATGCCAATACCTCCTATTTCTCCTAGAACTGTAACTAAGATCAAATCTCAGCATGTTCCAAGAGGGACAGGTACATAATATTACCCAGGAAGAAACAGCTTACACACCAAAAGAATTGCAAGTCTTTGCACATATTTCAACAGAAGACTGAGGAATGGATGGGATTGGATTCTAAGGATACTAGAGGAGAATGAAATAAAAATCCAACTCTGGCTGGGATTCATTGATAAGGGTATACTTGCTGGAGATTCAGATCTGGGGAGGTGCTTTACTTTTTTTTAAGACTTCATTTATTCATTTGAGAGAGATAGAGAGAGAAAGTGAGTGAATAAGTGAAGGGGAAGGGCAGAGGGAGATGAGCAGGGAGACCAATGCATGCTTGATCTCAGGACTCTGAGATTATGACCCAAGCCGAAGGCAGACACTCAACCTACTGAGCCACCCAGGTGCCCCTTTGCTTTTTCTTTTAATTTCTTTTTTTTAAAATTGAAATGTAATTGACATTTAGCATTGTGTAAGTTTAAGGGGCAAAACATTGACTTGAAACATTTCTGTACTGCAGTATGATGACTACACTTCATTAGCTAACACCTCTGCTGCATCACATAATACC
The DNA here is from genome assembly GCF_963455335.1 of Martes martes. Lineage (NCBI taxonomy): Eukaryota > Metazoa > Chordata > Mammalia > Carnivora > Mustelidae > Martes > Martes martes. The sequence continues at coordinate 49,919,808 of NC_137891.1, read as the reverse complement.
ACTTCTTTCTTGTCATGGGAGCAATTAAGGAGATTGTTTTTTTAAATATATTAGCTTATGCAGCAAGAGATGGTTCTGAAAGATTATGTAGTTCCCTGGACTCCATGACAGCAGCCTACAGTTAATGACGCTGACATGTCATAACTACTCTAGCATGACGTGGAGGAAGGCATCCAAATACTTAAGAGATTTAGAAAGGTTGGACTGGATTTGTCATGTGCAACTATGCTCCATGAGAAGGTCCAAAGACATTGCCCTCAGTGAGGCATTGAGAAATACATTAGTGAGGAAATACCTGAATTCTTGATTCTCTGTTGTTCCTCTCCTTTCATGGCCAGGCATGACTGCAGGGCAGGATTTTTTAATCTAGTACTATTGACATTTTGGACAGGATAATTCTTTATTTTGAGGGCCTGTTCTGTGAAATGCAGGATAAACTTGTCTCTGCCTTCTAGATGCCAGAATTACCCTCCTCTGAATCATAGCAATCAAAAATGCCTCCAGATAGTACCAGTTGAACCCTAGAAGGAACAAAATTCATCCTGGTTGAGAACCACTATTCTACGGGGTGGCATCTGTATTCATTTCCTATTGTTGCCACAACAGATTATCAGAGATTTAGTAGTTTAAAACAGCATTAATTTATTCTACTATATTTCTGTAAGTCAGAAGTCTGAAATAAGTCTTACAGGGCTCAAACCAAGTCTACTTCTTTGCTGAGACTGCAGCAAAAAAAATCAGTTTCTTCTCTCTTTCTGGTTCTGGAGATAGCTCATGGCCCCTTTCTTCATATTCAAAGCACAGTGTACCATTTCCTCCCTCTGACCTTCTGTTTCTCTCTTAAAAGGATCAGATCATATTGGACCTGCCTAGATAACCCAGAATAATCTTTCCATCTCAAGACCCTCAACTATTATGTACAGTCTGTTTCACTATGTAATGTAACATATTCACAGATACCTGATAATAGGATAAGGACAGCTTTGCAGGGAGGGAGAGGGGACACTATGCAGACCAACACACTATATTAAAATGGTTTCCCTGATATTAATGGGAATTATAGGGTCTCAGAGCAGCAGAAGCCCATGGCAAAGAAAGGTGGAAATGTCTACCTTAAAGGGCAGCAGGGACATACAGATCATCAGACTACCTTGGACCCTGGAGATCTTTAGAGGTACTAACTGATCGTGGTGTCCCGAGCAAAATAAATGGGCAGACCACACTAGAGTATTACTTGATCTGTGTAACTGAGAAAGTTCTAGGTCCAGTAGCCATGAACCTGGCTCCAGTATCCACAATGGTGAACCATGGCTGCTCACTGCCTTTTGGGACCTGTGTCAATTCACAGATCCAGAATTCCCTGATTTAAGGGGAGGCCAAATCCCCTTGAGGAAGTACCTGGTGAAAGTACCCATCAGAAATTTCCCTCTTATCCTTCTCCAAAAAGATGTGGGGCATTTACATACATGTGTCATTTAGACTCATTTAGTAAGTGACAGGCTGCTAGTGTTGAGTGGGTCCCAGAAAAAGAGAAGGCTCCGCAGCAGGTTCAGGCTGCGTTTAAGCTTCCCTGCCAAAAAGGCCTCGTTATCTAGCACACCCAATAACGAATGATACTTCATGATACTTCAGTGTCCCTGGCAAAGAGGACTGCTGTACAGAACCTCTAGCAAGCAGACCTCTAGGTTTTGGCCTATATATATGTGTGTGTGCCATCACTTGCAAATAATTACCCTCCTTTTGAGAAACAGGTCTGGTTTGCTATGGGATCTTGCTAGAGACCAAGTGTTCACGCAGCCTGAGTTGCCCAACGTGAAACAGCCATTGTCTGACTCCCTTAGCCAGAAGGTTGGGCATGCACGACAGTAATCTGTCAGGACGTGCAAATGGTATAAAAGAGATCAAGTTTGGGCAGATTCAGGAAGTTCTGGAAGGTGAAGAGTTTTGCGAGAGCAGGTATATGGGGCTCCTATGACACGGAACTATATAGTGTTCATAACTGGGATTTTTAAAAAATACCTGAAGCACAGCTATTCCTAAGGAAAAATTAACTCCTGAATTTTCCTGAAGCTGCTCTTGTGTAGGCCTTATTTCCACACTGCTGCAGAGAGGTGATTAAGAGTCACATTAATTTGGGGGGCGCCTGGGTGGCTCAGCAGGTTAAAGCCTCTGCCTTCCGCTCAGGTCATGGTCCCAGGGTCCTGGGATCGAGCCCCGCATGGGGCTCTCTGCTCAGCGGGGAGCCTGCTTCCTTCTCTCTCTCTGCCTGCCTCTCTGCCTACTTGTGATCTCTCTCTGTCAAATAAATAAATAAAATCTTAAAAAAAAAAGAGTCACATTAATTTGGATTCAAAGTTTAACTCTGCTGTTTATTTACACTGTGAATCTTGAACACATAACCGTTCTGAGCTGCTTCAATTTCCTCATCTGTAAAATGCAGGTAATACCACCTACTTCAAAGGATTATTAAGATTAAATAATTTGTATAAAGTAAATAAAACATCACAAAATTGTTAGTTTCCTTCTTTGCTTTATCCCATCCCTCCTGCCATAATTTAAGAAGAAAAGGATTAATTGCCTTGTGCCTTAATACATTGAACACAAAACCAATTCATTTGAATTAGGTCAGGCAAAAGTTCAGTCATTTGGCTACTCGTATCCATCCATAATGGAAGTATTATGGTGTGTATTTTATCATAGAGGCCATTAAACTATAGGCCATTTGGATGTCTTTAGAAAAAAGAATGATGATCTTGAATTGCATAGAACATTTCATGCTTTCTCATGCTCTACTCTTTACTCTTTGCCTTTTGAAAGAAGGTACTCCTGCAACAAGAAAATTTTTAAATTATATCCTGATGATATTTTGCTATATTGGAACAAAAATCTAACACCCAAATAAATCACACTGTGAAAAAGTGATGAGACAGGGTATGAACTATGAAAAAATAAGCAAAACAGTGAGATTATGCTCCTGAATTAGAAACTGAATTTAAATATTGAATGGCTAAAGATTTTAGAAATTATGGCAAAATCAAAGATTTTTTTTATTTCTTTACATATGCTAGAGCCACTTAATTTTTTGTTTGATATACATTATACTTATTATATAACTGTAGACACTTTTGCTTTCCTTAGACATTTTATTCATGTCCTTAAAAAAGTGTATTTTGACCCTCTGGATGGCTATTTAGAAATTGTAACAAATGAGATTTCATCCCCATGATTTTTTTCAGATGTTTGCAGACTTACATGGTTCAATTATGCAAGTTAATGAAGGGACAGACTCAGACAGCCATTTTTGAAAGTAAATAACCCCAAATTTACTGAGTAATATGGGGTTTAAAAAAAAACTGAAATAAGAACCAGCAAAAAAAAATAGTTTTTTTTTCTAAAGCCAAGAATTATTTTTGAATAAGTAATTTAAATTATTGCAATTCACTGGACCTCAGTTTCCCCAACTCTTTAAAATACGAGAGTTAATGCTATTTTCTACAACCAATCTATTCTTGAGTCTATTATATTAGGTTAGACTCAATCTATTCTTGAGTCTATTATATTAGGTTAGACTCAATCTATTCTTGAGTCTATTATATTAGGTTTTTCAAAGTGACTTGATTTATCTGAATATGATTGTCTTATTTACAGTTCCTTTTTAAACTTCTCCCATTCCCTAGAAAAACTTATTTGCATTCCTCATTTTCCTTGAATATGGACCTAATCACATCTTAGAGTAATTCAGATTATTAACTTAAGAATTGAACTACATCATTACTTGCTCTCAGATTTTCCTCATGATTTCCATAGAACTGAGAGATCCACTAATGGTTTAGTTTCAAAGTCCTTCTGGGGTATTCCTGGGCTATGCAGGTAAGTGAAAAAAACACTTAGACCATCGGGACTCCTCGAACGCCCTGTAGTAATAGTAGTTTGCACAAAATGTTTACATTAGTGTTTGCTATTGGTATAAAAATTGAAAATTTTTTGCAATATAGAGATGAGTGATTCCCAAAATTTGAGTTGTATCAAATAATATGTTATATTTTTTAAAGAACAAATTCCTGACCCAGATTTACTGGGATGGGGAGAGTGTTGCAAGGAGGGGAGACAGCTTTATTTTTTAACAGGCTTCATACTAGATTCTGATGCATCACATTTACCTATTGCTATGAACCAGTATTTGTGGCCTAAATATTGGCACATCTTCCTACTTGATTAGAGCAATCGTGAAATGTGTTCTCTGAATTAGGACTCACTTGAGAGTAAAAGAGGGCTCTTTTTTAATAATTATGTCAATATAGGGGCACCTGGGTGGCTCACACGTTAAGCATCTGCCTTCAGCTCAGGTCATGATCCTGGAGTCCTGGAGTCCTGGAGACCCCACATTGGCTCCTTGCTCAGTGGGGAGCCTGCTTCTCCCTCTCCCACTCCCCCTGCTATGTTCCCTCTCTTGCTGTATCTCTCTCTGTCAAATAAATAAATAAAATCTTTACAAAAATAATTATGTCAGTATGAAAGGCATAAAGCCGGACTTCTGGGGCAAACCAGGACCAACACTCAACACATAATCTTTTTTGTAGGACCACCAAAAATCTGCCTTCATATCCTATTGTATCACTTCATACATAAAAGGAAAACCCTATACTTCCATTACCTTCTATTACCCTTTTTCAGCTATTTTTTCATGTTATACCTTACATATATTATTACCACATAATATATTATTATCTTTGTTTTAAACTTTTTGCTTTACACAACTAAGAAACTTAAAAAATTGGCAGTATTTTGTGTTGGTCCACATATTTACCATTCCATTGTTCTTTATTTCTCTATATAGACCCAGATTCCCTTATGGTGACCTTTCCCCTCCATCTGAAAAACATCACACAGATCTGCTGGCAATAAATCTCTTAGCTTCTGATTGTCTGACTACTTTGTCTGAATTCTTATAGGACAATTTTGGTGGATATAGAATTCTAGCTTGATGAGTTTTTTATCTGCTCTTTCAAAATGTCATTCTGTTGATTTCTGGCTCACATAATTTCTGATGAGAAGGCTATAATAATCTTTGCTCCTATGTATTAAAAAAAGTCTTCTTTCATCAGGTTGCTTTTAAGATTTTCTGTTTTTCATTAGTTTTCAGCAGTTTGATTAGGATACATTTTGATATGACTGTCTTTTAGTTTATCTAGCTTGGGATTTTTACAGGTTTATTGGCTTCATTAAATTAAGAATATTTTTCAAATATACTTTTTGCTTCCCTCTTCTTGAACTCAAACTTATATATTTTAAATATCTTGGTATTTTTTAGAAGGTTTCTGAAGTACTTGCTATTTTTTCCATTTATTTTTCTCTGTGATTCATTTTGGATATTTGGTACTGCTGTGTCCTCACTGATTGCTTGGGGATAGTGTCCAATTAGCTATTAGCTATTCATCCCATCTATTAAGTCCTTCACTTCTGATACTGTGTTTTTAATCCAAAGAGGTTCAGTTTGACCTTCTTTTATATCCCTTTCATTGCCTCTTCATTAAATGGATGTTTTCCTTTAAATCTTGAGCTTGCTTATAATGTCTCTTTTGAAGTTCAGGCTGAAAAACAACCTGATTTTAAAATGGCCAAAGACCTTAACAAACACTTCACCAAAGTCATAAGTCCTCATCAGAGAAATGCAAATTACAACAACAATGAGATACTGCTACACACCTATTAGGATGGCCAACAACATCAAGAAGACCCCTTTGCAGATTTCTGGATCTCTTTCTCCACAGAGCTCCATTCTCTCCGTCCTTTGTTCTAGATATCACAACTGCCTTCTCGACTCAAAAACCTTACTATGTCTGCTCAGCAGCATCTCTTGCCTGCTTTTCCTATGCAGTGATCTAGCCAGTGCCCTCTGGCAGAGAGCTGAGCGGGGGTTATTTGAAGAATGCTTTTACATTTCCTTTTTCTTGGTGTTCTCAGTACTGTGTTGTCTGCTGTTCAATATCTGAACATATTTGTTTCATATATATTGCTCAGGTTTTTTGTTGTTTATGGCAATAGGGCAAGATGATTGTAGCAACTCTGTCATGGCTGAAAATGGGAATAATAATGCTTTATTTTGCATTTTTTAAACCATCAACAAAACTAAATATTTGGGTGTGTCTCCATTACTTTGTCATCAGACTAAACTTGATTTTCATCATATTCTTATCTTTTGTGTTCCTAATTGAACCATTGGTTATGTGACATAAAAGTTTCTGGAATGCAGAAAATTGTTACTATTTTTCACCCAGTATCACAATAATCACAATAAGGTTTTGCTTTCATTTCATTCCCTTGATAATACAGAGGTCTTTACCCTCAGATTTGGGAAGTAAAAAGGAAAAAAAGAACACTGTGCTTATAATAATAACATTACATTTTTCTTTTACAGTTGAAATTAAAAGTCTTCTCTATTTATTTAAATATTTCTATTTATTTGCTACTGAGTCTCCCATTAAAATCTCATGTATATCTGTTGCTTGTTTATAAGTCAAAACTAAGTATGTGTGTCTTTTGTTTGTTTATAATCCAATATAAGTAGAAAATACTGTATTTGAAATATATGCCTTTATATGAAATAGTGAAAGTTCATTTTGAAAATCCTTTAAAATGGAACTAAGGATAGTTTGCAAGGCTGACTTCTTTCCATAGAATCCCAGAACAGGTACAGTTGTTTTTCTTGAATTTGGAGTGAGAATACATTTTTCCATGAGACAATTTTCTTTACATTTTTAAGCATTAGCACTGGTCAATAATTGTCTATGCAGCATGGGAAGTATTCTTCCTCACAAGATGGAGGAGGACAGTTCAGTCAATGGAGGACCATTTTCTGGGGGTTTATCTTGCTGATACAGCAGAAGCTTGCACTTAATGCACTGGTGTATCAGCGAGTACCTTTGTGCCATAATGGACACAGACTTGAACATTCCCTTCTTCACTTATTAATCAGGTCAAGATGATGGGAGAGAATTCTCTCTTGCATATCTGAGACTCTGTATTAGAAAATCAGAAGTGGGGGAAAAAAAGAAAGAAAGAAAATGAAGAGAAGTAACGTCAGCCACCTAACTTCTGAGACAGCAAGTGATTGAAGGCAACGCCATCTTTGATTACTACAGTTTTTAGAAATCACAATACTGGATGTAAAATAAGTGACTATTCTATCACATCCCTCATTAATTATAAAAAAGAGGAATATTTTATAATAGTTTACCCAATAATTAATATTTAAAAAGTAAAGTGGTATAGTCGTAGATTTTATCATGAAATAATGTACCATAAGCAACAATCGGTGTATTTTTTCTTCAATCATTTACTTGGTTTGGGGGAGAAAAAAAAGACTCATTAAAACTTTCATTTGAGACTGAAGAAGTGAACAACTTTTATTTTTGTATACTATAAAACTTTAGTTTCTTCTTTACCATAAATAAAACAAGCAGTAAACTTAAGGATTAAGGAATACTGTAAAGAAGATTTAGAAAAGACTTTTTAAAGCATGTATTTTGATTACTATAAATAAAACTTAGTTTCATGGTGAGATGTTTAGGTTTATTTCAAATTACATGCGAACACATGGCTGGAATTTAGAAAAATTATGCCAACTTTTATTTTGCCCTGGACTGTAGACTAATCAGTAACTGAATTGGATGGTAGATGCATTTGGCCTTCTTGTGATTGGAACTGAATGTCTTCAGGCAATGCATTTGCTCTTTAGGTTGACGCAGGTGTCACCACTCCTAGGAGCAGTATAGCTGGAGGTTAAGGCCAGTCTCTGGTAGCAGACTGCTCGATATTGAATCCTGCATTTGCTTAATGTGTGACCTAGGGCACATTACTCAGTGCCTTAGTTTATTTATCTGTAAAATATAGGGGATCATAGTACCTATCTTCCAGCCTTTGTGTAAGGGTTAAATGAATACGTTATATATTGCCTGAAACAATGCCTGGCATATCACGTAAGCCAGCAACAATTTTAATAGTACTAATAGCGATAATAATAGAAATATATTTTACCTGTCTGGCTCTGGAAGACATGTGAACTTCTAACAGAAGCTCTAAACCTTAGACTTTTTCACTGTTCCAGAACACAATGAGGGGTGGTTATTGACAGAACTCCTGGCCAATCTGCTTTCTGTTCTACGGGCATCTACTTCTCTTCTTGTAATTGCACCTCCTTGACTGTCTCCTTGTTCATTGAACTTTTGACTGTACACAGAGTCTGACAGGTGTTTTCCCAGAGGTGACACCAACTGCTTCCCACAGCTGTTATCTGACAGCGTTCAGGTCTTTCTGAGGAGAGTGCATGATGGAAAGGCCATCAGACAAGCAAGCCAACAGTTGCATTTGGCATAATTACACACTTCTCGAGGGAAGGAAACAGTCAATCTCACAGTTTTTAGTCAGGTTGACACTATCCACCTATTTTGCAAGGTACATTCACAAAGTTCAAATAGTTGATTGACTGAAGCTGAGAAGAAAAGGCTAAATGTCAGGCTTTTAAGATGAAACTGGTGGCAGCACTCAAGCAGTCTGGCAGACAGAGTGAAGTCTGGAATTAAGAGTGACAGAGGAATGAATGGTGAGTGGTAAAGAGAAGCCTGTGTTAGCTGGAAGAAAAGAAGTCAGCCTGTGGTTAGAGTGTGTGTGGGTTTTGATTAAGGGTAGAAAGGCTAAAACGTATACTGATTTACATGTGCATAGTTATTTTAACATTCAAAGAGAAACTTCCGTGATTTAACTATAATAAATCTTGAAATCTTCTTACTTTTGAAATGTCAATGTGTTCTTTTTTTTTTTTTTAACAGTTGCTAAGATATTGAGATTCTGCTTAAAGATCATTTTTATTTATTACATTTTTATCACTCTGGTCTCTGCTTTAAAAGGTGTGAAAATCTAGGAAAATATAAATCAACTACATTGATAAGACATCAGAGAGGTGAGAAAATAAATTTAAAGTTAATGAGAAAATATGTGAAAAGTTTTGATTTGAGCTATTTTGGTGTAAAAATAAAGAATTTAAAATAATGAGAATTTTAAATAGTTACAACAAAATAGTAAATCATCTTTGTTTTAATAAAATTCACCATCTAATGTGACAGTGTTAGCTTAACTGTGTGTTTCTAAAACCAAGTCTTTTCTTTCCTCTCCTTATTTTAGTGATAGCAATTAAAATTCATCCGTTAGTGACTTGGGTTATAGAAGTCATTAGATAAACCAAAATTAGTCATCTTCCTTTTCATAATTGCCAAAAATTGTGACAAGATGAGGATTATTATTTAGATTCTACTCTATTTCTTTATTTACTAAGTGTCTATGTTTTTCGGGAAAGGATAATGGTTTAGTATAGTTCTGTCCAATAGATAAAACAGTTGAAGCACAGTTAAATTTTAAATCTTCAGAAGTCAAAATAACAATTATAAGTAAAAGGACATGGGTGAAAATTACTTTGTGATATATTTTATATAACCCACTATCCAAAATATTATTCATTTTAATGTGTAAGCAGTATAAAAACTATTGAGACAATGTCCAAAATATTATTTTGGTGGTGAATCAAAGCTAATTATGAATGAGGGTTTTTTTTTTAACATCTCTTTTCATACTAAGTTTTCAGACTGTGGTATATATTTTACACTTAGGCACATCTCAACATAGTCAGTAGCCACACGTGGCTAGTGACTAGCAACCACAATCAACAGCACAGATTTAAATCATTTCACCTTCATTCCATTCTTTCGTCATCATGTTCTTGAAATCCATAAGTGAAATATTAATCAACTGTAGATGTATGTTATGGTCTGTGTTACACACTAAACTAGATTTTCAAGTTCTTTTTGGTAATGGTCTATTTTAGCTAAAGAATGTCTGCTGTTAGAGGTGTATCTTAGCATTATGATTATTGTTAAAACCGTTAAAAAAACATTGTTCCAATTGCTATTGCTGCATAACAGATCACCCCAAATTTTATCAGGATAAGACAACTGTTATATTATATGCACAAATTCTATTGTCAGTATTTAAAAGGGCAGAGCAGAAGTGGTGTGTTTCTGGTACACAAATTCTGGAGACTGGGATGTGAGACTAGAAGGCTGTAGAATGGCTCAGTGTTTGGGAACTAGAGTCCTCTGGAATCTCTGTTCACTCACGTATCTGGTGTCTGATCTGGGATAATGCAAAGATAAGAACTGCCACTGATAACTGCTACTCGTGGCCTCTCGGTGTGGCCTGGCCTTCTCACAGTATGGCCACGCTGTGGCGAGGCTTTCCACACGCAGACTCAGGGCTCCAAGGGCAGGTGTTCCTGAAAAGAAGACCCGAGTTGCATTGCCTCATAGGGCTTAGCCTCACGAGTACCACAGTGTCATTTCCTCTCCTTTCTGTTGATTCCCGATGAGTTGAATTCAAAGGGCATTGACGTAGGCCTCACCTCTCCATTTGACCGTCAGAAAAACAGGAGACCGTGTTTTAAAACCACCACATTATTTTGCTTTCTGAAACTTTCCTTCTCCATATCCATAGTTATATGTGGTGTATGAAATCTGCTCCGTTTTTATCTGTTGTAATTTCAGATATTCACTCACTATACACAGAGACTCACCACAGTTTCAGTTTCTGTATGCCCAGAGTTTGACATAAGGCCATCCCTTTGCACACATAATTTATAGAATTGTGAGGACCGCATTAACTGATAACATAGTAAGGATTCTGCAGAGGGTTGGCACACCATATGTGCTCAATGACTGTTAGGTTCAAGTGTCTCAGAGAGCTGTTATTAGAACTGTGAAACTTTATTTCAGATCCAGCTCCATTTCTTGCAACAAGTTTTGCTTTAATTAAATTACTGAAATTCTCTAAGCCTTTATTTCTCTTCTGTTACTAAAGATAATAACCCATTTTATAGGATATCAATATTATTAAATGGAATAATCCATATGTATTGTTTATTATAGTGTCTGGTACCCAGTACTACGGCAATGTATTTTATGAAAGTTTGTCCAGAAGTTTTAAATATGACAAATTTCTCAATCGATTATTGCACAAAGAAAAGACTTTTAATCAACAATGGAGTAGTTACCTGTTCTAATCAATAGAGAGAGATTCTGGGGCAGTTTAATTATGATATATTTTATTACATAAAATCATTGGTGTTCTTGAAATAGCCTAAGACTAATCAAATCAAGTAAATTTCCAAATTGGTATTAATAATCACTGGGAATCTATTGAAACCATTTATATAAAATTTGCGTAATTAGGTGTCTTTTTACGTGACTGACTCTTACTTAGTACAAAACATTAAGAAAATACTTTCACGCAAATCTTCATTGTGATTTCTCTATCTATAAATTTCAGTGTATTCTAGTCCTTCCTAAATGGCTAAGAAATTGCTGGTGGTTTTGTTCTCCTTATATGTATAACCATAACTTCAAACTCCAACAATTATGACAGCTTAAAACTGGTTGATTTTGACCAATAAATATCAGGGAAGTACTTGAATTGTGATGATAACTACTGTTACAGCAAATGTAACTTGGACTTTCGTTCAAGTTATACTTTTATTTTCTGAATAGTGCAAAGGCATAAATCCACGAAGAATCAGACTATCCTGAAAATGGTTTATCAGGCTGGCCTGTTAACCACAGCTCTTTCCCCCTCCTACAATGTAACTGCAACAAAGTGTATTCACTTGTTCAAGTATCTCTGGGCTATCAGTTCTTCACATGACCCATTTGGTTTGTATTACTACAAATACTGAATGTTTTCTGGAATGTTGCTATTCACAGATGATGGTAAGAAAGCTATTCAAAAATCTAGATGGTGTTCAGTGAAAACAGCAGTGAAAGAGTGTTGTGTCCCTGTCCTCTCTCAACTGCTAACAGAGTAACTGACTTAGAACTCGTCCCCAACCCCTGCATAATGGTTAGTGTGGCCTAGAACTTATAAGACAATTAACTACAAATAATTTAATAAAATATACTATAGATTTGTGTCTCATTGTAATGACCAATATTAAAGATACAATTTTTATACACTAAAAGCTATATGTAGTTTGGAATGATGTGAGACACTAATTTACATTTCCTTTACTCCTAAATAATAGATGACATTCTTGACTTATTTCCTGAACTCCATCCATCTGCACACTAAGGCATTGAGCTGCCTTAGTAACAGACATCAGTGATAGTAATTTTGTCTTTGGGTTCCTTGTCCCTGTGTTCTGTTTTTTTGCTAAAGCTGATTCAACATTTTCTGGATCTTCTGACAAATAACAACACTCTTTTCATGAAATAAAATAACTTTATAGACTTCTTACTCTTCAGTTCGCATGTGAACTTAGGGAAATCAGAATTGTGGTTGGCTAGGCTAAGAATGCTTCCAGATTGTTGAGCTGGAAGGTTTTCTGAATTAATCGTTGATTTCCTGAATAGGAATAATAAAATCAGTTGATGAAAGCAGTGCCTGTGTGTAGTAAACTTTCTATTTATTTTCAGATCTTATAATTATTTTTAAATTGTTTTATATTTCTGGGGTGCCTGGGTGGCTCAGTCAGTTAAGCGTCCTACTCTTGATTTCGGCTCAGGTCATGATCTTCTGGCTTGTAAGATTGAGTCCCACCTTGATCTCTGCACTGGGCGTGGAGCCTGCTTAAGATTTTTTCTCTCTCCCTCTTCCTCCGCCTCTTCCCTCCTCCATCTCTCTAAAACAACAACAACAACAACAATAATAATAATAATAATAAATTGTTTTATATTTCTGATATAGTGAAGGAGACATCCTTGCATAATTATAAAACTTACCCCCCCCCAAAAAAAAACCTTAACATTTTTGATGAAATAGGATTGCTTAGGTGCCAGGCATTGATTGGAAGCTAAAATATCTTGTACTAGTAAATTTTTGCAATAACTTGTGATGTAAATTATCACTGAAAAGTCAAGAAAACAGAGGCTTAGAAATGTTGAACTTACTAACTGAAGTTATTCAGTTGGAAAGTTTCAGAGCTTGATTATAACGTATGATTGCAAAGTTTAACTTACCCACGTATCTAATGATAATGGATATATTTTTAATTAGAAAAGAAAATCTGGATGATATCAGAACAGATTGTATGGCAGAACACATTCAGAGGAATTTGTAGAAACAAATATACCAAATATACCAAAATTTTACCTTTCTTAAATATCTTTAGACATTTAATATTTAATAAATATATTTAGGGATATATTCCATTTAATGGGGATTTAGCCATTATTTATTATTATTCTTTTTAAACATTATTAATGTTTAAGTGTATTTTCTTTCAAGTTTCTTTTTCCATGAAATAATATCAGTTTGTAATCACTTGAGATATGCAGAAGCAAAAGAAACTTGACTAAAGCTTGTGTTAAAAATTCATGAGTCAAGAAAAAAAAAAAAAGAAAAGAAAGAATGATCATATAGTGACAATAGGTTCACTAAAACACATCTCTTTTCATCTCTTCATCTGTTCTTAGGATCATAAAGAAACTGCTAGAAAGGTGATTTTTCATTACCATTAAAAGCTTTTTATGAACAGTTTTCCCTAGAGCAACTCTGTTCTATGCCCTGTTACTCAGAATCTAGGGTAATGCAACCTTTGTTTCTGCTTTACTAGTTGTTCAGTGATTAATGTATTCAGGGCCCTTCCTTGACTTGAGACATTTGCGTCAACCTCCCAGAATGTGTGCTTGAGTTCTTATGGCTGTTATAGGTATTTTTTTGATAATGGTGATGAAATTGCTTTAAGCAATTTAGAATCTCTCACTTTCCTTTTAAGTATTAGGTATTGATGTATATGCCATGATGTCACTCATTCTTTCCCTGAATGCATTAACCTTCATTCTCTGTGTTTATGTCTGGTCTGTCTAATTTGGAATAAAAGCCCTCTGGGAAAAGTCTAATTTGGAGCTGTGTACATTCTAAAGTCATTGCATGAACTCAATAAATGTTTATTAATGAATATAATTGTCAACATTATTAGTGGAATTATTGATTCATAGTAGTGATAATAAGATACATTTATTATTACCGGAAGGAGGTATTAGACCTAAGTTTTCTTAATGTGGGAAATACAGTTAATGTGTATGTGTGTACATTATGTATAAACGCAGACTCATACACATATATTACATAGACATACATGTGTATAGATATTCAATAACTATTGTTTTTCATGGCCACACTGTAATAAAAAAGGTTTTTAGATTAACATTTTATGCTTCAGTTAAATACACTTTAATAATCATAAAAATAAGCCAAAATATATCTAAATGTTGTTTTTTCCATTGTCACTTGAGTTAAGAAAATTATTAACTATATTAACATATGCCAAATACACCTAGTCACCTGCTGCATATTAGAAACAAAAGAGAAACAAGAAACAGCCCCTGTCTTCAACGTGCCCATCATGCAAGGTACATGCGGGTAAGTAGGCACTTACTCTCCAGGTTGCTGAGTGTGAGACATGGATTCAGGTGTAGAAAAAGGAAAGGTGTGGAATCCCTTAGGCAATTCGCTTTTTTAGAATACTTTCATGATCCCAGTAGGGGACTTGCCTTGTTGAGTGCTATCATGTACTAGCCAAATCTAAGCTCCAACAGAAACTTAGGAGGTATTTGATTTCCATTTTCATGTGAGAAAACCAGCTCAGGAGAATTTATGATGAATATCCAAGATTACAGAGCAGACATTTGAATCCAATTTTGCTATACTTGAGGCCTAAACTCTTGTCTCCTTAATAACTCTCTAAAGCCTTATGACCCAATCATTTAGAAAATTAGGAAGCTTTCTCTCTTTTGATGTATTAGTACATGTTAATGAACCTATAATTTGAACTATTGACGGTTATTGTCCCTAGAAGATTAGCAACTCTTTAAATGCTCAGTCCTAAGCTAATATGGTGAAGTTGGGCTGGAAGATCATACTGAGCAATGTTTTCTTTTCTTTAAAAAATTGTCCCATTACAAGTTTCTGTTGGTCCTGGGGCTAAGGTTTACCCCATATTCTTATTTTTTATAAATGTATCTTGTGGTCTGATAATGCTGTGGACTTATCAGAGAGGCATGTTCTTTCATATGATTTGACCCGGTATTATTAGAGTATGACATAATATATTTTTGTGATCCCTGCCTCACTGTAAGAAAATTATATGACTCATTTTGGTTCACTTTGTCTGGATTAAGGAGTAACATTGGTGTCTCAGCTGTCCAAGCCTGAAAAATGGATTGCTACTAAATGTATCATTAAGCACGACGAACAGTAACTTCAGCACAGGCTCCCAGTAGCAATACTTGTGCTTGAGGACAAAAAAAAAAAGTAGAGATATAGCACAGTTAAATGCAAGTTTATTTTGACTTGATGTTGCCTTTTATCTGTTCATAGAACATAGGGTTAGAATAAAAATACATTAAAGGTAGACCTTTTCTTCACTCATTCTGATGGTGAAACGGAAGTACAGCCTTCCTCAGCTAAATGTTAGAGTATCAGGTTAGACTTTCTGTTAATTTCTAGGTTTACTGGAAGTCACAAGCTTCTTTGAGATGGAACAGCAAGAGAATAAGTCCTAGAGAGTCACTCATTTTTAAGACATTGATAATTGACTTTAACCTGCAATTCATTTCTTCTTCAGAGTGATCAGATTGAATTTCAGAAGCATTCTCTTACTTTTTAAATGTTATTTTTAAATATTTGTTCCCTGAGTTGTGTTCTAGCAGTACTTGTTCCGTAAGATGGAATAAATAAAAATAAGTGGTTTTTATTTAAAAAGTGTTGTGCAAACAAAATCAGGTATTTTTTTCTATAACACTTTTCAGACTTTTTCTCATCTCCCAGGGAAGAGTTATAATATTCAGTACTTCCAAACTGATTTCTTTTTTCCTTTTTAGTTAACATATAATGTATTATTTGTTTCAGGGGTACAGGTCTATGAATCATCAGTCTTACACATTCACAGCTCCCCCCATACCACATACCCTTCCCAATGTCCATCACCCAGCCACCCCATCCCTCCCACCAGCAACCCTCACTGATTTCACTAAGAGAACTTCTATGATTCAAAACCAAAATGAAAGATTTTTTTTCCAAGCAAAACACTGTCACATGCTGTAGTTATTAACTGAAATTTTAAGTTAAATACTTATACATATATAAAACATAAGGACCAATTAGATGGGACTCTCTAGGTGTCTCAGATTATTTCTGGAACTCCAAATTGAGAACAACAGATAATAAACAGTCCACAATCTGCTAAGAAGGTCTAAATACATTCATAACTGACAACAGATGTGCTCAATAGTTTTTAACTCTCCACCAACCCGTATAAAAGAGGTCCAGAATGGTGGCAGTATGCCACAGAAGTAGAGTTGTCAGCTTTATGAAGAATATTGTGTGATTTCGTATGCCCTCCTCTATTTTTTACTGATGCTCCCCCACGCCTCCAACACATGCATATGGACACACACAGGAGAAGAATGGGGCTTTCTTCTCTAAGCCAAGGGAACCATTTTTAAAGCTTTAAGGTCTGCTGAAAGGCCCAGGGTAGCATCATTCTTCTCAGTTGATGAAGTGCTCTGCCAAAGGAATGTGTTGGACTAACATTCCATTTGAGGAACATTCAGTATGGTATTATTGAGAGAGTTTGGCCCAACTCATTACACTAAGGAATGTGCATGAACATAGTGATGATTACCTCATTCTCATGCCTTGGTTTTTTCCAAGCTTTGAACAGTTATGGGGGGAAAAATGAGGGAGGCAGGATAAAGGAAAAGGTTTACATTTCTGCATTTGGAGAATATGTACAACGTACAAGTTTGCAGTAGATGAAATGGTTCAGGTGATCAAGATGGCTTGCCCATGAGAGCCACCAGATAAGGCAGAAAGAAGTGTAAGATGTGCCACTGGAAACAGTTGCTGGGGTGGGTGGGGTGTTAGAGGACACCTAACCCATGTGAGGGAATTGTGCAGTCCTATACAAAGAGAGTGTGTTATTGGGCAGTGCATCTGAAGAAGTCACAAATGTGCCCCACAGGAAGGCCAGTGTTCATAGATGTGCCATTGCTGGGGGGATGGCATGATGGTCAGCAAGCGTTGAGAAACTAGTACCAAAAAAGACTTCTGCACCTCTGCCCGAAATCCCCTTCCTTGCATTGACCCTTTAGGAGAACCAAAGACTAAGTCCTACCCCCTTCCCCACTGGGGGTTCCAGACCCAAAGTTCAAGCCCGAGATGAAGGGAGAAAAGTGAAGTTAACTGGATGTAAATGTGAAGTTTAGATTTATTTAGGGCAGGAGTTATTAATAACTGACTTGTTCTGGTTCATTCCCCCACCCCCAATAAAGGACTTATTCTAATCATTGACAATAACTCTAATGCTATAAGATCTCCTGGAGATGTAGTCCAGGGACCTGAAAGGGATTCCCCAAAAGCATAGTGAACATAATATGCCAGTTATAGACAGTACATTAATTTTCATGTCATTAATGTTATGTTAAATTATCAAGTTACTGTATTATTTAGATAAAATAATGCAAATTTACCAACTTCAGATGATATTGATTCTACAACAAACTTAAAAGTAGCATATATTATATATACAAGTGCATAATTTATATAAAATATCTTATGAGATATTAGTGAACATAATCCATTGTGAAAATATATATTTTAGAACATCAGATTATATATCAGGAAAACAATTTCAAACAGCTAATATATATTTTACTATTTCAATTCATAGCTAAGAGTGCAACTATTATATTAATCATATTCAGCTGATAATGTCTGGTAATGTCAGAACCAGGGGGCTAATGGCAACTTAAATTAACTATCTGTGTCAAATTTTAGGAGAACAATAAGAATGCCAAAAGGGAAAAAGAAACATATGAATATAAAATAAATTCAGACATTCTGTTTTGTAAAATTATTAAAAATTCATATATAATATTCCTATATCATGTAGCTGATGGCAAAGACATCAATCATCATATTATCTGTACATTGAACATGATAAATTGGTTGTGTTCTAATGAAAGGTTCTAATTACTTAGAGAAATGAAGAGAACATATGAAAGCTCTTCAGCTCCAATAGCCATACATTATCATTAATAACACTGAACACTATGTGGTTTAATTCCTCTGCTTTGAACATTTTAGAACACACAGTCTTCCTAATTCATTTCTTTGGAGAGAGGTCAGATAATTAATGTATCATGTTCCTTTAAATAACAAGAGGAAATGTCACATGAAATCTGTGCTGTGGTATTCAGAGATTTTGTACTTCAGGGTTGTTTTTTTTTTTTTTTTTCAGTTCTTGCTAAACTTCCACAGGTAAATAACATTAAGCTTATGCACACTCATTGGTTCAACATATAATTGTAAAGCTCATTCAGTAATTTTTGTAGCATGTCCTGTGATCATAAAATTATGTTGTAACCTTGCTATAGCCATAAAACAGAATTGAGATTCAAAATTATTTCAACAGGCTGGAATTCAAGGTCGAAATCAGTAAGATGAAAATTAGCAGGGGAAACAAAAACTTGTGTATCTGGGCTTAAATGATCATTTGTGCAAATGTCACATAGAGAGATGTATGCTGAGAAATGAATGGCTGAATAAGAGCCCAGTTGAGAGTGAGATTATGCAACATTTGAAGGATGCTTCTGCAGAAGGAGGATTAGAGCTGCAAGCAGGTGAGTCTACTGAATTTCTCTTTAGGCAGTTTTTAATTCAAGAAATAATATGTTAACAACCACAGCTATCAAACACGGAAATGAGCATTTTGCAAGGTGGTGAGTGCCTTCTTTGTGGTGTCCTTGGATACTTCCAAGCAATGACTGTATATGTCAAGAAAGCTGATTATGTAAAAGATGTTTCTGCAATCAAATCTGGAAGAAATAATTAACTCTAAGATTCCTGCATTGTATTTTTTTTCTCACTTCTGTGACCCACTGACATTCTCATTGGCATTTATATTCTGTCTTATTAAGTATAGGTATTTATGTAGATGTCTAGTTCATTTCCAGATTTATTTCCTTATGCAGTAAATTCCAAAAGATTAGTAACCGCATTTTACTTACATCCTTATCTCCTTTAGGAGGTCTAGGAGCCTTGAACTAAAAGCATACCAAAAACTTTGGCTATATTATGAAATTCATGTATAGTAGCACTTTCTTGAACAACGTATCAGAGAAATATTTACCGCATTATTAAAACGACATTTTCATGAGAGATAGCTTTCAAGAACTATGCAGAGTCTGAGGTTTTACCCAACTTGCATGCTAACAAGTTAGCCTACCTCAGTGTTATGGAGGCTGTCCGAACACCCAAGATTCTTGGGTCAGAGGACACCACAATTTCATGAATGTTAGCAGAAGACCCAAGACTACTGGATTAGAGATAGAGGATTGGATTACTCACAATACAACAAAAAGCATGAGAATCAGCATATGTCAGTCAGTTCGTCGAGTTACCATAGTCCAGAGTAACAGAGGTGCCCCCCATATAGTGCATGCCTGCCTGGGACAGAAACCTGAGCTTGCTTAGGGAACCCCCCCCATTTTTTTTTTTTTTAATTCATTTGACAGACAGAGATCACAAGTAGGCAGAGAGGCAGGCAGAGAGAGAGGAGGATGCAGGCTCCCTGCTGAGCAGAGAGCCCGATGTGGGGTTCGATCCCAGGACCCTGGGATCATGACCTGAGCTGAAGGCAGAGGCTTTAATCCACTGAGCCACCCAGGTGCCCCAACCCCAAATTTTTTATAATGGGTAGTAACTGGTTTTCTTCTGTTTCAGAGGCAGAAAATAGGATCTTATTTTCCTAGGCTGTTTGCTATACAAAGGTCTTTGAAAAGATAGTTCAAAGAAAGTTTAGTTAGTATCTCTCCTAAGACACAGAGAAACACAAGAGACCCATGGAGAACTGTCTCCCAATAATATAATCCATAGAATCTTTCCACGTTGTGAACCAAAAAGGGCCCTTTTAGAGCCCAACTTTGGCGTAGCACTGTGCGATAATGATGGGGAAAAGGAAAGAGCTTGGAAAATGAAATTTACACACCCATTACGTCAGAAGGGACCTGAAGACTATGAATTATCATTAGGTAAATAATTTGCAATGACAGTCTAGAATCTCTTGATATTTGTGGCTTTTATTTATTATTAGGACATCTCTGGTTCTGACTTCACAATGGTTGATTTCTCTTTCATTGTTTAGTTGCTACTTTTGTACCTTTGTTCATCTATGCTATAGCTTTTTTTCTACTGGCCACTTAGGCTAGCAGCTAAACAGAGCATTTGTTGGGGAGGGAGGGCTGGTGATCCTAATCAGGATGGAAGTCTTTAAAAAAAAAAAAGATGGGGTGCCTGGGTGGCTCAGTTGGTTAAGCAACTGCCTTCGGCTCAGGTCATGATCCCTGGGTCCTGGGATCGAGCCCCGCATCCGGCTCCCTGCTCAATGGAGAGCCTGCTTCTCCCTCTCCCCTTGCCTGCCACTCTGCCTATTTGCACTCTCTCTCTCTCTCTCTGTCAAAATAAATAAATAAATCTTTAAAATAAATAAATAAATAAATAAATGAATAAGAAAAAACAAAACCAAAAAACCCTACGATCTATAAAATACAATTTCTGAAAACTCAGATCCTCTATAAGCATTCCTATAATTTGTTTGGCTTCCATACCTCAAACCCCAATTCTATTTAAAACCCATAGGAAGATGATAGTAGATATTATCATGAAAATACTACAGGGACAGAACTATTTTTTACTTTAAAAGTTTTAGAGGTAGCAAGTTTCTTTTTAAAAATAACACTGTTCATTCTACTCAGAAATAACTAAGGCTTTCATTCTCTTTTCTTTCCCTCTATAGATAGACACAGTTTGTAAATTGATACAGATCTGTTTAGGATATTCAAAGTGCATGATTTAATTTTTTTTAAACTCTGTTGAACTTTTCACTGTAAATAATCACTAATTTTAATCTCACTGAATCTGTTGTCATCATTAACATCAAACACTATTTATGAAATGTTCAATAAAATGTGGGCTTTTGACTACAACTGAACAAAGATAATTAATGATCTCCAAATCAAGTATGATTATAATGGGATATAATATCCCACAATAGCACCTGGAACAGAGGAAAGAGCTAATAACTTTGGTTGAACTGAGCTTACTCGGTTTATGAGGACAAAGAATTAAAATTACAACTCTCGTAAAGTGTTCCAGTAGTTGTAAAAAGAATGAAATATCACATTTTTGTTATTAAATTTGTTTCTGCCTTTATCACCCCCCGATTTACACAAAAGAAAGAAGATACTGTCCTCTAATAGATAAGCATTGCCTTATGTAATATACACATTTTTAGCCTATAACCTATTCGAAAATCACTGAGACATGCTTCTCGGGTGAATGTAATGTATTGCTGATCTCTAAAACTACCTTAAGAGCACCAACATTGGACTCCAGATTACATTATCAATGTGACTGTTTTTACACTTCACCTACTTATAATAAATCTTTAAATATATCTGTTTGGATATTACCCTTTCACTTTCAAGTAAGAATAATGAAATGACTACTCCGTTCATTTCAGAAAAGAAAAGATATATTTAGAAGATTAGGCTGAGATTCCAAAAACCTACATACTGTCCCTTGTTCTTTCCATGTAATGAAGGGGTTATGAGCACAGGCATTGGTGAATAGAGAAGTGAGTGGAATTCTGAGTCTACCCCTAAAGCTCTGTGCTGATTCCAGGAGGTTACTTAATCATACCATTTTGGTCCTCAGTTTCCTCCTGTTTAATGGGGACAATGCCTACCAGATTAGGGTCGGCATATCAAAGGAAACAATATGTACAAAGGACTGAGCGCAGCTTCTTGTGCACATATTAAACCATATGATTTCAGCTTTTCTGGGTCTCAATTTCCTCAGCTCTAAAGATGAGATTAGCCTATATGATCTCCAAAGATTTTCTAGCTCTAACTTCTTAGGCAAACTTGTGCATTCTCTTGTATTTTTACTTGGGGTTCCTCATTTGCTACCATCTGTGGTTCTGCTCAGTTTTGCTATCTTTCTAATTTCTTCCTAATGCCATTTTTTAATCCTTTGATGGTATAGGATCTAAGGACTAGAACATAAAGGTATGATTATAAATGTATTCCATACTATCATGACAGATGTCTGATATCCAGACATGGAGTGTGAGCATTTTTCGTGCACAGTCTTGCTACTCTCCTGACTCTAGTTCAACTTTGATAACTCAATCACTAATGAAGATCAGAGGGAGAGAGAGAGATAGAATGGGAGGTGGGGAATGTGGCAGGGAGGGGGGTTTGAGATTGAACATGTCAAGGATTCCACAGCCTGAATACTCTGAGATTATCATTGTAAAGAATGGGGATAGGGTATGACAGACATTTTAAGTATCTAACAGAATTAGAGTTCTGAGATGTAGATTCTGTTTTCACCGAGAACAGCTCTTGACATGCAGAAATAAGCCTCACATTCGTAAAGGACAATTGACCAAACGTTATTAGGCAGTAAACTCAATTGTCTCCTAAAGTCTAGACATACCTGATACTAGGTTAGACACCTAAAGTAGTTTGGAAACTCTTTTTTCAGCATGAAAATTAGCAGTAAGTGTTGTCTCTAATATCTTTAATCAGAAAATTACCAGACAGGTAATTTAGGATTTATATGGGAGGCATATTATTCAATAATTACCTGTTTTAATAAAAAGCTTATCCATCTTTTGAGGTCATAACTATAGAGGTTTTCATTTTCATTTTAGGTGAGAAGAATAATACACATACATATAAATAAGTAATGGCCTCATGAGGGTCAGTGTACTGTGCGGGAGCTCAGATGGCTTCCAATGTAGTTACAAATGTGGGATTCCTATTACGTCGCTGTTGCTGTGTCTGATATATCCCACTCATTTCCCCAGATCATAAGTAGCTAGAGGACTATATCTTAGTCATGGATATAACACTGGAACACATAAAACCCCATCATCTGTGCCACTGAGTGAATATATGTGCTAAGACAAGATGAAGTTGGTCACTTGATTTTCTCTATTATCTAAAAACGTCAAATGTCATATCCGTATCTTAAATCTTAAATGAATACCTTAGTGTCTTTTGAAATATTTCTGTAAGTTTCATTATACTTTCATTCATAAAAAAAAAAAAAACAAAAACAAAAAAACAAACGAAAAAACTGGTTCTTCCTCTGGAAGATCTTGAGTGGTTCCCTAAATTGGAATCTATGGGGTTCATTTGAGTAGCATTAGGGCTTTCTTCCTTGGCTTCAATGAAAATACTCTGTGCATCTTCTATCTCAGCAGCTCGGTGTTATATGAAAAGTAAGTTGGTCTCCCTCTCTCTTCCATGACATGGGAAATGCATGTTTCTTCTTCAAGAACCTTATAAAATGTCCCTTTCTCCACCAGGCTTTCTTGAAATCCCCACACAACTAGTTTAAATGTCCTCTCTCCGCTAACAGTATTTTGCAAACACTTTTGCTATTTGTGTTATAGCCTGTTACCTTTGTTTTGTCTCCTTTGTTAAACTGTGGATTACCTCATTCACCCAACAGCCGAGGTCTCTTGGGAACGTCACAGTGAGGGTGCCCTCTTTGAGTATTGCACGTTGACTGCATTCCTTGGACTGGAAGGGACGAATAAACCACAAGCCCTCTCATACCCTCTTGCACCCTGCCCATATAACAGTAAACAGAATGGAGTGCTTTAAAAATTCCGACCTACAAAATATTATTTCCAAAGAGCCAGCTCCTGTGTTAACCCTACCCTATATTAGTCCCAAAGGAAAGAAATATTTTTGCTCTTCTCAGAATTGGCTCATTGTTACCAAAACAAGGTTGTAGAATATATCTGCTTCTAAAAATACTTCTTTACCATACCACATAGATAAAAATTTGTCTCTGCATCTTAAGTGATCTGCATGATGAGGACAGAGAGAGCATACACTGAACAAATGTCATAATTTCAATACTTTCAAATGTTCCCAGTAAGTTATGGTTATATAATAAAAAGTCTTTCCCTGTGCTATCTTTAATACCATACTTTAAAAAATTGTGTTTCTGTAAACCTCCGTGTTCCCCGGGTGAAACTGGTTCCCTTTAAAGGAAGTTGAGGCCACAGTGGATTTATTTTATATATAAGATGTGTCACCTTTGAACACTGTATTAGTGTCCCGGGGCTGCTATAACAAAGTACCACAAACTGGGTGGCTAAAACAATAGAAATTTATTTTCCAACAGTTCTCGGGGTTAACAGTCTGAAATGAAGGTGTCGGCAGTATTGGTTCCTTGTGAGCCTCTGGTGACAGCCAGCAATCCTTGGTGTCCCTTGGCTTATAGCTGAATCACTACAACCTCAGACTTGTTGTCACATGGCATTTTTCCCTGTGCATCTGTGTCTCTTCTTTTAAGGTAACCAGTCATGTTGGACTAGGGCTCACCCTAATGATTTTATTTTAACCTGGTTACAGTAAAGATACTGTTTCCAAATACAGCCACATATATTAGGTACGAGGAATTAGGACTTGAACTAATTTATTCATATCGAACGTGGTGTGTTCAAAACATATGTGTTCAACAGACACAATTCCACCCTAAAGATGCACCATTTGAAGGTTGAGTTAGGATTTGTAATTCCAGGACCAGAAAAAACAAAGACAGACACTATTTGAAATTCATAGCTTTACCTGTACTAACAAGCACTGCTGGGTGTTTCAAGGTCTTTTGTCTATGTGCATTGGTATATCAGTTTTATATTAGGAGAACAATTGGGCATAGCACACATAATCACACAAAAACTTTTAAATGAATTAACAGGTTTTATAGAAAGATCATTGAGTTTGTAGTCTAGATACTTGATTTTATAGTAGAAGATGTCGTTGACAGTATGAATATTGAAACCTAGACTAGTCTCTTAACCCTTTCTATAGATTTTCAAATTTTAATTGTTAAGAAATAAGGGCAAGAAGATGTCTGTAGCATATATTGAACACATTGATTCTTTTTGAAGTAAAATTTGTGAATTATGTAAAAATATGAAAATCTTTACTTGAACCAAGTTGTACCCCAGATAAGCTTACAGGAGTTTTCTGCTAAACATCCACTGCTAACCCCCAAGACAGGAATGGTTTCTGCTCCTTTGACTTCAGGATCTTCCCTTTAATTTTTATGAAAGATCTTTCTGCATAATGGCAGCTTCATAACACACACTCAAGCAGTGTAGACTGTGAAATTGGAGGCATCTTCATGTAAGACTTTCTGTTAGTATGTTATGGATGCATATCATAGAGGCAAGCATGTTATATAGTAACAAAGATGATTTCTTGAAATGGAAAATGTGGAAATGAAGGAGATAGATATCTGTGTTACACAGCCAGAATTCAAGGGAACAGGAAGAGACACTGCTGTAATTTATGGACACTAAAATGTCATTAAGAAACTGATGGGATCAAGCTTCTTCTTTTTTTTTTTTTTTTTTTGGTAATAGCTTTTTGAGATATAATTCACATACTATACTATTCATCTATTTAAAGTGTACAGTTCAGTGACTTCTTACATATTGACAGCGTTGTGAAACTAACACCATTATCAATTTTAGAATATTTTCCTCACCCAAGTAAAGAGACCCCATACCCCTTAGCAGTGACTGCCCTCCATCTTCTGTCCTAAGCAATAGTTAATCTACTTTCTGTCTGTATGTATTTGCCCATTATGGATATTCCATATAAATGAAATCATACAACATGCAGTTTTTTGTGATGGGCTTCTTTCCCTTAGCACAATATTTTAGTTTCGTACAAGATATACCGTGTATATTGCAATATTTTATTTATCCATTCAAAAATAGGTGTACGTTTTGGTTTTTCCACTATTTGGCTATTATGAATTATGTTGCTATGAACACTTATGTACAAGTTTTTGTGTGCACGTTCATTTTCATTTCTCTTGGGTATACACTTAGAAATGGAATTGCTGAATCATATGGTAACTTTATGCTTAACCTTTGGAAGAATGACAAGACTGTTTTCCAAAAGTGCCACCATTTTGTATGTTCACCAGCAACATATAAGTGTTCCAATTTCCCCACATCCTTGTCAACACTTATTATTATCTGCCTACGATAATAGCCAACTTAGCAGGTGTGAAACATTATCTCACTATTACTTCAATTTGCATTTCTCTGAAAGCTAGCTGATGGTATTGAGCATCTTTTAATGCATTTATTGGCTCTTTTCCTATCTTCTTTGGAGAAATGTCTACTTTAATAAGATACAGGATTTACAGATATTTTCCCTATTCTCTGGGTTGGCTTTTCATCTTCTCATTGATGTCCTTCAAAGCACAAAATTTTTAATTTTTGTTGCATTCCAGTTTATCTGTTTTGGGGGGTTGCTTGTATTTTAGGTGTCATAATCTAAGATAACTGCTTAATCCAGTATCATGAAGATTTACATCTGTTTTCTTCTAAGAGTTTTAAACTCTTGACTCTCACATTTAGGTCTCTGCTCCATTTTGAGTTACTTTTTGTATATAGTATGAGGTAGGGGTCCAGATTCATTCTTTCTGCTTCTATTATTCTTACTTTACCAACAAGTTAATTCAAACTCTCACTTGTATATTTGATCTTCTCTGCCTCATAAATTCAGCTCATTCATAACTTCTGATTGATAATAGTTTCTGCAACACAGGCCTTCAGGTGTTTAATATTGTATATGTTCTGTCCTAAAGACCTTGACTTCTGGTCTATCAACTGATAGACTTTCTCCATGCATCTCCAATCTCCAAAGCAAGAGTCCTGCAGAAGAAAATGTGGCTGTCACCGAACACCGTGCTCTCTATTTGGGCAGAGCTCTTGAAAAGACCCATGGTACCTTATCAGTTGGATTTTCTCCAGTAAAGACACACACTTGTTGCATTTATCCTCTAATAGGGGATCAGACAAAACAGAATGTGGACACTCAATATAATAAGTAGTGTGTAGCCATGTGCCTTCTCACAGAGAAGAAATCTTGGACCTGTTAGAAGATAAGCTGTAGATAGATCAGCCATTTGTGGTTTTATATATCCAATGTAAACATCTCTACCCTGACTCTTTATAATTTCATAGATTGTATTTTTTTTCCTCCAAAACTGATTAGCTGATTCATTTAAAGCACAGGCTGTAGTAACTTATGCTTCACCTGAGGCTTAGGGGAACACCACATATATTTCTTTGGTTTGAAATGAATTTTTCTTTTGAAAAGTGTGTATCTTCCTTCACAGCTGTCTAAATTCAGGTCTAGTCTCCTTTTTCCTGGAATGAACACACTGCTGTATGCACCACTCTTCTTAGAATCGTCCCATCTATTTGTTTACATTCAGCTGCCATGTGACTATGCCTCATGGCCCACTATTGTTTCTCTCACTGTCTCCTTCATGGTAACATTTGCACCCATTTTAATGCCTTTTGTATCTCTTTCTATACCAACTCCCACAATGTCTTCTTACATTTTTTACTTAGTTTCCTTTACATCCATATCTTGACCCCAGTCCTCATTAGGTTTACAGATATGGCTTCTAATTTTCCCAGCCTACTTTCAATATCATCTGTCAGTCCTTCCTAGTAACATTAACCTTTCTGAAATATTTATTCTCATTTAATAACTTTTTGTCAGAAATGGAAAGAATTGTGATACAGTCTACAATAAATTAGACAAAACAGGATATTTTGAGCAGTATAATCATGTAGCTTAGCATTGAATGATGCACTTAAAAGAATCTAAGTTATTAAAATTATTCTAAGAAAAAAAAGTTCTTTCTTTTTTGGTCCTGAGTGGAAACTTTTTTTTTTTAAGATTTTATTTATTTTTTGAGAGAGAGTGAGCCAGGGCAGAGAGGCAGAGAGAATCTGAAGCAGACTTCATACTGAGTGCAGAGCCTGATGTGGGGCTCGATCCTACAACCACGATGTCATGACCTGAGCTGAAACCAAGAATCAGGCACTCAACTGACTGAACTACCCAGGAGCCCCCTGAGTGGAGACTTATAAAGGATATATTTTATAAACAAGATTATATTGAAATCCATGTGTAAGTAAAAACATAATTTGGTACAATTTCAGTATTCAGAAAATTTATTTTGCTATTAATAATTCTGGGGAACAAATAGCTGAAGAATTCTACTTTACCTTAAAAAATGTACTGATAATAATCAACCTGAAAATTTTAATAGGGAATAAATTTTTTTATAGCAGCAGAAATCATTATTCCTTCTGTCAGCCTGCCACAATCATTACTTCGTGTAAAACCAAATATGCTTTTGGCTAACATAAAAGAGGAGATGTTTTCATGTTAACAGTTGTGAGATTTTTTTTTAACCTAAATGATTCCAACTATTGATCCTAGATTGAAATCTTCAAATAAAACTGATTTATTTCGTTAATGGAATATTTAAACTAGAGAAGTCTATCAACTTGGGGTTTCAGCCTGAATGAACCACCTCCATTTAGAAAATTGATCTTCCAGTCACACTTTTATTAACCTTGAGTTTTTAGAGCATGGTTGCTTTCAAAGAGAGAGAGAGAGAAAGAGAAATCATCTCCAGCCACATTTTATAGCATTGACAAGTTAGAGTATGGACATTAGAGCTAACTAAGTCTGTGGTATATAACCTTCCCACACAGCGGCAAAATGAACAATGTGCATATTTAAATATGCAAGCTAGGTAACCTGGAGAGCAGTGAGTAGGAAGTAAGCATCACCGAATGGATGGTAGGACCCAGCGCACACCGGCAACTCTAAGAGAGAAAAAGATTCCAATAAAAATGGTCATTTCCCAATGGTTACTTTTATCCACCAAATTATGGTATCTCCAAGTTAATAAATTACTGAACCATGTTTATGAAGAGTTGAAAATGTCCTTGAGCGAGTGGTTATATGTCTTGCCTCTTGACTCATTAAAAGAAGAGCATTGTTGGGATGTGATTTACAGAGTTTGGTGCTCAGAATTAACTGGACACGGGATAACTACATTAATCTGAGCAGCTCACAAAGGACTGGAGTGCCTACCAGAAAGCTAAGTGACTGATTTAGACAGTGGAGCTACTTGGTGAAGTAATTCGAACGCAGCTTTAGAGCTCAGTAGGACTAGGTGTGAATCCTGGCAGCAGCACTTAAATGTATGTGTCTCTGGGTAAGTTTCCTAACCTCCATTAGCCCTTTAAAGTGTGGATAACATGCACTTTCTTGGATATGAATATTAGACACAACGTTTGTAACTGTGCTTTTTAAAAAGGAACCCGTGTGGGGCACCTGGGTGGCTCATTCAGTTAAGCGTCTGTTTTTGGATCAGGTCATGATCCCAGGGTTCTGGGATCAAGCCCAGAGTCAGCCTCCCTGCTCAGCGGGGAGCCTGCTTCTCCATCTCCCCAGAGTTCATGGTCTCTCTCTTGCTGTCTCTCTCTTTCTCTCAAATAAATAAATCTTTAAAAAAAGGGGGGGGGGAGCCATTGTGTAAATGGTGACAACAAAATAGGAAACATGACTGGCAAGGGCCATCAAAAATCCCATCCTCTAGCAACAATATTTTTCCGCCTGCTAGAAAATCACAAGGAATGAAATTAAAAACAGAACATTTGGGGTCTGTGGGGGCGGGGGTGTGTGTGTTAGTTTTTGTCCAAGAAATCAGAGCAAGAGGGATCTGTAGTATAAGCCTAATGTTTAAGGCAGGCTTCTTCAAAATAGGAAAATTTTCATGTAAATTGAGCTGGTGGAGTCTTCAGGGTCACCCTATAGGGTTGGAGAAAGTCAGACGACCTCCTTCTGAAGCCATCCTTTCTTCTGCTCCCCAATGTTCAAATGACACACGAATTTCTTACACATGACATAAGAAGTCGTTCAGCTAATAATTTCTTTTTTTTAGTCAGCTAATAATTTCTTAGATATCCTATTATTTTACTACCAAATGGACAAAAAAAAAAAAATCAGCTATGCAAATTGTGACCCCTAGATTTCAATTCCATTTGCTTGGGCTCCGTGCAAAGCCTGAGGAAAACTCCGGGTGTTTTGGTGCAGCTCAAATATACTAATGCTTTCAAACAGATCTATGCAATTACTATCGTGTTCCATTGTCCATTTGTCCTCATTATTGCCGTTGGCAGTTTTATGTCCTTTGTATTCACATCACTTACTATTTTTCAATTGATCCATATTTTAGCTTTTTCGATTGTGTTGTTATTCTCAGTGACACTATTTGAAAACTGCGTGTCTCTTCTCTGGCAAAGTCTCATTATATGTGCCTCTCTGACACCTCATTCTAAATTCTCAGGAGAGTCTGAGCCAGGGCCATCAGTTCCCAGCATTAGGAGAAACAATCTTGCACAGGATAAAAACACCTTCTCTCCACTTTCATTTTTGCTAATTCATGCCTCTTGCCAATTTAAGCAATCCTAAATTCACTAGCCTTAATTGCTTTATAGTTTCTGACGCCCCTGTGTTGAGATAGTGTGGTGGGATCAAGGGTTATGGTGACACCAACCTAACCACATGACAGAAGCTGAAGTGGGTTATTTTCCCCCAGTGTCTGTAGGTCCTCTCCAACCTGTTCTTTGATACCGACAGACAAAGTTTTACTGGTCCCAACTCCCCTGGATACTTCTGAATCACATATTGGGGAAATAGAGAGGAAAGGAATCCCTAGGTTTACAGGCATTTTTTTTTTTTTATTTCATTGATTTTCTTTGGTTTTCTCTTGCCCTGGCTTCTTCCCTGGGACTTGATTTGTTATACAGCAACTAGAGGAACTCTTACTGGTGTCAATGGTGCGGAGTGGATGAGATCAGTAGAGTTACTTAAAGAAGCAGAATGAGAAGAAGGTAAAATAAATGACCAGAGGATAGAAAACAAGAGGCTACAGATTTAATAAACTGAGTATAAACTTCAGGAGGAAAATGAACCCTTGGAAAGACTAGCTTCTCTGAAATAAGAAAATCTGAAAGACTGCCGGTTGCCCAGGACAGTGAAATATATTCGCAAGTATAAAAGCAGAGAGAACAGGCCAAAGTTTGCAAAGGAATGAAACATGGTCTTAGGTAATCCAGTGGCATGAGGCCTGATGTCCACAGCTCTTAAGCTTTTCAGATTTTCCTGGATCTGTCACTGTGTGCCCTAAACTGTACCCTCTGCCCCTAATTCATTTGGTAATAGTCCTTCTACCTGGTCATTCATTTCAGAAACATGAATATTTATTTGTGATACTTCCCTTACACTCATCTGTAAGTTACCAAATTCTGCTGATTTAGTGCCCAAAGATTCTTGACTTTCCCCTTTCTTTTCGGTCTCTACGACCAATATCCTTTTTCAGACTCACCTAGTTCTTGTACTGAGTGACTGAAATAGCCTCTTCCTAGGTCTCTGTGACCCCAGCCTCGTCTCACTGAGATCCAGGCTCCATAGATCTGGCTGGAGTGGTGGGTCTCAAGCAAAGGAGAGCAAATGAGCCAAGTGTGACCTGCTGTCTACTTATGTATGACCCACAAACAAAAAATGGTTTTTATATGTTCAACTGGTTTTTTAAAAAAATCAAAGGAGAATACTATTTGATGACACATGAAAATTATATGAGGTTCAGTGTCCATAAATAAAGTTTCGGCCCACAGCCACGCTTCTTTGTTTGTTTACTGTCTCTGGATGTTTTGTGCTTTAGCAGCAGCGTGGAATATTTGGAACGGGGACCAGAGGGTCCATGAAGCCTAAAATATTTACTATCAGGCGCTTTGAGGATAAAGGTTGCCCACCCGTGCTCTAAAGCATAAAGATGACCCCATCATTCCTCTGCTCAGAATTGTTTAGTGATACTCCATCACCTGCAAGATAAGACCGGGCTCTTGAATGTGATGTACAGACCTCTGTTATCTGCGTCTTCTGTCTCTCCAGCCTCAGCCTCCTTCATCGTTACCTGCCGCTATATCGCAATGCCGGGCGGGGGTTCCTGTGCTTGTCTCCCGGGAATGCCCTACTTCTTCATTTTGTTGAGTTAAATGTTTCTCATCCCTCTGGAAAGAGGGCTGAGGTCATCTCCTCCAGGAAGTCTCCCTAGATTTCCCCCTGGAATGATGTGTCCTCCCTGACATCTGTTGTCCTAAGTACCAGATTACTTTAGGAATACTGGTTTCTGGGGGCACCTGCATGGCACAGTCAATTAAACATCGTACTCTTGGTTTCAGCTCAGGTTGCAATCTCCAAGTTGTGATCTCAGGGTTGCAAGATTGAGCCCCACATGGGGCTCTGTACTCAGTGCGGAGTCTGCTTGAGATTCTCCCTCTCCCTTTGCCTCTCCCGCTTGTGCATTCTCTCGCTCTCTAAAAATAACTTTTTAAAAATAAATAAAAAGCAAGCTCTGGACTACAAGCCCATTGCCTAGAAAAGGGTCTTGTTTATTTTTCTATCCCCCATGAGTATGTCACACTTAATATTGGCTCAATCAGTGTTTGTTGAATGAATTAAAATACCTGACATATAATTAAGAATTGTTAAGTTTAACAGAGGACTTTACATATAATTATACAAAATACCATTCTGTAACAAAATGTAGCATTAAAATTTCTCTAAAACATTTCATTTTGAGTATGATGCAAGTATCTAATTTTTGGTTTGTGAGTATTGCAGCACGAAAAATATAAATTTGAGCTAATTTCTTTAAATGCAAAAATAAATTTCTATCACAGGGCCAGATAACACATTTAATAAATATTTAAACAACCCAGCTTGCCATTATCCCTTATTATCATGTATCACTGACCATTAAAAATTTCATAAATGTGTTATGATTATAAATAGACAATATTAAAACCTCATGTAACTGAACTATTTTATATACATAATCTTGGCCAGAGGAAAAGATTTAGTATGATGTTGTTAAATTTCTAAACGATACTTTGTATTTATTTTGTAAGTCAAGAAACTATATTGGAAAAATAAGCTGCTTCCATCCCATGGAAGTTAGCAATAGTAAATATATCACTATTTGATTATTAGTGAAATGTCATTTTAAAAAATCTAAGATGATACGCACATTGAACCTACTACTGTGATTAAATTTGCCTCTTAATTATTGAAATACAAAAAGGAATTATTTCCTTTGATATCTCTAACTAGAAAAAAAACTAGTGTTTTAAATATTTTATAGCTCATTCCTTTTATTTGCCTCCCTCCCCTCAAACAAGCATTTGGACTGATTCAATTACATGTAAATATAAGTGTATGCATCTCTTAAAAAAGCTTTGCTTTAGAAATATTTTAAAAAATGCTTTATCTTCAAACTCATTGTCCCAAGAACACTCTGCTTTCATTATTGCAGAATAATGTGAGAAATTGGATTAGAGCTTAGCAGGATACACATGTATTATTGCTTCTGTCATCACCTGTACAACCCCATTAATT
Organism: Martes martes; assembly: GCF_963455335.1. Taxonomy (NCBI): domain Eukaryota; kingdom Metazoa; phylum Chordata; class Mammalia; order Carnivora; family Mustelidae; genus Martes; species Martes martes. The sequence continues at coordinate 49,886,323 of NC_137891.1, read as the reverse complement.
CTCTTGGCCCGATCTAATTTGATGATGGGGTCACTTTCAGTTTTGAATCTAATTTTTATGTTGCCAGTCTTTGCCAAATTGATGGGCAATATCCTAAGCACATATCCGTGTGATTTTTCACAGTGTTTTCTATCACTTTTTGCTGAAACTTTTAATTTGAAAACTTGCTGTTACTTGTTTGCTTTAATATTGGTTTTATTATTCTGTTTTTTTTTCTCTAAAAACAGCTAGTGCGATCTTTAATTACACTCTGTCCCTTAAGGAGGGCTCATCCTCAATTCTTCAAATGTACTAAAATGTAATACTTTTTTTTTTTTTTTTTTTTAACCCATGTGAAACAGTAACACCTCTCCAGCGGCTGAGCTGAGGCATTTGGTACTTTTTTTATAGAGACAAATCATAGACTGATTGTGAGCTATGTTTCCACATTTTTGGTTTCTGCTAGACTTCTTCTCTTGGCTTGACTTACTTAGTTTATCTTCTAACAATCCACTTTCTGTTATTTGCCTGCTGAGCACACATTCTTGCTTTTACACACTGTATAGAAAGGTCTGCTCTTTAAGAAGTTAATAGGTAAAGAGAGGTTGGTATTTGAGGCAAAATGTTTTCCTAGGAGGATCCTCATCGCTGACATTTGCTTTCCTCTCCGATCTCACAGTCTGAATTTGCAGGCCTTTGGGGCTCCATGCACATCCCATCTGTTGGAGCAGAGCTATGCCAAGTTGATTTGGATGTGTCTGAGAGGAATGAGAAGGGAATTTGAAAAAAATTACTTTCATAATCTGTTTTTCTAATGCAAAACCTCATTGTTGGAATGGACATGATTCTGCCATCCTGAACAAACTGACAACATGATATTAGAAATAAACATCAAGCAGAGCCTGCTGAAATGTCCATTTATTTTGGGAAAGGTGTTATATTTAATGTTGTGTGTTTCTGTTCAATAGTTTGCATCCTGACGCTGTTGGTTATTGTAAAGGACTCAAACTCAGCAACGGGTTCAGGAAACAGTTAGTGAGGTCCTATAATGTATACATCAGGGTTATAGAAAATCTTAAATATGCAAAGATGACGGTGATGTGGTTCCTTCCCTCGAGAAGTTTCCGTACGAAGCCTGGCAGAGCTAAGATGTATTCAGAGAATAAGGTAAATGCATTTCATATATTTGATACTCCTAATATCGACACCACTTATATCTCTGTACTATATGTCATTCCTTCATTCAAGTGCATTTTGTGTTTTCTAAATTTAATCTTATAACAAGTTATATCCCCACTTACAGGGAAGGAAATTGGACATGCAGAGAAGTTGTGGCCCCTGGTCTGATAGGTAGTTAGGAGTGGGGCCTGTCTATCTTATCCCCATACTTCTGATATTTACCAAGAAACTACATTGCATAGAGAAAGCAAAGACAGAGAAGGGAAACGCCAAAAATGTGTTCGATGCTGCAGCAGATGAATACTTCCATTAGACATGATGTAAAAACTAAACACCCACTTTCTCAGCCTTCCTGAAACAGTGATTTTCGGACACTTTCTGCACAGCAGCCAGTCTACCAAAAGGATTTTAAGTCAGATGAGGCTGATTCTGCTCTGACCCCTTGCCTTAAACACGGATGCAGGGACCTAAGCTGCTGCGGCCACCTTGCACAACAAGAAAAAACAAACCAAGAGGATTCCATAGACCTCGGCTCAGTTGAGTTGATGATCATCACTAGAACTGTCTTGTTCCACATTTGTTGTTAAGTGAGAAAAGTAACGTCCTATTGGTTTAAGCAAACTGGCAACCACCATTCTACTCTTGTTTCTATGAGTGTGGCCTTTGTAGATTCCTCATATAAATGACATCATCCAGTATTTGTCTTTCTCGGACTGATTTCATTAGCATAATGTCCTCAGGGTCCATTCATGTTGTTACAAATGGCAGGATTCCCTTCTTTCTCATGGCTGAATAATACTCCATTTTATATATTATATATAGTATACAATATTCCATTCTTTAGCCATTTATCCTCCGTTGGACTCTCAAGTTGCTTCCATATCTTGACTACTGTTGCAATAAGCATAGGGGTAAATATATCTCCTCAAGATAGTGATTTCATTTATTTTTGATGCTTATCCAGAGGTAGGATTACTGAGTCATATGGCACTTGCATTCCCAATTTTTTGAGGAACCTCCATACCATTCTCCATGGCACCTGTACCAATGTACATTCCCATCGATAGTGCAGGAGAATTCTTTTGTCACATCCTCTCTAGCACTAGTTACCTCTTGTCTTTTGGATGATAGCCATTCTGACAGGTATGAGGTAGTATATCATGGTGGTTTTCTTTTACATTTTCCTGATGGTGATCAACATCTTTTCATGTACTTTTTGGCCAAGTGTATATCTTTTCTGGGAAAATGTCTATTTCATTCCTCTCCCCGTTCTTTTACTGAATTGTTTGTGGTTTTGCTATTGAGTTCTATGAATTCTTCATGTATTTTGGATATTAACCACTCATCAGATATATGATTTGCAAATATTTTCTCCCATTCCATAGATTGCCTTTTCATTTTGATTGTTTCTTTTGCTGTGCCTTTTAGTTTGATGTAGTCCCACTTAATAAATTTTTCTTTTGTTGCTTTTATTGCTTGTGCTTCAGTGTCATATCCAAAAAATTATTCCTGAGACCAATGTCAAGGAGCTTTTTTTCCTATGTTTTCTTCTAGGAACTTTATGGGTTGGGTCTAATGCTTAAGTCTTTAATACACTGAAAGTTAATTTTTGTGAGTGGTTTAAGAAAAGGGTCTGATTCGTTCTTCTGCATGTGATTATCCAGTTCTCCCTGCACCATTTTCTGAAAGATTTCCAGATTTCTCCCCAGATTTGGGAAGTTTTCAGCTATTATTTCTTTCAATCAGCTTTCTGCACCCTTCCTTCTCTCTTCTTCTCTGCAACTCCAATAACTTATACATGAGTTCCTTTGAAGTTATCTTGTGAATCATATAGGATTTTTTTTTTAAGATTTTAGTTATTTATTTGACCAAGTAGGCAGAGAGGCAGGCAGAGAGAGAGAGGGAAGGAGGATCCCCGCTGAGCAGAGAGCCCAATGCGGGGCTCAATCCCAGGACCCTGAGATCATGACCTGAACCGATGGCAGAGGCTTTAACCTACTGAGCCACTCAGGCGCCCTCATATAGGCCTTCTTTACCCTTCTTCTTTATTTGTTCTCTTCTGACTGGATTTCAGAGGTCCTCTCTTTCATTTCACAGATTCATTCTCTGCTTTATCTGTTCTTCTATTGAAACGCTCTCTTGCATATTTTATTTCATTCATTGCATTCTTCAACTCCCATGTTTCTGTTTGATTCTTTTATGACTTCTCTTTGTTAAACGTCTCATTCTGTTAATGTATTGTTTTTCTGATTTCATTGAATTGTCTTTCTGTGCTTTCTGATAGTTTATAAGGTTTCCTCAAAAAAGCTATTTTGAATTCTTTCTCAGGTATGTTATAGATCTCCCTGTTTGGGGGATCACTTACTGGAAAATTATTGTGACCCTTTGGTGGTGTTATCTTTCCTTGATTTTTCATGTTCCTTGAAGTTTTGCATTGTTGTCTTTGCCTATGATGTAGCAGACACCTCTTCCAGTCCTCAGTAACTGCCTGTGGGACTGCAATGCTTTCTGTCAGCCCTCAGTCTAGGGCTTCTGAGGCTTTCTCTGACCTTCTATGGCTACCTACACCTTCTCCACGCTTATTACTCCCTCTTGTGGCAGAATTCTTAAGCTTGTTTGCCTTTTCTTGATCCTGCAGTGAATGCAGGAAGCTGGGTGCTGATAGCCTCCCTTTGGCTGTTTGAAAGGTGACTGTAAAGCTCAAGTTTGTGGCTCCCCAGGTTCAGGCTCAGTTTGTGTGTGTGCTCACTAGCCAGCTGCCAAAGCGCACTCTGCTGCCGCCCCCGTCAGAAGTGTGCACGGGGAGCTGGCTGCAGAGTTTGGGGATTGTGTGGGTGAGTTACATGGAGTGATGGGGGTGCCCATGGGCCAGTTAGGGATGGATGTTGCATGTAAGGTGTTTCCAGTGACTTGCGGTTGGGATTCTTGATGGAGTCCACGATGCCATTAGTTGGACCCATTTTGCTTTAATGCCCTCTGAGAGTCCTATGTGCCATTCCCCCAGCCTCTTCCTGCCCCAATCATGCAATTCATGACTCTGGGTGAGACGAGAAAAATGAGACTCTTTGGCAACATCCCACACAACTGGGGAAGCTGGGGGCTCATTCAGATGCACTCGGTTCCCCTGGTAAGGAAAATCACGGGCTGAGAATACCTCTCTTGGCCCTGAGTCATGCCACCTTGAGGCAGGTGTTAGGGTTAGGGGTGGGAGATATGGGTAAAGTTATTACCTCTTCCAGTGCTCCTAAAATCATACTTTTTGGTCTAATGGTATGCTGGAACTTCTCTGGAAATCATGACTTCCACAAAGGTTCTCTCATCCATGGGTAATTATTTAAGGCAATATTTTCCAGCGGCTCCAAGACAATGACTAAGAGGGACCAGAACAAGTTCACAGGCCACCGCAGGGTCCACACCAGGACTGTAGTCTCTATACCTGTTATCAGAAGCACACGTGGATGGGTCTCTCTCTTGGCATATGTGCTGTATCCCACAGCTCCCACAGACACTTTTGTCTGTGGATGGATGCTGAACTGTTGTTGAGGGAAGACAAAAACAAGAGATGTCTTTGTCAGCCGTGATGCTGATGTTGCTCCTAGGGTTCTATTCTTTTCTTCTAATTTTCTCACTCCATGCTTTTTCTCTAAGTGAGCTCATCCACCCCTTGTTGTCTAATAACCATGTATTGTTGCCATAAACATGCCCTAATGCCGTAGGCGTATTTGACTCCCAGTCTATATCCCAGACCTTTCCTCAGAGCTCCAGACTGAAATATTACTTCTCATCTTGTTTTCTTATGTACTCAGTTACCCAAGTCAGAAATCTGAAGTCCTGCTAGACTTTTCCTGCATTATCCCTTTATTTCAGTTATACACCAAATTCTGTCCCTTTGCGATAACCTTTGAATCTATGTATTCCATCTTTACAGCCACTAACTTAGCCTAAGCTTGGGCAACATCTCGCATCTGAATTACTGCCACAGACCCTCACTCTAGTCTTCACTCATTCCAGTCAATTCCCATACACTCTCAGCAGAGTGATTTTCTGTAATAAAAATGCACTTGGTGCCATTTGTCTACTGAGATCCTCCAAGGACTTTGCAGAGCCCTTCAGAAATAGTGCAGACTTTTACCATGGCCTTTTGTCACCTCTGTTTATTTAATCTATTCTCTTGTTGTTCTGATTCTTGTGCTCATTTCCATTTATCTACTAAAGAAATTGTTACAGAACACATGATGTCTATGAGAAGCAGTAACTGCTGGGATGAAAGACTGTTCCTGACCCTCTTTGCAGGCACAGTTGAGTAGGGGAGACAGATAATTAAAAAAAAAAAAAAAAAATGAGATCAGCTTGTGAGAGTAAATGAAAAGAAACAGATTTCTGTCACCAAGAACAATGATGGTGAAGAGTGTAGTTTGTACTGTATGGTCTGAGAAGGTGTCACTGAAACGATAATATTTAAGTTGGGACTTAAAGGAGGAGAAGGACTCAGCCACATCAAGTGTTGAGGATAAGGATATCCAGGCTTAAAGAACAGAAATTACAAATGCCTCAGTGAGATAGAGTCTGGCAGGTTTTAGAAATGGCCAGAAAGCCAGTGAGGGAAGAGAGAGAGCGGTAGGAGGAATGGTGTTAAAAGGAACTATTTTATCATTTCCCTCAAAAAGTACACACTCTCTATTACTTCTTCTTTATATGTAATTACAATGGTGATGATGATGATGGTGGTGGTGACGGTTACCTAAAATCTTCCTTCTTTTATCTTTGCCAGGTTAAATTCTAATCTTCTTTCAAATTCTTTTGGGAAAAGGGATTAAACACTCCTTCTCTGCCTTCTCATCTGACGCTGGGGATGACTTTGGTAGTAATTATCCCATTCTGCTGTAACTGCTTGTTTGTTTCCGCTACCAACTAGCAGGCTTACACTGGGACTTACTCAGCTTTAAAACAACTGTGCCTAGCGGACAGTCTCGTATTTCATTCAAATCTAATAAATGCTTGTTGGACAAATGGACGAATGAATGAAGAATAGAACATTATACTACTACTACTTCATGATGGTTGAAGAAATAAAAGGATTAGGAAGAAAATGGGAGAGAAGAAAGGACTGGCTGTTGGTGTGATATTTCACCTGCTTCCCAATCATGCCGGGAGGCGTGGGTTATCATTCTTTCTGCTCGAGGGTGGAGGGAACACAGGTGAGAAGGGTCAAGTAACATCTCCAGCTTGGCATTGGAAGAAATCAAGGAGGTGGGATGGGACCCTAAGCCTGGCTGCCTGCAAAGCCTGTGAGGCTCCTATTTTGAAAACTAGACTTAAATAATAAGTAACACTTCTTCTGACATATTTGGATATTCGCACTTACAGGCTACAGATAGGTTCTTGTTGTTGTGATTTGATTAAATCCAGTATCTGTGTGGCTCGTTATCACCTCATTCAGGTCTCTGCTAAAATGTCACTCTGTGAGAAACGCCTCTTGCCCTGAGCTCGCAGGAAGGAAAACCTCGCTACCCTACTCCAGACCCAATTTCCCAGGATTTTTTTTGGTAGACAGTGGGGAGGGTATGTGCTATGGTGAGCGCTGTGAATGGTGTAAGGCTGATGATTCACAGACCTGTGCCCCTGAAACAAATAATACAATGTATGTTGAATAAATAAATAGATAAATAAATAAATACATACATACATAACATTTGTGCTTAGCTGGCACTTTCTATTCATTTGTCTACTCTTTCTAACAGCAGAACAGAATGTGGAGGTCAGTACCTTTATGAAGCCAATGATTTGAATGAGCAAGCTAATCCATAACTCCTTTTTCTTCCATAAGTTTTCTCTGATCAATTAGAAATAAGATGGATATTTTCCTCCTCTTATAAAATAGAGTGCCAGTCTCCTAGCGGCAAGGCTTTAGACTAATTTATTCAAACCTCTAACGAGGAATAGTGAGTTTCCATGTCCTCCTTGCACAAATGTTTTATTCTGGGTGTCTTGTACGCTGTGAAAGTTGAGAAAATAGTCTAAGTAACATGAGGCTTATTGTCTGTCAATACAGGATCTCCGTTTGGGCTGCCTTTTCGTTTTGTCAACCACTTTTATCTTAAATCTTTGCTGCCTACATAAAGGACACGCGCTAACATACACCATAGGTAGATCTGAGCACCTTACGTGCAAATGTGAGGCTGACGTGAAATACACTGAGCCTGTCTGTACCCCTAGTGCCAAAAATGTAATTCCGTTTTACTGCATCTGCCAGCAGGGTGTACTGTATTATTTCCTTGCAAGAATTCCTACATACTTCTAATTTGAATGTCTGCAAAGCACTTAAGGTCTTTCTACGTATGTATTGCAAACACAGGGAGACTTAGCACACACTCTTGGAGAGGTTATTGTCTCTGAAATTGCAGCACATTTTAATAGGGTTGTTTTCCATCTATTTTTATTCCCTACCTTAACCTTACATCAATTTGAAATCCATCGATGTGTCACAGTCGGGATTTGTTTCCAAGAGAAACTTAACTGTCAGGCTTCCTGTTCCCTTTTAGAGGATAAAGAATGCTGTGTAGCTTTTACTTATTATATGTGATAGATGAAGGAAAACAGCAAATGTAACAAATGTAGAAAAGCGGGGAGGTAAATCTTTCAAAAGCACTTTGGCGCCACCATGTGGTAAAGATACGGTATTTCCAAAAATACCTTGGAACGTTGGATTCTTCATTCTACCTGCATACACAATTTTTGTTCCATTGCCTTCCTAAGATTTAGCTCTCCCATTATCCTTGAAAAGGTGAATTTTTATTATAAAGTAAATCAAGAGAAGTCTTGGAAATTGATTTGGAGACCATTTAACTTTTCAGTTGAAGTGCTTGTGCGCCCTCTCTCCCTTTCTCTCTCTCTCTTTTTTCCCTTTGAATGTTAAATAGGGAGAAAGTCCTACCTTACAAGCTTCATTTAATTATTTCTAATAAAAGAACATTATCTTTGAACTAAATCAATACCTCTTATTTGGGTTTCCATCTTAGTACACAACTTCAGGCATGTGTATTTGTGCATTCTAGTAAAAGGCCATCTTGTCTCTGACTCTTTTTACTTACAAACATTAATATGGCTTACTAGGAACTAGGCACCATTCTAAGCAATCTATAAAAACTAGCATTTAATCCTCTTCAAAACTCTTTATGCTAGATACTGTCACCACAACCAATACCACCATCATCTTCAGACTCCTCTTAATCCCTGTGCTCTGTTCCCTTTTCTGTAGACACCTCCTTTCAGCACACTTTGCCATGGCTAACCAGCTACCCAGTCTTACCAGCCTCTAACTTCTGCAGTCTTTCACAACTAATGTTCCCAGTATACAGGCTCAGCCCTATTTAGTGGTTTAGATGATCCCATCTGGGATGGGTGGGTTCATGTCAGTAGCCACAATGTCATTCGGTCCATTGGATCCATCCCTAGTCCCTTGGCTCCAAACCTAGTCTCTAGTGTGCTAGTGACGAGCCCTGTAAATGCTCAGGCCACCAAGTGGTCTTATTCTCGTTCACTGTGCTGTTGGCCCAACCACATGAAGTCCTGCCTCGGTCACCCAGCACACCACATCTCCAGTGGGGAGGAACACTACCCTGGTTTCTGACCTGCTCTGAAGCACTCAACCACGATGCCTGTGGCCAGTTGACGTCCACCTTTCTAGTGAAGTGCCCCCGCTCCCAGGTTAAGTCTACCAGAGCAAAGGTTAGTTAACCAGAGCTCCTCATGGAGTTGATTAGTCTCTGGGTATGCCCTGTGCGAGCTGGTCTCACACTTAGGTCCATTTGGCTAGCTCTGGAGCCCCTCCTGGATCCTCCCCAGCACATACTATGTTACTACGATCTTGGTAGGTTTTGCTCACAAATTGGCCCATGTCTTCTCAATTGTTTTCTGTTGCTTAACACCCCCACTTCTTTTGGGGTGCTACCCTTTTCCTATGATGCATCTCCACCTGATACACACATTAGCTATCCCCGCTTTCTTTAAAACACTGCTGATTTTTTCTATCTTTCATAAAACTTTCTCTGCATATTAACATGAGGTGGAGAATTTGCAAGCTCCAATCACAAGAAATAGAATATATCATTGCCAGCAAAAATCCTTCAATTATTTGAGCAGGAACATGCTGTAGACACTGGTGACCTTGCTCTTGAGACTAACCCCTAAATGTACTGGTGAGTTGCCTATGCATCTAAATTCTTGGAACTGAGAAAGACTGAAGGTGTTTTTTAATGTTGTTTTAATTAAAAAACACGAGAGCACAGCTTTGGAGCCTAGTATCATTCTGTGTGTATAGAAAATAACTGAATATGAAATACTAAATAATTTAATCAGATTCCATTTTAATTCTCCCTTGAAGTTTCCAGTATATTTTAAGTTTTTCTGTACAATATTCTTTCCATTGCATACACATAATTCCAACACTGCTCGTTTATGTTTCTCTTTTTTTTAATTATTATTTTTTATTTTATTTATTTATTTGACACAGAGAGAGAGATCACAAGTAGGCAGAGAGGCAGGCAGAGGGAAAGGGGGAAGCAGGCTCCCTGCTGAGCAGAGAGCCCGATGAGGGGCTCAATCCCAGAACCCTGGGATCATGACCTGAGCCGAAGGCAGAGGCTTAACCCACTGAGCCACCCAGGCGCCCCTGGCTTATGCTTCTAAATGTTCATCCAACCTGACTTTGAATGGCCAAGGATTCTTATACATGGTCTTGTGCTTTTGTATGCTAATAGATGTTTTCTTGTGATCATGCATACTTTTTTTGCAAGAAGAGTATTTAAAAAAAAATCCAGTCATTTAAGAGAAATGTACCATACATATATACGTTTGAGGTCTATAATTATATATAGGGGCAAAAACTCAGTGTGGTATAGTAGAAAGATTTGGAGTCACAGAATTGAGTTCTAATTCTGCTTCCAATTGTATTAATGACTTATTAGCATCTTATTTCAGTAAAAACTTTTTGTGTAAATTGAAAAAATAATTGTCTCTTTCTGGAAGTAGTTTGTGGGGGGGGCATGCATGTGTAATGATGATAAATCTGAAGTGTCAGGCACATGACTGCTACATTTTAGTTGTTCCATAATGGACTTTTTAAAGTTTTAAACTCTGCTTCATAAAACTAAAACAGCACTTCCCTTTTTTGTTCCTTCTTGTGTCTTTCCTAATTTTCTTTCTTCTCTTCCGTTCGTCTTTTCTTCCCTCTTCTTTCTCTTAAAAAGCAGTAGACCATGAAGAAGCAGCAGTACACATTGCATTTTTATAGACCAACTGCTTAATTTCCTTTGAGCCTCTCTGGCCAGAGCACAGATATGAACTGCAGTAATTCAGTACCAAATTTGGGAACACTTATAATGGCTATTTTGGAAGGAGAGTAATTAAATATTAATTCAGACCCTCAAACTGATTTTTAAATTGCAGAAATACATCTCTTATGTTTCAGGTTAAAGACAACTGGCAATGTATTGATTTAGCAAAATGAAAGTTCAGGAAGAGGGAGCCTTTGAGTAGTGAAAAAAGGACACTGATCAAGTCAGCAGGCCCAGGTGTTGTTCTGGGCAGGTCACTCGCTGACCATTTTTCTCCTGTTTCTGAGACACATAAAACCAGGTATCTTTTTGCTCTGTCGGATGGGAATATTCTTGTGGGAATAAAAGGAGACAAACCCCGTGCGTCGGAACGGTTTTTAGAAACTAAGAAGTGTTCTAGCCATATAATGATTTATGAAAGTGTTGAGAAGAGTGCAATTTAAGATTTTTTTTCTCAATATACTAAGAGAAACTAATAATTTTCTTTCTTTTTTCCCTAACACGTATAACTTTGAGACTTTACTGTGATTCTTTTTTATTACTGCAAAAAACTTTTACCATGGCTTCAACAGTCCCTACTCTTAAAATGTCATTTACCAGAAATTAAGAAAATATGTCAGTTTTCAGGGCTTTTTTAAAAATAAAACTTATCTTGTATTTAAAAGAAACAAGCTTCCTAAGGATATTTAATTCCGGTTTAGTTTAAATATATACCTAGTTAATGAACATTTGACTGATAATCACCTTGTAAAAAGCATGAGAGTAATTTATGCTGAAAGACTGAAACATTGGTGACAGAACAATTTTAAGGATATATAATTTTGCTGTGTATATACACATAACATAAAACCCATACAAATGGAACACCTGGGTGGCTCAGTCCATTAAGCGTCTGCCTTCGGCTCAGGTTATGATCCCAGGGTCCTGAGATAGTCTGATGTCTGGCTCTCTACTCAGCGAGAAGTCTGCTTATCCCCTTCCCTTGCCCCCCCGCCCCTGCTTGTGCTCGCTTGCTCTCTCTTTCTGTCAAGCAAATAAAATCTTTAAAACAAAACCATACAAATGGTGAGAATATGTATCTTAAATACAATTTCTGAATCAAAGTCAAATCACATCAGATCTCCAGACAGATGAAGATTTGTGACTCACCAGTCAATAGCCAAAAAAATAACCAAATTCTTCGGACGTGGTCTAAAGATCTCTGTAAAAGACCCAGCGTAGTATCTGTGCTGTGTAATTCTGGAACACTTACTAGATCTGGAACTAGTGTTTGGGGGGTTATCATATTAGGACCTATAGTTTGAAAACTTCTTCCTTGGTGTGATTCTGGATGGAGCCAATTCATACACACACACTTGACCAATAATATTCCTTCTTTCTCCTAAGAAATTTTCTGATTTACAAAGGTTATTTCAGCCACATACATTCATTTAAAATTTGAAATCAGGTCAGACATCCAACAGTTTTCTCAAATGTTTCTACATGCCCTCAGCACACAGCCAGCCAGAGTCCCATTCACTGTGCGAGCTTGCCCCGTCCTCCGCTCTGGAACTGTGGAAAGCAGAGACATTTGGTCAACCTGGGACACTGTTTCAGCTGCCCTGGGCCCTGAGCGGCAGAGAGATCCGCTCTGGCCGCCTCACCTGTGAGGAATGTGTAGGTCCGAGCTGTGAGCCCTCTCAGAACCTGTATCCTTCTCAGCAGGTGATTCTCAGACTCTGAAGAAGGGAAGGCCTCATTTTGGCCCCCACTCCATGAAATCATTTGACAATATATTGCAAAAATAAACTCCTACAGATATAAAATTTATTTTAAAAAATATATAAATTGTAAGCTGTAAGTTTTTTATTCTTGGCCTCGACAGACCTCAAATTTCTGTCACGTTGCTGTAAAGTTCCTAAGCGTTCGCTCTCTGTGTTTGCAGCTGTCTCCTTGAGTTCTAGTAAGTTTGCAGAGAGCAGCTGCCCATGGACACACATTGAGTAGCACCATTGTAAACCACAACATCATACTCAAGACTCCAAAATTCCCTATATAAAAGCCTTCCTACCCAAGCAGGCTCCCACAGCCCCTCCTTCAGGTTTGTTCTCCTAAGGGTCATGATGAACCCCTTGGACCGAGGGATAGCTCAGGAATAACTGTTGGTGGAGGCTGTGGGGTTGTGGCTGGAATTAGGCATGTGGACCAAGGTGTCCTTCCATGAAGACAGGAGCCCCTCATGCAGGACTGTGTCTAGGATGAGAAGAGACCGCCCAGGCCCCCAAAAGTTCCTCCTTTTACCCTCTCGCCCCTCCTCCTGCAAACGTGAGAGTCAGGCTGAGTAAGCACTGCTGTCTTGTCAGGGCTTCCGTGCCTGTGAGGGCTCTGCCGCTGGCCAGCCCTGCTGTCTCTTGAGTCCAGTCTCCCCGGAACGGCGGGACCAATCCTATATGCCCTCCTGCCTCTCCTGTTGCTTTCCCCGGGGCTGCAGGCTTTCATTTTCTGTGCAGTCGTTTCACCTTTCCATCCAGGGTTATTTCCGTTTCTTTCTAGTTGAGCATGATCTGGTAAAACTATAAGGAGGTTCTTAGAGGGAAGTAAAGTGTGCATATCCTAAGTTCATAAGTTCCCAAGATTTTTGTAGGAATGGCACCGATTTTCCAAATTCTTCCTGCTTCAACCAACACCTCTTTGCCAAGCTGTCTCTGAAAGGTCTCTGCAAGGCTCCGGCCATGGACCCCGCTCTGCCATGATTCCTGGGTTCAGCTGAATTCAGCAGGGATATGTTTCACACCTGCAAGGTGGCAGGCATTTCCCCGGATGCTGGGAGTATAATGCTGCACAAGACCAAGCCCGTCCCCTCAAGGAGTGTACAATGTAATTGGCCATTTTAAAATGGATGTGGAACCTGAAGTCCAGATAGTTGAGGCAAGTTACCCCAAATTTCATAGTGTGTGAAAGGAAGAGCCTTGAACCAGGACCTTGGCTCAGAGTCCAGTGACCTTTGCTATTGTCATTCTCCCTCAGGCTAGCAAAACTGTCTCAGTCATGTCAGCCTTAGCTGTATAAGAGATCTATATAATTAGGAGGTTCTACTAAGTCTCCCATAACCCTTCTATTTTTGTGAGGCATAGAGTGGTGGAAGGAAACTCAGTTTCCTTATCTGTAGAGTGGGCATCATGTCCACTTCATAATATTAAAGAATTACAGATAAAGATAAATGTTAAAGCTCCTATCACTGACCCTGTGTTATGTTAGGAATTTGATCAATGAAAACTTCTTTCTCTTTCTCATCCATTTCTTGAAATCCAAACCCTTGAGCCCGTTGAGTGTGAATGCTTGTGTTAAGAATATCGGCTGGGAGGTGGTGCAATTCACTGTAATTGGTGCCTGGTTCAATACTGGATTTTTTTGTTTTTTAACAATAGCCTATTTTTGCAGGAATAGTATTAAATTTGTAGAAAAAAAAATTGAGCAGATACTTCAGAGTACCTATAAATTCCAGCCTCCTTGTGCACAGTTTCTCCTTTTATTAATATCTGACACACTTGCTTTAGTTAATGAACCAATATTAATCATTATTATTAACCAAAGTCCATAGTTCATTCATATTTCCTTAGTTTTTACCAAATATCTTTTTTCTCTTCTGGGATCTCATCCAGGAAACCGCATTACATTTTATTGTCTTTTCTCCTTAATATCCTCTTGGCTGTGATATTTTCTTAGACTTTCCTTGTTTGTGATGACCTTGATAGTGTTGAGGAGTACTGGCCATATATGTTGTGAGGTGACTTTCTTATTGGATTTTGTCTGGTGTTTTTACCAAGATTAGGCTGAAGTTACAGGTGTTTGAAAGGAAGACCACAGAGATCAAGTGACAGTCTCATCGTATCACACAAAGTTACACACTGTCAACATATTTAGAACTGTTGATGCTGACCAAGGTGTCACCTGGCTGAAGTCCTTTGTCAGGTTTCTCCTCAGGAACATTACTCTCCCTCACTGCCCTTTCTGTCCTGTATCCTTTGGAAGACAATCATTATGCGCAGCCCACACTTAAACAATGGGGAGTTAGGCTCTCCCTCTTTAGTGTGGAGTATCTGCATAATTTATTTGTAGATATTCTCCTGCATTTATAAATTTATCCAACTACTTAATTATATTTGTATTGAGTCATGGACATTTAGTTTATTGGGGGGATATATATAATCTAACACTACTTTGTTTTGTTACTCAGACTTTTCCAGCTTTGCCTACTGGTTACTCTTTGATTTGGTTCCTCTACTCTGTGACATATCCCCATCAGTGTGTGTGTGTGTGTGTGTGTGTGTGTGTGTGTTTTAACACCTCCTGACTCCCTGACACTACAAGATGTTCCCGGCTCATATTGTCTATTACCTGCCTCAGTCCTAGAGTTAACTACCTCTCCATTTTTAATGGGAGAATGGCAGTAGAAACCAGTATCTGCATATTCGGTGTCTTCTTGTTACCAGAGTATCATTTATTCTAGGCATTTGGATTTTAATGCCCAAGGTCATGGTGTTATTTTATCACAGATCATCCTACCTTGCAGAATATGGAAAGTGATATTTTAGGAAAATATCCCTGAGTGCTTTTTGAAATATTTTATTCACATAGAGTTAATAGAAATTAAGTGTATTGTGGTTTGATGTGTAGAAAATGTCATTAACTTCCTAGGAATTACTATCTGTATCAAATAAGTAAAATTATTATTTTTATAGATAATAAATGCAAATACACACTTTTTTTCCCATCTTTCCAACACTTTTTCTTCATAGGGTGAC
This sequence comes from Martes martes, assembly GCF_963455335.1. Classification (NCBI taxonomy): domain Eukaryota; kingdom Metazoa; phylum Chordata; class Mammalia; order Carnivora; family Mustelidae; genus Martes; species Martes martes. The sequence goes on along the minus strand of NC_137891.1, from coordinate 49,871,046 downwards.
CCCATCTTACTTTTTTGGGACTGAGGTGGTTTCCAGAATGCAGGACTTTGTGTTTTAAAACAAAGAAAGTCTTGAGAAAGTACTGATGGAAGGAGACACCCTGCACATAGCGCTTCTGACAATTACTATTAGGCACTGGGCATAAAGACTTGGGTAGAAATACATAAGCATGTGTAATTGTACGTGTGTAGGTGTCTAGATACACACACACACACAAACACACACAGCATGAAATTTGGAAATATGTCTGAATATTTTCATCGCAGTAGCCTATGTTTAATGCATGCCTCACAGTATGCACTCAGTAAATATTTGCAAATTAAATGAGTGGTTGGTTATGTTACTTAATGAATCCATCTCATGTTTGACTAATGCAATAATTATATGGTCAAACATTCTGTTGAGTATTTCCATATCACATTTCTGTTTTTGGTAATATTTGTACATACTTTTCGTTGTCATAGTAGGTCAGTATATATATCCATATATATCCATATCCATATATATATCCATATATATCCATATATATATCCATATATATCCATATATATATCCATATTTTCTCCAGACTGTAAGTATATTAGAATGTTGAGGGTAGTCTAGAAACCTCACTGTTATAGCCACATCTGTGGTGAATTCACACTCCCAGTAATACAAAGTGCAATCATCCTGATAGACAAAATATGGGATTTGTATTTGTGAGCTTGAATGGTTTTTCTTAAGTTTTTAATTATGTGTTGATTTCTTTTTTTTAATAAATTTGCTATCCCTATTTTTTAAAAGTTTGTTTATATATTTTTAAGTAATTTCTACACCCAACATGGGGGTTGAACTCACAACCCCAAGATCAAGAGTCACATGCTCTACCATTCCCATTCTTAAAAAAATTGTATTTGTACATATGTCTTACTAATAAGAACTCTTTTCCTAATAATACTCTATAGTATATATCTATTTGAGGAATTTTTGTTTCTTTCTAGTTGTCAAACGCATTTATGATTTATTTATTGTTTCTGGCTTTGGTGTAATTTGTGAGACTTTAAAAAATGTTTTGTTATTGTTACAAAAAACAGCACCCAAATTGGCCCATGTGGTTATCTGTGTATTTACTGCCCAAGCCATGAATACCCGGCCATATTCTGTTTCTGAAATGGCAAATGTCACAAAATCACAGCAAAAAACTCATAGCCCCTGTTTCAAAGTCTCCCATTTGCATGATTTGTTAATAGTCTATACAGTGCTTCTACCTACGTATGAGCCAGAACAAGACTACGAGTGCATTTTATAAAGCCAGTAAACAGCTATTACTTGCTTGGGGAAGTACCTACAAGAAAGAAAATAGATCCGACCTATTGTGGTATTCCTGAAGGAAACATACAAGGACTCTAAAAAACAATAGGCTTCAATATTTCTTTCTGAGAGAATATGATTCTTTTTTTTTTTGAGGTATCTCCTTTTCTTTCTGTTACAACAATATAAAAAATTTCAGAAAATGTATGACTCTGTGCTACTTGGGAATACTGCTTTTTGTGGTTTGGTATAAAGGGGAGAATTACAAAAATCATTTAATGTCCTCTGAATAAACAAGGGATAGAAAGAGTAAGACAACTTTTGTTCAATACGCTTGGAACAGCATTGCTAATGTCATTTTAAAATGCATGTTTATGAATCCGCAGTGACACTGTACAAAGAAAAAAAAAGGTCACTGCATGTAAATTGCTTGTATTTTCCAGTAAATATAATTTAGTGATGGTAGTAAAATACACTGTGCAGAATGGATTCTGTTCACTCTTTCCTTTGAAGGTGGCTGCAAAGTATGTTTACTTGTGATCCAAGTTCATGGAGTGTGGAAGCTCTTGAAAAGATTAGGGACTTACGAATAGCTTTAGGTAAAGAAGTTAATCAAATGCTGGAAAATATAAAATATCTAAGTAAACACATTATTTCAGTATAAAGGATTTTAAATGGGAAGAGTTATGCTTGCCTTACAGAATTATGATCAGAAACCCCAAAGCCTCTATTTTCATAAGAACTGAAAAACGAATCCTTTGAAAATATCAATTTTAACACCGTAAACTCTTAGCTGGAAACAGAGCAGAAACATAAAGGATATACTTCTTCAAAAATAAGTATTCCTGAACTTCTTACTTTGTATTGATTCTGTCAAGAAGTAATTGTTTTTTTTTTTTTTTTTTTGAGATTTTATTTATTTATTTATTTGACAGGCAGAGACCGCAAGCAGGCAGAGAGGCAGGCAGAGAGAGAGAGAGGGGGAAGCAGGCTCCCTGCTATGCAGAGAGCCCAATGCGGGGCTCGATCCCAGGACCCTGGGATCATGACCCGAGCTGAAGGCAGAGGCTTCAACCCACTGAGCCACCCAGGCGCCCCTGTCAAGAAGTAATTGATTCTAAATGTTATCCCAAAATTTTGGCGGAAAGCTCATGTGATGGTCTCTTGATTTTTTTTTTTTTTAAAGATTTATTTATTTGACAGAGAGAGACACAGCGAGAAAGGGAGCTTAAGCAGGGGGAGTGGAAGAGGGAAAAGCAGGCTTTCCGCTGAACAGAGAGCCCAGTGCAGGGCTCGATCCCAGGACCCCGGGATCATGACCCAAACTGAAGGCAGACGCCTAACTACTGAGCCACCCAGGCACTCCAATATTTTTTTGACTTTTAATGATAATAGCATGATAACAACAGAATCTATTAAGTACTCGCCATGTGCAAGACTATGACTCTTAGGTATCTTGCATGTAGTAACTAACTAAAGCCCCATGACAGTCTCATGAATGAGCTGCTGTTATTATCCCCATTTTAGATGAGGAAAATTGGACACAGAGAAGTTAAGTAAGTTATGGGAAGTCATGCAATAACTGGAGTAGGTAGAAGTTCCGTGTAGATCGTTGGTAACTGGTCCCAGTAAACACAACTGTAGAAGTCTGAGAAACGAACAAAAAAGACATGTAGCTGAGCCACTGACTAGTGTGATGCAAAAAAGGTTCTAAATTGTTATTTTTTTTAACCGTGGAAACTGCATTTTTTAAATTTAATTTTAGTGCGTGTGTGTGTGTGTGTGTGTGTGTGTGTTCCAAAATTCATTGTTTATGCACCATACCCAGTGCTCCATGCAATACGAGCCCTCCTTAATACCCACCACCAGGATCACCCAAGCCCTCACTCCAGCCCCTCCCCCCTCCAAAACCTTCAGTTTGTTTCTCAGAGTCACATTTCTCTCACTCACATTTTCTCATGGTCTGTCTCCCCCTCCGATTAACCCCCAACTATCTTCTCCTCTCCATCTTCCAATGTCCTCCGTGTTATTCCTTATGCTCCACAAGTAAGTGAAACCATATGATAATGGACTCTCTCTGCTTGACTTATTTCACTCAGCATAATCTCTTCCAGTCCTGTCCATGTTGATACAAAAATTGGGTATTCATCCTTTCTGATGGATGCATAATACTCCATTGTATATATGGACCATATATCCATCCATTCGTCCTTTGAAGGGCATCTTGGTTCTTTCCACAGTTTGGCAACTGTGGCCATTGCTGCTATGAACGTTGGGGTACAGATCACCCTTCTTTTCACTACATCTGTATCTTTGGGGCAAATACCCAGTAGTGCAATTGCAGGATCATAGGGTAGCTCTATTTTTAATTTCTTAAGGAATCTCCACACTTTTTCCAAAGTGGCTGCACCAACTTGCATTCCCACCAACAATGTAAGAGGGTTCCCCTTTCTCCACATCCTCTCCAACACTTGTTGTTCACTGTTTTGTTAATTTTGGCCATTCTAACTGGTGTAAGGTGTATCAAATCAATTTGAATCTCCATGATGGCTAATGAAGATGAACATTTTTTCATGTGTCTGTTAGCTATTTGTATGTCTTTAGAGAAGTGTCTGTTCATGTCTTCTGCCCATTTTTTGACGTGATTATCTGTTTTGTGTGTGTTGAGTTTGAGGAGTTCTTTATAGATCTTGGATATCAGCCCTTTGTAGTGTCATTTGCGAATATCTTCTCCCATTCTGTGGGTTGCCTCTTTGTTTTGTTGACTGCAGAAACTGCATTTTAATGAGTAGAGACACCCCCAGAACAATGACTCCTTAACTGTGGTATATAAAAGAATTATGTTTGAAAATACTATTAAAAATTAGGTTTCCCACAAGATACCTCAAAAGGACCCTTGAGTTACCCAGAATTAACAAAAAAAGAGAACTGCCAAGTCTGGAAATTATGGAAAAGTTGACCCTGGAAGAAAATGCAGGCAACATTTTGAGTCCGTTCTTCATTTTCCAGATCAGGAACTGACTACAGAAAAAGAAAAATACTTTGCTCACAGCCACAGAGAGCTCATTGCTAAATGCACCTATGTCCAAATTTAGATCATCTGCCTTGAAAATTAGATTCCTCTCTCCCCTCTTCCCACAAAAAGGAAGGGAGGGAGGGAAAGAGGGAAGGAAGGCTGGAGGAAGGAAGGGAGGGAGAAAAGAAAAAAAGTCAAAAACATGCCAGAGATGTAAAGTGAGATCCACTCTGGAGAAGGCACAGAAAATTTTAGGTTCACCTGACCCTCCTGAGAGCTTTTAAGAGACCAGGTCACCCTGCACTGAGCAGGAGGCATCAAGCACTCAGAACTGCCAAGCCCTCTCACCATTCATCACTCCCTTCTAAACCACTTTCCAGACCTACACTGGACTCTCCTTCCTGACAGGTTGTATATCATTTCTGTCTCTGAGCTCAGGGTCCATTTTTTCCCATTTATGGCTCTGCTTTACCTTCTGGCGAAGCACTAACTGTGCTGCTTACACTTTGCCTGACTGAACCTAGGCCATAAACAAAGAAGAAAAAAAGCATCATAACCAAAATTAATAATAATAATAATAATAGCACTTTTCCAAGGCTGCACTGTTAGAGATTCTGAGCTAGAGATTTTGAGTTAGTTGGCCTAAATGGGACACCATCACCTGCACTCTCGGGTGGGTTTGTTGGAGGCTAGACCTGGCAAGTTTTTTTTGCAGGGGTCTGCTAGGAGAGAGGACAATGGCCTTGTTGAGAAACACAGGAGACTGCTTACAATCTCTGTTAAAGTGAGAAAGGGATCTCCCTTACTAAAAAAGGCAAGAAGCAGCTCATTTACTAATATACTAGCATTCGACCGTTTTCCTTAAACTGGTAATGCATTCGAGAACAAGTTAGGCAAGATTTTAAAACCCCTGGGTATCTTTGCCAATAATTACAGAAGCAGCAAAGTAGAAGTGGTGAGGCCATAGTGTAATAATAATGTCTCTACTAAGCTAGAATTCACCATAACTTCCCATGTACCTGTCACTGTGCTAAGTACTATTCTGTCCTATTTAATTAAGCAACTGTTATTTTCTCTGTCTTTCAAGGGAAGATTCTGAGACTTAGAGAAGTTAGGTGATCTGCCCAAACTCAGAAATTCGTGGGCAAAAGGAAGATGGAGACCCGGTTGAAGTCTGCCTGGGAACTTCCTGTCCGTATCAGGGCTTGCCAAAACTGAGTGTGCACACCAGCTGCTTAGGGGTCTTGTGACATTGTAGATTCTGATATAGGTGTTCATGTTTCTACAAACCTGTTGGGCAATGCTAACACTTCTAGTCAAAGCGAACTACATAATTTGCTGGGTCCAGTGCCAAATGAAAGCGTGGGGCCCCTGGCTAATAATTTCTGAACTACAGAGCATTACATCAAGTATGAGTCCTTCTGAGCACAGGTCCTGTGCCACGGCCCACGTGGTAGGCCCATGGAGCTGGCCCTCCACACTGGGAGCAGCGCTGCAGAAATCACTATGTCATGTAAGTCTGTCTTGTTCATGGACCTAGTTAGGGCTCTTTGGAAATGTCTGGCAGTTGTGGGATCTCAATAAGTATCTTTTGTGAAAGAATTTCATTTCAATTTTAGCTATACATTATAAATACCTGATTTCCATGCTTATCTCTCTCATGGGATTTTCTCAAGTTCGTGCACCTACCGTGCTTGGCACATAGAATTCACACAGTAAAGGCTCAGTCTTAGTTGTTGTTACTAGTACTATTAGCATTACAGTCAGTGTAGGTATTAACAAGAACAGAGAAAGAGTTAATCTATTTCCAAATTTTGTGCTGAAATTATACCCATAAAATAACAAAGGCCACCAGGCAACATGGGTCTTCTTGGCTTGAGGTTGTTTTGTAGAATCTGGAAGACATGTAGAGATGGGCTCTGGTGCAGGAGGAGTGGGCCCTATTCTTGACACCTCCTTCATCTTTCCAGAAGATTCAGGTGCTACCTCTACAATCTTCCTCAGGATAGGTTGCTTCGCTTACTCGTAGAATTGTTTGGAGTTTCTTAGATGCTTAAATCTGGAGGGGACCTCGGATGCTATTTAATTCTACAGACAGCTATAAAATGAGAGTGAGCTAGCATTACGAAAAAGAGGGAGGACACAGTCAGATTTTTCTTCCCTTCTTTCGTTTTCTTATTTTCTTTTTTCTGAGCACATTTACATATTTTAGGTGGTAAAGAGGGGGCTAGGGGTGTGGTGCACATAGAATTTCCTGGCATCTGTAAAACCACATCTCCCCAATCCCTGTCCTTGAAGAATGACAGCATAAATTCCTATAAGAGCAGTCCAGACAGAAGAAGCAGAAACCACTTATTTCCTTGTGTGTGGCTGGATTTTCAGCCTTCTTCACAGTGCTGGTGGCTAATAGGTGTTTCAGAAATATTATTTTATATATATATATATATATATATATATATATAAGCACATTTTCTTTTAAAGTAGAACTAAGTTATACAGTTCCACTGTGTTAGATACTCTCTAATATTTTCAGGAAATTTTTCTAAACTGGGCTATTATTCTTTTCCTATACTCTCTTATTAAACTATGTTTGCTTTATGTAATTTAACTAGTCTCTGAGAAGGGTTACAGATCCTTTCTCACCTCTTAGCTCTTATTTCCCAACTGCATCAGTTTTCAACACCCCTTTCCCTGCAATCATATTTAAAAATAAAAGAAATAAAAAATTAAAAAAGGAGAAAAGTAAAGGAAAACCAGATAATGTTTAGTGATTAGTGTAGGCTTTTGTACAAGTAGGCAGTCAATGTCAGTGTGACATTTCTATACTACCTTCTTCCAGAAAATAATAATAACTGCTTAAGCGCTCAAGAACAGTTTTATAGAGTTAAATTACGTGTTCATACTCAACTTAAACAATCTACTACAACTCTTAGTCAACGGGTTCTACAAGAACTGATTGTAGAACATTCATTAAGTACATGAACCTTAAAAAACCAATGTCACTGCTAAAATGGAAGTTTTTTAAATTACTTCAGTGTTTGCTGTACTCATTCAGACTCGCTGGCAGCAATCCCAAGGATGGAAAGAGAGGATACGCTGGAAAGGGGGGGGTTCTAAATTCCAACCCCCACTCCAGGGCGTGACGATCATAGATACATGTAATGTATAGACTCCTAAACCCCCAATGGCTAATTATAGCCATTACTTTCAAGTTTCTTTTCTATGAAATTAATTATCTTTGGTCCTCTGGCAAAAACTTCTCTAACCATAACACTTGCTATTCTTAAAGTTATATCTGTATAATTATTGTTAATAACATCAAGACTTCAATTCAAATGTTTAAGTTTAAATGTTACATGCCTAGAATTAATCAGGAGAAGCCACAGCGAGTTAATATTATTGCATCAATAATAGAGTTTGGAGATAACAATTCAAGGTAAAGATAGTAGTGAGTGAAAATTAGAGCTTTCCCGCTATAAGAATGAGAGGAAGGATGTGTTTGATCCCACAAAGCAGAGAGAACAGTGGGTGGTAATCACCTAGAGAGAAGCAAGGGAAAGCTTATTTCAAGTTATATTTCAGCATGAAGGGCTTGTTCAAAATTTATTCCAGGAGGAATAGAGAAATGTTTGCTTTGTTGGTAATGTCAAATAAATCCCAAGAATAGTTTTCCCTGAGCCCAGAATTCAGTCTCAGACATGAACATTCGTTATTTATTGGGCCAGACTATGTTCCAGGCTTTGAAAGTTTTAGAACCTAATCGGGGCCATTGAACTCTGAGCTGGTTTTTACGGAGTGTGTCATCATTTCCTAGAGAAATTGGCAGCAATTTTCTCCCCAAATGTGGGGAAAAGAAGAGTGTCCTTAAAGTTAATGCATCCAGAGGTCGGGTCATATGCTCAACAGAGTCTCATGTTCATTAGTATAATTCTTCTAGAGAAATCCTTTTTAAAGACTATAAAGTAAATCCCTGTCTAATTGCCTTACTGTCTTATGGGAAAGGTCAAAACACCGATGTGGTATATAGACTCTCCCAACATAAAGTCCTGTGGGTCATGAAAAGTCCACATACAAAATAATGGGGGAAAAAGGAAGCAGAAATACTTTTTACTTTGAAAAGTAGACATCCATGGGGTACCTGTGTGGCTCAGTCAGTTGAGCCTCTATTTTGGCTCAGACCATGATCTCATGGGTCATGAGATCAAGCCCTGTCTTGGGCTCTGCCCTCAGTGGGGAGTCTGCTTGAGAGTCTCTCCCTCTGCCCCTCCCCTCACTTATGCTCGCTCTCTCTCTCTCTCTAAAATAAAGAAATAAGTCATTTTTAAAATATAGACATCCGTGTTTCAAGTCGTAAGATTTGAGGTATGTATCTCAAGATGTTATCTGTGTTGGAAAAACTCTCAGTAAATTTATTCGTGTAAGATCAGAAGACTTAGAAAAAAATAAAAATTAGCTAGACACTTCTTTTCAGCTTTATGACCTAGTCATGTAAAAATTTAAGTAGATATCTCCTTTTAAAGTGTAGTAAACATCACATGTGCTTAAAAATTCAAGATACTTACAGCTAACTAAAAGTCAATTTTAATATGCACAGTTTCACATACAAATGATAATAAAGGTGACAGCTCTAACAGAAATTTAAGTGTGGCTCTGAAGAAAGAACTTGCTCTTTGTTTTATTCTATCTTCAAACATTAGTCCTGTTCCATTCCTCAACTATGACATGATGTTAGAGTTGTTCTTTTATTTATCAGTTAAACCCTCAGTGGTAACAGGGTGTTCATTAGGTAAAGAATTAATGCACCAAATTATAATATTAGAATAATTAAAGAATTAATTAAAGAATTAATGCACCAAATTATAATATTATTCTAAAAGCATGAAACATTATTTTGAGCTAGTTCACCACATGAAATAATAATTATTACCCATATTCATTTTTTTAAAAGATTTTATTTATTTATTTGACAGACAGAAATCACAAGTAGGCAGAGAGGCAGGCAGAGAGAGTGGGAAGCAGGCTCCCCACTGAGCAGAGAGCCCAATGTGGGGCTCGATCCCAGGACGCTGGGACCATGACCTGAGCTGAAGGCAGAGGCTTAACCCACTGAGGCACCCAGGCACCCTCCCCATATTCAATTTTAAAAGGCATTCCTTGCTGTGTGTGGGAAGTTTGGTGGTGAGGATAGGTGTTTTTCCGAAATTAATAAATCCCTAAATTGGTATTATTTTTTTTAATCTTGGTAAAGAATTTAATAAACTCTTCATGTCAATTGTTACTACATATTATTTGAGTCAGTGGACCATGTTCTCACACTTCAAGCATTCTCATCTCTTGTAGTTCTTGATAATCTACATTAGTATTTTTAAAAAGATTTCACCTCTTAGGTCTCCCTATAGCCCAGCGATAATTCACCACGAGTAAGCAGTTTGTTTATATTCTCTTAATATTGAGATCATTACTGATCCTGATAGTTCTTCTAGAAAAGCATGGGGAGAGAATTTTCAGCTTGAGTGCATTATGGAGAGAGTGTGAGGTGAGAACACGGAATCAAAAGATTACAAAAGATTGTCATTCAGTTAAGTTAGGGAACACCTGAGGGCAGAAAATAAGTTACTGTTGAACGTACCGGTGGAGAACTGCATGCGGGAATTCCAGGATGTGTCACCCACCAGTAAGCTGCACCTGTGCGCCGACTTTGCGCTAATTCTGCCTTTAAATGATTAGTCAGTACAATTCTGAATGTCTGAAGAACAGGAAATTAACTCCCATTCTTGACTGTGGGTGTATTATTAGTTTTGACCACACGATGGAGTCCTTTCTTCACATTTCCTCATTCTGATTTTTTTTTTTTCTGATTTTTCTTTCAAGAAAATTCATCCAAGTAAATATTAGATGTATTAAAGACATTTAAACTATTAGAATATTCCTCTGAACAATTTAGGTTCCATTTGACAAGGAAAATGAAATTCAGTAAGTGTCCATAACAGCACAGATTATTTCAGATGAAATTTGTTGAAAAATATTAATTCAGGAATAATGAGTTTAATAATTCCTTGAAAAGACCCTGAAAAAGATAAATATCATGAGAATATAACACTGTTTAATAGTGACTGACTTAATACAGACTTTGAAAGTCTGGTTCAAGTTTTGAATGTATTTAAAATAGGAGAGTGATTGTATACAAACATATTACCAAGTTATTATATGTTTATTTCTGCCAAGTTTTAATATATAGTACCAGAGCTTATCAGTCTTTGATCTTAGATCAATAATGTTTTGGAATTAATAATACTGTATTAATAATAATAATACTGTAATTAATAATACTGTAGTTGCTGGTATTGGTGAACACCTTATAGTTTTCTGTGGTTTCACAGGCTTTATTTCATGTGATGCTGAAGACCCATTCACATCCCTATTCCAGAGAAAATTTAAACACCCGACAGACTCTGGACAAAGTAGAAATTGACCATTACCCCCTTTCACCTCATGTATTTACACTACCTGTGTATGCCTTTGTCCTATAACAATGCATCTTCAATTTGATATCCTAAGTGTGTTACAGTGTTTTTAAATTATTGCAGTAATAGGAGGATGATTCCTGTCACTTTGGACTGGATTGAATGATTTTAAAAAGGCTCTGAAATCTTAAAATTTAGCATTCCTTTCTTCAGTTTGAAGATTCCATTTTTTTTCATTAGGTGGTACAGTTTTTTTTGAATAATCCCTCTCCTAGACCGTGATACTTCTCTAGTTCTCTGTTCATAATTCAGGTCTCTGATATTCCTCTCGTAAGTGACCTCTTCGGGCTAAGGCATTGATTCCAGGAAGCCTCCTCAGTGGTCATGCATTCATTTTTAACCTGTCACCTTAGGTCCTTCCCCCCAACAAGGGGCCAAAAAAAACCACACCGACTGGCCAGATTGACAATTTAGTGGACGATTTTTAAATTTTTCCTCCCAGAGTCTCTCTCTGATACACATAACATTTCTTTCTTTCTGAAAAAGTGTGTTCTTCTAGGTTTCCTGTTACACTTCAGGTTGCTCCTTCTCAGTTCCTTTTCGCTGTCTCTTTCACTCCTGACTTTATATTTCCATAAGTACCACTTTTATTTCTGTAGTTCAGACCTCATCTCTAAGCTCAAATATTACAGCTAAAAATTGAATCATGGTGCAATCATCCATCTTCTCATTTGTTCAAGTCAGAAACCTGATTCCCCTTTCTCTTGAACACCCACATCCTCTCCAGTCCATGAACATACGTTGTCAATGTTGTTTCAAATTAGACAACCACTAAGTCAACTTCTTTCTCTCTCCATTGCCAATAGCTGATCCATTCTGTCATTTCCCAGTTCAGACTGCTATTAGCCTCCTCTTTGACTTCGTGTCTTTCTTTCTTCCCCATCTACAATCTATTCTCTAGAACCTCAAGGTAATCTTAAGAAAATATAAATAATCACGATGTCACTTACTGTGTAAAACCCTTCAATGACTGTTGGATGCAAAACAAAAAAAATTTTTTTTAAGATTTTATTTATTTATTTGACAGAGTGAGAGAGATCACAAGTAGGCAGAGAGGGGTGGGAAGGAAGCAGGCTCCCTGCTGAGCAGAGAACCTGATCCAGGGCTTGATCCCAGGACCCTGAGATCATGACCTGAGCTGAAGGCAGAGGCTTAACCCACTGAGCCACCCAGGCGCCCCTGCAAAACAAAATTTTAACTGCAAATCTATTAGTATGGTTTAATTGGTACTTACCTCTCCTCCTTTATCTCAATCACTGTCTCCTCTTCTCATTTTTTTTAAAGATTTTATTTATTTATTTGACAGAGAGAGATCACAAGTAGGCAGAGAGGCAGGCAGAGAGAGAGAGGCGGAAGCACGCTCCCCTCTGAGCAGAGAGCCCGATGTGGGGCTCGATCCCAGGACCCTGAGATCATGACCTGAACTGAAGGCAGAGGCTTAACCCACTGAGCGACCCAGGCACCCCCCTCTTCTCATTTTATAGCACCAGCCTTTATGTGTCTTCTCAGCTCACGAGTATTTCCTTCCAGCACGGGTTGTACTAGGATGCATGGCTCTTTCTCACCTTTCAGGTTTCAAATTAAGTAATGCCTCATTAGAAGAGCCTTCCTGAGTACCCTGTGATCTCTCTCAGACATAATTGTTTATTTTCTTTGTGGTACTTCCCTAATTTGTTGGCATTTATTTGTCCTCATCCCTAGTTACAATATAAATATCTTTGAAGGTAGACTAATGGCGTTTTGCTCACTACAACATTTAAATCCTACGTAGTAAGTAATTATTAATATTCACAAAAAGGTGAGTAGGTGTCCTTTTTTAAATATCAGCCCACAGGCAATTATATTCTGAAGAAATCACCATGGAAAATGACAAGCAAGGTTATGAAATTTTATTGATCAAGGTGTTGGAATAGACAGTTGCAGGTAGGGAGGTTCATTTAGCTAGGGTGCTGCCGAAGAAAATCCCAAGTGAGAAGGAGAAGAGAGAGAGAAGCCTAATGGAAAAGACACAGCATTTTGCTTGAGAATACACCATCTTAGACTGAAAGGTAGAGGAAAGACATTTGGCAAAAATAGAGAGAAAAACAAAACTATAATGGTGAAAGATCCCATTTCAGTGGAGTGGCCAGTAAGAGAAATATGGAGGACAATTTTCTGAGATCATGTTAACTGGCATATATATAAAATTAATTGCAATCATAGACATCTCAGTTACCCAATTCCTGATAGAGTCTACAAAAAGCAGAGCATTTGATTATGTCTAGGACTCTGGCTCAGAATTATAATATATTGGAGGTGACCACAGAAAAAAATCTAGCCCGTTATTAAAGTCAAATCCCCTTAATCCCTTCCTAGGTTTTTCTCTGTAGCACATATCACTTTCTAATACCACGTAACATTTATTTTATTATTTTCTGCCATGCTTTATTGGTGTGTAAGCTCTCAGAAGGCAGGGATTTCCATCTATTTTGCTCACCTCTGTTGGTAGATTCTCAGTAAGTGTTTGTTGAGTGGATAGAAATAAAAAAATTATCTATAGTATTTTACCTACATATTGGAAAATATTAAAAAGAAAATAATTATGAGAGTGTGGGTAAAAAATGCTTTAAAAAATGTGCATATGCTTAGGCCGGAAAGAATTTCTGGGCATCCATCCTAGGAAAATAAGCAAGCATACAGGGAGGTTCATTGCAACATTTTTATGCTATGAAAAATGAGAACAATCCTCAATAATAGCAGAGTTCTTTTTTTTTTTCCTAATTTAAGGAAAATCTACTTAATGAAAGAATTCACCTAAAATAGTAGACTCTGCTTGGTATTGAATAGTATTTAATTTACAAGTTTCATTAAATTCTATTTTGTTAACTCTATCCATCATTATAAATGTGACCTTGGATATGCATTATACCATTGCTGTTTGAAGGGCTTGTAGTCACTGACCTGCTTGACCTTTAACATTTGAGTATTAGTCAGTCGTAAAAGGTTTCCCTGCATTTTGAAGACCTCAAATTTCCCCCTTTAAGTTACTGAGCTAATATTTATTCCATGCCAAGTCAAGGGACTGCTAAAGGGGAACGTTGAACATTTTTGGGTTTATAAAACACCTTTCATAGATGGTGTGATAGAGAATGTGACTCCGTAAGATGTCTACATCTTCGTTTCCAGAACCGATGAATCACTTCCTGTGAATCATGGCAAAGGGTTGCCGATGTAATTTAAGTTAGAGACCTAAAATGGGGAAATTGTCCTGGAATATCTTGAGGGTGCCCTTTAATTACATGAGCAGTTAAAAGTGGAGAACTCTGTGGCTGGAGGAAGCACAGATACAAGAGAAGGGGAGATCAGAGACCCCTTAAGTGGAAGAAGGACTCCAGGCGCTATTGCTGGTTTGAATACAAAGAATGCAAATGAGAAATGCAGGAGGTTTAAGCAGCAGAGAGCCCAGCTAACAGCAATTCCCAAGGAATGGGACCTTAGCCTTACAAGGACAACAGCTACATTCCAGTAACAATCTGGAAGAGCCTGGTAGCAGATTTGCCCCCAGGGTTTTGGGATCAAACCCTGCATTGGGCTCCCTGTTTGGTGGGAAGCCTGCTTCTTATTCTCCCACTGACACACCCACTGCTTGTACTCTCACACTCTCTTTGTCAAATAAATAAATAAAATCTTAAAAAACAAATAAACAAGTGGGACTACATCAAATTGAAAAGCTTCTGTATAGCATAGGGAATAATCAGCAGAGTAAAAAGACAATCTAAAGATTGCAAATCATATACGTGGTAAGAATTAATATGGAAAATATGGAAGGAATTCCTTCAAATCAGTACAACAACAAAGTAACAGGTAACCTGATCAAAAATGGGTAAAGGACTGAATAAGCAGTTCTCCATGGAACGCATACAAATGGCCAACAGGTATATGAAAAGGTACTCAAGGAGTGCCTGGGTGACAGGCAAGTTAGTGGAGCTTTGAATTCTTGATTTCAGCTCAGGTCATGATCTCAGGGTCATGAGATCAAGCCTCGCCTCCAGCTCCGGGTTCAGCACTCCAGGCCGCTTGAGATTCTCTCTCTCTCTCTGTCCCTTCCACTCCTTCTTGCTCTCTCTAAAATAAATACATAAATCTTTAAAGAAAAGGTACTCAATATCACTCATCAGGAAATGGCAAACTAAAGCCGTAGTGAAATATCACCTTATATCTGTTAAGGTGGGTGTTATCAAACAAATAAAAGGTAACAAGTGTAGGTGAAAATGTGAAGAAATTGGAACCCTTATACATCATTGGTAGGAATGTAAAATGGTGCAGCCACTATGGAAAACATGGAATTTCCTTAGAGAATTAAAAATAGAGCGGTGCCTGGGTGGCTCAGTCATTAAGCGGCTGCCTTCGGCTCAGGTCGTGATGCTGGGGTCCTGGGATCGAGCCCCACATCGGGCTCCCCGCTCAGCGGGAAGCCTGCTTCTCCCTCTCCCACTCCCCCTGCTTGTGTTCCTTCTCTCACTGTGTCTTTCTCTGTCAAATAAACAAAATCTATTAAAAAAAAAAATAGAACTACTATCTGATCCAGTAATCCCACTCCTGGGTATTTATCCAAAAGAAGTTAAATCCAGATCTCAAAGAGATATTTGAATTCCCATGTTGATTACAACACTCTTCATGATCGTCAAGATGTGGCAAAGACTTAAATATCCATTGATGGATGAAATCAATAAAGAAAATTTGGCATACACATGCGATGGAATGTGATTCAGCCTTAAAAAAGGTGGGGGGGGGACATTCTGCCATACATGACAACATGGGTGAACCTGGAGGACATTACGCTAAGGGAAATAAGTCACAGAAGGTCAAATACTGAAAAATTCTACTTGCTGAAGAATTTAAAGTAATCAAACACTTTAAAGTAGAAAGTAGAATGGCTGTTGGCAGGGGTTGGGAGAAGGAGAAAATAGGATTTTCTATTTGAAGGGATAAAGTTTCAATTTTACAGATGATTAAGGTCTAGACATCTGCTGTTCTGTGTTATGCTTATCACACTTTACTGTACACTGAAAAATTTGTTAAGGATAGATCTCATATGTTTTTACCATAATTAAAAATTAGGGCATAAACAACAGACTGATGAACTTGACACTAACCCCAAGTAAAATTCTAGAAGACATACAAGGTTTTAGAACATTCTAGAAGAATGATCATGAGAAGACAGCATGAAATCATAAGCCCCACATCCCATTCCTTTACTGAGAGTGTCAATAATTTGATAAATTAGATAAATGCTTTTATAACATCTCTGCATATCAGCAAAATCCAACTGATTTTCTTTTTTGATTATTGAAAATCCAGGAGGATCCATAGTTACATACATCTATAACATAATATATGTATTATCTATAATAACATATAGACAAAATCTACTCTTTTCTTTATCTTTCTGTCTGAACTTTACATTTAGTATATTCCAATATAGCCGTGACCTTGACTTATTCTAACTGAAAGAAAAGTTAAAGGCTATTATATTGTAAAGTACTTCACAGAGACTCTTTAGAAGACAATTTTGTAGCAAGCCTTAGGAATATCTCCAAACATTATTTTGAATAGGAATGAAGGAAAGCTTTTCCCAGAGGAATATATAGTGTTTTTGTCTCAGTGACATTGAATTCCCACTACACATACTCCTGTAGCCTTGAATAAGTAACTGACTCAATATGATAACCATTTTCAGAGCACAACTCTATAATGTCTTCATGCCATGTATATCACATTTCCATTCAAAATGGAATAGATTTCAATTTAAATATCCATCTCCCAAATGTTTATGATAGTAACTGCAATTGGATGCACTTCTTCTGGCTGTAAAGTTGTGGCGAGTTTAGCCATAGATTTAGATAGCATAAATTAATTCCTTCACTACAACTGATAGAATTGGACTTTTTTTTCCTGAATAGTAACTGTAGTTGTTAGAATTCTAGAGACTTGGTCTTGAGTGAATCTCCACTTAATGTGCTTTTCTAGACATATGCTATAAACTATATCTGTATTACTTCAAAGTCTCCTGTTTCAAAAGTAAAGTTCATAGCTAGATAAATCACAAGCTGATGACCCCTAGAGTTTGAATGTTAGGGGATGACTACTTATCACATCAGGTAAATAAAGTAGAAACTGGGTCTTTCTTTCTTTTTTCTTTTTCCTTCCTCTTTATTTTTTGGCTGCATAATTTGAAATAGAAAAGATAGCTGCTTCAATAAAAAATCACATTTTAAAATGTGCTTGGTATTTGATCAAAATACAGCAACTTTTGGGGCGCCTGGGTGGCTCAGTGTGTTAAAGCCTCTGCCTTCGGCTCAGGTCATGATCCCAGGGTCCTGGGATTGAGCCCCACATCGGGCTCTCTGCTCAGCAGGGAGCCTGCTTCCTCCTCTCTCCTTCTCTGCCAGCCTCTCTGCCTACTTGTGATCTCTGTTTGTCAAATAAATAAATAAAATCTTTAAAAAAAAATACAGCAACTTTATAAAACAAGGCCTTGATTAATTTCACAGATAATTTTTTTTTTGGTAAAAATGTTACTTCTTTTTAAGATAAGAGAAAATAGTAACACGTCATGGATATTTAAAGCAAGAAAATACCAACAACAACAACGAAGACAAAGAACTTAACAACAGGCAATAAATCAATAAAAACTAAATATTAAATTTCAAATGACATTTGGGAAATGAAAACCAAACAACTTATTTTTGCATAAATGCTAACTTTACTGGTCATATTATTCCAAATTAGGGCTGAGGAGTGTGTATGCATCTCAGCTGTTTTTACTAGTAATATAGAGGCATCATGGGTATAAGAGCTGTCAAAGACCGCAATCAGTCAAACCTGGATTTGGATCTTGCCCCCATTTACAGTTGTTTGGATTTGGGGCAAGTTACCTAACTATTTTAAACCTCGTCTTCAAAATAGAATTCTAAGGAGGGTTGACTAATGATCAAATGATATAATGAATATAAATAACTTAGCACAGTTTCTACCAAACAAAATACTTCATTAATTACTAGTCGTCACCATAATTGTAGTTATAAAGGTTGTAGATGAGACGAAGATCCAGCCTAGGTATCAACTTTTAATATTATGGTAGATTAGATTAGGGGTGCTTGAGTAGCTCAGTCAGTTAAGTGTCTGCCTTCTGCTCAGGGCATGATTTCTGGGTCCTGGGATGGAGCCCGGTGTCCAGAGCTCTGCTCAGCAGGGAGTCTGCTTCTCTCTCTTCTTCCGCCCCCCCCCCAAACTTGTGCTCTTTCTCTCTCTCAAGTAAATAAAATAAAATAAAATAAATAAACTGGATTAGATTAGACTAGAATTGTTTATTAAGCTTTTTTGTGCATGATTTCTAAATTAAAGTGAGAGTACATGTATAAATAATATAACGTGCTATAATCACACAGATTTTATGTGCTGCCCCTAAACATATGCTCTTCGTTTATCATTCTTTCTCCCTACTTTTGACCAACATCTATCTGCAACCATATCTCCTTCTGTCTTCATTATCTGCTTTTCAAAGGCCTTAATGCTTTAATGGAAACCCAACTGAACCACTGTATCTTCCACGAAGCTGTTCCAGTTATCACAATTTAATAAATCTGTCCCTCTCTGTCACTCCCCAGTATTTGTCATTTCTTAAATATTTATAGCTATTTATGAAATGTTTGTCCGCCCCATTACACCATGAGCTGCTGGAGCCAAAATACAACATGTACTCAATTTTATATTCTCCATGGCTCATAACACAGCCTTGTGTACTGTACTCAATACATTTATTCATTCACTACAACATTTTCTAGCACTTTGCATGTTCAAGGCACTGAGAATACAACAATAAACAAGACATCCATAATAATAGGTAATAATAACAAATGCATGTTTGCACTAAGGATTTTACTTTTCTAGTTGTCACATTTTCAGCAGCCTTTGCCATGAAGAACACAGTAGTGCACCTGAAAAAAAGGAACATCTCTAAATACTAATGAAAACAATTCTCATAAAGACCATGACCTACTCTGTAAGAAGCTCAGCACTCAGGTCAGAGTGTACTGACTTACTTAGTAAAAATGTAAAATTAAATTAAGGGATTAATAAATTAGTCATCAGGTTTCCACTGGAAACCATCAGTTCTTTCTAAGTCCAGGGATCATAAATTATACTCAGGAATAAGTAGGAGCCACTTGGAGCAGACTCAACGACAACTTACGAAATGTCAGTAGTTAGGGATGATAGAGAATAAATAGCAGTAAGAATGGCAAGCTGGGCTTTTCAGTGGAAGAGCAATTAACTCCTTCCATGTCAATAGACTCCAGAGAGTTTATGTTGAATAGAAATAAACATCACCAAGGAAGAGCATGCCTTGAACAAACAGTCCTTTGTAGCTATGAAATTATTCAGCATCAGCTAAGATCAATGTAATCATCATGACAAACAGCTATAGAAACAAGAAAAGACCATGGACAATGACAATGAACCACAGGGTGTACACAGGAACTGAAGATCATCTCAGTGCTTGAGTTGAGAATGCTCTCAAATGTGTTCGTAAGCTCTCTTTACCAAAATAAGAACTCTATAACTACTTAGAATGGCTTTTTAATAGATGGATACAACTTCACTGAATATGATTTTATAGATAATTAAAAGACATACTCTATACGTTGTGGGAATTTGGCCATCAAGACCCAGGCCTGTTGAAACATCATACAGTTCAGTTGTGCATTCAACAAGAACAGTGGGAATAGCAATACTTAGGAATAATTTCAAAATTTCTTCTGTCTAATTTGAGATTTTATTTTTTGTTGAGTCTGGAATTGGGATTATGGCATAAAATTAGAAGAGGATTACCATATGCCTGGTTCCTAGAGGTGCTTAGATTTTTGTTTGAGATTGATAATAGTCAAACTAATTTTCTAGTACATACTACATACCGTCTACTACGTATTTAGTAGATAGTTGATAAGACACTGAGTTCACCGACAAGGAGTCAACTTGAGATAAAGTTTTTAAAATCATTAACATGTAAATTATGATAGAAGCCGTAGAATTAGATACAGACATCATCATATAGAGTAAGCAGAACATGAAGACAGGGACTCTCCTAGAAATAAAGTTTAAACAATGTGAACAATTCAATTAAAAATCTGGAAGGAAAGGTCAAAGAGGTAGGAGGGAAACCATAGAGCAGTATGTTACAGATTGAGAAGAGAACTCCCAAGAATTTGGGAGAGGTCAACATACTAAATTTGATAACCACTCCAATTTTCTTGAATTTGTTGATACCCAGATGGTGGGAAGATGGTATATACCATTATATTCCTCTCGTTTGATTCCACCACACTTATTGAGTTGAAGCTTTTGAACCTATAAATTACATTTACAATTTTATTTTTGACGCTGGCAAGTCCAGATCTCTATATTAATCATGTAGTTAGGAAAAACCTGCTGTTTTCCAGGTAATGATGGTATAAGGGTATGTGAAATAGTCATGATTCCTGATTTCTGCCATTTTTAAATTTTTTAAAGATTTTATTTATTTATTTGACAGAGAGAGAGAGCACAAGCAGGGGGAAAGGCTGAGGGAGAGGGAGAAGCAGGCTCCCTGCAGAGCAGGGGAAGCCCCATGTGGGACTCGATCCCAGGACTCTGGGACCATGACCTGAGCCGAAGGCAGTGGCTTAACCAGCTGAGTCACCCAGGCGCCCCAGTTTCTGCTATTTTGAAGTACACATCCTATTTACTGAGAGTGGTGTTTGTTGAACATTTATAATCAGTTAAGTAATAGGCTAAGTGCTTTATATATGTTTTCTCATTTAATTCCCACAATTCTGAAGAAGTATGTAATATTATTATCCATATTTACTGAAGATAAACTAAAATCTAAACCAGTATTTAATTGATATGCTATGGTAGGAGAAGATAAAATAAATCCAATTATCTTGTGCTTTACATCCTTTCCAATTTTTTATAGTGACTGTCATGCCCTCTAAATACTACTTTTACAGAAGAGCTATTCCTTTCACGACAAAGATTTCAGGCTTTTTGTTTTCCTGGATAACTTTATCAGGATATGCTGTACGTGCACAGCAATCTCTTTTTAAGCACTCCTGGGTATAGTTTTTCAAGTGCAGTAGGATAATCTCCTCCCTTATTGTGGAAATTCCAATTCTACAGCCATTAAATTCATATTTGTAGCAGTTACATATGCTGTTGAGAGATTTAAAGTAAGGGACATAAAAACCTGTAGGTTTTTTCATATAAGGTGAAATTATGTCACGTTGTCGTAAGATATGAATAATTTGAGGAGTCACTGGAGTTTTTTTTAGATCTAAGAGGTAGAACAAAATGGCACCAGAGATATAAGAGGGAACTTATTTAACTTAAGGCTCATAGCATGATACCTGAAACATAGGTATTCAATAATTTTAGCTCCTGCTGCTATTAGTTTTCTGTTCTAGAGATAAAGAACCTGGATAATACAACTTTCTCACTCTCAACAGTTAACTTGATGCCTTATGACCCAGTGTATGGATTTATTTCATCTTTGGCTTTCTCACTCAGCATAATTAAAGCCAGTCTGGCTTTATGAACCTCTGCTTCCTGACTTGAGACTCTCAGATACCCTTTTTTTTTTTTTTTTTTTTTCAGTTCTTTCACCCCATCCCACTTTTTCCAGTTTTGTTTTGTTTTGTTTTGTTTTTTGACCTCTTTTTATAATGTAGAGTGTACTTTTCCAACAAGAGTCTGTTTGAGAGCCCTGTAGTATTACACACCTTCTTAAGAACCTCTGCTTCTTTCTCACTAACTAGGATTATCTGATATGTATTACCAAAATTTAATTTTGCACACATCCACAAAGAAACACCTTTGTTTTTTAACAGTATTGTCTAAAGTGATTATTCTCATATTTTCTCTGAAATTTCTACAAGGTTCTCTCCTCAAATTTGGAATTATGACCCTTACCAGTGATTCCTTTCAAGAGCATATAGATTCAAAGTGGAAGCATAAATTTCCCCTGTGGTCTGTTAAGTGCAAGCAACTTGCTTTAGTACCACAGAAGAATATACACATTTTCATTCGTAAGAGTCAAAGTAGCCAGAATAAACCCTAGTAGAGCTCTCCCCTTGTGCCATCTTGGTTCTGTTGGCTGGGTGCTGTGTGGTAGCACAGCAGCACCATGTGTTCCATCCAGCTGTCCAGCCCGTATATAAGACACTCCCACAAGAACAGCACCTCACTTCCTCCTTTCACGGTCACTGAAATGTTCCTCTCCCTTTTCCAGCCACTGAATCTTGGATCTCTTTCAAGTATTTATCTTGTGGACAAACAGGGCTATTCCACACTTACTTTTTAGATTGGTTTCTTTTGCACAAAGAACATCCTTCACCCAGAGGGGAATGTATTTTTTAGAATGTGTAGAGCAGAAAAAATATATAGCAGTATTAAAGCACATCTTCAAATCTATTTGAGGGTAAGATAATATCTATGTTCCAGAAAAACATCCTCACAGCTTGTTTCTCACCTTTTCACCCAAATAGAATGACTATATATCCTGACTTTCTAATGATTCTGCTATTGCTTGTCTCTGTCCACGTAAAGCTTGAGTTTAGTGTCATATATGAAAATTAAAAGAGGAACACAATCAAACTACTTTACCCCCTAAAATATAGGTAGAGCTATGGATATGTTTTTTTTAATTTAATTATAAAGTTAATGGTTTCTATTCTTCATGTTCCAGAATTCTGTCAGTCTATGATTCTCCCATCTGAGAGAGAAAAAGTATTGTTTTACTTGTTGTTACTTTAGTTATCACTAATTCACATTACAGAGAGTCCTAAATGTACTAACATGCCTAAACATGCTGAAATGTTGTATACAACTTATTCTTTCACAGACTTACACACAATGAAATTGGGGAAATGGTTGAGGCTAAAGGAGAACTGTATGGTCCCATATTGGTCACCAGTATATTTTATGGTTGCTTACCACATGTATTTTCTTGTATTAATTCCTTGTTTTAACTTAGGATGAGTTGGTAAATGAAAGGCAAGAATAGAAGTATGATGTGTACCATAGTAACCAAAACTCTATTGAGCAAAGCTGCATTATGCCTTTCTTAAATTTTACTACTATTCAGTATAACAGTGTTTCTAAAAATGAAGAATGGATATCATAGAGGAAAGCTGGAGCACCAAATTGCAGACCCTTCATCTAAACAACCTCAGTCAGATAAGACTCTATCAATCCAGTTTTTGTTTTCTCTGGAAAAGTTTTTGTCTTTTCAAACCAATATTGCCAAGTATTTAAGGACATCAGGAATTATATTTGAAACTATCATCATCATTATTATTTTTTTATTATTACTGTTGCTATTATTCAATGTATGCAAGGGTCAGATGACTGTGCTGGAAGCTATGCCTTTCCTCCTGTTCTCACAACTAGCCTGCAAGGACCTTATTATTCCCATTTCACAGGTAAGAAAAATTGATTAAATGTATTCATTCATTTAATTAATATTTATTGAGCATTTACTATGTGTTAGGCTTTATTCTAAATATGTGACAAATACCAATTAAAAAGCTAAGGGACACCTGGGTCGCTCAGCTGGTTAAGCGTCTGCCTTCAGCTCAGGTCAGATCCCAGGGTCCTGAGATCAAGTCCCACATCAGACTCCTTGCTCAATGGGGAGCCTGCTTCTCCCTCTGCCTGCCATCCCCCTGCTTGTCTGCTCACGCTATCTCTCCGACACATAAATAAACAAAATCTTTTTTTGGTAAATAAACAAAATGTTTAAAAAAATAAAAAATAAACAAAAAGACAGCTTAAATTCTTATCCTCATAGGCTGACATCTTAGTCATTAATTTACTCATTTAGTATATCTAATAGTATCAGACATATTAGACTTCTTATTAGACATACGAAATGAGTAAATTACGTATTGGAAGTTCATATTTTCTTTGGAAAAAGTAGATCAAAATAAAGATCTCTTGCTGGAGTGATAGCAGGGGAATTTTGAGCACTATAAAATTTATTCTTTCCTCATTTAATGTTTTTGGATTAAATTGAACTGTATCTGGCATCAGGGTTGCAATAGTTACATTCTTATGTTTCATCCTGCCTTGTACATTCCTTTGGTTTTTAGCCTTTGAATCACTATGTTTCAGGTTTATCTCTTGTATATAGCACAGAGTTTGGTTTTACTTATCAGCCAATTTGAAAAATCTGTTTTTGAAATTAATGAGTATTCCCTATTCAAATTTATTGATATGACTGATATGATGACTCTCAATTCTGTCATAGTATCTTTTGTTTTAGTAACTATGTATGTTACATTATTTTGTTTACTGTATTTTTCCACTGATATTGTGATTAATTTGCTTATACTGTGCTTTGTTGTTGATAAAGATTTCTGTTTTTGTACTGGTGGTTACCTTTGTTTTAATACATAGTGATCTTAATTATTTTTTTTTTTTACTCTTTTTTTAAACGTTTAGTATCTTGGACTACCTCGGTGGCCCTGTCAGTTAGGTGTCTACCTTTGGCCCAGGTCATGATCTCAAGAGTCGTGGAACTGAGTTCTACATCATGTTTCCCGCTCACTGAGGGGTCTGTTTCTCCCTTTCCCTCTCCCTCTGGTTTTCCCTGCACCCCTGCTTGTGCGCTCTCTCTCTTTCAAATAAATAAACAAAATATTTTAAAAAGAAGTAATTGGGGTGCCTGGGTGGCTCAGTGGGTTAAGCCTCTGCCTTTGGCTCAGGTCATGGTCTCAGGGTCCTGGGATTGAGCCCTGCATCGGGCTCTCTGCTCAGTGGGGAGCCTGCTTCCCCTTCTTTCTCTGCCAGCCTCTCTGCCTGCTTGTGATCTCTCTCTCTCTGTCAAATAAATAAATTTTTAAAAATATTAATAAATAAATAAATACATAAATAAACATTTAGTATGTCTTCTATCAGTTTTTTAAAATCTTTTGACTGCTACTTAATGCAGGTACAGTACAATAGTCAATGAACTGACCCTACTTTCCTCTCTCCTCCATTTTCTGTTTCTTTCTTTTATTTATCAGAACATATCATGTTTCCATATTATTCTTCTACCTATGGCTAAGACTGTGAGTTTAAGTACTAAGTTCTAAGGGGGCCTGAGTGGCTCAGTCAGTTAAATGTCTGCTTTTGGTTTTGGTCATGATCTTGGGGTCCTGGGATAGAGCCCTGTGTCAGGCTCCCTGCTCAAGGGGAGTCTGCTTCTCTCTCTCCCTCTGCTCCTCCCCCCTGCTCGCTCTCTCTCTCTCTCTCTCTGTTTTTCAAATAAATAAATAATATCTTAAAAAAAAAACAAGTTTTAGAAGTCTATAGAATCAAGTCTTGTCTTTGTCCTACAATTAAAAATGCAAAATATCATCAGTCCTTTTACAGGAGTTTCTCTACTCAGTAATTGACTGGATGAAATTCATCCTCTAGTAGATTCCTTCAGAAGAGTATATGTATTCTTGGAGTTTTTGAACACTCAGAATTGTTTTGACACTTGAAGAACTTAGCTGTTGTTAGGATTTCTTTGTTTCTTGAAATGTCACTTCAGATTGCCTTGCTTTAGATTTCATTTCTGAGAAGTCTGATTGCCTGTCTACATCTCCTGCCTTTGTACTCTGTCATCTCTTTACCTGGCAATACTGAGGATGTTGTGGATTTCTTTAAAGTCTAATAGTTTCACCAAGGTATATCTTGGAGCTGCTTGTTCTAGTTCAGTTTTTCTGGATACTTA
The DNA here is from genome assembly GCF_963455335.1 of Martes martes. NCBI lineage: Eukaryota > Metazoa > Chordata > Mammalia > Carnivora > Mustelidae > Martes > Martes martes. Next base: position 49,845,437 of record NC_137891.1, on the reverse strand, counting down.
TTTGGCCCTTTCAATATGCAGATTCAGGTCTTATTTTATTTTCTGGCAAGTTCTCTTGGGTTACGGTTTTAGATATGAATTTTTTCCATGGTTTCAAGTTTCATAGTCAAGGACACCAGATATACAAGTGTTGGACATCCTTTGTTCCTCTTCTGTTTCACTTTCTGAACCTTTCCATTTTCCTTTTTTATATCATTTTCATTTTTTCTGGCTATCTCTTTCATCAAGGCCCTTAATAAATTTTCATTGGAATCCATTCTTCCTTGGAAATGATGTGATTTAGGCTTTGTTTGTGATATTTAATGTTTCTTCTATTTCTTTCCTGGGTTCAGTAAATTCTCATTTTATTTCTTCATGTTTTTATCCATTTCTGCTCTCAATTTTTAGAATTCCAATTCAGATTATCTTAAAGTCATTTCCAAAGTGTGTGTGAGGATATTTAATTCAGTTTGGTGTATTGTGTTACAATTCTTTGAAGTTTTTTGGTTTTGTGGAGAGAATTTTCGTCAGCTGAAATGCTTTGATTCACTTTTACTGATTTTTCATAATAGTTCTGTATGGATATAGTCTGATATTTTCTATTCCTATATCCCTCATCAGTAAGCATGCCCACTTGTTCTAATTCTGCCCTAATCTGTGCAACTTCTTTTATGAATCGTGTTTTCAGTGGCATTGTGGTGAATGGAGAGATTGGTGTGCATATTTCTTTTGTTTCTTTAACTTTCTCCACTTATTTCCTTCTTCTCCTGCATGCCCATATATACAAGTTATGCTTCCTCATCTTAACTCATTCTTTTTCCCCAGAAGCAATGACACCCTGCAGCTGCCACTTCCAGTGCCACTCACTTTCCCTTAGCCCAGTGCTAGAAACTTGCAAGTCCAGACCAGTGTTCAGTATTTTGGCATTTTGTATTGAACTTTCTGTTTTTACTGATGGTTTCATTTGTGTTTTATCTCAGACACCTTCACTCTTCTACTCTTTTTAACTGAGTCTCTTAAAGGTCCTCTGTCTTCATCTCTGCACCTGTATGCTTACAGGGAAGGCAGTGGAATGCTATTGGAATGTTTTTTTCTTCTACTTACAAACAAGGTAAAGGTTATTGCATTTTCTAGTTTTTTCTACTCCCACTGAAAGTGTGGATCATCTGTGGTTTTATTTGCTTTCCTTGTTGGTTTTATAGGTTTTGAGGGAATGGTAAGCAGGGAGATTTAAACTCTGGCAATCATCATTGTCTCCCAAACCCATAGATCTTCAAGATCTGAAGTAGGGTCAACAAAAGAGATTTTAAAGAGAGAGTTATATTGAACAAAAACTTGGAAGAGATTAGGATGTTATCCATGAGGGTTTGGGAACAGAAGTATTTTAGGAAGAGGAACCAGCACAGAGGTCCTGAGGTGTGAGCATGTCTGGCATATTTGAAGAATAGAAATGAAGGGGGCTGGTGTGGACCATGGTTATGGCTATGGATATGGGGGAAAAGAGTAGGCTAAGAGGTCAGAGTAATAAGAGGTGGATATATTTGAAAGGACTGAATTATCTTGAGTAAGGATTACAATGGGGGGGTATTCAAATCTAAATCTGTCTCTGTATCTAGTATTCTTCACACAATATAATGCTGGTATTTATAAGAGTTATAAATTAGAGTTATAAAAACGAGTTAAAGAGTTATATGATGTTCATCCATAACAAAACTATAAGTCAGCATCTCCAATTTTGCATTGGTGAAATAATCTCATATGAAAGCAGGCTAGGATTTGGTGGACACAACTTACCTCATATTTACCTTTCCTTTTAACCTGTCTGCATTTCCACTGTAATTCCGTACACAGAATTCAAAACAAATAGACAATCCTTTATCTTATACCTTTTATGTCTTTTAAAAATATAGTAAATACAACTGGGACAGTAAACCAATGATTTATTTCAAGCAAAGAGGAAACAATGAAATAAATACTACTAAAAACCATAATAGTGACATTACATAGTGCAGTATGTGCTGAAACTATTTTAAGTGCTTTACATATGTTAAATCATTAATTCCTTAGCAACCCTGAGAACTAAATGTGTTGTCATTAATCCTACTTTAAAAAGATGAAGATATTGAGGCACAGTTAAGCATATTCCCCAAGACTGTCCAGGCATATAGATGATCTGATTTAGAGAATAAAGATTTCCTGTCCTCGGTTCTCCTCTTCCTAAATCAGACCTCCATCCAGGTGAAGTGTAGATATCCTATCTCTACAAAATCTATTGGACCCTTAGAAGAAGGTTAAGTCCTTTCTTCTAGCTGTCTTTTTTCCATCCGAGTATGTGCCTCTGGTTTTCATTCTCTGATAACTGACGCTAGGATAAGAATCTTCTTTCTCACATGACACCACCTCCTTAGCAAAGGAATGTGTTCTTCCCTTTTATCCACAAAGAAATAAGTTCTGCAGCATTCTTGCTGGAAATAAACTAGGGCAGGCTGTGGGTTTCTTTAAAGTAACCTAGCAAAGATTGTAAAATTTGTCTTTTTGTGTTTTCAGTTTCTTTTCTCTTGTATTTTTGCTTCGAATTAGATACTACATTCATTGAAAAGAATAGAAAAATTTATCTCTCTCTTGTTTTGTCTCATAGTTCATTAAGTACATAAACTCTCATCATGAGCACCTGGGAGCATCTGGAAAAAAAAAAAAAAGATGAGTGAAGGAAACTTTTCTATAAGTATACTCCAATAAGTCCTCACCCTTGAGCTATGGATTTCCTTCCTTGCATCCTGCAAGAAGGCAGTGTAGAGACCTGCCAAAGTCTCAGATGTTTTGTATAGTGACACACATCTGTATTGAACGTAGGAAAGAGAAGAAGCTTTTCCTCAGATGTGCCTAGTACCTGGAAGCCATTTAGCAGTAATGTATTGAAGATGAGAGATGAGTTGTCAAAGAGGAACTCTAATTCAGAAAAAGTTGAAAGAAAAGACAGCTTTTTTCCTTGTATGGTTTAAGTTAATACGAGATATTGGAGATACATTTGTTTTGCACAGGATTAAAGTGTCATAGCTGGTAACAATAGGAAGAGGACTTAAAGAGTCCTGGATTCAAATCCCAGTTTCATCATTAACTAGATATTCATTTTTACTCCTCCATTCATTAAGGAATGTTCATTAAGCTCCTACTCTGTGCCAGGCACTGTTCTAGTGCTAGAATCATAGTTATGAACAAAACAGGTGAAATTTCTGGTATCATGCAGCCAATATCCTATGGAGAGAGATAGACAAGAAACAAGAAATGTAAATAAAATATAGTGATAATTACTAAAGAGTGGAAGAGGATAAGAAGTGTTGGGGTTGGATGATGTTAAAAATTTTAGGCAAGAAAGCTAAGGAAAGACTGAAAAAGTGTCTTGTAGTTTTTCAAATTTGAATTAAAAACCTGAAGTATGTTGAGGGCCTAATCCAAGATGTTGAATCTTTTTGCACTTAGTTTCCTCATCTGTAATTTGAGAAGGGATATTGTTTTTGTATTAAACTGAATGGTCTGTGTCAATATATCTAGCTAAATAATAGCACCCAAGTGGTGCCCATCACACAGTTGTCTTTTTAATGCCCTGTTTCGAAGTCAGTACTACAGACGATTGTGTCTGTGGTTCTCCAGCAGAGTTTAAGCGCTTTTTTAAAAAGAGAGAGAGAGACATTTGACAGAGCCATTTCATCCTGGAGAAAATTATTTTGGCCTCTGATTAGGCATTTCAGCACGAATATCACCTGCGGAGGTGGGCAGCTGTGGTGGTGGACTCCTGCAGACACGTTAAAGTAAGTACTCATTAGTGATGAGAAGGCGCTATCATAGTCCAAGGGTGCCCATTAAATTTACTGACATATCTGAATGCATCAACTACTGTCCGTGTCAATGGCTCAGGCTACTCACCGTTAGTGAAAAATGAGGAAGAGAAGTTTATGTTTTATTCATTCACTACTAATTTGCATGTGGTTTGATTAGGAAGTAAAACAATGCAGTCAATAGATGGTGCCAGAGGGTAGGTTCTCATTGCAAAGCTAAAGTGAGTTTGTTGAAGATAATCTCTTCTGTGAAGATTCTTCTTTTTTTCTGACCACGTTATGCATTTCTCAGACTTGGTGGATTATTAACATAAGAAAGATCTAAAACTTTATATTAGTTTTACATTGCCATACTGGAAATCGATACTTAGAAATCTCTTCAAAAGGTGTTCGAATGTATACATTTCAAATAAGTCAGAAGGAAAAAAATAATTCCAATATTTTATAACCACAAGATAAACATCTTTCATTTAGTAAAAATATTACATATATTATTTGAATAGACATCTAATATATTTAACTGAATCATGAATATATATGTGTGTACTTGTGTGTGAAATAGTTAAAAATAGAAATAGATATTTTAGTACTGAGATGAAGTAAAGGTAATCATTGAAATGAATTTCGGGGCACAAAGTAGGTAATGGATTGAGCCCATTGTAATTGAGATGGAGCATAATGTCAAATTCTGTGGATCAAACATGGGAAATAAAAGCAAGTAAATTGGATTAAAGTAATTTGAAAGAGTAGAGAAAGGGTCCAAATACCTTTAATTTCAAAAAATGAGATTATATCAATGTCTTTGTGTAGAAAGCATCGTAGAATCTTTTGCTGGTACCCTCAAATTGGTATTTCACATGAAAATTGAACATGTTATGAAACCTCAAGAGCCTAGAGTGTCCCATAAAGATTCCAGTCTCCTGTGATTACCCATAGGAATCTGAAATGTAAGACAATTTGGTGTCAAATATGTTTCTCCAAGTATTATAATTTTAAGAAGAGAGGAAATGTTTAAAATTTTTTACCAGAGAAACTTTTGTTTTCAAAACTTGCCATTTTAAACCAATCTGCTACCTGAAAACTTGAAAATGATTTTCTCTGTTATGAGGTTCATTGTTCATAGTGGTAAGACTATGGATACTATGTTTCATGATTCCATAACTTCAATGATTATGATTTTAGTTGAAGAAATAAGGACGGTACTATTATGTATGCCAAAGTATTCTCAGAATCATTGCTGGTTACTTTGATGCTCACTGAGTTAACTATAGTTCTGTACTACGTATGGCCGTAGGGTAACTTAGCCCAGGAAAGTTTTATAATAATCCCCTTTCAATGACTTCTCTAATAATTGAACATAATTCTTCCTACCTCCCATGTTTGCTTAGATCCCATTCCTATAATGGCTCTGTACTGGACCTGCATGTGTTTTCATTGGAATAAATCCTCCCAAGCAACAGTGTGCCAAGATTTATAACTCTACATTATGGGTCTAAAACAACCTATGTAGTGTGTTTCAATCTATAAAGGGAATGATTCAATTCCAGATCTGCTCAACCCCAAAACTGTTGTTCGAATCTCTGGGGTCCATGTATTCTGGTTGTTTGGGACAATCCAGATTTATGCCTTTCCAATTTAGCACTTGCCCTCCACCAAAGTGTCCTACTTTGGGTGATAAATTACATGGTCACTCCAGATCGCACTAGGAAACCAGGATTATTTAATCAGAATTCAGACATTGCATCGATTCAATGGAAAGCAAGAAATGTGGTTCTACTTTTGGTGCCTTAAAAAAGAAAATCTGAACATCTGTTCAAGTTACTGTCTATGACACGTTTGCATAAATATCACTGTGTACACCAATTAGTCCAATGCTAAAAACAAGCAGGGTATGAAACTTGTGGGTGGGTACCAGAGGTTAATATTAGAAAGTTTTGCATGCTATAAACAAGATTTCTTTAGAAAAAATTTGTCCCTGGGTAAGATTTATTAATAAATGATACCCTTTTCCAGGTGTTTTTAATTTCCTGCCACTATTTTTTTAATGATACGGAACAAAAGAGTTTACTTTTTAGCCAACTGAGTTTTATGAATATTGCCATAAAAATAGTTATCTATACATAAATATAAGCAAACTGAGGATGAGACCAAAGTCCTTAAATGTCCTGTAATACACAAACCCCCATCCCAGACTTCATGTCCTTCTGCCCTCCCTTTTGCTCATTCTGCTCCAGTCGCACTAGCTTTCTTGCTCTCCTGGAAACTCCCTTTTCCCACATAGCCTTTACCGTTGCTATTCTCTGTGCTTGGAATGCTTTTCCTTCTGAAATCCTCATGGCTTGCTTCGTCCTCTACCTCAGGTCCTTGCTCAAATGCCAACTTCTAGTGGAGACTTCTTTGATCAAATTAAAATGGCAATGCCCCCATTTTCCACCTACATTATATGTCCCTGCCACTTTAATCTTCATAGAACTTGCATGTTCTAACATACTATATCGTTTACTTATTTATTTACTGTCTTTACCATCTAAAAGATAAGCCCTTTGAGAGTAGGTTTTTATTTTGTTTTGTTTCCGGGGGGAGTTTTTTCAGACCTATTTTTTTTTTTTTTTTACCAATATTAGCGTAGTGTGTAACACAGTGTCTGTCATATTGTAGGTCCTCAGTAAATATTTGTTGTGACCAAGAGAATGAAGAAATAGATTATGAATGTGCTGAATTTCAGCTCAGAGGTGATGCTTTGACTTGTGCTGGAAGTATGTTTCAGAGATTAGTAGTATGATAACAGCATCCCATTTTGGTTATTCTTATATTAGCCATCACGGAGAACCAGCAACGGTTAACACTTTAGGTGCATATACATATTTCCAAATCTCACATGATACCGCAGGCTGGATGGGAAGTTAAATAATTTGCCTCTTTGCCACAGTTGCAAAAGTGTAGGGGGGGCGTCAGTTAAAAACCAAAGTCAGTTGTTTTTTGTTTGTTTTGCTTCACTTTTCTTATTGCAATGAGACAGATTTGCAATGTAACCAAATATAAAGGTGCAAGATTGGGTTTCTCTCCTGGATTGTGGACCCAGCACTTACACCACGTGCACATAAAAAGCTGCTTCCTAGGTGCCCAAGACAACTTTCTTTCTGATATTTTTGAGGCTCTCATTTGGTTAGGCAGTATTAATTAACGACTCTATTGGCAGCCTCGAAAAATATTGTTTCCTTGAAATAGCTGTTTCCATTCATAGGAATATGACCAATCTTATGTCAATTAATCCATGAAGGTGGGAGTATAAAGGGAAGGAACATCACTGACTGCCTACTGACTGTGTGTTAGACACACTCAGTCCTCGTTTGAACCCTTAGAGATGAGATATTAGTATTCTGATTTCATAGCAAGAGAACCAGCAGTCTAGAAAATAGCTTTCACAGTGCTTGGTAACTAGAAAGCCTTTAAAAAGTGTCAGTGCCTTTATTTCCTCTGCCACCCCAACATTCTATTATTATACTTGAAAAATGAATGTAAACATATAAACTTATCTAAAATTGAGAGTGGATTTCCTGTAAATTAGGTCAATTGTGAAAATTAAAGAAAGCATTATCTACGTACTTTTAAATATGCTTTAAATGCATATAAAATGGGTAAAAACTCATTATGTCTTAACATGCATTGGTTTAAGGAACCAAACAAGATAAATCAATTGACTATTTTCCCATTTAATATCTAGAGTACCCTGGAAGTTTTTCTCATCCATTTTGCTTGACTCTGATTATAATTTTATAGCTGAACTTATTCTAAAACACATAGGACAATGGAAAAATGTTTTACGTGGCAAAATGAGCTCCCTTCAAGCTGCTGATTCAGATTTTACATACTGTTAAAAATTATTTCAGAGGCCACATCATGAGAGTAAGAAATTTCAGCTGCTGAAACAAAAGATTGTTTTCACTGTACTTTTAAAGCATACTAAAAATCTATAGGCTTCCATAGACATCTAGCATAGTGTGACAAATCCAGAAATTGCTGTGCTTTCAATGACAAATTCTTTTTTGAATTGTATATTGGTGTTGAATTTTGCTCAAACCCTTGAACCTCAAAAACTGTCTAGAGCAATGCCTAGTATGTAGTAGTTGCTTATTAAATGTGTTGCCATTTATCAAGTTAGTTTTCTTCTATTGAAAAATAAAAGACTGTGCTCTCACAGTAAAAATTTTCAACAACTCAGAAGAATTGCAATTGAAAGGAAGTGTCCCTCTCTTGAAGGTGATCAAAGTCTCCCTTTTCCCTCATAATACATTCGTAAGAGGGTTTAAAAGAGTATACATGAGCAAACTTCAGAGAAAGGAAGGATGTCCATCTGAAGAGTAATCCCTTTAGCAGATTTCAAGGAGACACATTTGGGTGGGAGTTAGGTGAGGAACCAGAGCAAAATCCCATTCTGAGAAAACAAAACAAAGCAAACAAACAAGCAAGCAAGCAATCAAAACGCACTGTACTGGATGGACAAGGAATCACTTGAGTATGTGTTTCCTAAAAATGGGGGAATCAACCAAGAAAGAAAAGAGAAGATCCAGGAATTGTGGATTCAATTCAAGATGAGACTGCGCAGTGGGCTAGAGAAGGACCAGTCCCCACAGATGTAGAGTAAGGCTAGCATTTGCTGGAAGCCAATGGATTCGATGATCGCCCAGGAGAACTGCCACCCAGAGCTGACGAATAGATGGGAGAAGGGCCTCTCTGTGTGACCCTAAAGATTATAAAAAGATACAACTAAGGAAAAGTGAAGTAAGTAGTGTTATGAACTGGACGTTTATGTCCCCTCAAAATTCACATGCTCAGTATGGTGGTATCAGAGACAGAATTAGGTCATTTGGGCTCCATCCTCATGAATGGGATTAGGGCCTTATAAAAGGGACCGCAGAGAACTCTTTCACCCTTTTTTTGTGAGGATTCAAGAAAAGTCACCAATCTGCAACCCACAAGAGGAATCTCCCTAGAGCCAACTCTCCTGGCACTCTGATCTCAGACTTTGAGCTTCTAGAACTCTAAGAAATAGATCTCTGTTGTTTACCTGGTCTATGGTATTTCATTACAGCAGTCCAAACCAACTAAGACAAAGAGAACATTGAAACCGATGGATATCCTGTATGGAGGGTTCTTTGAGAGAGGGTTGTGAACAGGGGAGGCACCGGGAGAGGAGTTACGCCAGGACAAAAAAAAATGCAACAGTGTCTCAGTCATGTATGAACCAGATTTCCTTTTTGACTTTTGTTTTGGATCGCAACTGGATGTGGGCTCCCTGAAGAGATAAGGGCTGGGGTGCCTGGGTGGCTTAGTCATTTAAGCAACAGACTCTTGGTTTCACCTTGGGTGATGCTCTCAGGGTCGTGATCTCAAGCCCCATATCAGGCTCATGCACCGTGGGGAGGCTGCTTGAGATTCTTTCTTCCTTCTGCCCTTCCCCCAACTTGTGCATGGCACGTGCACTCTCTCTCTCTCTTTCTCTCTCAAATAAATAAATAAAACTTTGACAAAAAGAGAGAGATAAGGGGTGTCCCTTAGGAAATGAGTGAAAGGAGTGCAACTCGGACTTGTTTGTGGGAAGACCGTTTTCTGCAAGTGGGATGACTGAGAAGCTGCTCCTAGAGAGCTCCTTTGTAGAGCTAGTGGTTTTAGGTTGTACCGGCATCCGGTTTCTTGGCATGATCTCCAGGTTCCTGGGCAAGGCGCCAGTCAGGTGAAAACAGTAGGCTGAGTTCCTCCGAGAAGCAGATTCCGAGATGGAAGTTAGCATGTGGAATGTTTATTAGGAACTGCCCTTGGGATCGACGCCTTTAAAAAGGGCTGGAGGAAGCAGGATTGGATAGAGGGAGAGCACTGAGAAACAACCTCAGTGACCCTTGGGGAAGCTCTGAGGTTGGCACTGTCTGTCCGAATTGTACTCCCTTGGCCAAAAATGGGAAGGCTTTCATTCTGCTGCCTGGATCAGTCATCTGAGGAGTGCCAGCGCCGCGAGTGTGCCCTTGGTCACCGCTGCTCTCTGTACATGAGACGGGGTGACAGTGCTGACTGCTGAGGAGAGGCAGCTGGCTGGCAGCATTTCTAGCTGCTGAGGCAAGTTCTTCCTTAAAGGGGATCTAAGAGGTGTCATAATACGCTTGAGACATCAGAATTTGACACTGACAGGCAGCAAATCCAAGAACAAGAAAAAAGAGCTATAAAATCTGTGAGAATGGCCTAGGAAGATGTGGACGATCCAAGCAGACTCTTTCAGGAAGGAAATAGAATAACCATTTGGCTTTACATAGTTATTATAATATAAACATTATTTATTGCTTTTGCCCTTTGTATCAAACATGTTGAAATTCAGAAGATGGATGGTTATAAGATAGAGTACATTTGCTGTCCTTGTTAATAGTCAAAACTTGAAATTGTAGATATGTTTGGGAATGGAAGGCGGAGAGGAGTGACAGGGCCAGGTTACAAGGTAAAGTGGGAACGTAAATACCATCCATATTGATGGGACAAGAAAAGGAGAAATAAATGATTCACATTTACATGGTTACAATAGAAAAATAAAAGTAGTGACATGAATATATTGAAAGAAAGACAAGGGAGAAGCAGTAATGATATAAATGGCCTATATTGTAATATGAGAGCAGGAAATCAAAAGATATAATGGAAGGTAGCTAAATCCAGAGAAGCCATAAAATCACATCATTTAAAGAAATACAAGGAACTACCTGGAGGACTTTGCTCTTCTTTTGAGTATAGTTGATACACGATGTTAACATTAGTTTCGGGTGTACAACATACATTGTAAGATGCTTACCACAAGTGTTAACTACCATCTGTCCCCGTACATTAAAACAGTATCACTGACTGTATTCCTTATGTTGTGCCTTTTATTCCAATGACTTATGCATCCCATAACTGGAAGCCTGTGTTTCCCACTCCTCTTCACTCATTTTGCCCATCTACCCACCTCCTTCCCTCTGACAACCACCACTTTGTTCTCTGTCAGTCTGATTCCGCTTTTTATTTGTTTATTCATTTGTTTTGTCTCTTAGATCCCACATATGAGTATCATCACATGATATTTATCTTTCTCTGTCTGACTTATTTCACTTAGCATAATATCCTTAGGTCCATCCAGGTTGTTGCAGATAGGAAAAGTTTTTGAAGCTGTTAAAAAGTAGTGGTCCCTAAGGATCAATACCAAAAGTAGAGAGGAGTGAGGCAGAGTATGATTACTTTTATTTATAAGCCTTTCATAGTATTTAAATTCCTGAATTTCATATATGCAAAATATTTTTAAATTTTTAAATTTTAAGTTCCCTGTGTTTCTAAAAATTATCTATGGACATAAAGTACACTTTTAAGATACAATCATTCTTGCTTCTTATAAACTTTTTACCTTTACCAATGGGATTGATAAATATATATATATTTATATATATGAATTTATATATATGTATGTATTTAATTTGTGCTTATTCATATTCTTTGATATGTACTTGAGTTATTAGCTATTTTCTTATTTATGGCACATCTCTTTTGCTAAAAGAAGTTACCACAATATCATAGTTTTTAACTTTTTATTTGCATTGTGACCATTTTTATTTATAACTTTATAAATCATATGTAGAAAAAACTGTGTAGTCTATATATTATTAATATGCAATCAAACTAATCAGTCTTTTAGTTTTTTTTGTCTCTGTGTCTTGTTGGGACTCCCTTTCTTAATCTAAGATTGTAAAGAAAATAGAACATATTCCTTCTAGAACAATTGAGATTATATTTATATTGTAATCATTAAAACTGTGACCCACTTGAGAACATTTTAGAGTTAGAAATAAGGGTTTTATTTTTCCCCTGTGTCAATTTAGTTGTCCCAACATGACTTATTTCAATAAAACATTTCTTTCTAACTGATATAAAATGTTACTTTTGCAATATCAGTTGGATTATATTGAAGCAATTTCTGAAGTATATCTAACTTTTCACTTCTACATATCCTTACAAACATGCATACCAACTAGTTTATATATCATAGGTTTATAATGTGTTTATGTTTTTACATCTGATAGGACTTTTCCCATTCAATATTCCTTTTATTTCTGCCCCCTTTCCCCACTCACCCAAAATCATATCTGTTCTTACATGTTTATCTTTCCTCTTGATCTGTGGATCACCTCTCATGTCTCCCAAAGTCATGTTTAGAGTTTTATTGTTTGTTTGCTTGCTTTTGGACGAGGTGGGGAAGTATTATATCAGATTTATAAATGCATACAGGAGAATCAGTATCTTTACAATGTGGAGTTTGTCTATTCAAGAATAAAGTATATGGGGCCACTTAGTCAAATACTCATTTAGAGATTATAGTATGGAATTTCTGCATCAGTCATCATAATTGTGATTGACCCATAATTTTTTAAAAAGATCTTATTTATTTATTTGACAGAGAGAGATCACAAGTAGGCAGAGAGGCAGGCAGAGAGAGAGGGGGAAGCAGGCTCCCCGCTGAGCAGAGAGCCCAACGCAGGACTCAATCCCAGGACCCTGAGACCATCACCTGAGTGGAAGACAGAGGCTTAATCCATTGAGCCCCAGGTGCTCCTAACCCATAATTTTTATTTGGGTTTTTCTTGTGGTTATATCTTTTTATCAGGTGTTAGTTTCAATGAGGTTTGGAGTTTTAAAGTTTTTTTCTAATATGTGTAAGCTCTGGGTCTGTTTAAATAATAGTAGAAACATCTGTTCCATGGAAATCTGGTTGGCAGTACATTTGAAATCATATAAGCCAATCATTTTACAACTTTCTCAATTCCCTCTACTACAGTTGGCCTATCTGGGTTAAATCTTCCTTCTTTTTTAAAAAAAATTTAATTTGTTTAAGATTTTATATATTTACTTGAGATGGTGGCGCCTGGGTGGCTCAGTGGGTTAAAGCCTCTGCCTTCGGCTCAGGTCATGATCCCAGAATCCTGGGATCCAGCCCTGCATCGGGCTCTCTGCTCAGCAGGGAGCCTGTTCCCTTCCTCTCTCTCCCTGCCTGCCTCTCTGCCTACTTGTGATCTCTGTCTGTCAAATAAATAAATAAAATCTTTTTAAAAAAGAAAAGATTTTATATATTTACTTGAGAGAGAAGGAGGGAGCACAGAAGTGGGGGGAGGGGCAGAGGGAGAAGGACAAGTAGACTCCCTGCTGAGTGGAGGAGCCCAACTTGGGTTCTATCCCAAAACCCTGAGATTATGACGTGAACCAAAGTCAGATGCTTAACCAACTGAGCTGCCCAGATGCCCCTAAATGTTGCTTCTGAAGAAAAGACACCTGTCTAAATTTTCAAATGTTCTAAGTGACATTTATGTCTACCTTCATTAGTTTTTCTCATCTGTTTCATTAGACTCATTTTAGTTTTAATGTTTTTTAGTTTACTAATTAACTTATTTAATTTATATTTTCTTATTTATAAGTGTATGTTTAAAGCTATGAAGTTTCTTGTAGTGACAACTTTGACCTATATTATAGATTTTGCTTTTTAGTGTTTTTTACTCATTCTGTTTTAGACATTCTGTAATTTTGTTTTTTCTTTTCCTTAGATTCCAGGTTTTTATTTGAAGATATTTTTTGGTGGGGATTTTACTTTTTCATATTTTAATTGATATTGTCATCAGAGAACCAGGTATATATTATTTATAAATTATGGAAGTCACTGAAATTAAAATTGGAGCTTACTATAGAACAGATTTTGAATATACGTCCAAGAAAATTCGGAAAGAAGGTGCATATTTTTTAAAAGATGTATTTATGTATTTGATAGAGAGAGTGAGTGGGAGAGAGAGAGAAAGAGGGAGAGAGAGCATGAGCAAGGGGAGGGGGAGGGACAGAGGGAGAAGACAACTACCTCCTGAGCAGGGAACCCTACTGGAGCTGGAGCCAAGATCTCGGAATCATGACTTGAGCCAAAGTCAGACATTTCACCAACTGAACTACCCAGGCCCCAGAAGGTGCATATTTTATGTTCAGAATGTAGTGTTTAATATATTCATATGCACCTAAAATGCCTTGGTATATGAATTTTATTTTATATATATAGTTTATAAGTTCTTACCAGTTTTGGCCTGCTTGATGAGCCATAGATTAGGAAATATGAATTAAAGTCTCCCACTTTTTGGATAAATCAGTTTCATTCTGCCAGTGTTTGTCTTCTGTTTTTGCTGTGCAAATTTTGGATGACAGTATTGTGAATTATACAGTATCTGTCATCCTGTCTTGTTATTAATTTGTTATTGATTTGGCCTTCAAATCAAACATGATTTTTAATATTGTAACAATCTCTCTATTCTTTTGTTTGAATGTGTCCAGGATTAATTTCTAGACTTTCTGAGCTTTCTTGTTACAGGCATGAATTTCATTTATAAAATAGGGTAGTTTTTTTTTTTTTAATATAGTTTTCTTTCATTACATGCATTTTTTGAGAAACAACCAAAAACTTCACCTAATTGTATGCTCCTATATTTCTTGATTTTGCTCCTTTTGTTCCCAGATAAACTGTCCTGGCCAGGATTGAAGGAATTCTGCAAAACTTCTTTTTCTTTTTTCCTTGACCTATAGTAGCTCTATTTAGTCATGTTCAAGTTTGTATTTTAGTCTCTTCTGTGGATCCACACTAGTTAGAGTTATCCAAATTAAAAGTTGGTTTCCTCATGATCTTACGAGACCCCCGACTTTGGTTCCCATAGAAAACAAGAGTCTATCCAGAAGTGTGTGAGCTATGACAACCGTGATTCAACACGTGACCTCATTTCTAGCTCCCTTAACTTCATGCAGTTACTTCTCATTTTAAATATACTCACGTCTTTCAATCCTTAAAATATTTGAATGCTTTCTCATTGCTCTCAGGATAAAGTGCAAACTCCTTCACTTGGTTTATCATGCCTTTCATGATAGGAATGTGCTTTCATTCCCAACCTTGCTTCTGGAAACTCCTTGCACTCTATGCTACAGTCAAATTAATACATATTTAACTCTGTGATTAGTTTATAGATCTTATTTGGATCTGTGTTTGAACAATGTATAAAGAAAAATATTTTCGAGACAAAGAAATATTGATTACTAACTGGATTTTTTGATGATATTAAGAAAGTATTGCCATTATTGGTAGGTTTTATTATAGTATTATGGTTTTGTTTAAAGAAAAAAATCTTATTCTTTAGTTATGCATGCCGAAATACTTATGGGAAACATAATGTAACATCTGGATTTGATTCAAAATAATCTTGGGGTGGGACAGGAGATAAAAAACAAAGTTGTTTTGAGCTGATAATTATTTAAGCTGGATCATGTGTGTGTGGTATTCATTACACTAATCTCTTGACTTCTGCATATGTTTGAAACGTTCCATAGTAAAAAATAAAGAAGAGCTCAGGTCTTGATTAAGCCATCTGATTTAAGCTATTTTTCAGCTCTCTTATATCATCAAATGAGAGATCATGCTGAAAAGAACCATCTGGTAACAAGAAATGGGAAGCAATACTGGACCAGTTTTTGCTTAATCTAGTATTTTTTGGAATGTAGATGTGTTTGGGCTTAGCACACTGAGAACCAGCAGCTACCTTAATGGCACATGAATTGACAGACTTTGGAACTGCATGTGTTTTCTTGGTAAAGCAAAGATAACAGAACTTTGATTCTGCCAACCCTGGAGGATTCTGTTCTTGCATTAGGAATTAGCTTAGCATACCGTAACACATTTTGCACTGCTATGAAATACCCATTTTTCTCTGTTGGCCTCATGGCCGTATTCCTTCCTTCTGAGAAGCACCACAGTGAAGAGGCTTTCTTGAAAAAGGGCTTTCGTATTCATTCACATGAACAAAACATACAGATGAAATGAGTATGCATGTGTTCACAGACACACATACACACACACGCACACGCACACACACACACACACACACAGATATAGTTAGCACTATGAGTTAAGCTCTGGACTAGTATCTGAGGCTGTAACTGTAAACTCTCTACTCAAAGAGAGGTTAGAGTTTGAGAGACAGGGTGGGAAGGAAGGGCTGGAAAAATGAATAAAAAGCAATTCTTCTTGGTGGCCCCATATCAAGAGCTTAAAAAAAGGATCTTTTACCTGAGTCCCATCCAAAATCAAATGAATCAGATTCTCTGAAGTTGTGGTGTTTTTAAATACCACCCCCCGCCGCCATACTAATGTGTAGCAAGTATTGAGAATACTGATAAAAGGTTAACCTTGCAAACCTTTATCTGAGAGCAGATGAAAAACTTTTCTTTCACATCTTGCCTTCCATTGCTACCTCTAGTTCCCTCCTCCCAGATCAGGTAGGATGAAAAAAGAAGTTACAAAGCTGAAAGAAATGGCAAGTTGATGGTGCTTAGAGTTCATTCATTTATTTATTCTGCAAACATTTATTGAGCACCTATTATGTGCCATGTACTGAGCATTCTGGTAGTTGCTAATAATACAAAATTAACAAGTCACTGTCTCTGCTCTATCTATTGGAAGAGGACAGGTAAAGCATCTGATTACAGACCCTAACTCAGTGCTGAGCTGTGAAGATAAATTTAAGTTAGGTAAAAGGGAGGAAGTGGAGTAGTTTTATTAGAACAGAGAGATGGGTTCTCCCTCTCTTCTTCTTTTTTGTTTTTAAGTTAACTCATTTGAGGAAGAAAAATGAGTGAATGACCTATGGAACTTTTAATTTTAATCTTCTAATTTTTAAAAATCCTCTTTCCACTGCCTTTGTATTTCCTATAAGCTGCTAATTAAATCTGGAGACTTAATCAGTTTTAGGTTCAAGTTTTGACAGGAATACTTTATAGTATTGGAATACTTCCATCAAGACACTAATGGTATTTTTCCCTCTTCTTGGATTTTATGACCACTTATGATCATCACCTAAATCTAGTATTTCATCAAGGACTCCAAAATGTTGATTTTCTATTATTCCCTCTTAGTTTATTTACTGTGATAATTCTGTGAAAAGACACTTCCTCTGATCTACTCTACTTTGGCTGCAGTGCAGTGGGTATAGGAAGATCAAGATGAATGTTTGATTATCGATCAGTTTTCAAAATAATGAGCTGGTTCTTTAATATCATTTAAAGGTGACTGATGAAGTATTTTTCTACTATCATTATGAACTCATGTTTTTAAATATTTAATATTTTTAATCTATTACAGCTATTCTTTTTTTTTCCCCCTCAAACCATGCCAACTTTAGTCGGTGAGAACCACTTCAAATCGGCTCCAACTTTAGATGACCTGAGTCATCTCTGATGGCTTCTTTGTTTCTGGTGTGAGAGAATGTAACTGGCACATCTTATACCTTTACTGGATGCATAACCCAAATCAGCCAGCCCTTCCAAGTGCCTTAGTGGCCAGTGGTACAGAGGGATGCCTTCTGAAACCTTGCACCTATATTCAGATACACCATAGGAGATGGTGCTTTTTTGAGAATGAATTGGGAGCAATAGTTATTGCCACAGAGGCTCTGGAGTGTGTGGTGCTCTGTGAGGAAATAGTGCCTTTGAGACATGAATTCTTTCCTAAGCTTTCCATTACTATTTTTAACTTTTAAGCAAATATTTGTAGCTCTGTGTCACCTTTCTCCCATGGCTTACCTCCTTGGATGAAGAAAAGGCATGTGCTACTAGCAGGAAATTGTTTTGTAAATTACTACCACTACATACTATGGAAGTTTGTGTCTGTTAAGGTATATGATGATCAGAAAATGTTAACTGAGGAGTCACTGTGTTAGACACAGAGGAACTAGAACGTGATTGAGACTTTATTTCACATTGTCTCTTCAGGTCATTCAGTAGTGCTGGAGGCTACTGTGGGAGCCCAGAGGAAGAACTAATAAATTCTGCCTGAAAAAAAGGTGTGTTCATGAAGTAAGAAGTTTTTGAGTAGAGGTCCTGAAAGGAGTAAAACCCTGGGGAGTGTGTAGGAGGGGCTTTGGAGAAAAGGATGTAGGCTATCATTTAAAACAGAGCAGCAGGATAAAGACCCAGCAATTTCAAAGTTGAAAGGGTATTTGATCCGTGTGGTTGCAGTAAAAAGTGCCAAGTTGAGACAGGGTGCAAGTTCAAATATTATGCTGAGAAGACACTTTGAGGGGTGCCCAGTGGGTTAAGCCTCTGCCTTCAGCTCAAGTCATGATCTCAGGGTCCTGGGATTGAGCCCCACATCGGGCTCTCTGCTCGGCAGGGAGCCTGCTTTCCCCCCCCTTCTCTCTCTGCCTAGCTCTCTGCCTACCCGTGATATCTCTTTCTCTGTCAAACAAATAAATAAAATCTTAAAAAAAAAAAAAGACACTTTGGGTCGGGTAGTTAAGGCAGTGAGGCCACCTTCAAGGTTATTCTCTAAACTTGGGTAACTATAGTGGGACGTCGTTCCCCACTTCAGATTCCCTAGGCAGATTGCTGAGACACTGTTTAGATAAAGCGGTCCTTGTGGTAGATGAATGTGAGGGAGGATTTAAAGATAACAAAGTAATTTTACTTATGATGATTGATATTACAACTTGGTTTATAATGGAGTGAGACCAAACCAGGGTTAGAGCTCAGGAAGGACCCAGTAAGACAGAGAATGATACGAAAGAACTTACAAAATCAAACACCATAAAGAAGTCAAGAAGTGAACAATAGAGAATCAGAGAGATTCACTGATCAATGAATTATTTGGAAGGAGGACTGATTGAGGTTAAGTGATTTGTTCAACCTCTCATTTATTCATTTATAAGAATGAATCATCACATTCAGTCATTCATTCACATTGTTTAGGCCCGGGATCAGTCTTTTCAGCAAACTATTCAAATTTCCACCAGGCACTTCATACTGCCCTCACACACATCAACTACTCTTTCGACTCTCAGATCGCTGTTAAGTTCTTGGTACTCTGCTATATGCAAGCAACATAAAACTTGGTCCCGTCCTTGGAGTTGTTACAATGCAACAATGGTAAATCGCAGCTAGCAGATAATAGAAAGCTGGGAATAGAAGCCAGAACTCCCAGTCTAGTGATGGTTTTGTCACACCACCTCTGCTCTGTCCTATCTCACAGGGTCCACTCTTCACTCTTAGACTCTATTTTAAACCAAAGGTAACATAGTATTTGCCCCCTTTGGCTAAGTGCTGACATTGCAATGGATCATAATTAGTCTCTGCTTGGGCAGGACCATCCGGGCATTACCATTTTGGAACATTCCTATGCTTCTGACCATGTTTATGATCAACTCTGTCTAAAGTAAATGTTAAGGATTTATAATACTTTTTCAATACAAGAAGACAGTTTACCTCTTACAGCCCAGACCTCAAATAAATGGCATACTTCCATCACTACTAGAGTAGGTGTGTCTAATTTTTGTCCTGTCTCCGTACCATAGACTAGTAAATGACAAATTCTTTTTAAGATTATGTAATTATTAAATAAGCATAACTTCATTTATTTTCCATCAAACACTAACATTAAGTGTTTATTTCTTACTGCATCTCTGTAAATAGAGCAGTGGGCAGACTGAGAGTGTGCATTTAAACTGATTTTTAGTCCTTTCATTCTTTTTATATTCATTTTCCTTAATTTAGTCTCAAAACACCCCTAGGCGATTGGTGCTGACTCCTGCTTGTTTGATATTAAAATTCTTGAGAACCTGTTCCTCCACAGCAGGGTTTAATTTTCTCCCTTTAGGCATCTTCTTTAACTGTTTCCTACCGACAAAAAAGAAAACCCCATCTTCTTCCAACTCTTGTGTTGATTCCCCACTGCTGTTGGGATCCTGGTTAACGGACACCGTACTCAAGATCAGTTCTAACTTTTCTCCCCTGAGAAGACACTTGAAGGACTTCAAAGATTTTTTGTGTAGTTTTTATGCTTTTCCCACTTAAGGAATTATTCATAACTCTTTCTGCCTGGCATTCGACTCATTTTGAACACAATGCTTGTAAAGCAGTTAACAGTTCTGATTGGACTCTCCCTTTAGAAGAAGCTTCAGGAAGGAAACATCAGGATTCTTGTCTTTTTCAAAGAGATAGCTCCAAAAAAAAGTGAGGATTTCAATAATATAGTCTCACCAAGAAGTTCTGATTTCTAGAAATGCATTTATCTATTTCTGTTGGAGAAAGTTACCAAGACCTTGCTCTATACAAAGTTGACTATGGTATCAAAAAAGAGGTACAGAATTTATAGAATTGGAAGGCAGGGGCTCCCGGGTGGCTCAGTCGGTTGAGTGTCTGCCTTTGGCTCAGGTCATGATCCTGGGGTCCAGGGATAGAGCCCCACATAGGGCACCCTCCTCAGTGGGGAGCCTGCTTCTTCCTCTCCTCCCTGTTCTTGCTATTTATGTCTCTCTCAGGAAGGAGGAAGGAAGGAAGGACGAACGAATGAACTTACAGAATTGGGAGAAGACTTAGAGGTTTGACAGATCAGGTTTCTCATTTGCAAATGATCACAATGAGGTCCACAGAAAGGTGGGCACTACTCGATTATGCAGGATTCAGTGGAGGACTGGGTTTAGATCTGGATTTCCTGTTGCCTGCTCTCTCTATTCCTACTATGTTCTTCAACATCAGCCTAAATGGTCCTTCCTCTTGTAGTTCTCTGGGCTTTTTATACTTCTTCCATAGGCCAAATTGCACAGTTGGAATGATTACACAGGACTTTATAAGTACTGAAAAGGTCATTTTTATTATCATTGTCTCATTGAGACTGAATTATCCTGGTGGACAGGACAATTCATATATTGTCCTAACCTTTTTCTTTCTTTTTTAGCCTATACTGGGTACTCAATAAATAAATAAATTTCAGAAGTTGATATTTGACTTAGGGAACAAATATTTGATGATACTCATACCTCAAATACAAAGAATTCCAGATTCAAACATTTCTTTTCTTTTGAAAGGCTAACTTTGTCTTCACTGTCAAATCCCTTAATATTTCATGGTTATGGACACTTAGAAAAAGTCTGTCTTTTCTCGCTTACCACTTTCCACAGACACTACACTACCCAGGCATTTTCATTATAGTTCATAGACATTGGATAGTCTTTTCTTCATGAAACAATGGTGCTGAGAGATACTATATTTTAATATCCTTACTTGAAAGAATATTTTCCCTTTTGGAGTCTTTCTGAACCAGAAATCCCAAAGCCAATGAATCACTGATCTAGAAATATGGATATTGAATTTGGGCTGCTTATACTGTGATAGTAGAGTATAGTTCATTCCTTCCTCCAAATTGCTTGTGAGATTTTTGTAGATGTCCACTTGGCAGAAATAAGTCCTAGTTTGCGGATTACAGGAAATTTGCAAAGCCTGATTGTAGGCACAATGCTTTTTTGCCTATGGGTTTTTTTATGAACATGTTGCTATCAAAACCATTTTCCAAATCCCATGTCCCAAATAACATTTAGTCACATGAGAAGACTGATTTTACAGTGAATCCATGAGATATCTGAATCTCTCTCCATGGTTTTCAATGTGTTATGCTTAATAGCAGATCCTAAAACAGTGTTATGGATTCTTCTAAGCTAAATAATAGCTAGTTATGCCATAGTTCAGCCTCAATCAAATGATTATTGAGGAACTTCTGTGCTGAGAGTTGTGGAGGAACACAGAATGAATGCAGAAATTGTAATTCTCTCAAAATGTTGTCAGGTGCTTAGGCTTGATTACATATACATGGATAAGTGTCATGCACTTTTGCATTTTGGAGGAAGAAATGAGGAATTAAGGAAATGAAGAAGCAGAAAGATTTCATCAAGGTGGAAACATCTGAGTTCAGCCATAAAGGCTGAACTTGTTTTTCTCCAGCTGTCAGTGTCCTGGATAAAATTTGCCCTTGGTTAGCCTTATTAAATAGGTTAATAAAGAGTTAAAATCATGACATTAGTAAAATGTATTATGAATAACACAGTTCAGTTCTTTTCTGACAGTACTAATATAGATTGAAGATGATAGAAACAGTGAAACCTGGTCAAGGTACTCCTAATAATCCTAAAAGAAAGTAAAAGAAAGTATGATGTGTGAAAATAAGGAGAGATTACTTACTAAAAACTACAATTTTGTAGTATCAAGAATAAATAAATTGCCTGTTTTCTTAATGATCACAACAAAAGATCTAGTTAAATTATTAATCAAGATTGCTTCTGAATGGAAAATGCTTAAAACCAGAAGCATTTATTAATATTTTATGAAATAAATAAAATACAAGATGTAATTATTTCATCTACTTTCTCATTTAAAACAGTTTTTAAGGGAAACAAAGCAGTGACCACCCTGGCTCCACATGAGTTGCCTTTTTTATGACATTTTGAATGTACCTTCAATGCAAGTACTTCTAGTCTACATTATTAGCCTGAACTACTTTCCCTTTACACACTTCAGATAACATTTTTCAAGAAATAAACACGTACAGCACAAGTGGACGATAAAAACACCTTCCAGTTCTCCATTTATGGGAGGTTCAACTTTGGATTGCTGGAACTATAGATTTTTCAGAATATGTTCTTCAGAGTGAAGTCAACGGATATCACTTTTCTCTCAAATTATCAGCCAACTGAAAAAACAAAGTCATTATTTCCAAATTTCATGTTCCACCTATATTGTAAGCTATACAAGACCACCTTGCTTTTCTCACTTTTTTAAAAATGTTGTCTCTGTGAGAATGGGCACTTCCTGATTATTATGGCTGATTGTCAGCTTTATGGATATCCTTCTATATACAAGACCTCCTTTGTCCTACACAATGTATAGCATTTTTTAATATAACCAACAACATGTTGTGATAAAGAATTCAAAAGGAGGCTACAAAAGGTCAGAAAAAGTACTTGAATCTCCTTCAACATGGAGTTCTTTCTTGAGTCTCTTTTGTTATTTTTGCATTTCCCGAGGAAGTGGAATGCTAAACTAGTATTAGCACGTCCAGAAATAATGGCAACAGCTGTCATTTACTGAACATATGAAACTTGTGCCAAGTCACTATGCTGGGCACAGTTGCATTTATTCAATAAATATTTACTGAGTACCCACTATGTATCTGGTAGTATAGAAGGAATTAGGAAAAGGAAGTGATCAATCACTGTCCTCAGGGAACTTATATCTGCTGTTAAAGGAAAATTAGAAGATTTGCACATACAGATGAAGAGAAATGACATTGTAAACAGAGAAGTTGTATGAGCAGAGTATTGATGGCAAAACAGTGTATGATATGTGTGTAAGGAACTACAGATACTTTGGCAATGGGGAGGTGAGCATGGCAAGAGTTAAGGCTGGGAGGTATATAGAGTTAAAAATCATGACAGAACTGGTATGACATGTTAAGATATTTAAATTTTATCCCAGAAGTTTGGGAAGCCAGTCAAAAGTTTCAAAAGTTCTGCATAGCTTATGTATATATCTTATATGCATGCCAGGGTAGAGCTTGTATTTATGAGATCGTATTAGCTAAGGCTGCCAAGGCAAATTACCATAGACTGGGTAGCTTAAACAGCAGAAATTTGTTTTCTCACAGGTCTGGAGGCTAGAAGTCCAAGGTCAAGGTATGGTAAGATAGATATCATTCTGAGGTCTCTCTCCTTGGGTTTTAGATGGCCATCATATCATGACCTCTTGCTTGCACGACCTTTTCTTTGTGCTTGAGCAGAGAGATAGCTAGTTCTCTGGTGTCTTTTCTTATAAGAGCACTATTCCCATTATGAGGCCCCCACCCTCATGACATCATCTAACCTCAATTACGTCCCAAAGACCCCATCTCCAAATAACATCACACTGGGAGTTGGGGTTTCGACATATAAATTTGATGGGGGGAACACATCAGTCCATAGCAGAAGAGGAAAGGGCTGTTACAGTAATCAAGAGGCAGGATCATGAGACTTCGAGTTAGAACTGATAAGATACATAGACAAAAGGAATAGGAAAGCCGGTGGTGAAATCAGATGGATTTTGGTGATTGACTGGAGCTGAAGGAGAAAGAGCAATCCATTTTTTCCCCATCTCCATTATCACCCATCAACCTCAGCCCACCAGCTGGTGCTACTGCCTCTGCCCTGCACTTACCTCACTCTTACCTGCTTCTACACTGCTGCCCCTCACCCTCACTGAGTTGCCCCTCTCAGAACTCTCCAGCCATAATGATACTCAACAGCTTCTTTCAAGTACCTGATACCTTCCCACTTCAGCACATTTGCATATTATAGGGGAGAAAATAGGTAAGTGTACAAATAAATGCAATCTGATACCCTAAGTACCACTGAAACACAGAAGAGGAAATGTCTGCTACGACGCAAGGCTGGCTTTTCAAAAAAATCAACATGTTATGGAAAATTGTGCAATAGAAAACTACCAAGCCGATGAAAAAATCAAGGTCTGGAGTGCAACACTCAAAAATTTCATTAGTGGCATATATTTTTTTTTTTAAATGCTAAGAACCTAAAAAAAAGTGGTAGCATTGCTTTTATATACTAATAGTTAAGAAATACATAAATAACACAATACCCAGGGTATTTTTATCTTAAAATCTGAAGTTTACTTTGACACTGGATGAGTTGTAGTTGTGTCACTGGGGGTAAAGATAGGATGGCGAGATGAAATCCGAGGGCAGGTTGTAGCAGATGCAGATAGATGTGGCTCCTGATCCAGTGAACTGAGGTAGCATGTTTGAGGTGTGCATATGGGTGCATTTCGTGTATTCCTACTAAGCTCAGGGTCAGCAGCACTGTCTTTTGCTTTCACTGCATGTTTCTCGAGTTATTGAGTACGTGGGGAAAGCAAGAATATTATTTGGGGAAATAACACATAGACAATCTCAAATTGTTCCTTCAGATCAATTACTTTGGTACAAGTTTCATTTTAAAACAGTCATTATAGCACAAATGAGTATAATTGTGCCTAGAACAGTGGGGGAAAACATCACCAAGGTAGTGCCGTGTGAACTGAGTCTTGAGATATGAAAAAGTGTGTGCTAGCAGGAAAGGGGGAAGGGAACTAGACAAGATGAACGGCCCACATAGAATGGACTCGGTGTGAGAGAGAATGTCATGTTTTACAAACTGCCCAGTGTATGATATTCCTTTATGAATCCATTATTAATCCACGGGCATACTGTTTTTTTTTAAATATTATTTTCCTTATAGTAATTGACCTAATTGGATCCCCTTTTCTAGTACTTGATTCTTCATTTCATATAATTTTGGGAAAAGAAAAATCATTTGCCTTCATTCGATATCTAAAATCTTCATTGTACCTGTGTTTTTATTTTTGTGTAATTCACCAGGTGACATGACAACATTGTAAACATTTCATGGTTTCCTTCCTGACAACTGCATATAGGAATAGTCCTTCCAGGTCCAAAAATAAGCAAGCATCATTCACATACTTGAAATGACTAAAATGGTAAATTTATGAATTCTCCAGATATAATCATATCTTCATTTTGTCTGTATTCTGAAATATTACAAACTTAAAGGCTAAAATTAATGTTAGAATTTTAATTCAGGCAAAGAAATAGCTTCTAGGGGTTTAATTTAACTTGGTTTGTTACAAGTTAATAAAATATGTGTTCTTTTATCACATAAATCCATTAGATCAATTAAAATCACTTTATACCTGCCATATACATAATACGATCTTTAAATCTATGATTCTATTTTATTTCAATTCATGTCTTACAATTTCCAGTGCTCCCTCCTGTACTAATATTGTGAATATGTACTGAGAATACTTCTGATGGAAGCACACTAAATGGGAAGAAAACTATTTCAATGAGAAACAACAATATTATTTAATTCACTCAAATGATTGTGTTAATTGATTTCCCAATAGACATGGGCCATGTTTTTCCACATGGATGATCAGATTTATTTTAGAGTCTAATCCTTTGAGGACACGGCAATGTAAGTTTTTCCATAACTTTCTGTTTTATATTGGTAAATATCTTTATTAAATGGAGCAGTCACTTGAGATAGAGTATTGCAATAATGAAAAATGTGTTGCTTAATCAACAAAATTATTGAACCTATTCAAAGTACGTGTAGTACATTGTCTCCTTCATGGTTCTATAAAATGTTCTACTGAAGTCTTCTAAATACTTCTTTTATTTTCTGCAAAAATGCTGTGACATTTTAGTATCAGGTATTTATTAGCTCTCCAGTGACATCTTGAGTGCACTTATTTCCCTGAAATCTCAAATTGTAGCGACTCTTATTCTCAAAGGACTGTTATGTAGGTCTTTTGATTCTTACTTTCTGTTTCCATTCTCCCACCGCCCTTTCGCTCAATTCACTTTACTCACTTCACACATTTTTATACTTTAAGATGGGAACAATATGAAAAAGATAATAAGGGGCGCCTGGGTGGCTCAGTGGGTTAAAGCCTCTGCTTTCGGCTCGGGTCATGATCCCAGAGTCCTGGGATCGAGCCCCGCGTCAGGCTCTCTGCTCAGCAGGGAGCCTGCTTCCTCCTCTCTCTCTCTCTGTCTGCCTCTCCACCTACTTGTGATCTCTCTCTCTGTCAAATAAATAAATAAAATCTTTTAAAAAAAAGAAAAATATAATAAATTCATATAAGTTAATTCTACTCCTCTTTATTGGGATAAATCAAAGAAAAAATATTAAAATGGATGAATAAGACCTCTCTTTCATTTATTCAGCTCTTCCTTCCAAGTGCCATCAATTTTAAGTGAGCTCCTTCTCTATTCTTCATACTTTTTACTCTCCTTTTTCAAACTTTAGAAAGAATAGTTGTAATGTAAAATGATTCTGGATGAAACTTCCTTTGTGTTTTAAAATAATATGTCATGTTCATCAACATAGAATTTATTTGGAAGAGATCTTGGAATCCTGTTATCTCAATAAGAAGGTTAGGGGACAAACAAGGTACAAACAAAGCCAAATAGATGTCCAATGATAAGATGCAAATGAAGAAATTTATAAATTCCTAATGTAAAAGAACAATTGTACTTTAAAAATATTATCTGTCATTATCACATTTAAAGAACAGGGAAGATGGAATCAGCCTTACTTCTACAGTGAAATATTAAATAATTAAAACAAATCTAGAAAAATGAAGAAAAAGAAAATAGATGGTGAAATCCAGAGAGCTGGATTGTGAGAACACACTTTCTGGAGATAGCATCTGTTATTTAATATATTTTTTGTAAACTTATCAGTGAAGCTAAGTCCGAGAAATGTGAATCCACAGGGGGGGAAAAATGACATAACTGCTTTTGAATGGTGTGATTGCCAAAATCCTTATCCTTATAAAAGTGATTCTTGAGGTTAAAAGGAAAAGAAATCTAGCATCTGTAAGCATTTTACAGTTATAACATTTTTACAGGCAGGTTAAAGCACTGTTTGGAGAATTTCCACATGGCTGGTATTTATTAAACCTAAAAGTTAAAATTACTTTCTTCGGTTTTATTGCAATGCAAACATTTTGTATTGTTTGTCAGGATAACTTTATAAGAGATTTAGAAATGATAAATGCACTTGTGATGAACTGCTACAGAAGGAGAGCCAAAGGGACTTTGGTTTCTGTCATACATGAAATACGGCCTTCTGGATTACAGGGAGGGTTATCTTTTTCTATATGTCTCTCTTGAGATCACATCTGGGACATTCTAGCCATCTCTGGCTAGTTGAAACTCTGGGCCATGTTTTGGCTTTCTAAATCTTCTTGCTGGAGGAAAATTAAATTGTATATTTTAATAAGAACAGTTTATTTTCACCATTAAGTAGTTGAAGAGAGGGTAAATTAAGAAGGGGCACAATAAGATTTAAAAATGAAAAGTAAGACCTCCAAATTATCTGGTTCTATCCCTAAGGAATTAAGCACAGCCCTATTTATTTAACAAAGATTCATAGTGCACCTCTTAAACTACAAATACTGGCATTCTTTTTCCCCTTATAGTCTAGTGTACAAATGATGAGGCCTTTAACAGAGGGATGCTCCAGGTGCTATGAAAACCACAAAGGAGAGTGGCTCTACCCCTCTTGCAGGAAGAAAAGGAAAGGTAGATTCCACACAGGGGAAAAAAAAAAAACAAAAAACACATGTAAAAGAAGCAATGCTAAAATCAGTGGAGTGGAAAAGTATAATTCAAGTTTCTTCATGTGCATAAATCCAAAAACCTAAACGAGAGCAAAATATTAGCAAATTGATTGCAGTGAACTATAGAAAGGATAATGTATAATGATCACATTTAGTTTATTCTAGAAATGCAGGTCTGGTGTAACACTTTTAAAATGTGAATCTTGACCCCCCCCAACACACCATACAAAAAATTAATTTCAATTATATTGGAGATCAATTTGTGAAAATAATAAAACTTCAAGAAGTAATCATAGGAGCATATTTTCATTATCCTGGTGAATACAAAGTTCTCTTAAAGGTAACAGAAATTAATAACCACAACAAGAAAAAATAGAAAAATTGGACCTAATTAAAAATAAGAACTTGTGTTCATCAAATATGTCATTTAGGAAGTGAAAAGCCACAATATGGAAGAGGATATTTGATTCATTTATCTCTATCTCCATATCTATATATCCGACAAAGGATTCCTATCCAGAATTTGTAAAGAATTCCCACAAATCAAATTATAGGAAAGAAAAAACAATGAAAACACACAGAGAAATGGAAGAAAACTTGAAATAGCACTTTTGAAGAGAGGATATACAAATGAACAAAAACACAATCACTAGGGAAATACAAAATAAAACTATAGTGATATCCCAGAACACACCCAACAAAATGATTAAAGTAAATGTTCAGACAAACATTGGCAAGGATGTGGAACATCAAGAACCCCATGCATTGCTGGTGGGAGTGTAAATTGATGTAAGTACCCTGGAAAGTATTATATAGCCACAATAATTAAAGGAAAGTCATGGTCAAGTCTATTAAGACTGATACATTACCTTAGGAATTCCTAGATATAGGAATTCCTTTCCTTAGATATAAATAATACCCCCTAAAACAAATATATATGTTTACCAAAAGAGTTATACAAATATATTCATAATGTTATTTCTAGTACCTCCAAACCAGAAACTATCCCAAAGTCCATAAACATTAGAATGGACAAGAAACATTATAGTGTATTGATACAATCAAATGCTTTTCAGTAATTAAAGTGAATAGAATATTCTGGTCCCCACCAACACGCTTAAATAACACAAACAATTTTGAGCACAAGAAGCCAAATACAAGAGTACACAGGGTATGAATCTATTTATGTAAAGTTAAAGAACAACTAATTTATGGTGTTATTAGTTGGTATGGTAGTTAACTTGAAGAAGAGATGACTGGGAAGAGACAGGAGGTGAGCCATTTCTGGACCTCGGTGCTGATTACATAGTGTGTTCACTTTCTGAAATGTATCAAGCTCCACACTTATCCTCTGTACACTTATTTGTGTGTGTTATTTTTT
This sequence comes from Martes martes, assembly GCF_963455335.1. Lineage (NCBI taxonomy): Eukaryota > Metazoa > Chordata > Mammalia > Carnivora > Mustelidae > Martes > Martes martes. The sequence goes on along the minus strand of NC_137891.1, from coordinate 49,816,166 downwards.
TATATAAAGTCTACTTCTATGAGTATTACATATGGAAGTATTAGTCTAGGCTTTTGGTGTCATGTTTCCAGTCGTTATCTTCCCAGCTGAAACTGTAAGATTTTTTCATGAGCAGAGACTAACTTGTTCCTTGTGTGCAATCCATTGGTACCATTCCTTTGGATCTACTAATTTAATGGAAGCTCTTAGACACTTTACGCACAGAGAGTTTTGTTTTTAAAATGTTACTGTTATTCAGAGACGTTTCATGTTTTGTCAAGTTTATGCTGTTCGGGGCAAAGTAATGCCTTAAGTGGACATATTACAACATTTTTTATAATCTGACACCACAAATGATGAATATGATGGACACGGATATAACATCTATTCCATTCTTTTTCTAATATTACTTGCTCTGCCTCAGAAACTGGGAAACTAAAAATGCAAAGCCTGAGTCATTTATTTGGTTGATTTGGCTTATAACAGGTCAAGTGTGGGTTAGGAGCAAGCAGTTGCTTCCCGGTCCTCAGGGTGTATGAGCTATAGCAATGGCAGTGTTGGCATGATTCTTAATTAGGCAGCTATAGAACCTACTTCGTAGTCAGAGAGTGACTTCCTGAGCATAGAAATGGCAGCAGGTAGTCTGGGTGCTCAGTTCTGCAGTGTAGATTGAGGGAACTTTGATAAAAGCTCAATTTAAAGTCCATTTCTTCATCCCTCTCAATGTTCTTGTAAGCTATTTAATGCCTTGTAGTAAATTCCTTTCCATAGTAAAGTACCCAGAGATGAATCTGTTTTCTGCTACTGGTTCCTAATTGGTAACCAAAGAACACAATCAGCATTCTGTACAAGGAACAAAAGTTGACACTAAATGGATGAAAAACTTTTTTCTTCTTCTATAAATAGAATTTAATCTTGGCCCTCTTACTTATGATCCCATCCAATATTAATTGAAAATAAATTTTTTCAGCTCAATTCCATCACCATTCTTGGAAACTTTCAAATAGCATGCTCTACTGTTAAGTCCAGTAAGATCTTCCGTGTAATTATAAGTATCATCATACTTTCTGTGTGAAGAAAGCAACCATCAAATCTCATTGTACTACTAAATAGTGAATCTTTGCAGTTATAATTTACCTTTTCCTATTTGCTCATTTTGCCATGTGGTTGTATTTGCCCTGTATTAGTGGATCAATAGGTGCAAGGCTTTTCTATCTCACTAGATTTCATTAAGAGTTGATTTATCCCCATACAGGAATAGAAGAGAAATATAAAAGTTATAATAGTGCATGGGCACGCACACACAAAGGTGGGGGAGATTCTCTCTGAAGTATTACATATCATGGCTATTTCTTTAGTGAAAGGAATAGAGAATTATTTTCCTAAGACTCACAAAAGAGGGTATTGGTGATGTATTTAGTTTTCCCTCATGGCATTAAGCCACATTAAGCACTATTTTTTGCAACATAATGGCTATTAAACAATTCTGTATATGGTTGTCTCTTGATGGATTATTTCTTAATTCATAATTTCACAATTCATGTAACATTTTATTGAGCACCCACTAAGTACAGAGTGTTGGGCACTGTGGGAGATATAAAACTACCTATGAAACTGACTCTATCCTCATAATTAATCTTGTGGGAGAGGCAGACAGAAATATTTAATTTTAATTATAAAACAAATCACACTATAATTTGTCATAGTATATTGTGGTCAATATTGTAAATAAATTATTATGTGAATATAGAAGGAGGAGGAACAAATTCTGAAATGAAGATACTAGAGAAAGCTTCAGGACAGATGTTTTGTTTGAGTTAAATAGGATAGAAGGGAGGGCCTTGCAAAAATAAGCATCATAAACAAATGCTATTAATGTTCAAGTAGATTTATAGAACAACTTAAATCTATATGCCTTGCCTATATTTTGGAGGGAGATTCAAGCTACGACTATAAAAGGAGAAAAAGGTCAGAGTTTGGAAGATCATAAATGTCATGCTAAGAATTTTAGATGTTATTTTAGATGTTATTCCATAATTTGGAAACCACTTAGCAAGGAACCAAAAATGTAAGGGCGTTAGGGCATTCTGGTGGCAATGTGAACACTGGATTGACCAATGGAAAGATTGGAGTTGAGAGACCTCTGTATAAAAGTGGAAAAGTTTGAGTGGTAAAAGGTGGTGATAATAGGAAAGGGGAGGAGCAACCTACATAAGAGGGATGCATTGGTAAATAATTAGTAACAGAAATAGTTACAAGAAGGACCCCTGGAATATGACCAAAGAAACCTGAGGATGGGGTATCGTTCACTGAAAGTGATAAATGGAATAGTGTCCTCCTTAAGATTTCCATGTCCTGATCCCCAGAACCTGTGACTACGTTAACTTCTGTGGCAAAGGGAACTTTGCAAATGTGGTTAAATTAGAGATCTTGAGGTAGGGAGAGGTTACCCTCGATTATCTGGATGGGTCCATGTAATAACAAGGGCTCTTATAAGATGGAGGAAGCAGGGTCTAAGTGAGGAAAAGATAGGACAGTGGGACCAGATGTTTAAGTAATGTACTTTGAAGATGGAGGGAAAAGCCATAAGTTAAGAAATGCCAGCGTCCTCTGGAAGCCGGGAGAAGCAAGGAAATGGGCTCCCCAGATTCCACTCCGAAGCATCCAGATGGAATGCAGAATGACCTGCAATTTAACTTCAGAGTTTTGATTCCCAGAAATTAAGAGAATAAATTTGTAGGTTTTTTCCTAATTCCTATTATGAAAAATGTCAAACGTATATTTTGCAATGTACATGTTACAGTTAATTATTATTATAGTGAATCTTTATATATCTACCATTCAGGGATTTTTTAAATTGAAATAAAATTGACATATTAGTTTCAGGAGTACAACATGCTTTGGTATTTGCATAGATTGCAAAAGTATAAGTCACAATAAGTCTAGTGATCTCCCATCCATCATCATACAGAGTTATACTTTTTTTCTTAAGATGAGAACTTCCAAGATCTTCTCTCTTAACAACTTTCAAGTATGGAATACAGTATTATTCACTTTACAGTCATCATGTTGTACATTACATCCCCAAGATTTATTTATTTTATAACTGGAAGTTTGTATCTCTTTAAGCTCTTTTACCCATTTTGTCCACTTCCCCACAACTCTCTCTGCTAGCAACCCTCAGTCTGTTCTCTATAAATCTAGGTTTGGTTTGGTTTTGTTTGTTCATTAAGGTTCATTTATGTTGTCAAAAGTGGCAAGATTTCATTCTTTTTTATGACTGAGTAGTATTCCATTATATATGTATACCATATTTTCTTTACCCATTCATCCATCAGTGAATATTTAGCTTCTTTTCATATATTATAAATAATGGTGCAATAAACATGGGGTACATATATATTTTCAAGGTAATGTTTTCATTTTCTTTGGATAAATATCCAGGAGTAGAATTGCTGGATCTTATGGTAGTTCTATTTTTAATTTTTTGAGGAACCTCCATATTGTTTTCCACAATGGCTTCAACAATTTATATTCCCACCAATAGTGCACCAAGGTTCCCTTTTCTCCACATCCTCACTAATACTTGTTTCTTATCTTTTTTTTTTTAAAGATTTTATTTATTTATTTGACAGAGAGAGATCACAAGTAGGCAGAGAGGCAGGCAGAGAGAGAGGAAGAAGCAGGCTTCCTGCTGAGCAGAGAGCCCGATGTGGGGCTCGATCCCAGGACCCTGGGACCATGACCTGAGCCGAAGGCAGAGGCTTTAACCCACTGAGCCACCCAGGTGCCCCATTTCTTATCTTTTTGATAACAACCATTCTGACAAGTCATTCATAAGAGGTGCTATCTTATTGTGGTTTTGATTTATATTTCAAATCAAATATGGTAATGTTGATGATTGGTGATGGCTGGTGATGATTGGTGATGTTGAGCACCTTGTCTTATACCTGTTGGCCATCTATGTCTTCAGAAAAATGTCTGTTCAGAGCCTCTGTCTTTTTTTTTTTTTTTAATTGGATTGTTTGGGTTTTTGTTATTGAGTCGTAGGAGAGCTTTATATATTTTGGATATTAAACCCTTATCAGGTAAATAATATGCAGATATCTTCTCCCATTCAGTAGGTGGCATTTTCATTTTGTTGCTTGTTTCTTTTGCTGTGCAGAAGCTTTTTTCTTTGGATTGCTCATTTGTTCATTTTTGTTTTTGTTGCCCTTGCCTTTGGAGTCAGGTCCAAAAAAAACCAAAAAACAACAAACAAACAAACAAAAACATTGCTAAGATCAATGTCAAGGAACTTATTGCCTGTTTTATTCTAGTAGTTTTATGGTTTTAGATTTACATTCAAGTATTTAACCCATTTTGAGTTAATTATTATGTATGATATAATTTAGTGGTATACATTCATTCTTTTGCATGTAGCTATCCATTATCCCACTACCATTTATTAAAGAGACTGTCCTTTCCCCCATTGTAAATACTTGCCTCCTTTGTTATAAATTAATTGACCATATATTCACACGTTTATTTCTCAGCTCGTTATTCTGTTCTACTGACCTCTGTGTCTGGTTCTATACCAATAGTATATTGTTTTCAATAGTATAGCTTAGTAATATAGTTTGAAATTAGGAAACATGATGCCTTCAGCTTTGTTCTTTCTCAAGATTACTTTGGCTATTTGGGATCTTTTGTGATTCCATACAAATTTTAGGATCATTTCTTCTATTTCTGTGAAAAATGCCATTGTAATTTTGATAAAGATTGTATTGAAACTATAGACTGCCTTGAACAATATGGACATTTTTACAATATTAGTTTTTCCAAACCATGAGCACAGAATATCTTTCCATTTATTTGTGTTCAATATCTCTCATCAATATCTTATAGTTTTTAGCATAAAGGTCTTTTACCTCCTTGGTTAAATGTATTCCTAGGTATTTTATTCTTTTTGATGCAATTATAAATAGGGTTAAAATTTGTTTCTGATGTTAATTATTAGTAAATAAAAAATACAACAGATTTTTGCTTTTCAATTTTATACCTTGCAACTTTATAATTTCATTTATTAGTTCTAAATGTTTTTTGGTTGAGTGTTTGAGGTTTTCTGTATATAAAATCATGTCATTCACAAACAGTGATGGTTTTATTTCTTCCTCTCCAATATGGAAGCCTCTTATTTCTTTTTCTTACTTAATTGCTCTGGCTAGTACTTCCAATACTGTATTTAATACAAGTGATGAGAGTAAACATCCTTGTCTTGTTCCTTATCTTAAAGAAAAAGCTATCACCCTGTCACCATTGAGTATGATGTTAGCTATGAGCTTGTCATACATGGCCTTTATTATTTATAGTACTTTCCATTTATATCCACTCTGCTGAGACTTTTTTATCATGAATGGATGTTGAGTCTTGTCAAATGCTTTTTCTGTATCCACTGAGATGATCACATGGTTTTTATCCTTCATTTTGTTAATGTGGCGATTCATGATGATTAATTTGTAGATTTTCAACCATCCTTGTATACCTGGAATAATACCTACTTGATCATTGTGTTTGAGCCTCTTAATGTATTATTATTGAATTTAGTTTGCTGATATTATGCTGAAGATTTTTGCATCTATTGCCCTGTAATGTGTTTGTGTGTGTGTGTGTGCGTGTGTGTGTGTGTTGTCTTTGTCTGGTTTTAGTATTAGGGTAACACTAGCTTTGTAAAATAAGTTAGAAGCATGCTTTCCTCTCCAATTTTTTGGAGGAGTTTGAGAAGGATAGGTATTAAACCTTTTTTGAATGTTTGGCAGAATTCACCGGTTAAGCTTTCAAGTCCTGGACTTATATTTGTTGGGAAATTTAATGTTTTTGTTGTCAGAGTCTACATCTTTTTATTTTGTGTATCCTTTAACTTATAGTTATTTTTACTTTTTGCTGTTTTAATTTTCATACTTGAAAGCTAGATTAATTCCAGTAAGATTTAGTTTTTGCTTATCTGTAAAACCTTTTATCTCTTCTTCAATTCTACATGATAACCATGCCAGGTAGAGAATTCTTAGTTGTCGGTTTTTTGCTTTCAGTACTTAAATTTATCATACCACTTCCTTCTGGCCTGAAGAGTTTATGCAGAGAAATCAACTGCCTGGTACATAACAAGTTGTTTTTTTCTTGATATTTAAGATTCTCTAACTTTTGATATTTTAATTATAATGTGTCTTGGTATAAATTTGTGTTGTTTTAAGTCACTATTACTATGATAGTATGTGACAGCAGTAATATGTAACTAATAAAGTTTTTTTTAAAACCTGGAAGTAGGGTATAGCTATAACAGATATCTAAAAATAAGGAAGTAGTTTTGTAATTGGGTAATGGCTAGAGGCTGGAGGAATTTTGAATATGATAAAAAAAAGAAAACCTAGATTGCTTTTAACAGACTGTTAGTAGAAAATTAGTGTTTAAGGACACAAAAGAAAGTGAGGAGCATGATACAAAAAATCTATGTTGCCTTAGAGAATACTTAACTCATAATAGAAAGGAAGACATTAAATGTTAAATTGAGGGATACTGGTGAGGACTCAAAAGGAAATGAGGAATGTGTTATTGAAGACCAGGAAAGGGGTTCTTTATTATATAATAATAGAAAGCTTGCTAAATTGTGTCCTACAGTTTTGTGGAAAGCAGATGAACTGTTATGTGGTAACTGTAATGCAGTTATGTGGTAAGTGATGAATTAGGATATTTAGCTGAGGAAATTTACAAGCAATACATTGAAGGTATGACCTGATTTCTCCTTGCTGTTTATAGTAAAATGTAAGAAGAAAGAGATAAATTCAGGAAATAACTGTTAACCAGAAAGAACCAGAATTTGGTAATGTGAGGAATTCTGTCTATCCAGACTACAAAGGATGCCAAAATACGGAGATTCACTGTCAGGAAAGCATGCTCCAGGATGTTATAAAGAGTGTGGCTCTTCAACCTATTGTTAATGCTTTGAAAGAATTAAAAGGTCAGTGTGTTCAGTCACAAAGAGGGTCTTTGAAGAGATAGGCCTGTGTCTTATGGGCCCTCTTAACCATCTTAGCAGAAGCCAGGAATAGAGAATTCTCCAAAAGATTTTTGGAGGATCTGCTTGTCTAATGGATGAACCACAGGGTTCTTGAGGATGTTATACAAGCAGAAATACTGCCATCTTGAAGTGAAAGGGGCAGAGAAAGGACAAAATAAACAAAGACTGATGGACTCAACAAAATTCTACAGACAAGAAATAATATGACAAAACTCCTCTACTACAAACATGTACTTTTCTCAATAAAAAATTGTGGATGACTCTGAAGGCAGGCACTAGGCCCAGAGAAAAAAACCATGGGCCCGGAGGGCAGGGTTATAGTCCTGGAGTGGGGAACCAAGAGTAAGAGGGGATTATCCCCAGTCCTTGAAACATAATGCAGCTTTTTGAGTTGGATTTTGGACTTGTGAGGTGATGAGATAAGATTTTTCAACTTTGAGTTTTTACTGAAATGGATTGAGACCTTTGAATGTACGTGGGATGGATAGGACTCTGTGAGCTAGCATGCAGACTCTCATGGAGAGAATAATGACCTTCCTAAAATATCCACAATTTAATCCCCAGAACTTATATATATATATATATATATATATATATATATAACTTTATATGGCAGAAGAGATTTTGCAGATATGATTAAATTCAAGATCTTAAAATCTTAAAATGCTGGTGTTATCTTTGATTTTATGAATGGGCCAATGGTAAAAACAAGTATACTTAAAAAAAAAAAAGATTTTATTTATTTATTTGACAGAGATCACAAGTAGGCAGAGAGGCAGGCAGAGAGAGGGAGAAGCAGGCTCCCGGCTGAACAGGGAGCCCGATGTGGGGCTCGATCCCAGGACCCTGAGATCATGACCTGAGCCAAAGGCAGAGGCTTAACACTCTGAGCCACCCAGGCACCCCAAAAACAACTATCCTTATAAGAGAGACAGGCAGGTGAAAGGAAGAAAAAGGAGATATGCCAATGGAACCAGTGGTTGTAATGACAAACTCTTAAGGTGGACGGGCCATGAGCCAAGGAAAGTAAGTAACCTCTGCAAGCTGGAAAAGACAAATAGATTCTTCTCTGAATTCTTCAGAAAGAATGTTGCCTGAACAATGCCTTATTTTAAACTTCTGACTTCCTGAATTATTAGAATAAATTTGTGCTATTTTAAACCACTAAGTCTGTAGTAATTTCTTACAGCAAAAACAGAAAACTAATACAATCATTCATTTTTAAATATTTGTAGAGCAGCTAGTATATTTCAGATACTGAGCTGGCTTCTAGGAATATAGTAACAAATGAAGTAGATGTAGTGAATTACAGTTTTACATGCTATCATCTGGCCAGAAACAATGGTAGGGAAACACGGTTTTTTTTTAACACATGTTGGATTTGGTAGATATGATTTTTGGACATTCAAATAGATACATTTCATAATAACAGCTAATGTTTATGCTGGTAACTATTGTAAACACTGTTTATATATTAACTCTTTAATTATTATAATAATCCTGGGAGCATGTTATAGATGATGAAACTTCTGTGGATGAAGAAACCATATGGATATATAAAGCGTCTTGCCCCAGCTCAAGGAGCTAGGTGGCAGAGCTTATACCCAAATAAATAAGCCAGTCTGCCTCCAGATCTTGAGCTTTAAAACACTTTTAGCAACTCTAGAATATGAATCTGTCATTTTGCAAGTTTTATCTGTAAATATAAATTTGATACTTATAAGGAAATTCAGAAACAACAATGGCATAGAAACCAAAGAATGGATTTTTTGAGAAAAAGACAATAATTAACATTGTCAGATGTTGATTAATGTCAAGTGGAATGACTATTAACCAGAAATGCCTTGATTTGTTGTTCTCATTATAAAAGTTTTCCTATTACCATTTTCTGGAGTCATATTTATTAACCATTATTTCTCAGACTGTGTCACGCCTTTGCACTCAGCAATTCATTAGTTTCAGCTGCTTGAGTATGGTTGGGCAACTGTCACTAACCCATCGAGGCCATGGGCACCAACTCACATACATATATCTAGGCTTCAATCCTATGAGGTTTTCTAGCATAGATATATTTTGTTTGGCTTCCACTGAAATTTCTCAAGGTGTCTTGTCCAGTGATCTGCATGAAATTAACTCTTGTCAGCTATTTATTGACATACTACACTTTCTGTCACTGTTCACTGCCAGTTCTGCAAAGCTCAAACCAGCATTTAGAATGTCAGAGTATCATACACATTTATCCTGTTTGATATGGGCAGATATTTTTAACTAGTATTTTCATTAAACATTCTTTTTAAAAAGCTTTGGATTCACACAGTATCTATTAGTAAATAACATTGCAAGATTAAGACCATGGTTATTTTATCTTCCTGTGCCCTCTTCTAGCTAGTACAAGTATGTGCTTCATAAGTATCCGTGGAATGGAGTAATGAGGCATAGAATTCTATTAACTATTATTGCCTTAATTTGAGTAGTGAACAATTGTTTGGAGTATTGTTACAAATTGGTAACAAGATTAACATAAGCATAACTTCTATCAGCATTATTTGTTGAATACCAATTACGTACCGTCATCCACTGTATACATCCACATCTTCCCACCCTTCTTGGTATACCTTCTCACTAATACCTTGTGATCACCTGTGACTACTCTTTCAACACTCCTGCCACAGCTCTCATCCACAGAGCTCCAGAGAAGAATGAACCAACTTACGGTCAAGGGCTGTTGTCTCATACACTGTCGTAAGACCACACATCTACTTTCAGAGCACCTATTTTTGAACTTACAGAATATATTTTTTATATGATCAATTAATGTCTGTACCTCCCACTAAAATAAAAACTACACAAATAATTGTGTCTAGCTTGGCCCACCAACACATTATCCACATGGCACAACTTGAGTCCATGAAGTCTCTATATTGGACATATGAAAAAAATTAAAGTTAAATTAACTTCATTTTAGTGAGGGATCATACATAGAATCCTAAATTTTATAAGAAAGAAATCAGATTAATCTGGTGGAAACATAGGTATTTATGCTACTGGAAACACATACCATAAACTCTCCCCTAAAATAGGAAAACACAATCTTTTTTTTCTCATTGAATCAAGATCAGGTGGTTACAGGCTGAAATCCCAGTTCCTTCTCTGTTATGGTACTTCCTTAAAAACATTTCTTTAGGTAGTCTTAGAAGTTGGGAACCAAAGGTTTTTGAAATTGAATAATCACCTTTTCACATGCTATATTTGTGTTCATATTTTGTGAACCCCCTAATGATGCATTTATGTATTTACTGCACAGTCCAGGTGGGTTTTCTAAAGCTTTCCAAGACATGATTTAAAAATAACTTGAGATTTAGTGTTCATCAAACTAAAGGAGGCAGTTTGGAAAATAAAATTTGAGACTCTTTTTCCCACTTACAGTCCTGTTTCCGTATCTAAGGCCGTTTAAGTAAACATCTAAAAATGGTTTTTATAACAGTAAGAGAATCATGAATTTCATTTACATATTTACTGTTCACATACTGCTGTGCTGGTAATGGCAAATGCAGAGTTTATTCAAATAGTTGTCTTTGAACACATATGTGAGGTCAAAGACTATCCAGGTGGTTCTGAGCCCTTTAGCAGACACAAATACACACAAAATGAGGATTGGAGCTGGATTCTTGAAATACCCTTGGGCTATGTAATGCTAAATTATACCTGAAAATTCAATCTATTCAACTCAGCAGGCTGAAGTCGCTCATCAATGTGATAATTATAACTAAATATGAACAGGAAAGAAATTAGGAGAACAGGACTGCTGTGTATACCACTTTTGTAGACAGGCTGAAATGAATTCTATTAATATATACTTAAGATATTTTATGCACATTTTACATTGGAAATGATTAGAAATTTTGATGTTATCATTAGAGACCAATATATGCTGAATGTGATCTGTAAATAGAAATTCATATTTACCCAGCAGGTCTTAGTATTGCTCTTTGTCCATTTTAAATATTATATTTTTAAACCACAAACCATCATAATGCTTAGCCCAACATTTTCAAGATTGTGTGTTTGTGTATGGTGTGTACACTTAAATGTATCACCTAATTTTATCTATTTTTACTTTTCTCAAAGATTTTATTTATTTATTTGAGAGAAAGGATTGTGGGGATGGAGGGGAAGGAGGGAGAAGCGGCAGAGGTAGAGGGAGAAGCAGACTCCCCACTGAGCAGGGAACCCACCTTGATCTCAAAATCCTGAGATCATGACCTGAGGCAGAGGCAGATGCTTAACCGACTGAGCCACGCAGGTGCCCCTAATTTCATCTATTTTTTTTTTAAAGATTGTATTTATTTATTTGACAGACAGAGATCACAAGTAGGTGGAGAGGCGGGGGCGGGGGGGAGAGCAGGCTCCCTGCTGAGCAGAGAGCCTGATGCGGGGCTCGATCCCAGGACCCTGAGATCATGACCTGAGCCAAAGGCAAAGGCTTAATCACACTGAGCCACCCAGGTGCCCCAAATTTCATCTATTTTTAACTGGAAACTTTCTCCAGATCTATTCTCACCCACTTGATTCATCTCCTTGAAGAACATTCTCCAAATCCATACTGGAAATTCAAGTTAATATAAATATATCAAATGCATCGATTAGTCTCCTGTGTTGCCTTTACATAAATATCTTTAGGATCCTGTACATGCATCTCTAGAATCCTTTACTTGGAGTCCTGAGATGGGTATCAGAATAAATTCCATATTGAAATCCTATGTATCAAATTTGTTCTCCCATTGTTTCACACATTAAAAGCAGGTATATCTTCCAAAAGAATAGCACTAACTCCAATAATTCAAATTGAGGTAAAATTCTAGATAGTGTTCTCTGTTCTCTAATTTTTCTGAATTTGATTTCATTGTCTGACATTTATTCATTTAGTATATACATTAGTGGTATCATGGATTGGGCATGGCTTTTGCAATTTGCAAACTTGGAGGCAGATTCCAGCTCTACCTCCTGCCAGCTTTGTGAACTGAACCTCACTTGAACTTCAGTTTTCCTGTCTACAAAATGAGATAATAATTCCTTTCTCATATAGCTGTTTCAAGATTAAATAAAACCACATGAGTAAAATACTTGGCACTAAATAAGCTCTTAATTATTGTTTATAAGATTTTGTTCAAATTCTGTAATTAATCAATGAACTATTTTCATTTTAAAAATCTCTTATGCATTTACATTGCTTGCATTCTGAAACTAGTGTTGGTTGACTCTAGAGGTGATGACGTGAAATTAAGATGTGTGGTCCTAACCACAATGTAGTATATCCTCTGTAAAGCAGAGAATGCAAGGCATCGTAAAATAAAGTGCTAAATCCTATGAGTTAGGCTTTTTTAGCATAATATATTGGGGTGACTTACCCCTTACTTATACTCCACTATATACTATGTATATGGGATATACAAATATCCTATAAAGTATAATTTTGTATAGATAAAAGGCAGCGGAAGAAAAAATAGAAAGATAAGACCAGATACTCTAGTTCAGAGGCAAAAAAAGGAAGAAAGGGGAAGTTTGATGGAAGAAGTAGACTGAGATAAGAATCAGTCAGAAAAAGAGAAAGGCAATGCCCTGGGCAACTGACAATTTGTGCAAGAAGACTTTTAGCATTTATTTCTCCATTGACATTTGCTACATTTTGCCTTCATCTGCTTCAAGTGCCACTTGCTGGTCGCCACCATCACCCTGCAGCTTCTCTCCTTCTTTAAGGATCTTTCCCACCCAGAGTCTGGCTGCTGAAGTGTCATTCATCCTCCAGGCACCCTGGACCCTGTATTGCTAGGTAGCTCACCAACTCACCACTCTGGTTATTTTTTGTTTTTGTTTTTGTTTTAAGATTTTATGTATTTATTTGACTGAGATCACAAGTAGGCAGAGAGACAGGCAGAGAGAGAGGAGGAAGCAGGCTCCCCACTGAGCAGAGAGCCCAATGCGGGACTCCATCCCAGGACCCTGGGATCATGACCTGAGCCGAAGGCAGAGGCTTTAACCCACTGAGCCACCCAGGCGCCCCACCACTCTGGTTTTTAAAAAGGTAGGTAGATGGGTAAATAGGTGATGATGGATAGATAGATAGGTAGGTAGATAGGGGAAAGTAAAGAGATATAATAGAGTATATGTTTCTTATTTTGTAAATTCTGTTATAGTGAAATTCTACACAAAATTTTTGTGATCTTAGAAACTATTATCATTTTAAGGATGTTTTAAACTCTCACCATTATTCCATGTAAGCTCAGTAGTATCCTTCCATCTCAGGACACCATGAAGGTGCTATGTTTGGGACAGAATTGTAAGCTACTGAGGAAGTGTTGTCATAAATAAGACACCTCCAGGGAACATGGCACAGCATTTCCCCCATATCATGCTCATGCCCAATAAACTCTATTATTGTGTTCATATGTCTGTGAGGTAATTTGTTATGAATATTATGAATATAGTACCCTTTAAGTGGCTGTCACCCCTAAGAGACTTTGTATTTTTTAGATCTAGGATTGCTACATTTTTAGTGTGTAACAGTCAACATTGTTTAAAATACTTTGAAGTAAGATAAACTATTTACACAGGCTTAAATATCTTACTTCATACTTCGTTATAATCTGTAGAAAATTCAAGGTTAATTTAATTGTATATGTTTTAGTCTTCTTTTTTTGTTGTTGTTTTAGTCTTCTTTTTAAAAAAATCTTTTAGGAACCATTAAATATTTGGCCCCACCCAAAGTATGTGATTAAAAAGATAGAATGCCTTTATCCTTGAGACAATGCAAATAAATTTATCCAAATATGAATGGGAAAATAAGACCACTAAGAAGATAAAACTAAACCTGAAAAATCAAATTTAGGGAGTGCCTGGGTGGCTCAGATGTTAAGCGGCTGCCTTTGGCTCAGATCATGATCCCAGGGTCATGGAACTGAGACCCTCACTGGGCTCCCTGCTCAGCAGGAATCCTGGTTCTCCCTCCCCAACTCCCTTTCCTTGTGTTCCCTCTCTCACTGTGCCTCTCTCTGTCAAATAAATAAATAAAATCTTAAAAAAAAAAAAAGAAAAATCAAATTAAGGCTAAAAGAAAAGAACGGTGAAATTAAGAGAAGATGGAATGGAAAACCATACAAAAAAAAGGAAGTAAGCAAATGTGAGAATGCTCAGAAAAAATTACCGAGAAAAGTCAATGAAAATAAAGTTAATTGCAGTGTGATTTATAAAGGAGAAATATTTAACTGTGTTGACTATGTTGGAGTATTAAATATTTTTAAAATTCAGGGATTTCAAAGACTTCTTTGATATTAGAGCATAAGAAACTGGAGAAAGTCCAAAGAAATGAATAAAGACTTAATAATAAAATCCAATTATCGTTTACAAAAAAATCTTAGAAAAATTTTTTCCGAGTACATAAAAACATTTAATGAATCAAACTAAGGGAATATGCAGTTGACTTGTTTGTTAAGTACAAGCAGTCAAGTATAAAGAAGCACGATTCTGGAAATTTTCTCACTCATTTGAACCAGTATTACAAATGAAAACTTGAGCCGAACATTAGGAAGTTTTATGTTTTCTCTGACTTAAAAAAGAACAATGATAAATCCATCAGGAAAATGAGGTACTAGGTAAAATGACAGGAAGATTTTTTAATATGATAGCCACTCAATATATTAATTAATAACTATTTATAGGTACTATCCGCTAACAGGAGAGCACTTGACTCTGGAGAAACCGATATAGATCCAGTTCCAGAACATTAGGCAAGACAGCAAATCGTTGAATATGGACGTGCACAGAAAATGCAGATATTTTCCCTTAAATCATTGAAAGATGGATCAGTGATTGTGCTGAGGTTGAAAATATTTGGATGTTATCCCTGAAAGTACCTGAGCAAAGGACTTTTTGTCAAGAATGTATAGGGGCTGCACTAGCAAGGAGATGTTTTAATAAAGAAGACAGAGTTCACATCTGAGCAGAGAAAAGGCTGAGGTCCACGGGGACAGCTGATATGCTGGTGAGGGAAAGGTAGAGAAGGTCCACATCTGTACGTTGTGCTGTGGAGTGACAAGAATGACATAAGACAAAGGTTAACTGGGGGTGACTTTCTGTGCAAACCTGAGAAAAACTGACCGAAGGAAAGTTGAGGTATCACTCCAATCACTTAAAGAAATACTTCAGACTAGGGAGTTCAGAGGGAAAAACTCTGGGCTAACTCTGGGGTGTCCTGGATTGAAGCTCCTGCTATGAGTCCCTGGTTCGAGCAGCTTGAGGTCCTGCCCCTCCAGTCCCTTCGGTTTTCCATCCAACAAACTTGTAAGAGCTCTCTGTGGTGGACCGGACATCTGTAAATGAGAAATTTTGGCAACTTCAGTTCTTGCACCTTTTTGATTTTATCATTTTATGGTTCTAGTAATTCTCTGATACAAGTGTTATGCAGTTCAAGTTAAATATTTCTTCCCCATCCACATGCTATGTCTTGATAAAATTCTTAAAAGTTCTATCAAAATTAACACACATTATAATTTTTATTTATTTTTTCTTTCAAGTTCTTATTGAAATTCCACTTCGTTAACATACAGTGTAATATTGGTTTCAGGTATAAGATTTAGTGACTCATCACTTACATACATATTGTAATCTTTAAACTAGGTAAGAATGTCAGAACTCCGGATGGGTTAATCATTTGATACTCATGGTATTCTTTAAATGTTCTTTTGGTGTTTTATTTGGAAGAAAGGAGGAGGGTCTCCTTTCAAAGGAAGAGGTGGGGTGAGGTGACATGTATGAGAAAGGGAAGTCACCACAGCTGCAGACATGAGTGGGTATCTGCTGCCTTCCAAGGAGTCCTTGGTGCTTCTGAACTTGAATGTCCCTACCTGCAGCTGAAGCCTTGCAGTTGACTGCCTTCATCCCTCTCAGGAGTTAGTTGAGCACCACTAGTCGTTATGGAAACACGTCTCTTTGGGTCTTCATCCTTTGTGGTGGAAACAGCTATGGAAAGGATCCCTTCAACCTTACAAGGCATGTTGTATTATTGCACTAGCTCTAGAGAAAGATCTGCTGGTTCAAAATAGGGCCTTACCTCTTGTTATCTGTGAGGTTTCAGTCAGAACACTTAATCTCTCAGCCTTATCTTACTAAAGCATTATAAAGGGCAAAAACAAAATAATGATGATAT
Source organism: Martes martes (assembly GCF_963455335.1). Taxonomy (NCBI): domain Eukaryota; kingdom Metazoa; phylum Chordata; class Mammalia; order Carnivora; family Mustelidae; genus Martes; species Martes martes. Next base: position 49,799,931 of record NC_137891.1, on the reverse strand, counting down.
GATGATGATGATGATGGTGATGATGATAGGAGGAGGAGGTGGATGACTTCATCATAAGATTGTTTTTAGTATTCAGTGAGTAATCCCATAAAACTCTTAGAAGACAGCCTAACTCACAACACCTACTGTGCACTCCCTAAATGAATGTTCCCATTAAATCATGATGTTCATTCCCTGTGATGAGTTCCAGCAAACATCATTTTCTTGATTTCAATACATTACTAGTGACATTATAATGACACTTTTACATAAGTCCTCTCCAGCAGCTACCCAGTGCATTGTCCCTTAACTCAGTCCTAAAATCATGTTGGTCTGTTTTCTAATAAAATAATTTCAACACGACTACCTAAGTCATGCAGTGTCCCTGAATATTACCTGCATCTGCCCTCATTTGGGGAAAGCTTACTCATTTCTAAAAGGAAAGTAGGGATAGATAAGTAACAGTTTTGCAAAGATTATGTGACATGATGTGTACTTAGCACAGTGCCTGACACACAGCAGCACATAGTACTTCATCTTTCATTGTATGCATACACACAATACCCACCCTCCCTCCCTTCCTTCCTTCCTTCCTTCTTATTTGTTTTTCTCTTATGTTAAAAGTCATTTTCTCTTACTTTGCCAGATACTTTTAGGTTTTAAATGGTTCCTTCCATGAAACAGGGAGAGATATTAACATAATCACTTGATTTTGGATGATAAGTCATCCTTCCCAATTTATCAACAATCACTGAATTTGTACTTTAAGTATGGAGTATAAAGATTGAGTCCATCAGAGGTGCCTGGATGGCTCAGTTCATTAAGTGTCTGCCTTCAGCTCAGGTCATGTTCCCAGGGTCCTGAGATCAAGCTCCATTACAGTTGGGGGTCCCTTCTCAGTGGAGAGTCCGTTTCTCTCTCACCCTCTGCCCCCACCCCCAGCTGGTGTGCGTTCTCTCTCTCTCTCTCTCTCTCTCTCTTTCTTTCTCTAATATAAGAAAATTTTAAAAAAAGATTGAGTTCATTAAAAGAAATCATGTTGGAGTGAGCAGATAGATATTATTATAAAGCAACTAATGCTTTTTTGACCTCTGATATTATAGGCATAAAGCTGATTTTGAACATAAAAGTATTCAGTCTGGATTCTTGAGGAGGGTAGGGGGGGGAAAAAAAAGAATGAGATGCCTGGAACTGTCTTCTCTCTTCAGCTACTTTTTCTGTCCTGTATGTTTACATATTCCCTCCATATTCTTGTGTCTGAAAATTTCCCAGCCAAGACCTCCTCTCCCTCGGCTACTTCCTCTGCCTTCCCCTCATCTTCCTACCTGTATTGCAATTTGTGAAGTTGGTCCTAACCCAACAGATGTAGTTGAGGTCCCCAACTGTGATGGTTTAATGTACTAAGCACAGATATGAGGTCCAAGAGTGGGTGGCTCTGTATTCCCTTAGGTGACAAAAGTAATGTAGGAAAGAGTTGATAACATGAAAATCCTTATGTGGAAACTAAGAAAGTCAACCCTGGTGTAAGATTGGGAGGGCAACAACTTCCAAACATTGAGGAGTATTAGTCAGGATACTTGTTTTATTTTATTTTTTTTTAAGATTTTATTTATTTGACACAGAGAGAGAGATCACAAGCAGGCAGAGAGGCAGGCAGAGAGAGAGGAAGGGAAGCAGGCTCCCTGCCAAGCAGAGAGCCCGATGTGGGGCTCGATCCCAGGACCCCGAGATCATGACCTGAGCCAAAGGCAGAGGCTTTAACCCACTGAGCCACCTAGGCGCCCCAGGATACTAGTTTTAATGTGTTGTCTGTGTCTGTCTGTATGATGATGAGTGAGGCTAGGTGAAGGGTTGTGGTGTATGTAAACAAATTTAAATTGTTACATAGCCTTTGCAAAAATTGTTCAGATCGATGTTAATTACAGATACTACAGCACTAAAAATGTGAAAAGAAAAAAACTACACATGTGCTGGAACCATGTAATAATGTAAAAATTAATATCATTTATGTCATTAATAGCATTAGGCTATTTCTGCCTCATCACCACCAATGACATGTTTATTCATATCACAGGCATGTATACACATATGTCAGACAAATTGTTTTAATTTTGTTTAGTTGTAATAGATTTTATGGTTTGTTGGTCTTCTGGCATGAGTAACTTTTATAGAGGAGAACTTGCTTTGTGGTTGTGACTTTGCTTTGGTAAATTTAAAATTTATCTTCACATCTGTGAGTATATACAATTCCATCCAAAACAGTGAACTTATCAAATTAACTCTGGGGCCAGAAGATAGACATAAGATGACAAGTACTTGCATCAAGTAAGAAAGTAACTTCAGTCAGTAAACATGAATTTGACTATTGTCCAGACTTATTGAAAAATAAATTATAGTTGTATTGTCTTTATAATTTATTTTTTAAAGATTTTTATTTATTTATTTGACAGAGCACAAGTAGACAGAGAGGCAGGCAGAGAGAGACAGAGGGAGAGAGGAGGAAGTAGGCTCCCGCTGAGCAGAGAGCCTGATGCAGGGCTTGATCCCAGGACCCTGAGATCATGACCTGAGCAGACAGAGGCTTTAACCCACTGAGCCACCCAGGCGCTCCTGTCTTTATAATTTAAATTAGTTCATAAAAAGTCCTTTATTCACCAAATACTTACCAAGAGCCCACTTTTAGTACCAGACAATGATATGTCCTTTGGATATATATCTCTGAAAAAAGAAAGCTTGTCCACTTAAAGCTAATGTTCTAGTAGGCAGAGACAGAAAAACAAATACATAAATGCTATGGAGAAAAATTAAGCAGGTGAAAGGTTGTGGGATATAAGGTGTATTATATGTCACTAAGAAAAGGCCTACTTATTTTATTTATTGAAATATATTAATCTCACCTTTAAAGAAAACACAAGGAAAATCCTTCCAATGTTACATAATTGACTATGTCTTATAGTAAGATACAACCATAGTGGAGATTCTTTGACCAAGAATTTCACTAAACACTGTAGGTTGTTGGTCAAAGTCAAAGAAAGTGGTCGGGCCTACTGCTAAAAACCTGCCGACATGCTCTTTTTGAAATCTATAATTATGAAATGCAGTAATTACTTATATATAAAAATATTCTTGACACTGAAACACTCCTCCTATTAAAAAGAATGTCTCCTAGGATGCCTGGGTGGCCCAGTGGGTTAAATGGCTGCCTTCAGCTCAGGTCATGATCCCAGGGTCCTGGGATTGAGTCCCACATCAGCATCCTTGCTCAGTGGGGACCCTGCTTCTTTCTCTGCCTCTGCCTGCTACTCTGCCTGCTTGTGTTCTCTCTCTCTCTCTCTCTCTGAGACAAATAAATAAATAAAATCTTAAAAAAAAAAAAAAAGAATGTCTCCTGCTATCAGTAAGTAGACTGAGTTTGTTAACACTAAAAAGGAATTTTGGCAATTGAAAATGTCTTCTGCTTTTAGCTGGGAGATGGAAGCTTAATGTACCATCAGGAAGTCTTACTACATAGAAGTTATTCACTGGTGTATAAATCCTTTGGTGTTTTAAATAAAACTGCATTTCAGACACCCTCATTAGCACATGAAGGAGTTTGAAATTATCCACAGTTTGAGGGTTTGGGAGAGGTAGTGCTCCTGAGTTTCTGCTGGGGGCCAGGCTGGTGTTGCTCTCAGAGCAGAGAGAGTACAAGGCACATGAAGACAAAGCTTCCGTGCTGTTCGGTTGACAGTGTGAATGAAGTGTGTTCAGATAGGGATATGTCCACAATCCTGTGAAAATAGAGGTCTGAGGTCAAAAATGAGGCAGGGGGGGAAGGTGGGCAAAAGACTCATATGAAAGGTTTCTTTTGGAAGGAGATAGAGTACCCAGCACGTAGTAGGCCCTCACCAATTCTGAGACCCTACCATGTGCCCCTTCTCTTCGAGGCCTGGGGAGATCATGTGAAAATAATGCAATTCCTGCATTGCCTGAGAAGCAGTCTGTTTGGAGAAAGAGACAAAACTAAAAGTGATCATTGCTTTAATAATTGAACATACAAAGTGCACTGAGAGCTCAGAGAAAGAAAGAATTTGGTAGAATTTCAAAACTGAAATAACGAATCTCGGCATTGTAGGGTGGCTACCAGACACATGAACCCAAAGGATAGTTTTTAATTTCTGTAAAAATCAAACAAGGGTTTTTATATTTCATATTTGTATTTTCAGTTCTACTGTTCTTGCTAAATACATGAATCTGTTCTTAATTCAACACTGCTTCGAGCACAGCACTTTAACAGTGCAGATTTTATTAGAGAACTTAACTGATACCAGTTGGGGGGAGTTGAGGGGGAGACAATTTTCTCTAGAAGATTTGCATTAGATAGAGTAGTTACAGGCTGTAGCGTCTCCCCTGTAATTTTATGAGAATGGTATTACCCTGGCTTTCACTGTGTGATTGCTGGTTACCTTCTGTCAGTGAGCAACAGTCTTACTGCAAAGCAGGAGCACAACCCGTCTCTTTGTCTCCGTGGTCAAAGCAATTACTTCTTAGAAAGTCGGATTTTTTCAGAATGACCATGTACAGGAGCAAACGCAGACATCAGAGATGTAAGTAAATTCTGACCCAACTTTTTCTTACGACTGTGGTGGCAGAAACATACTTGATTCCTTAAAAGACTAATCATGACTTCTTCAGATCTATCCTGGTAGTAGGAAAAAAAATATATTGTAGCTTTTTTCTCACTAACCTTTATCTGTATCCCTCTTACATGCTTGGAAAATGTTGGGGGGAGAGGGGATAATTCACTTGTTACTATGGAAACCTTTGGAAAGGTTTACAAAATCAACAGAGAAACAGATCAAATGCAATTTCAGTCTAGCTCAGCAGCCTTCATTCAGGCATGATCACTGAATAGTTCTCTCTCCCTCTCTCTCTTCTTCTTTTCTTTTCTTTTCTTTTGTTTTCTTTCTTTTCTTGTCTTTTCCTTTCCAGAAGTGATAGATTTTCTTTCCTGAAAGTCTATTGAAGGGTTTGGGAAGCTAGCCTAAAACTTCTCTTTATTTATCCAATATCAATTATAACTCTCAGGAGAAATAAAACAGTTCAGAATGGGGGGGGGAGTTAATTGTTACTGACAAGCTGAATATGTAACAGGATATTCATTGCCAAACTTCTTGGTCTGGAGCATATTTGTAACGTAATTCGCTACAGACACCATTTTAAAGGGTTAAAAGGAGTCATTGTAATCTACCCTAAAGGAATTGATTCTGACTGAAAAGGAACAGCACAGTTACCCTGGCCTGAAGTCCAGAACAGAGATGATTATGGAACTGAAAGCCGTTAGATTTAGCTAAGAATCAAAATCTTATAATAAAACTGTGTTTTATGGCAATGCAATACGCCTGCCATGAAAAGCTTTCCAATCATTTCTCTTTCTAGTAAACCAAGCTCATTATCACTTTATCTTCCCTATTGTCGAAAGCAAAGTAAATATCACCTTATTTAACCCAGTGCATCCTATCACTGCCTCCGTTTACCATCTTAGACAGGTAACTACAGCTTGTTCTATAGGTGAAGTCTATACTTTTCATTATTCTATGATGTCTTCAGGTATTATTAAATATTTTAATATACAGAAAGACAATCAGCAATAATTACTCTATCAAAAGGCCAAAACATGATAGGAATGAAATAATTTTTAAGTGTGATAATATTTTTGGCCAATTTCCACCTGAGACCTGAACCCTAACATTTCTCTTGTTCAAAGAAGTTTTATGCACCAGAGAAAGCTCTGAGGGCCAGGACTGCCAGTGTGATTTTATATGCCTGATTGCCTTTTGATGCCTCTCTTTCTTGTGATTGAGAAATAACATATGATAACTGCTGCTTGTGTCTTATAAAAATGACTGGTACAAAGTCTACAAATATATTGCTGATTAATATCCTTGTGATTTCCTCCCACAAGAATGGATCTAAATTATGCATGTACTTGAAAACCATCTCCTACCTTTACTCCTGTATCTTTTAGACACCTCCTCATTTTTTTTTCCATGTAGGTAATCATCATCTTAATGCACATGGCAAATAAAAGATTATAGAAAAATTGTACTGAGTCTCTCCCCTAAAATGTGCTTGCTGAAGTCTGCGATTAAGCAGCAGGAAGAAATTGTGAATTACATGAGACAAGTCAGAAGATGTATAATTATACAGGGATGAACACAGTAGGGTGTACTAAATGGTTTAGTTAAAAAAAAATCTAATGTGTTACTTCTGTTTAATTGTATCAGCTATATTATATTGTGTTAACTGTTTCTACATTCTAATCATATAAAATATTGGAGAACAAAAATGTAATAAAATTAAAGTATACAGAAAGGTTAGCAATAAAAGCAAATAGAATCCTTAAATGAATTTCTATCTTATACTAATCATACTTGCAAAAGTGAAAGGTAATGCAATTGTTTGCTATATAAAAATATCTGAATTATCCCATCGCCAAAACCCAGAACATTTCCATTTTCAATCATATCTTTTATGTGTGTGTTTTTGATCATATAAAAGGCATAAACTAGCCTAGAGGCAATTGTAATCCAATTAAGGCAATAATTGCACACTTAACAAAACCTCAACGTGAGAAAGAAGGAAAGTGTTCTTATGATTTTCTTTAAAATTGAAAAAGTACATATATAAACTTTCTAATTTCTTCATTCCCTAGAGACTTACCATAATATCCTTTAGTAAAAATAATGCAACTTTCTTTTAGGGGACCCGGTGAGAAGACTAGGGAAGGTGCGAGTGGCTATGCGAGGGGATCGAAGAGAGGCTGGGAGAGCCAGACTACTGTCAAAGACATTTTAAAGTATAAATTACACTAGCCTTTGGAAATTCATGTGGGACTTTGAGATCCATTCCTCACTCATGTCTAGATTGGTTATTTATAATTCCCTACAGAGGTGAAGGAAAGGGAGGGAAGGATACTCTTTGCTTGCTTCTGGTGAAGCACTAGCTGTGGAAAATGAAACAGCTTCGGTGTTCGTTCAGATAACAGATCTCACCTGTGCACAACTGCATAATGACTTTCAATTAGATATGAAATTTGTTGAGTGGTATTAAAAAATGTTTGCATATGTCGGACGTTGATTTTGCCAGAGCCAAACAGGTACTTCAAGAGGAACTCAAATATGGGTAACCAAATATGGTTTTTACAAATTAGGTGGAGGCAGGAATCATTATTAGCATAAATAACTTTGTTCTTTAGTGTTTAAACATTGAATTTTTTCATATATACTGTATCATTGTATTTACTGAAGTGTGTCATTTATGTTTACATTTTCAAAATGTTATGTATAAAACCATATATACCTATAACCTCCCTTGCCAAAATTCCAGATGACCTTGAGCAAACATTTTTTTTTTTTTTGGTTTATAAAAGAGGCATAGAGATACATTCTTAAAGATGAATATGTTTCTGAAATACAGACATAGAGAAAAACTAGAGTACGATCCACATGCTATAAGATACAGAATTTTGAAAATACCGCAATCCTCATACCGCAGCAAAGAGAACAGAGTACATCTAATTTCAGGTGTGTAACATTTCATCTTATTTTACCAGATAAGAACAGATGTTCATTTCTGATTATCAATGATATGTTTGGGGCTTATCTGTCTTACCTATCCCATTATGGAGGGGATTGATGAGATCACTTCAGGAACCTGAACACTGGCCATAGTCTTCTACCTGTAATCTTGGCCAATGTCTGTTATCTCTGTGGGCTGCAATTTATTTTTCCATAACTTTAGCAGACTGTGAAGGGATGTTTTCTAAGGTGTCTTCAATCTCTAACTCGCAGAGTTCCCACAACATTAGCCTCATCATATAATTCTTCTACTCAGAGAAATTTTATGGGTTCTCATTGCCTAGATTGTGTCTCTGGGGCTCATGTTCTTCAGATCCATGGGACTATGAATTTATTGCAAGAGACCCTACAATTCTTGTGAATATTAATCATTGCCTGTATAATGGTGAAAAGAAGTATATATGTGTATATGCCCATGAGTGTTTCACCCAGGTATGTATACAGACTTTTATACACCCATATTATTTTTTGGCTCTAAAGTGATACTCTTAATAAAAGATGGTACTGAATTTCTTTTGTTTCATTTTAAATATGTTATTTATTTATTTAATGGAGAGAGAGATCACAAGTAGGCAGAGAGGCAGGCAGAGAGAGAGAGGAGGAAGAGGGCTCCCTGCTGAGCAGAGAGCCTGATGTGGGGCTCCATCCCAGTACACTGAGATCAGGACCTGAGCCAAAGGCAGAGGCTTAACCCACTGAGCCACCCAGGCACCCCCGAAGGTACTAAATTTGTAATAGCTTTTAATACCATGTATTTTAATATGGTTTTTAAGCCAATTATATCACATAGGGATTTTGTGTTTCAATATTTTTTAAAAAGTGCTCTCATATTCCCAAATTTTGGGAATCACTGAACTGGGAAATGAAATACAAACATAATCTTATAAACACATATTTACACTATTATCACTCATTGCATACTTTTTTCCTGATACCACCTTGTTCTAGCTTTTATCAGGCTATTGGCTGATCTGCAAAATTCATTATAGACTCTCTTGTCTCTGTGCCTTTGCCCATTCATCTTCCACATTGATGGATGGCCCTCACCCTCATATTCATGTGTAGAAATCATCCCTGGTCAAGGCTTCATTCTTTTTTTTTTTTTTTTTTTTTTAAGATTTTATTTGACAGGGGTGCCTGGGTGGCTCAGTGGGTTAAAGCCTCTGCCTTCGGCTCAGGTCATGGTCCCAGGGTCCTGGGATCGAGCCCCGCATCGGGCTCTCTGTTCGGCAGGGAGCCTGCTTCCCTTCTTCTCTCTGCCTGCCTCTCTGCCTACTTGTGGTCTCTGTCTGTCAAATAAATAAATAAATAAAATCTTTAAAAAAAAAAAAAAGATTTTATCTGACAGAGAGAGAGCACAAGTAGGCAGAGCAGTAGACAGAGGGAGAAGGAGCAGCAGGCTTCCTGCTGAGCAGGGAGCCTGATGCGGAGCTTGATCCAAGGACCGTGGGACCATGACCTGAGCTGAAAGCAGACGCTCAACTGACTGAACCACCAAGGCGCCCCAAAGCTTCATTCAAATATTACATCCTTCATAAGGGTCTCTCCAATTTCCACATCGCTTATCCTTTTTTTCTCACTTTTCAGATGCTATTTTATAATTTCATTCACAACTTCTATGTTCTGTGTAAAGTTTCATCAGGTAAGGGACCTTCAATTCTTATTTGAAGCATTCTCAGAGTATAACGCAATGCTTTGACCATAATGATCCACACCTGTCTAGTAAAATTTATTCAGTTAAAGAAATATTTACTGATCACCTATTATAATACTTTCTAGACACTGCTCTGGTGTTATGCCTGTAGCAATGAAAAAAAGAAAGTTCTAAACAAAGATGACACACAAATAGATCCATAATATGCTATGTGATGCTAAGTACTGTGGAGAAAAATAATGCAAGCAACAGGGAAAGGGAGTTTTGGAAAGTAGGATGGGGAATTGCTGTTTTCTATATAGTAGTCAGGAAAAGCCACAATGATTAAGATGACATTGACTCAAACACCTGGAGGAAAAAGATGGAGGAAACTCTGCTTCTTACTGGATAGTTTCAGACAAAAACAGCATGTGCAAAGTCTCTGGGATAGGAGGGATACTGGAGGACCACAAAGGAGGCAATAGAGAGTTAATGAAAAGATATGAGATCTAAAAATCACTGAGACATTGAATGGGTGGAGTAAGACATAGATTTAAATTGAACAATATATTTTATTTGTAACTGAATTAAGATATATTAACTTTTCAGAAACACTATCCATACTTCTAAGTCACTTTTTTTTTTAATTTTAAGATTTATTTATTTGTTTGAGAGAGAAAGAATACATGCGTAATTCCTGGTGGGGGGGAGCAGGGGCAGAGGGAAAGGGAGAGGGAGAGAATCTCAAGCCAACTCCCTTCTGAGCATGGAACCCAATGCAGGGCTCGATCTCACCTCCCTGAGATCAAAACCTGAGCCGAAATCAAGAGTCGGACACCACCGAGGCACCCCATTCTAAGTGACTCTTGCATTATGTTTATTAAAATGAAAATTATAAAAGTGTTTTTTTTTCTAAAGATTTTATTTCTTTGACAGAGAGATCAGAAGTAGGCAGAGAGGCGGGCAAGCAGAGAGAGAGGGGGAAGCAGGCTCCCCGCCAAGCAGAGAGCCTAGTGTGGAGCTCGATCCCAGGACCCTGGGATCATGACCTGAGCCAAAGGCAGAGACTTTAAAGTGGTGTTTTAAGAAACATTACACTTCATACTAGGTGAAGCATCCAGTCATTAGTTGAAAGAGAATCAAATTGTGGTCATCTAGATGTCAGAAACATTATTTGAACAAAAGTATTTTCTGATTTATCTTCTTGTAAATGTCTCTGCATTTTTGATATGTTAATCCTGCCCTTAAAAATCATGCTGTGAGAAAAAAATAAATTTATAGTTTAATAGAACTGTAAGTCTTCTTTAAAAATAAAGATTTCTTTTTTTTTTTTTAAAGTAATCTCTATACCAACATGGGGCTCAAACTCACAACCCAGAGATTTAGAATCACATGTTCTATACAGACTGACCCAGCCAGGTGCCCCTAGAATTGTAAGGCTTCTTAAAGCATTTGCAGGAAGAAATGACTGCTGCCAGTCTTAACTGATGTAGAATTGGTGTCTTAGTGGTCAAGATGAATAACAAGTTTAATATTCTATGATTATTAGAACATGAGTTTTCTTAACTGTCACATACATATTTATTACTACATTCTATCTTATACAAATTGTTATTTTAAATATTTTTTTGAAATTCTTTATTACAAATTGGATATCAAAGATAAATGGATTCTTATTTAAAACATATTTATGTTGATACTACATATAATTGTGAAGATAAAATTAATCATGACTTTAATTCATAAATTATTGTAGATCTCAAGTGTTGGCATTATTTATTACAGAACCATTTGAAGATTCATATGCTCTCGGTTTAAAAAATATTTTAAACTTACACTAAAAAAAACCGACTTGAGCTTGATAAGTAAGGCTCTCTAGAGGACACTATCACATACAGTCATTGATTTCTCTATTATTGATGCTTGTTGGGAATTCTGCTCTGACATCTGAAATTTCTCCAATCTTTTTTCTCTCAAGTTCCTAATATGAATTCTATAACTGATATGGATTGAGAACTTGTAACTTTATACACTCCTCCATGGAATCATGTCTGCTTGGATAGAATCAAGATTCTCTGATTGTGCATGCCCAGTGGGACTAGAGTTAACCAGTTTGAGAACAGTGAGGTACAAAAGCTGACTAATAACACTCCTGATACAGATTGACCTTATGAAGAAATACATAGATCTGCCTCATGTCCTTAATCATTTGCTTTGCTTTTATACACTGTAGCCTGTGACCTGGAGGAATACTAAGTCATATTCTCTCCTTTTCTCCTGTTTCCTCTCTTGCTTCCTCCCTCCCTTTCCCTCTCTCTCTCACTCCCTCTCGTTCTGTTCCATGTGTTTTCTATTTCACAATGCTCCACAAAGTTAGAGGTCGCTTTTATACGGGGTGAGCATTTGTACATTTTCCTTTAACTTCTCTATTTTCAGAAAACAACTTGGCTATCCTACATCACCTGCTCTTCTGGTGTCTATCTTCTGAGAATCTGTGCTGTATTTATATCTAGACCTAAATAAAAGCGACAGCATTGATTCTGTCCCCCGTTGTTCACGTAAATATTCTCTACTGAATGGCATTCATCTCTCAAAGAATGTCACAGTTAAAAATAATGTGGATTTATATTCATTGAGAGCAAATGATGCATGTGAAGAAACTAGGATCTAAGCAACATAAAACTGGTGTAAAACTAGATACTAATATATCTTTTTTAAATACTATCATGAATGTAGGGATTTTTACATGATTATAAGAAAGGATGACTTTTCAAAAGCACTGATGGAAAGTTGGATAGTATAGTCTTTATAGGGTCTAACATGTCCTACCTTTGGAATCTTCAAAAACAACTTTCTTAAAACTGTAATCTGCTGTAATTATGCTTTTTGGACAGTCTGTTTGGTTGAACCACATTAAATTGTCATTTTTGTAAGTCAATATGGCAGTTTCATATTGTTAAATATAAATACCAGCTATCAAGAAGATGGCAAAAAAAGAAAAAAAAAAAAAAAGAGGGAACAGGTAAATCAGTCATAGCACCAACACAGTTGGCATTAAAAATCAAAGGCATTATAGTTAAACTGAGGATGAGCACTTGATATACTAAAAGAATATAATTAAGGGAATGTATTCATTGTTTTTCTTTAAGATATGCTAAGGTTAAACCTCTCACACACGCAAAAAAAGAGTATTCGGACTTGTCAATATAGATGGCATTGTTTTGCAAGTGACATATCTAACTAGCCTTTGAAGATCATCAAAATTTTAGAAATTGCTTACCTCCCACCAAACTTAAAATGTTTATTATAAAAAATTTGAATTCTCCCTTTCCATGATTTTAAGATTAGAATTTTCTTTTATACAAATTGAAAATAGGACAGCTGAAATTAATTAATAAAAATACCAAAAAGGATTTGACATCTATTGAATTATTACTCTAGGCCAGGTACTGTTTTAAACATTTTGTTATATATGATTGATGTCATTAATCTCTTAGAGATATAACTGAACATGTAAAAGCAATAATCTAGTAATCTATGGCACTATTAATTTCCATCCCAACTTTAAAATGTTATTTATAATTTTGATATTAATCTCTAGGAAATTGAAAATATCAAGTTGAATCAAAATATTTATCTTGGCCAGGGTGAAAGAATAAGTTTATATGTCCCTTGAGGAAATGAAGAAATTAACTTCAGAAAGCAAAATACATTGTTTGGCCAATATTCCTATTTTTTGAATCATATAAAAACAGAAAAAAATATCCTGAGGAAAAGTTTTACATATATATGTAAATGAATATTCACATATGAATGCATTTGTTTCGTGTGCCATCTTCTCTGCAAAAGAATAAAATGTTTCCAGAACTTAGAAAATCGAAGTGCTCTACAGTGATTTAGTAATTCATTGTGAGTAGTTACACTCTTTTTGGTCCAGAACAGCTAAATTGTTTGGCATAACCTTTTGATTCATTTTCCTTTTTGTAGTTATTGATTTTCTTGGCATTATTTACTGAATTGCACTCCCATTCTGACTATGGACTTTCTGACACCTTTAGTTATATAGGGTTACAGTATATATGTGTTAATATTGACTCAAAGTCTTAATGGCCTTTTATCATTGACTTTATATTATCTCTAGAATTTCATTTGTATTTAAAATAAAGATAAAATCCACATCTATTTTGTGAAATGCCTTTCAGAGAGTGTGGCATATATTTTTGTAATGTTTCATGCCTTAGGCTGCTTATCATTGAGAAGTGTTATATTTTATATTATATGATTCTTTTGACCCCTAGTGAACTTGAAACTGCCTTAGAGGAACAGCTGGATGTATTTCCTTAAATAAACACACATTGTTCTTCAAATTGCTAGTATCTGTCTTCTTAATAGGCTCCACAGGCAATGGGAATCTTGACTTTGAAGTCACCTCTGCTGGGTTCATGTAGATATCGGACTATTTCATACCTTTTTCTCTTTCATACTTGAACAGTATCTTTCAATTCAAGTTTGTCTTTAAATGTACAGCATGTAGCTATAACTTACCCTTTACCTGTATACCGAGTTAATAATATTTTTGTTATTTTATTTTATATGATAATTAAATGTAATATAAAATAAAACATCAAAAATACACAACACCTGTAAATGCATTACAGACTACCTGGAACATTTAAGTCTATCTAATTTATAGTTATTAATGAGAAGCTCGTTCACTATTGAATAAAAATACACTCATGCAAAATCAGAAATTGTTTATTTTTAATTGGAATATAAGTAAAAATTCATTTGCTTTTTCACTTCTGGCTTTGCTAAGGCAGTAAGGGAAAAATGGTCATTCGGATTTTAAAACTAGTCACAAAATTTTGCTCAGCACTGTGAATTTGTCTTCCCAGAACTATTTTTATAAAACAAGCTTTTTTCTAATGATCATTTCTAACATAGATGTTACACTCAAATTTGATTAATGGGTACAGAATCTCCCAAAGAGGCTTTCGAAATGAAACTCCATGAAGGTTTCTAGAGTGTGTTTATGCACTATTTAAACAGAAATATTTTTCAGATTATCAGGCCAGTTTTCTAAACCACGCTAGGTCTTAAGAGAAGATTTGACTTGAATGAATGGAATAATTTATTTGAAGTTGAAAGAAAAACAAATAATTTAAGTTATAATTTAAAAACATTCTTTGTTATTTGAATATTTAAGAAAGAAGTAAGTAAACAAGCACAGGAACAAGATATTAAGACATAATATTATGAAGATCATAGATATGTTTGTTGCTGAGATTTTCTTTTAGGTCTATAGAAATGGTTCTCTGGAAATTGGAACCATGCTAAGTTAACCAGTTCTCTTATACTGAAAACAATTGCCCATCAGGTTAAAGACAGTTGGAGTTGTTTTTGTTCTATGGAAACAGCCATCTAACACCTTTAGTTGTTTGGGGAAGCTATGAATCATTAGTAATACTATTTCTCCTAGATTACTACTGACAGTAATTAAATCAGCAGTTGTAGTAATTTGCCATATACTTCAGGCCCAATTAAGTAAGTCTTGACTTGCTTATCTGGCTATTAAAGGATAAAGTGGCTTGGGACCCAGAATTCTCAGGAAGTTGCCTGCATTATTAATGCTTACCAGTGTTAACTTAGGTTGTAGAGTATGGTAAATATCTGTTAGGAGGGGTATCCAAGATGGTGGCATGGAAATATCCTGCACTCATCTCCTGTCACAGACATACCCATCCACAGCTACATATGGATCCTTTCCCTTTGAAGAAGATTTGAAAACTAGAGCAATTGCTCTCCCCAACAAAGAATAAAAGGAGGGACGCCTGGGTGGCTCAGTTGGTTAAGCCGCTGCCTTCGGCTCAGGTCATGATCCCAAGGTCCTGGGATCGAGTCCTGCATCGGGTTCCTTGCTCAGCGGGGAGCCTGCTTCTCTCGCTGCCTCTGCCTGCCTCCCTGCCTGCTTGTGTGTACTCTCTCTCTCACTCTCTCTGGCAAATAAATAAAAAATTTAAAAAAAAAGAATAAAAGGACAACATCAAAACTGGTAGCAGAGGCAGAGACATGTTCTTGCAAAAACAAACAAACAAACAAAAACCCACCTCCAGCATAGCAGCACACAGAAGGGAAGATCTCACTGGACAAGCACTTATCCCAGAGGCATAAGGTTTTGGTGTCCCACATTGGCATCTATACCAGAAAGACGAACCCCAGGATCTATACCAGAAAGATGAAGTCCAGAACATCTGGCTTGGATAACCAATGGGATTAATGTCTGGGCATCCCAAAGTGGTATAAGAAACTGAGATTCCTCTTGGAGGGCTTGCATGTCTTCTTGCTTGACCTGAGACCCAGTAAAAAACAGCAGTTTGAAAAACACCTAAATTTTAAAAAAGAAAGAAAGAAAAGAAAAACAATTATACGTGAGGGAGATTCATTTGCTGATCTGGAGGCATCAGCTGGAAGGGTGGGGGACAGCTGAGATGTTCTCTAGAGCTGGAGATACTGGTGGATGCCGTTGCTTCACTCCCCACGTAGCCCAGTAGCATGAGTAGGCAAGCATGAACTTGGCACCCTCCCACCACCTTGCTGGAACAGGTGGGGTGAGTCGTCATGGCACTTGCTGAGAGCATGGAGAGCACACCTCCCCACTGCTTTGCTGAGACAGGCAGAGCAAGCAGTCAAATTATCTCTCCATTCCCACCCTAAAGCCAGCGAGCATGTGCACACACATACACGCACACAGACAAGGCTCTTTCTTGCTACATTGCTGATGTCTGCAAGCACAAACGGGCACTTCCCCACTGACTTTAGGAAGGCTTTAGGAATGTGCCCTGCCTACTACCCTTCCCAGCTGCCTCATTAAAGCTAACAGCATATGCACTCCACACAGGGGCTACCTCTGGATCACTTGTCCCTGGTGGCAAAGAGGTCTGGTGTTCCAGAGCCTTATGGGACTATAATAATCTGAGAGATAGCTCTTGGTAGGCCACCAGCTTCAAGGCATTGCGCACACAGCAGACTGAAACAACCCCAGGCTTCCTCT
The DNA here is from genome assembly GCF_963455335.1 of Martes martes. NCBI lineage: Eukaryota > Metazoa > Chordata > Mammalia > Carnivora > Mustelidae > Martes > Martes martes. The sequence continues at coordinate 49,783,649 of NC_137891.1, read as the reverse complement.
GAAAACAGCCTATTCATTTAGTGTGGAGCTTCGGCCTGAGGGAAAAGCTTCAGGTTTCCCGCACATCTAGAGGCTAAGGAGGTACTCCCGGGATCATAAGCAGAAGGACACCATCCTTGCACATACCTCTGGCCTCACTACAACCCAACGAGACTTCCCAGAAAGGAGTTTCCATGCTTACCTGGAACTCACCTGGCAACTATCAACCAGGAGATGCTGCCAGATCTCCTGATCTAGAGGTCAACAGGTATTACAATTTTCACACTTTAAAAACTGCTGCATGAGGGCCTGGCTTCCAGTCAGTCTGAAACTTGGTACAAAATGAGATTCCTTCCCTTGAATCACTGACAAGTCTTGGCACACCCTCAACAATGGAGGCATATCAAGAATAAATCAGGCAGTTTAGGTAATCACTAAGGCTCCCAATGAGCTAGGAAAAGGTTGAATGAGAAGGATCATCACCTACACAAGGCCATGCCTTTGATGCTGAGAGAAGTAGTTGTTTCATTCATGTACATGGAAAGAAACACAGAGTCAGTCAAAATGACGAAACAGAGAAGTGTGCTCCAAACAAAAGAAGAAATCCTTAGAAAAAAGATTCAAATGATAACAAGATAAGTCATCTACCTACTACCTACTAGATGTATCAAAGTATTGTTCATAAAGATGGTCACCGAACTCAGCAGAAGAGTATATGAGCATGGTAATGACATCAACAAAGACATAGAAAACATAACAAAGTACCATACAGAAGTCAGAGAACTGAAGAATACAATAACTGAACCAAAAAATGCACTGGAGAGTTTCAGTGGCAGACTACATGAAGCGGAAGTATAGATCAGTGAGCGGGAAGATAAAGCAATGGAACTCACCCACACACAGCAGCAAGAAGAAAAAGGAACTTAAATAATGAAGATAACTCAAACAACATCAAGGGAAATAACATTCTCATTAGAAGGGTCCCAGAAGGAGAAGAAAGGGAAGCAGGAGAAAACTTATTTTAAGCAAATAATGGCTGAAAACTTTCCTAACCTAGGGAAAGAAACAGATGTGCAGGTCCAGGAACCACAGAGATTTCTGAATAAAATGAACCCAAAGAGAGCCACACCAAGACACATTATAATTAAAATGTCAAAAAATTAAAAAGGGCATCTTAAAAGCAGCAAGAGAAAAACATAGTGTTAAGTTCAAGGGAAACCCATAAGGCTCCCAGGAGATTTCTCAGCAGAAATTTTGCAGGCCAGAAAAGAGGAGCATGGGAAGTGCTGAGAATATGCTACCCAGCAAGGTGGTCATTCAGAATTGAAGGACAGTTAAGAGTTTTTCAGATAAGTACAAGATAAAGGGGTTTGTCTATACTAAACCAGCCTTGAAAAATATTGGGAGAATTCTTGAAGCTGAAAAGAAATAGCAATAAATAATAACAGAAGAACATATGAAAGGAAAAGTCCTTTGGGAAAAGCAAATATATAGTAAAGGTAATTGACTAATCACTTATAAAGCTACCGAGAAGGTCAAAAGATGAAAGTTACAGTTTACTATAACTACAATAATTACTTAAGGGATACATAAAAAGATGTAAAAATGTGACATCAAAACCCTAAAACGGGGAGGGGGTGTGAAAATACAGTTTGGAATGTGTTCAAATTTAAGTTGTGATCAATTTAACATAGATAGCTGTATACACAGGATGATATATGTGAACCTCACAGTAACCACAAAGCAAAAACTTAGAGTAAATACACTAAAAAAAAATGAGAAAGTAATCTAAACATAACACCAAAGAAAGTCATGAAACCACAAGGGGAAAAAGAAAGAGAAGAGAGGAGCTATAAAATTAGCCAGAAAACAATTAACAAAATGGCAGTAAGTACTTACCTATTCCCTAACCTAGAAAAAAAAAGTCAATATGGTAGAAAGTTAATAGGAAAAAAAAAAAACAAGTGGCAGGGACTAATTGCTGTCCCCTTAATAATCATTCACTCTTTCTTACATGATAATAGATTCCTCCATAATTAGCTGGGTTTGTGGCCACATTTCTCTGCCTTCCAGTGGCCAGGTGACTGTTGACCAGAGCAGTGTGAAAAAGGATGTGTGTGACATCTAGGACAATATCTCTAAAAGGAAGGGGTCTTATCTCTCCTTACCATGTCTTCAGTCCTGTTCTGGGGGCAATGATGTGACGGTCACAGCTCATCTTGGACTGTGAGGTTCAATACCAAGCCCTCAGAATGGCTGAGCAGGTGGCATGGAGAGACTTCTTTGGGAATGAGCAAAGAGTCTTTTCTTCACCAAGGGCACCTGGGTAGCAAAATGGGCTTCAAGTCTGCCTTTTCAGCACAGAGTAAGAGTTTGATAATTTGTATCTAAAACAAATTGTGCTATAATACTCTTTTTTAAAAACAAATGTTCTAAATATTATAATTCAGTGTAACATCAGTTACACATCATAACCACATCAGTTATGATAATATAACTTCATTTTGAGACCAGATCATTAAATCTGGAAATATATAATGTATGCTGCAATGATGACTACATCCCTTTAATCTTTGGAGCTAGCATTCCAATCTTTGGTATAGAACAATACTTAAAATATGACCATCAAATAATTTTTTGTTCTTGGTGATTTTCTTCTGGACATTTTGTACCTTGCTGTAGCTTTTCATGTACTTAATAACAATGTAGCTCCATAACAAATACCATTGCCATATTTATGTGGCCATGAAGTTAGTTTAAGTTACTCTTTATGAAGTCATTTATAGCTTTCAGTCATTATTGAGTTTTTATGACTACTATAAAACAGCATGACTTAAGAGAAATTATAAACTTTCTCCCCTATGGTTATTTGTCATGATTAACATTTATAGAATTCTGTTGGTTCTTACGTCTGGGATATTTTATTGTCTTTCTTCTAGAAAAGTAAAATAATAGAGATCTCCAAGCAGGTTATTGTGTGGTTGTTAAAATTTTGTTGTATATATTGTATATATTTCCATGGCCTGTTCTAATTTTGATACTCTTTAACTGCCAAATTTCCTGAAAAACCAAGTAAATCTAGAGGTAACTTCCATTGAAAACTAAGGATCTTCACTTCGTTTTATCAACTAAAAGTCTTATTGGTTGCACCTTTCAGTTATTCGGGGTCAGTTTTTCCGTGAGTATTAACTGAAAGCTTTAATATTATTTTTCCATCTAAACTTCATCACATAGTTGTTGTAGGAAATGGACTTTTCTAACATTGCATAAAAACGTATGTTAAGAAAGTATTGTTTGATTTTTTATTTTTATTTTTATTTTTTTTACTTTAAAAATACAAGGCATTTCTTGATCAGGTATTATCTTACTTTGCAGATTCATTTCTTGTCACCCCACTTTGCAAATTCCAGTTTTGTGAATGATACTGAAATTACTTTCTGTGCTCTGATGAATTCTTTCCATCATTAGCTCCTTATGTTGCTTCCTCTATTTAGAACACTCTCCCCTCCTTTCTCTTTTTTCTTTTCCTAAAGATTTTATTTATTTGAAAGAGAGCACACAAGCAGGGGGAGTGCCAGGCAGAGATAGAAGGAGAAGCAGTCTCCTTGCTGAGCAGAGACCCGGACTTGAGGCTTGATCCGAGGACTCTGGGATCATGAGCTGAGCCAAAGGCAGATGGCCAACTGACTGCACCACACAGATGTCCCCTCCCCTCCTTTCTTAGTTAACTACTACTCATACTTCAGGAGCCAGCTTAGACTGATTCATTCCTCTGATTCATTCTTCTAATCCTCGTTTAGCAGTAGAGACTGGTAAAGGCTACGAGAATTGATCTTTTTATGTATTCCTTTACACCCTACATGTGCCCTGTATATAAATTGTCACCTATCCAGTCATTTGGCTGTAACCCTTGAAGCCAGAAACCAGTCCCTTTGTTCATTGTTGTAGCCCCAGCATGGTCTGGCACTGGAAAACCTTCAATCAATATTTGTTGAAGGATGAAAGGAGTAGATAGCCTTTTCTATGTACCTGTTTCAGCAAGGAGAAATTGCAGTCATTTCCCCAAATAAATCACTATGATATTGTCGATTGATGAAATATCTCTTGACTTTTCATATTCACAAATATCCATGGATTGGGGTCCGTGTGCTAAGACCTTTTTGGTGTCAGGTTTTAGAGTTATTTTGTCTCTTAACCACTCTATTTTTACTTTCTTAAGGAGTGTTCAAAAGAATCTAAAACGTTTTATGTCTTGGGTAATTTAACAATGTTTCCCCAAAATTTAAGGCACATTTAGAAATGACATGAAATCCTAAGGATTTCTGTTCCAACTATGCTTGTTTTTAGTTAATTTAAAACTTCTAGATTTTTTAATCATTGTGTTTTAAGAACCGAAGACTTACAGCTAATAACAGATTCAGAATTAAAACTTCTCTACATTTCCACTTTTTCTTCTAGCCAGGTTTGGATCTGCTGCTAGGTTTCATTATTTCTTAGATCAATTTTGCATCTGTTAGAAAAGCTGTTTGTTTGTTTCTCCTCAGATTTGTAGCTATTAATCTCAGCAGTAACTTAACGATTGATTTTTTTCAGACCCTCAACATCACAAAGACATAGACTTTAAAGAATAACTTGAGCCAAATCCAGGATATACTGGCTGCAAATATGAAAGTTAAGACTTCATGTCATATATAATAAATCTATCACTAATTTGTTATGCCACTTTTAAATTTTGGAATATAGTTAGAATAGTCATAGAAAGTCATTTCACTGCCTACTTTTAAATTCCCTTCTTTTATCGTCCTTTCCATGATTCTTGCTACTCAGTAGTTGTATGAACTGCAAATTCTTGAATTGTAACTAAAAGTGACCTCATTTCCAAAGCATTTAAAGTTATTGCAGGTGAAAGCTCTCTCAAGGGCTTTCAGTGCCTCAAATGTGGATGTACAATCTGTGTCAATAATGAATACTGCACATTAAATTGACCTGAATAGTTAGTTACAGCACAAACTTTTTTTCTCAGCGTTGGCAAATTTCTGCCATGAAAGCTTAGAATGGGGCATTTGAAGAGAAGCTATTAGAATAATACAGAGCTCTGAAAGGATCTCCATGCAATGTGGGGTTTTTTGTTGTTGTTGGGTTTTTTGTTTGTTTGTTTGTTTTTTAGTATAATTGAGATTTCCAAGAATTTTTACTGAGGAGACATTTTATTTTCTGGACTTGGTAATTGAAAAAAGGATAAAATTGTTAGGGGAGTAATAAGGACTTCAATAAAGAATTGAAAGCAAAATATTATGTGCTTGATAAATTTATTTCAAGCTTCTTACCTGAGTTGTTTAGAGCTCCAGGCTAATGAGTCCAAGGTCATAGATTTGAGTTTTCTGTGGTATGGATGGTTTATTCTTTCTCTGGAACACAGACTGCTGTTGCTACCCTGCCGGCCATCCTTCAGAAAAGGACCTGGTTCCTGGATAACACTGAATGAAAGAGGGAAGACAGATCAGACTAGGGCCTTCATACAGCCATCAGAACTACAATGTCTCAAAAGAGATATATTGCTAGTTTTAATCTATATATGCATGTGGTATGTATATTATAATTTGTCGTATTGCTTGTGACACCTCCATATATAGAAAAGCACATCTATGTTTGAATATATATTAATATTAAATACAAATAAATAAATATTAAAATGAACATTTTTATTTTAATTTATGAAAGCAATAAAATTAAATTGTTTTTTTATTGAGTGTCAAGTTTGAACATGTGGAATTTTACACAATACAAAATATCTACAACTTCAAAAGAGACTTGCTTCACAGAGGGATATGAAATTAATCTCAAGTAATATTTTTATTGTAGCTTTTTCATTTCATCAGGCATGTTAAATTTTAGATAATTTAAAAGACATTAGGCGGCGTTTGGGCGGCTCAGTCCATTCAGTGACTGTCCTTGGCTCAGGTCATGATCTCTTGGTCTTGCGATCCAGTCCTGCATCAAAAAAGACATTGAACTAGTAAAGTGTGCTGTTGTCTTCTCTCTCAAGGCATCAGTATGAGTGTGACTAAATTTCTCTAAGAAATTTTGCTTACCATGAAAGACTCTAAGAATCTAAGGTTTGCTTAACTGAGCAAGACTTCAAATGGTTTCAGGTACTGCTATGAGTAGAATTAGTGGGAAATTTTCCGGTTTTATCTAGTTATGATGACAGTAGACCATGGCATATTTTTTTTTTAAATAAGCATATATCTTATACCTCCATGAACAGTGCAGACAACAGACTACTCATTTACTTCCAGTTTGAAACTAAAGTTGTCACGTGTATCACAATCACAGTGTTTCACAGACATGGATCTGGTAGAACAGAATTATTAGGACTCTCATTTAATTTTATGCTCCATTTTTTTATAAATGTAACCTAACAATTACACAGAATCAAGCAAAAAAGACTGCAGAGTTACCTAGGCTAACTTTCTCATTTTGGTAGAGGAGGAATGGGTTTGTTTTATGCCCGTTAGAAATGGTGTCCAATAGGGATGCCCTGGTGGCTCAGTTGGTTAAGCATCTGCCTTTAGCTCAGGTCCTGATCCCAGGGTCTGAGATTGAGTCCCATAACAGGCTCCCTGCTGATCAGGGAGCCTGCTTCTCCCTCTGCCTGCTGTCCCCCCTTGCTTGTGTGCATGCTCTCTCTCCCTCTGACAAATAAATAAATAAAATCTTAAAGAAAAAGAAATGGTGACCAATAAATGTGCCTGCCTACTTCCTTTTTTGCGGGAGTAAGGGTTGATTCAGCACTAGGTAATTCATTTTTAAAAAAATAACAGTCATTACTGAAAAGGTAAGATTTAATAGACATGCACATGCTAATATTCCTCTCTTATGTTTAAGTAATTCACATAACTTTCAAGTAGGTCTTTTTATTATTGCAACAGTCCCTCTTCCTATTTGTGGCCACTTTTTCTGTATTCACCATGCTCATAACATTTTCCTATATACTTTCCCATCACCCTTTATTTTCTCTATTAAAGTAATTCCCATACTATAAATTATATTCCTTTCTTTGCATAATTTTTTCCAGTAAACTGTGATAACTAAAACTAATTTTTAAAAAATCTTCATATCACTTTACCTAACTCTGTATCCAATTCATGGTAGCATCTCAGTGAGCATTTCATGAATGACTTCATTACTGTTTTTCGATCTTTGGTTTTAGTTTTTATCTTGTATTTTTATTATATCTTTATGAAACAAGATGAGACTGGGAGGGAGATAAACCATTAAGAGACTCTGAATCTCAGGAAAAAAACTGAGAGTTGCTGGAGGGTGGAGGTGGGAGTAGGGATGGGGTGGTTGGGTGATGGGCATTGAGGAGGGTATGTGCTATAGTGAGTGCTGTGAAATGTGTAAGGCTGATAATTTACAGACCTGTACCCCTGGGGCAAATAATACATTATATGTTAATAAAAATAATTTTTAAAAATGTTACATTTAGTAACATAGATAAATTAACACATATATTTACCTTTCTAATAAAATTGCACCTGATGGAGTCATAATATTCTTGGCAGTTTCTAAAAATGTCCATGGCTACAAAGGTTTAAACTTGAACTCTTCTTTATGGTTGGTAATCTAAAGACTATTCCAAATTCAGAAGTTAAAAACTTTACATTGTCTATCACTCTATAACAATATAAAAGGTAGGCTTTGTGTTTGAATTAGAAATAATTCATCATCATTTATTGGCCCCTTAGAGTGCTAAGCACATTTGTTAAAGATTTCAGTTAGCCACCTATTTATCTGTGTTAGAGGAAAAATGTCCAATGCTTTTGACCTACTACTCCAATTTTTGACAAACTTAAAAAGTTGCATCTTTGGCATTCATTTAGAATTCATCTCCATCTCTTTCAGCCCAAAGCCACAGGCTTTGATTGAGGACTACTAAAGCAACTTGTTTTGGCCTCTTCTCTGTTACTTGACAAATCATTCTAAAACTGAGCCAAAGGGTTGGGGGTGGGGGAATCCTCCTCCATATTTTATCAATGTAATAACCAAGATTCTCAGTTATTCCTTTGGCCCTTATTTCATCATGTCCCCCTATACTATGCACATTATGTTGTTTAAGGTTTTATAAGCAAGTTCTCATTTCCCTGGAATTTCTGCTTGGAACATCACCAGATAACTATCAAATCAATAGTCCATAATTAAACTCAGCATAGAAGTACTTTGTATGTTTCACAATGCTTAATTAATCTTCCCCAATGGAATGCTCTAATTCTATTTTCATAATGAGAATAGTATTATGAGCTCTAAGAATATTTCATTTTGTAATCATCTATTAATTATGAAAAATAGCTTTATTCAAGTTTTTTTCCTTGATATGCAATCAAACTGTTCTTTATCATGGTCTGAATTTCACAGCCAATAAGGTGATTATATATACTTTAATTGTATGTATCTAATGATACTGCCTAAACCAGTACTATTTGTTAATCATCTGAGTACCAATGTTATTCAAGTGTGTAGTGTCAAAAATGTCATTTTCATCTCTCAGGAAGTGGCTTAAGCACAGTTTTTTTTTCTTTCTTTCTAGATATAATATAATTGCAAAAGTCATTAAATAATATAGGAAGATACATAGTCATGACAAAAGACCAACCAAGAGTGGATATAGGCCACACTTATTTCGTTTCCCATTACAGTAGAAATTTGATTTGAGATAATGTTAGTTAATTATTTTGGACAATGAATCTAATCAATCTAGTCAGTTTACCAAGGATAAAAGAAAGTATTAAACAAGAACTCTGATAAGATTGGAATGGACTACTAAAAAAGATTAATTAGTTCAATGCATGCTTTAATCAAAGCAGTGTTGTCATGTCCTTTAGTAGATAATACATCTGTTCACACATAAAAGAATGATGTTTCTTTAAAAAACTTAATTTCCAGTTCTTTTAATAATTTTTACAATCACCATGTTCTAGTTGAGTATGAATATTATATAGTATATGTCTATGAGTCCTTCAATTTAGAAATATGAGTTACTATGAGAGATAATAAAACTGCCAGAACCCAGATACGTGAAGCTCGTAACAAATGATACAGATTCCTATATATTCTGCTCATAAACATTAGAAATGATGAAAAGCTTAATCTAGTTGTAAACAACCTGCATAAATATATTTTATGGTTTTTCTCCTGCATGCATATAGAAGTAGCAAACACATTTAATAATATTGAGCAATCTTAGTTTGAAATCATCAGTTTCCTTTCAATTTAAAATGAGGATTATGAAAATAATTATGCTTTACAAGCAAGTAGGCTTATATTGTCACTCGATATAAAACAATAAAATACTATCACTTTATAAAATTTGAACACAACTTAAGTATTTTTTATTGTAAAAGTAAATCCAGATATATAAAATAGCCTTAAAACAACTTGAATATATAAAATCAAGGAATCCTTAAATAATCATTATTTCGAATAGTTGCATACTTAGACAAACCTGCTTACTGGTGTCATAATTAATCCAGATTCCACTTATATAATTTTTCTTTTTGGAAGATTGGTCCTCTGTAATGTCTTTCTTACAGTTCATGGTTGAAAAGTAAGGGAAGTCCAAAAGAGATATTTTAGTTACTACTTAAGAGTTTACTTGATTTTTTTGTCAACTACATAACTAAAGGATATTCACTAACCTAATATGATTTAAACTCTAGACTTTCAAAAGAGAGAAATAAAACAGCACTATGCCATTTCTAACAGCAATGTTTATAAAACAAAAATTGGCTTCAATCCACATTTGAAAACAAAATGTGCAATACCATATAAAATATCCAAAATACATATATATGATGCAGAAAAAAATCTGTTTTCTTGCCTGTGGTATAAGAGAACCAGTTTCCAAGAATTTGCTCAATTTTTCGTGTTCTTGTCAGATTTATCAAGTCTTTTTCATGGATCCTTCCCAAGTTACTCTCAGCTTTAAAGTGATAAGCATTGAATTCATTCATTTACTTGGCAAACATTTATTCAGTGAGAAATGTACTCTGCTAGGCCCTGTTGGGGGTTGTAAGTATACATGAGATGGTCTTTATTCTCAGGAAGTTTATACAACTGCAACACAGCATAGTGCACAAAATTTCCTTAAAGTGAAATGATTTCTGCACTGGTATTTAAACCTTGAAAGACAGGTAAACTATGAGTAATTCATAGTAGGGAGGAAGGTATAGAATGAAACCGAGGAGGAGATGTGAAAGGTAGTACAGGTGTTTTGAGAATGAAGGGAGGTTATATTTATTTCCCAAGTTAGAATTCTTGAATGGCTCTGCAGCGAAGAGGTCATAAGATGTAAATATAAACAGATGTCAGATGGGAAGATTTTCAATTATGTGCTTCAAAGTGGGACATTCATTCTACGATGGTAACGATACCAACTATTGAGTGTGTCCTAGGATGAATGAGGCATAATTCTAAGCATTTGAAAGCATTACCTCAGCTGATCTTCACAACAAACCTGTAGAGACTTAGTATCTCCATCTCATAGTAGAACACATCAAGCCTTAGATACATGCAAGAAGTTCCCTTCAAACTGGTGAGTGACTGAGCCAAAATAAATAAGTAAACAAATAAATAAACAAAACACAACTCTTTCTGACTTCAATGGCCTACCTCCACCACCTTTCCATACCCTACATCATCACTGAGGAACTATGAAAGGTTCTGAGGAGGGTCAAGAGATATGATGAAAAATAGCGGTTAAGAAATGTTCATCTGACAGGGATGGGTTCCATGATTTGGAGACGGCAAGACGAGAAGCAATGACACAGTTCATCGTAGCAGAGGAATAAAATAATAAAGGTCAATAGTTGTTGGTGGTAATGAGAAGGGGAATGAAAGGTTTAATAGAAGGGAGGGAATGAAAAATCTCATATCGAGATGAATGAATGAGTGTAATAATGAAGAAGAAGGAGGAGGAGGAGGAGAAGGAGAAGAAGAAAGAGGAGAGGAGGAGGAGGGAGGGGTAGGAAGAGAAGGGTGCTAATGTGGTTATGGGTGGGTGGAGGGAGAAAAGGGGGAAATGGAGATGGTATAGGAGGAGCAAGCCTGAAAAAACAGGGACGGAGGAGAAGCGGAATTGAGAAGGAGGAGCAGGAGCATTTGTTTGTTGACAAATTCTATTTGACAAGAAGTAAGCCAGTAAGCCACAAGGAATATTTGACTTATTTTTTACGACAATGCTGTGTGTTAGATATTATTATCATCTCTAATTGTAGAAGAGGAAATGAAGGCTTGCCTGTGGCCAAAGAGCCTATAGGATATGAAGTGGAGACCTGCACCCACAGAGGTGGATGGCAGAGCTCATGCCCACTTGGTCTTCCCAATAACTGTGGTGAGCAGTGGGATCATTAATCCTCTTTTAAGGAAAATGCTCTGACAAGTATTTTACCTGCAAACAAAGAGTAAGGTCTTCTGCTTTAAAAAACAGTCATTATTTTGGAGTACAGGGAAGCAGCATGCATACTGATTATGCAAACAGTGTATGCGGTAATGCTCCCGAAACCTCTTTCTCCTTTATCCACCATCTTTAATCCATCACCAGAACTCACTGATTTTATCTCTTAAATTGCTCTCTAACCCATCCACTTCTCTCCACCTTCGCAGCGACCTACCTATTGTAAGCATTACATGTCTTATATCTGGGTTACTGAAATAGCCGTCCAAATAGTGCCTCCCACATCTGTTCTTTCCAGGATACTGTTTGCGTTTTAATATTCTAACCAGGGTGATATTTGTAAAATGCAAATCTAGTCCTCACATTCAACTACCAAAAAGTAATAAAATAGTAATATAAAACACCTTCAATGACTTCCTATTGCCCTTAGTAAAAGAGCCAAGTCCTTCAACGACCTACAAGTATTTTATAGGCAAACATGTCCACCTCTCACCGTCAGCCTATGTAGCTTTTGTGCCTCAGACACATTGATGTTATTTCCTTCCATCCTTCAGTAAACCGGAACTGCATTCACCTTGTTCCCTTTCACAGAATGCTCTTAAATTCCCAACCACCCACGCCATCCATTCCTTGTTTAACACATATTTCTTGTCCTTCAGACCTCAGGTCAAATGCAACTTCCTCAGGAGTTGTCCTTGATGCTCAGAATAGAAAAGACTTCCGTTGTATAGGCTTTCATAGCTCCCTCTGCTCTTCCTATATAACCTTTACCTCTGTTGGTAAATGTGTATTCACAAGTGTGTTTTTGTTGAGTATCTGTCCATCCTGTTTGTCTAGAAGTGCCATGAGAACGGAATCATGTTTTGTTCACCGTTTTATCCCTAAAACCTGCACCCAAGATGAAAAGATTTGCTGAATGAACCATGAATGATTAATAACCCTGTCTGTATTTAAATACTAGCCTCTCCATTTACTAAATGGGTAACTTTCTTAAGCTACACAAGCTTTTCTTCCCCATCAGAGAAAACAAAGGATAGTTACAATCTAATGAGTGAGATTATTCATGTAAAGCCTTTAACTTATAGCAAGCACTAAAAAAACAAGCAAACAAAAAACTATTATACTACAAAAACATTAGAGATCCTAAAGAACAAAAGGAATATTTGCTGAGGGGGAAAATGTCTTTTAGTATAAATAAATTAAAATACATTTTCATGTTTTAGTAATGCTTAAAAGGAATGTGACATGTATAATTTACTTGACAAGACTAATTTTATAATCCTGATTTTTAAATGCTAATTTTAAAAATTGATTTGCTTTTTGTCCCAGTCCTTTTGGGGTCCAGAATCAGATATTAGTTTTGGGGAAAGTCTGAAAAAACAATAAAAATGGCAACAGTGGTCCACTATAGTATTAAGTTATCTTTTTGGTATGCTGATGCTTCCTGCTATCATGCAAAAGGAGATGATGAAGAACATTCAAATGAATCAGTAGCTTATGGCTCAGGAAGCAAAGCTAGGGCAACAAACCTTGTGTTAGACTTAGCTTTCATCCTGTCATCTGTCATCTAAATTTTATTTTTTAAAGAGTTTTTTTAAAGTAATCTCTACACCCAGTGTGGGACTCAAAATTACAACTCCAAGGTCAAGAGTCACGTGCTTTACTAACTGAGCCAGCCAGATCCCCCATCATCTGTCATCTGTATGTTTCAGATCCCTAGGATATATGTTTTCTCATTCACCTATACAACACAAAAATTTCTTAATGTTACCAAATTAAGAAATTAAGCTAAGGAGAAGGTTCCCCTTTCTCCACATCCTCACTGACACCTGTTCTCTTTTACACTGTTGGTGGGAATGCAAACTGGTGCAGCCACTCTGGAAAACATTATGGAGCTTCCTCAAAAAGTTAAAAATAGAACTACCCTATGATCCAGCAATTGTACTACTAGGTACTTACCCAAAGGATACAAAAATACTGATTTGAAAGGATATATGCACCCCAATGTTTATAGCAGCATTATCAACAATAGCCAAATTATGGAAAAAGCCCAAATGTCCGTTGATTGATGAATAGATAAAGGAGATGTGGTACATATATACAGTGGGAATCATCAAAAAGAAAGAAATGTTGCCATTTGCAGTAATGTGGGTGTAGCTATGAGTATTATGCTAAGTGAAATAAGTCAATCAGAAAAGACAAATATTCGATTCCACTCATATGTGGAATTTAAGAAACAGATGAATGTAGGAGAAAGGGAAAAAAAAAAAAGAGGAAAACGTGGTTAACAGAGCCTTAACTATAGAGAACAAAGAGAGTTGCCGAAGGGGAGGTGGATGGGTTATGGGTTAAATGGGAGATAGGCATTAAGGAGGGCAGTTGTGATGAGTACTTAGTGTTGAATCACTAAATTCTACACCTGAAACTAATATTATGCTCTATGATAACTAACTGGAATTTAAGTAAAAACTTGAAAAAGAAAAAAATTAAATTAGCCTAAAACTATGGGATTCCTTTCCATCCTGACATTCCATGGTTTTATCCCTGACCTATCTACCTCATCAAGTAGAGTTGATCTGCATAATACTTTATATGAGAACATATAATAAAAAATATGCAATATTAGTGGTAGTACTGGAAACAGACAAAGTTAATCTTAAAGATGGAGAAAATGGGAAAATAATACTATGTTATTTATTTTTAAAAGAGCTGAAGTTTAGTCTGAGCTTTAAAATGCTGGCCTTGGACTCAAGTGGGCCAAAGTTGAACCCTTCCCTGCTACCAAAAGCCTGTTTGCTCTTCTGTGTATTGGAAATGATAGCAGCATGTACATTATATGGTTATTTTGTTAAATGGGATAATATCTATAAAATCTTTACTTAGCCCTGTACATCGGCCCCAGTGAGGACTTGATAGAATGGTAGTCAGCATTGACACCACTGACCCATCACAATCAGCCAAGTCCAGAGATGCAAATGATTTTTCTGTATAGAAGGTGTCTCGCATCTCTGGATTAAATGTTCAAAGGAGACTAACAATGATGTTTAAAAGGCAGAATGAGTGCTTGCTATTGCTGTAAAATAAACGTGAGTTTTGACCTACATACAAAGTATATTTTTTGTTGGAAAATATATACAATCATTTTATTTGGGGATATTGTTACAAATAAATCTTACTCTTTGTTTATGAACTGCGTGATTTATGCACACAGATTGTGACATACAAATTCTGCATAGTCAATTTGAATCAGCAAGTGGGCAGACAGATTTATCTCTGCTTATCCTTGAATAGCTTTCATTGTTAATTCCATTTTTTTATTCCTGTTGTGCATATCACCACTTATTTTTAATCTCTGACAAACTAATTTACCAAATGTAATAGTTTTTATAATAAAAAAATTAGAAATCTTTATTCATCTTTTCAAATATTCAAATTCCTAAAATAATGAATTTGGTTATAGTTTCTGTATTTATTAGTTTTACCTTAAAAGAATATTTATGCCAAAGATAAATTTGTTTTTCATTTTTAAAGTATAACCTTACAAAAATTTGTCATTTACTATTTCTTTATTGTTAAAATTGCATAGTATAACAGAATTATATTTTGGGCATTATAGATAGAAATATCCAGCTGTGAGAGCAAAAAGATTTATGTAGTTCAATATGTAGATATAAATAGAATTTTAGAAACAATATATTTAGTCCTAGAATGCTAAAATGCATTCTATTGTTTCGTTGTTCTATTCCTGTCAGTCACTAAAGACATGTTGATTATTCTTATAAGAATTGTCTCATCTAAGTCCCTGTATCTTGGCTGTTCTAACTGAAAATAGCATTCTCCATGAAATAGGAAAAAATGATGCATGAGGAATTCATTATGTGAATGCTGATGGTATAGATAAATGTGAAAAACATGGGGACTGGAGGAAGTATTACAGTAAAGCAATTATGGTAAGTTATACCAAGGTATCTAGGAAGAAAAATGGAAAGAACCAAAAGTAAATTAATTAATTTCAAATTAAACACATGGGTTTGGAGAAGTCTAATATGAAAATGCTGTTGTAAATTGTATATAATGTACAAATATTATATATAGATATTACATGTATTACATGCAGTCTCTATGGACATGAAAAGTATGTAAGAATGGCTTAGGCACCTGAAACATCGGATCTGTGAAGTGTCTCATCATGTGTCATATTGTCTACCATATATGACTGTTACTAGGTAAGCATTTCCATTTCCATGGAACTATAATTCCTCCAAGCAACATGCTTAGAGGTCCATCCTTGCAGGTACTTCACAATTGAATTCGATTGTGGGTTCTGTATTATATATCCTCCAAGAAAACATTCAGCCATTTCTAATTGTCTTCAAACTATTTTTAAAATTTAGAATCACTGAAAAACTGTTAGTTGTTATTACTAGGAGTTACACTTAAATTTTTGTTGTAGTAAACTTAAAGGTAAATAAAAGTTTGATTTCATCTTCACTCATAAGATAGTTAAGGTGTGTTAACAGGTTTAAATAGTTATTGACATTACATTGAGCTTTATGAACATTGCTCAATATTAGTCCATGTACCATTAGTAATCAAACTTTTAAGGGAGTATTTTATGAATTTTTTCCCTTTTCAGCCTAATAATGTGCATCTAGGAGATTTCCCTATAGAATTATAGGTTATTTCAGACTTTTACATAATATACATAGACTAGTGCCACTGGAAAGCACACATACCAAGTAAAGAAAATGTTCATATGAAATGTGTGTGTGTATGATTCCAAGATAGTTAGACTAAGGTTCAGATCTGCTTTCTACAAATCAATGATATATTTTCATTAAAAAAATATTGAGTGCTTACACTATGTCAGACATTGTGCTGGGTGTTGATACATGCTCAAATTAGATATGATTCCTTCTCTTGATGAACTTGCAGCCAAATAAAATATTCAGGGAAGTGTAACAGTGATTGTACTGAGTGCCCATAGTGCTTATGAAAGAGCAGTTAGAAAACATGTCTAATGAAGGAAGATACCTAGCTTAGTTTTCTGTATTATATTTTAGGAATTCATATCCCCCTCTGGAAACAGAAGCCTTCAAAAGCTAAGTGACAGATTTTGAAAGACCTAGATTCATCCATGGGAAGTTAATTTTGAAACGTGGAGAGTCAGTTACTCTGTGGAAGGAAGACTAAGTATTGAGGGTTAATGTTAGGGGTCAGGAGAAGAAAGGAGGAGTAGAGTCCTCTCTCACTGGTTGCAACAAAAGCAACAGCATATAATTTATTCTAAAAAGAAAATCTGTAATTTAAAGGGAACATTTTCAGCTTTCATTTATACCCCCAAAACACATCAATACATTTATGAACTTGCATTATAACTCCAGAGGTTAAAAAAATGAATCAGAAAAAATTGAATTGTATAGTGCGTAAGGTTGACAGCTCTGCACACACGGCTGAGAAGTTTCTGTATTATTCTGGCACAAGCTTTCAGTAATTGAAAGCTATCCTAGTTTTACCTAGATGGTTCAGTGATGACGAGTACCTGGAAATGCATAGGTAATGAGAGGATTATGTTCCTAATGTAACCAAAGTGCCAGATGACACCTATTTGGGCTACTATTATAATTATACACTAATATATTATGTCCTCTGAAGCATGAAGTCTTGCAAGAAAAATAAAGGAAGAAAGAAGGGAGAGAAAGAAGGGAGAGTGGTTTTTTTGTTTTTTGCCTTTTTACTTTTCATTATGGGTCCATCAGAAAAGGAGTTTGGTTTATCAAGTCATAATCCCCAAAATGGACTTGGGGGAATGGCTGTTTTAAAGGGCTATGACTTCCCTGTCATGAGCCGCTCTGCTACCATCCCCTCGATGAGACTCAGAAAAGGCCTGGGAAGGAAAGGACATCACGTCCTGTGTGGTAGGTGAAAAGGATGTTGGTGACAACACAGTTAGCCCCTCTGGGGCACCACTCGTTGTAGCCTCCTCCAGGGGTTGCCCAGAATGCCTCTGTGATGACAAAAGAAAATGTCACTTTGAAAAGAAAGAGAATTTGTGCCCTAGCATAGAGCCCCTCCCATAATTCTGCATTTATCAGAAAAAAATGTTAGTGTAACAGGTTTAGTTTTTATTGTCTTCCACACTGCCAATATTATCCAAGGTTTGGAAATCAGACTGGCCTATTATTTCCAAACTATATATATAATATGTATATTATATATATATATATCTATATCCCCACGTTTGGGTTCTCTTTCCCTTGAGCCTAAAAGTGGATGGGGAACAGAAAAGGAAAGGGGAAGGAAGATAAAGAAGTAAAAAAAATGCAAGGATTTAATGGTCATATAAGGATTACTTTCTTTGAAAGAGCTCAAACGTACTTGATAACCTTAGCCATTACATATTTAAATAGAGAAATATTGACAAGGCTCTAGATAGGCTATAGTCTATAGCCTTATGAATTTCATGGATGAATAAACAGTACGACATCAAATGTCCTCATAGACGATTGGTTAGCATTTTTATGTATAATAGCAAAAGCTTCCGCTAACAGAAAGACTGTTCAAATAACACAGTACTTTAAAAAATTTTTTTGAGATACTTCAAACTATCAGTAAACTGTGCTTTTTCTGGAGAGATGTCCTTAGCATGTAGTATAACTTACATACAAGAGGTATGTGATCAATAAATGAAAAAATTGCTAATGTTCGTATAGTCCAGTTAATTGAAACAAAAATATTTGTTTTTTTTTTAAAGGTTAATCCTAAGAAGTTAACTATGTGCAAAAAAGAAGGAAGAGCCATGCATCCACATAATGGATTACCTCCTTTTTTAGGTTCTTTCAGCTCTCTGCCTTCAGCCATTTGTGTCATAACCGTGGCTCCAGGGAGTGAGAAAGATCTAGAGAAAATTGAGAGAGGTAGACACCAATTCCTACAGGTCAATGATTTTGATGTGCACCAAGCATTAAAAGCAAGGAAATACAGGTATAATGGAACATCCCCCAAGGGAAAATAATATCTTTCCTAGGATAATCCATTACACATTGGTCCTGGTGAAGTGTTACAGAGAATCAGTCTGTCCTTCAGCAGTCGGATTAGGTTATCCATCAGGCTGACTTGTGCACATATAGTTTAAATCAGGAAAGAACAGATAGTTGTCCTAAATTCTCTGTGCTCCTAAGGGAAAAAATAATTGAAAGCAGAAGTTGATGCTACTTATTGACCAAGTGAGATCATTGAATAACATTAAGCTTGGCATTATTCAATTTATCCATCCCTTTTTTGGTGTCTGATGGAGTTCTTTCTTTTCTGCTATTTCCTGGCAATGCTAAAAAAATAAATTACAGTCACGGTATCTACTAGTTTTTAAAATGTATTCAATTATCTTTGTAGCACTTTTGATAGCTGTAACACTTGCTAACTTCAGACAAATTGACTGCAGGATTAATGTAATCATTTCTATAGAAAGTATTTCAAAGCTTTAAAAATGACAGCATTCTAAAATAAGATAGTGATTCCTTGACACAGGATGAAGCTAAATGGGGAAGTTTTTTTTACCCTGCATTCTTTCCTCAGCTTCAGAGGTCACTTTGCATTTGAGTTCTCCTCCATTTCAAACAGAATTTAACCACAATGAGCATCAGAATAGAAAAGAGACTACCAAAGGAAATACCATGTAGCATTCTTGCTGATTGTCTTCCTCTGCCAAGCTACTCCAGTGCTTCTAGAACAAATGCTGTCAATTTATGCTTAACATTTGAGGATATATTGGTCGACAAAAAGGGTTCAGACCTCTTATTCTCCAGCTTTATTCAGAGCTGGAGTGGTACTAAATAGAATTAAGTGCTGAAGAAGCTGGAAATACTTCATCTGAACAACAACAACAACAACAAAAAAGCCTGAGGGGTAACTGAATAGCTTAAAGTTTGTTAAGACAACCAAGAATATCTGGTTACACTTACCCTAAGGGCTGCAACAAAAAGACCAAGACATAAAATGTCTAGATATAGAGACATACTTGTTTAGTCAACATCAAAGGAAATTAAAGGGAGGAATATTATTCAGTCTTAAAAAAGTAAAGAAATTCTGACACCTGTTATTAGATGGATGAACTTGAAGGCATAAGCTAAGTAAAATAAGCTAGTCACAAAAGGATAAATACTGTTTTCGTCCACAAGTATTCTACTATAAAATTATTACTGTATTATGAGGTAGCCGGTGTGGTAGAAACAGAAGTAGGGTGGTGGTTGTCAGAGGATGGTCCAAGGGCAAATGAGGATCTGTTATGGATCCTTGTAATGGATCTGGAGTTCCTGTTTGTAATCTCTTTAGGACCCATTCAAGCAAAGCAGAAAGACATGCTTTAAAGAGACAAATTTGAACTTAATCTAGTACACCCAAGGCACCAACTGCCTGAAACTAGATTCCATTTAATTGCACAACAGTCTCAGTGTGTATATCAGCCAAACATTATTTGTGACTCACACTTTGAAAATCGCCAATCTAAACTATTCACAAAAAGATCAAGGTTATTCAAGAATTTTTTTAAAGGAGGGTCCATAACTCTGGTTCACAACTGCTTTTTATTTTGCAATACTGGTTGCATTTCATTTGGAGAAGCAGAGATCTAGGATTGGTGTCAGGATGGTACTCCCAATTTAGACCTTTTCAGAATCTGAGAGATGATGAATGATAGATGACAATATGAAAACCTTAAGGTGCGGGCAGTTCTGCTATAAGCCTTGTTTTCAACTGTGAATCTATTCCAAAGTAATGGATGTACTAAGAAATAATTTAAGCATAGCACAAATTTTCTGTTTGTCTATATGCAAGTTCATCTCGGAAAAAAATAGTGCAGAAAGTACCCAACTGAACCTAGCCAAGTAGGAGCATGCACACACAGCCCAAAGACACACGCGTGTGCACATGCACACACACACACATACACGCAACCCTCAAACATCTACCAACCACCTCAGTTCATCAGTCACCTTAGTCCATCCAGATCTGATGTACGTCTCCTATGACCTCAGATCCTACTCCTCCCACTTCACATTAACTCACAAGCGGCAACCTTTCCAAGGACCTCTTCCACAAGCAAAGTCAGGTCTTTCTTCAAAATAAAGTGCCATGTTTATTGTAATATTTATGGATTTCTTAATTGTTCAGCATGTGTAACACTGTGCTATCATATTTATTAGAATCTTTTTTTTTTAATGTATCACTGATGAAGTTTTAGTCTTGTGCAACTACCTGAATTTTCCCAGAAACCCCGTGGTTTTTATTGTGTTTTGCGGCACAGTACACTGATTTTTAAGAACATATGTGTGTTATAAGAGAAGTGATTGTATTATGTAAGTTATTTTGTCAGTCAGTTTCAGGATTTACTGTCTGCTGCTCAGTAATGCAAAGAAAATGCAGCTGCTTTATTTTTCTGCAACTATCCAGTTTTCTTCATGAGGTTCCCACTTGCTAGGGGGCACATAGAATTTTGTTCTCATGAGGCATCTCTTATTCATGCGAATAGTACACTTCTGGGATTTCTCCTTCCAGAATCCCAAGCGGAAAGAAGGCAAAACCCCTGTAATTCTGTCTTCTCCTTTGACCCAGTTCTTGAACCTCGAATGCACATATCTCACCGCCTACTTCCTACTTCTATCCCTGTCTTCTTCCCATATTCCAAGCGGCTAAAAACATATGATTTCCATGTCTGTATTTTTTGGTTTGGACTTCTTATACACATTATTCCTCTTCCAGAGGCAAGTAGCCTCATAGTTCAGGCAGATTAGTGGAAGCAGTAGCCACTCTAGGCTATGGAAGAAACTAGGATTGAGTGTGCAAGGTGTCTCTCAGTATTTACTAAGAAAGAGTAAAGGCGTAGAGAAAATCCTTTTATCTCTCAATGAAGCCTGGCTTTCAAGATTATTTTCTAGCTGCAGTCTCAAAAATCCTCCTCTGTATTTCAAAATTTAAAAGTTGACTCTTTTTCTCCATGCATGCCTGCAAAAACAGCTTGAATCCTCTCCAAAGGCAATATAAACACCTCACAGGAGGGGGGAGTCACTCAAACAACAAGGACACCAATAATAATAATACAGTTCTTTTCAACAAATACTAGTTCTATCACGAGTATGTGACTATCTACTTGAGTTGGCATAGGTACAGGATTTTATGTCAAGGAGAAAAAAATATGAACATTAAACAAAGGAATTGAAATTTTAGTGACGCTTTGAGCATATTGAAAAAATCTTACTAAAATCTTACCTTTCTCAAATTCTCAGACTCAAATCAGACAATTTTGCAAAGATGAATTTTTTACTTCAGAAAGGGCATAGCAGTTTCTTCATCATGTTATAACCCAAGCGTGGTATTATGTGAAAAGAAAATAAGGGGAGCAGTCACGGTCCATAAAGAGGAATTTTGTGGCCTTTTTATTTTATTAGACTATACCACCAAATACAACTCTTGAAGTCATTCTTTCTCATCGTTTGTAGGTAGAAAAATAAGCTATATTTATTCCCTAATAGGAAATTGCATAAACACGGTCTAGTGTTCCTTCAAGATAGACCAAGAACCAGCTCCACGCATAAAGTTGAAGGAATACAGAGAAATCTGTCAGAATATACCTGAATCTCATACACTCAACAATAGTCATTTCAAATAATTAGTGAAGTTTACTTAATAACCAAATTGTAGGCTACCATTTAAGATACTTCATATCTACTGTGAGTTTTCTAAGTGGATAATTAAATGTTATTTTTTTAAGTTAACTTTCAATTTATTACAGTTACACATTCAAGTCTTAATTTTGTTAAGATTAAAGTTAATTCATCTTATATACTTTTTAAACTTAATTTATACATTTGGTAATTGTATATAAATAATAATAAGTACTTGTTCTTTGACTCATGTCCAAATTAATTATTTTGATAGACTGAATTTCCCTATAAAGTCAATCCCATTTATAAACAGGTAAGTATATTGTATTAAACATTTGTGACATTAAATTATCATTTTAGTATATCTGGCTGCCTCAAAACTTTAAATGCCTGAAAAGGAAGACTTATAAATCTAACTTACACATTTTTTTCTAAAAAGATCTTGTAAATATTATTAAGTTATAATTATTATTTCAAATACCTTAACTAACAAAACTAAACAGATTGAACTACATATTTAAAAACTTAATGACTTGATTGGAGTTGTCATTTTTCTACTTATTTTTTTCATCTTTCCAGGGTTTTAAAGACACTTAGGTAAGGAGGACAATTATCACTGTAGCTAAACACAATCTAAGGCCATGGTATAAATATTTATCTATCACATATTTGAGGCCAAAGAGAAACTTTGGACCTTGAAAGTTTTCTTAGAATTGACTTCTATATGCTTGGTCAGAAATAAAAGCGAAGCCCACATATTTCAGGTGAGAATTGGTTTTGTAACCTACTAAATCACTAGTTCTCCTTGTCTCATTTTATCTTATTCCCTTTAAACTCTTTAGCTGATTGGGTAGGTAGGTATAATTCCTTTACCCACTTAGGTTGCAAGTGAATTCCAGGACCATGTCAATGAATTCATCTGATCTTAATATATATATATATATATATTTTTTTTTTTTTTCCCCTAACTCTTGGCAATGATTCAACAGAGTTTAGTAACACAAACATTTATTTGTAGGTACAAACAGTAGGTCTGGTGTGGAATGTTAAATGCAGCTTACCTAATCGTCAAATATAAATGTGATACTTACAGTCATTATAGTAGAATTTGAATAATATTTGGATAATATGGATGTAAGGTGAGTAAGATAAGAGAAGAACAGCTCAGATGAAAAGTGAGAGGATCTAGCTCTAGCCTGACTCTTATATTTAATCTTTGGAAAATCTCTAGAGTCAAGATGATCTATTATAATCCTTCCTCATGTTCCTGTTTCTGAAATTCTTTCAGTTACTTAAAAAACAAAGGGAGCAATATATTGTCTCAAAAGTTTTTAAAACCATAGTTACTATAACATAAAAAATGTAGCTTACAGTAAAACATTTCTTTCTTATGTTAACATTCTACATGAATGGATCACTTCAAATAACATTGTCTTTGTATCTTGACTTCAAATTATGCTAATATTTAATCCTTTGATCAGAATCTGAAATCTATTTCTGCTTGAATGCAAATGTGTAATTAATAGTTGATTAATAATATGGAAGTATGTAACCATATTCAAAATCCCCAAACATTGTTATTGATACATTAGTGTTTATCCTATTTGTTGTATTTTGATGTGGGTTTCGATCCAATGCAAGGTATAAGTAAGCAGACATTTTCCCCAGTTTTCTTTTCTGTCCTTTACATCCTTCATCTCCTTTCTACTTTCCTTGGCAATCCTCAGTTGCCCTAACATCTGCTTCTCTGCAATTAACTTGATCATTTTTGTTTTTGCTACTTTCTGAAAAGAGAATTCTCTATAATGGCAGCAGCTCTGCTCTGAAGATTGAACTGCACAATAAGTTAACCTCCCCATTGTCTAATAACTAGTTAAGTGAGGCAGTGAAGTTTAAAAAAAATGTATATGCCAAATGTTCAAAGAAAGTCAGATTGAAATTTAAACAGAAGAATTCTTCAGTAACTGATACTGGGAGTTATAGAAAAGTAAATATCATTACCTTTATGCAGTGTTTCCTACCACTAGATACTACCATTGTTTATAGCCTTTTTGCATCCATATGATTTTAATAGTGTCCTAACCGGTCTTGCCATCTGGTGAATTTGCTTATAACAAATGTGGATTTGTAGCCGTATTGCATTGCCTTAAATGCAATTCTGAATTTGTTATCCTTCTTCTGAGTCATGTGCTCATTTATTTCATAAACTATTTTTGAGCACTTATAATGTGCTGAAAAACTCTTAGGCACTATCTCTTAGGGCAACTCACCAGTATCATGTTCTATACACTATGAAAGAGGTAAACCTTAACCAAGAAGCCAGGAAAAATTGTCCACAAGAAATGATAGCTGAATTGAGTTTTGACCTAGTCAGGCAAAAAAATTCACAGGACATAAATTAAGAGAAAGGACAATGCATTTGGGGGCAATCACATAGCATCTACAACACAGGAAATGTCTCTTTATACAACATGATTAAGATGAATTGTTGGGTAAATGCTGAAAGAGAAGAATCATTTTTAAAAGAATATATCAATACTATATTACTTAGGTAGAGATTAGGAAACTATAACAAAATGCAGTGGTTTTAACAAGATAGAAATTATTTCCACACATTAAAGTTGAACACATCTATCTGGGACTGGTGTTGTGGCTTGTGTGGGGACAAGGCCACTTTCTATTTTACTGTGATGTTACCCCTAGAATGTTGCCCTTCTACTCATAGTTGAAAATGGTCAACCAGCCATTCCAGCCAGGGGGAGGGGCTATGATTCTCCTGCTTTTATGTCCCCTCCTTCTTTCCTACTTATTGTGCTCGTGTGGGGAGAAGACAAAGGGACTCTATACATTGTCTCCTTACATATCTGACCTTAGAATAGTGTTAGTTCTTTTGTGGCCATATCATTCTTCTTTTTATCTTATTTCTTGTGATTATGATAAGTATAGTAATGACCTAAATAGGCTCCCGTGACAAGGAGTTCTGTCTCTGATGAGACCATGCCTTTGGTCTAATACACAGTCGGTGGAATCACTCCACAATGTTCTGATATATTCATCTTTTTGCCTCCATGTTGAGACAGTTTTAATCAAGCCTATGGCCACAAATCCTAGCCACTCATGATGGATAATTCATATGTGTTGGTGGGCCCAAGCAGAATCTGGATTTGAATTGAATTTGAAGAGGCGCTCCAGTGTCTCTCTACTTGACCATCCCAATTTACCTTCTTCCCAGTTCCTTTTCTCCTCTGTAGGTAGCCCCAGGAAAATCAAACAAGCTTAGTGATTATGTAGACATCCACTGGCAAAGTTGAATATAACTCTTCCTTTCTGGTCAAAATCCTCACACTTTATCAGTGATTTTCTTAGGATATCCTGCCCTTGTCTTCAGAGGTATACTGTAATTAGGTGTATCTGTCCCCCTTTTCAATGTGATAATGAAAAGAAAGGTGAGTGCACATAGTTCACAGGTATTGAACACTCCCAAAAGGCAAAGCTTCCCATTCCAACACCTCTTCTTTTATTGAATGAGGAACCCAGAAATGAGGAGCAAAGAGAAGTGATATATGGCACCACCCAGCAGCCATGGAGAGGTAGATGACAATAATTATTATAAAGATAAGTAGGAGGACTGTTGGTGGGAATGCAAGCTGGTGCAACCACTCTGGAAAACAGCATGGAGGATCCTCAAAAAGTTGAAAATAGAGCTACCCTACGACCCAGCAATTAAACTACTGGGTGTTTACCCTAAAGATACAAACATAGTGATCCGAAGGGGCATGTGCACCCGAATGTTTATAGCAGCAATGTCCACAATAGCCAAACTATGGAAAGAACCTAGATGTCCATCAACAGATGAATGGATAAAGAAGATTTGGTATATATATACAATGGAATACTTTGCAGTCATCAAAAGAAATGAACTCTTGCCATTTGCGACGACGTGGATGGAACTAGAGGGTATTATGCTTAGCGAAATAAGTCAATCGGAGAAAGACAACTATCACATGATCTCCCTGATATGAGGAAATGGAGATGCAACATGGGGGGCTTGGGGGGTAGGAAAATAATAAATGAAACAAGATGAGATCAGGAGAGAGACAAACCATAAGAGACTCTTAATCTCACAAAACAAACTGAGGTTTCCTGGGAGAGGGTGGTGGGATTATGGACATTGGGGAGGGTATATGCTATGGTGAGTGCTGTGAAGTGTGTAAACCTGGTGATTCACAGACCTGTACCCCTGGGGCTAATAATACATTATATGTTTATAAAAAAATAAAAATATTATTAAAAAATAAGTAGGAGGAGGGTAGGAGAAGAATAAAGAAGTTTTAAAAATAATAATATCCACAACAACAGCTAACCAGTGATTACATTATACATCAAGCTCTCTCCAGATGTTTCATACATACTTATTCATTTAATTACTCCCCAAAGCACTATGAGTTAGTACATTTTTTTGATGGATGAAGTTAGCTAATTTGTCCAAGTTTCCAGTCTAGTGAGTATTGGAGCTAGAATTTGATTGCAGGTGTCTAACTTCTGAGCCTGGTGCTAAGACCAGCTATGAATATGTCAATGGGTGGGCATGATGGGACATTGAGGTTTAGTTGTCAAGATGACATAGGGAGAGGGCAGATGTGCAGTTTAAAGGAGCTGTTGGAATATGGCAGAACTATATAAGTATGTTATAAGGCTACCAGTGAAGGGATGGATCAGAATAAAATGCTGGTGTGGTCCATCAGATAAAGAAGCAGTCATATCTCCTATGAACCCATGCTGTGTCTCTCAAAGCAAGTAACAGCCTTTTTCTGTAGACCTACTGTGAAAACCATTGTTGATCCCCTGTCAGTATTTTCTGTCACAACTACACACATGAATAACACGTCGTCAACAGAAGCACATTCTCAAGGTATCAAAGACACTGATGTATAACAAGGAGTTTAAGTCTCAGTTGTCCCTCCCTTATATTTATAGTATCTTTGTGCACACATATCTAACAAATGCTATAACCTTAAATAAACTGGACTTTAATTCACTCTTGTTTGGTCAAACTAAAGTGTTTATTTTCTTGATAGAATTGGCAAACCATTGTTTTTACTTAATTAGTAGATTTTGCAATATGGTTGAATTAGAGTATGTATATGAGTATTATATCTACAAAAAATGGCCTCTAAGATATGAAAAGTAATCTGTCAATCTTATGTTGTTTTCTGATATTGAACTGTAAGAGTTGTAAATATTAATACAAGGTAATAATAGAACTATGTGGCCGCAGTAGAAATCCAAGAAGATTCTAGTTCTAAAATATTGTGACTAAATTTGTAATTCACTTAGTTTAATCATTCTTCACTGCAAATGTTTTATGGCTTGACAGCTATTATTGAAAAGGTAAAATATAGCATATTGTTAAAAAAAAAAGCCTCTTACTGAGTGTTCTTGACATTTGACAATGCCATTAAGCTAAAAGTATTGAAGACAGAGTTTTAAATCATGTGAGCTTTAAATCTGGGCTTTTCCAAAAAGGTTTACAGAAAATTTGTTATAATTTATTGCCATAAACAAATAGAGGCAACCTACATTTTTCTTAACTTTAGAGATTAGTAATATACTCATAAAGTGTAAGGGACATACATTATCTGAACCAATATACCATGAATTTTATGACCCTTATGGCATCCACAGTCCACCCCTCCCCAAAATAGGAATATTTGAAATATGAAGTGATAAATGTTTTTAAGTACCTCTTCTAGGAAGAAAAGAAACAGTAAAGCAAAATAAGGGAGGGTTGAGGTAAGGAGATATAAATTTATTGATAGACAGCCCTCAAAATGAAAGGAAAAGATTATGAGATCAGCACACAAAATTACAGAAGCAACTTCAGTAAAATCCTACGATGCATGTAAAAGCCCCTGAGAGGTTATCCCCTACCCTTTTCCATAGAAGCTGAAACATGTGAAAACACTGTAATGAGAGTGAAATCCTAGTCAGAAACCACATTTTCTGAAGAATAAATACTGAGGGCTGACTACCATTTTATTTACATGTGTATTTTAGGAATTTGCTAGTAACACATGTTTATTTCCCCAACAACTAGACTATTAACATAATAATTTCTACTGTGTCACCTGTCGATCCTCGAGCCCCAGCTTAAGGAGAGTAGTTGTGCATAATTAGTTACATTCACAATTTAGTATTCATATTGCTGATGATGCTTTCTTGTGATTTCTTATCTAAGCTTCGTATGTGAGGCAAAGATGATAAAAGATGCATTTTTAAAGGCTGTTCCATTTTTTCATTAGCAAAGTTAATTGGTTTGTAGACAGCACATTTTCCTTTATGTAAGGAAGCGTATTTTGATTATTCTGTGAGTAAAAAAATCACAATTACTGTTTTCTTTTTAAGATGTACAGAAATTATTTTTCTTCTTTAACAGTTTCTTCCTTGATTTAAGGACAATGAATGTGAACTCAACCATTCTTTTTTTTTTAAGTTTTTATATAAATCCCAGTTACTTAACACACAGGGTAATATTAGTTTCAGGTGTGCAGTATAACGATTCAGCACTTCCTTACAACACCTGTGCTCATCACACGTGCCCTCCTTAATCCCCATCACCTCTTTCACCACCACCTCCCCTCTGGTAGCCATCAATTTATTCTCTGTTAGTTAAGAAACTATTTATTGGTTTGTGTCTCTCTCTCTCTCTCTCTTTTTTTCCTTTGTTCATTTGTATTTTGACCTCAGCCATTCTTATTTGAAATTTCCTGTGGTGCTTTATCTTTTCTCTTCTTAATTAAGCAATGACAATACATGTATTGATACACTAACAAGGAGAATTTAAATCAAGGAGGCAAGGACTTCTATATCCTCTAGGTAGAAATAGAGACCCCAATTTGTTATTGATGAATATGAATAGAATTTAGGAATATTTTTGATAGCATGATTATTGGATGATACACTGGTAATTAAACTCAGATCAGATGTGGTTTCAAATATTTCTATAGCCCTAGAGGCCATTGCAAAATAAAAGTACATAATCTCTATCTGCTAGAAATTTTCTTCGGAATTAGTCTAAAAAGGTAAAACTAGTTCTGATTTCACAGAGAAAATAATGGACACTGATTTATTTAAAAATATATTTTCTCTACTATAACGTTAAATAAGGAAATTCATTCAACGTCATAAAAAAAAATCCCCAGTGTGCAGTTTATGTACCTCTTCTATAAAATACATAGAGATGATTTATATACTAGTAAATACTTAAGCTGGATTTGGGGAATTACATTTTAGCAATGCAGGAGCAATGGATTTGATTAACTAACACTTCCATTTAAAATAAGCTGTGAGTACTAAATTTGTTATCTGAATGTTAACAAAATTAAAAAAAGAGGATGGAGAGAGAACTTGGCTACTTGTATGTACTAAGTTTCACATGGCTAGTATATGTATTTGGTTAGCCAAGACAAATTACACTCATAGAGGGAAAAAAATGATGTTTATTTCAATAATCTTATTCAATTTGAAATTCAACACAGAAGTATCATGAAGTAAATGGTTATTTTCTTTATTGGATATATGCACATGTACATATATTTGGCTGGAAGTTATTAAATTTTGTAAATTGCAGCCTAGAGACTATTTCTATATAGCAATGTAAGAAAACTCATTAATTAACCTCAGTTTATGGCATGCTTTTCCCCATTAGGTTTAGACTTCAAGGGAAAAACAAAACAGAATAAGGAACAGAGGGAAAAATTAGAGGTTAATTGCCTTTGTTGATCTCAGTAGTTTTGACAGCTCTAATCCACTATAACATGTACAAAAATGGATGAATGTTTTCTTAGTAAAATTGAGTGTTTTGAGAAATTTTATTCTCAACATTGAGGTTTTAATTTCATTTATAATCTGAATGAAAGTTCACTAAATTATATTTATAAAAATGCCAGCTTTTGTATGTGCACATTATCACACTAAAATTATTGACTTCCTCACAACTTCTCAATGAAGTATATATAATGAAATATATATTCTTAATAGAGTTTATTTGGAGAAATGGAGCCATACTCACCTAATTAGTTTTTTTTTTCCTTTTCTGTTATTTCTTCTCTTTTGGTAGGTAAGTACAAACTTTAGAGTAATTATACTAGTTATTTATCACTACCTAACCAGTTATCCCAAAGTCTCATAACCTAAAACAACAAACATTTATTATTTTACCATTTCTGTGGGTCAGGAAATCTTAGCATAACTTACCTATGTGGTTCTGGTTTAGAGTCTCTCACAAGGCTGCCATCAAAGTTTTAGTTAGAGCTACAAGCATCTAAAGGTTTGACAAGACTAGGTAAGGATATTCTTCCAATTTCAACCATGTGGTGGCTGGCAGGACTTGGCTCTTCACCACATGGCCTCTCCACAGAGTGCCTGATGACATGGAATCCGCTCCCTCGGAATGAGGAAGAAATCCCAGAGAAAGAGAGTGGTACCCAAAATGGAGGACACAGTCTTTTTATAAGCTAATCTAAGAAGTGATACACCATTTCCTGCCACATTCTATTCATCAGAAGTGAGCCACACATTCTATGGATTAGAAGCAAATCCAGCCCACCTCAGGCAGAGGTGAATTATATTTTACTTCTTGAAGGAAAGGGCATTGTATTAGTTTTTTATTGCTGCTGTAACAAATTGCCATAACCTCAGTGGATTAAAAAAACACAAATTTAATATCAGAGTTCTTTGGGTCAGAAGTCCAGCATAGGTCTCACTGGGTAAAAGTACAGGGGTCAGCAGGGCAGTGTTCCTTTCTGGAGACTCTCAGGAAGAGTTTTTCTTTGCCTTTCCTAGCTTTTAAAGCCTTTCCACATTCCTTTGTTCATGACCCCCTTCCTCCATCTCTAAAGCCAACACTGGTGAGCTGAGTCCTTTTCACATTATATCACTCTGATCTTCTCTCCTTCCTACCTCCTCCAAATTTAAGGACAATTGTGATTACAGTGGGCCCACTGGATAACTGTGGATAGTCTCCTTATTTTAAAATCAGCTTATTTGGGGGGCACCTGGGTGGCTCAGTCATGAAGCATCTGCTTTCGGCTCAGGTAGTGATCCCAGGGTCCTGGGATCAAGCCCCACATCGGGCTCTCTGCTCTGCAGCAAGCCTGCTTGTCCCTCTCCAACTCCCTCTGCTTGTGTTCCCTCCCTCGCTGTCCCCCTCTGTCAAATAAATAAATAAATAAATTTTAAAAAAAATAAAAATTAAAAAATCAGCTTATTTCATGTTTGTCATATAATGTAACATATTCACAGGTTCTGGGAATTAGGCTCTGCCTGTCTTTGGCGGAGACTGTATTTCTGCCTACTACATGTACAAAAGAATTTGTGGACATATTTTCTAAACTACCTTAGTAATCAGTCACTATTAAATAATGCTTCAAGATCTGCCTTTTTCCCAAATACAACACACTGAAGATCTTGTCTCTTCAGAATATCCACCAAAAGCTAATAAGCACTAACCCAAGCAGCAAACTGCCTGCAGTAGTTGTTCAATATCGAATGGAGATAAATATCCCTATCTTTCTTTTGCTCAGGCATTTGTGATTACCAAGAGCAATAGGATAAAATTTCTACCCTTAAAGCATGAGCAGATAATTGGGTAGTTTTAGGAATGTACCTCTGGAGTCACAAAGAATCTAGTTTGAATGTGGGTTCTGCTAGAATACGAGGTGCATGGTCTTATGCAACTTACCTGTCTCTCTTGCCTAGAGTTTTGCTCTCTGTAAAATGGGGGAAGCAGTATTGATAGTGCATAGATAGTGTGCAAATTAGCTTATAGTTCAAAAATTTATGGTTCAGAAAAAAGTCTAGTGTATTTTTATAAAAGGGCTCCCATTAACCCACTATATATCTGTGATATTAATGTGTTCTTTTAATGCCTGTAAGTCACTAATTAAACTCGTATTTTAGGCCCTCCACATGTGATTTGTACCTCTGAGCCCCTGAGCCAATACCTAACCTAGACAAATACCATACGGTTTCACTAATATGTGGACTATAAGGAATAGCACAGAAGACCACAGGGGAAGGGAGGGAAAACTCAATGGGAAGAAATCAGAGAGGGAGGCAATTGAGGAAAAATTGAAAATATCATTCCAGAGCAATCCACTTCTGGGTATTTACCGAAAGGAAACAAAAACACTAACTGGAAAATGTATCTGCATCTCCATGTCTATTGTAGTATTTTTCATAGTAGCCAAAATATAGACACAAACTGTCCATCAGTGGATGAATAGATAAAGAAAATGTGGAACAGGTAGAGAAATAGATACAGATTTAGATATATGTATATGTGTGTATATATATGAATATTAATCATCCATAAAAAAGAAGGAAATACTGTTTTTAATAACATGGATGGAACTTGAGGGCATTATACTTAGTGAAATAAGTGAGACATAGAAAGACAAATACTGTATGATACCACTTATGTGTGGGATTTAAAGAAAAAAAAAAATCAACAACTGAGCTCATAGATACAGAAAACAGATTGGTGGCTGCCAGAGGCAGGATGGGGGATGAAGGGCAGGTGAAATGGATAAAGGTGGTCAAAGGTACAAACTTCTAATTATAAAAAAATAAGTCATGGGCATGTAATGTACAACATGACAATTAGAGATAATAGTGTACTGTATTCTATATTTGAAAGTTGCTGAGAATAAATCTTAAAAGTTCTCATCACAAGAAAAAAAATTATAACTGTGTGGTGATGGATGAATGTTAAGTAGACTTATTGTGATGATCATTTCATATATATGTGTAAATTAAATCAGTATAATTCCATACATCAATTATATCTCAATAAAAAATAAATCAAAATTCCAGAAAGAAACCATTCTTCTTGAAAATCACATTGTACTGGCTTTCCACCTTATTGGGCAATTTCTAGCCATAAAAATTATTCTGAAAGCCTTTTAATAATAATGATTTATTATTTTGTTCATAAATTTTTAATGGGCCCTAGGCTAATTTACTTGTCTTTAGATGTTTATTTTAAGATAAAAACCCTTATTTTTGAGTATTAAATGAAAACTATGAAACTGATGACATTATTTGTGAATGGTATTGCAAATTTAGTTTAAACATTCAACATTGAAAATAAAATTATATGATTTTTACAATGATAATATGAATACAAATTTGAGTAGAACACAGCATGTAGAAAAATAACATTTTTAGCAAATTATGAAAGCTGTGGAGCAGAAATGTACTTGGAACTGGTTATGGTATATAAATAATTCATAACTGCATCAAACAAGCTATGATATTCTACTAGTTTATACAAACTGACCTGTAAGTGTCACATTTTATAAATATATTTATGTTTATAACGTCAGGAAACAGAACAGAAATTTTGGTGATGAAGTTGATTGTGAACTAAAAACATCACCATATCATTACAAAATCTCTCTCTGCTACCAATCATCAATTGAATTTCAGATATTTGAGCTTTTAAAGAACTACTTTGTGAATACTCTAAATTTTTGTTTCATTTTCTTCAAAATTAGTTGTAAATCTCTAATTAAAATGTTCAGCAAGGGGCGTCTGGGTGGCTCAGTTGGTTAAGCATCTGCCTTTCACTCAGGTCATGACCTCAGCGCCCTGGGAAAGAGCCCCTCACTGGGCTCTGGGCTCTGCAGAGAGTCTGCTTCTCCTTCTGCCCCACACTCTGCTCTTGTTCTCTCTCTCTCTCTCTCAAATAAATAAATAAAATCTTTAAAAAAACATGTTCAGCAAGATTCAAATTTGGAAGTTTGTAAAGAATTTTGATTCTTAGAAGCAAGTGTCTTAAGTGAGAAAACAATTCTTACAAAAGCAATGAATAGAGTAAGTAAATTACACAGTGGCAGCTCTAAAGATATACAATATTTAATTTTCATTTTTTTTATTTTAATGCTTTGGGATGCTTCAACTTGAGGGGAAAGTCTTTTGACTTTTTATAAAGTCCTATTCATAATTAGGAAGTTTTATTTTGTACTAAAATGAAATGAAATTGAAATGTGCCATCAGGGAAGTGTAAATCAAAACCACAATGAGATACCACCTTACACCAGTATAATGGCTAAAATTAACAAGATAGGAAACAACAAATGTTGGCAAGGATGTGGAGAAAAGGGAACCCTCTTACACAGTTGGTGGGAATACATGCTGGTGCAGCCCCTCTGGAAAACAGTATGGAGGTTCCTCAAAAAGTTAAAAATAGAGCTACCTTGTGACTGAGGAATGACACTACTAGGTATTTACCCCCAAAATACAGATGTAATGAAAAGAAGGGGCACATGCACCCAATGTTCATAGCAGCAATGCCCAAAAGAGCCAATTTGTGGAAGGAGCTGAGATGCCCTTCAACAGATATATGAATAAAGAAGATGTGGTTCACATACATAATGGAATATTACTTAGCCATCGGAAAGGATGAATGCCTACCATTCACATCGACAAGGTTGGAACTGGAGGGGATTATGCTAAGTGAAATAAGTCAACCAGGGAAAGACAATTATCATATGGTTTCACTAATATGTGGAATATAAGTAATAGCACAGAAGACCACAGGGGAAGGGAGGGGAAAACTGAATGGGAAAAAATCAGAGAGGGAGACAAACCATGAGAGACTCTTCACTCTAGGACACAAACTGAGGGTTGCTGGAGGGGTGGTAGGTGGGGGGATGGGATAACTGGGTGATGGGCACTAAGGAGGGGCACATGACATGATGAGCACTGGCTGTTAAAGATGACTAATGAATCATTATACATTATATCAAAAACTAATGATACACTGGCTACTTAAAGAAAAAAATGAAATTGAGAATGCCAGTGGTGTATGGCATATACCTTTTCTAAGACATTCAAAGGAATATTAAGACATTTTTGACAATTTTTATCTTAGAAAAATGTCAAGAAATGTACTCTGTGAATGGAGGTAAAAAGACAATTCCTATGAAAATATCTAATACAATTACGCATATCAACATAAAAATAGAATTGAGAATATTTTCAACTTGCGATAGTTCTGAGCTGATCTTCATCAGCACCTATAGAAGTATTTTCTCAATAAAAAATTCTATGTTTACAGAACAGAATAATTTGAAAGTGTTAATAATGTCAAAATCAGTAATGACAAAGTGCAACTTTGAGGAAGACTAGTGAAATTTTATGAAAAATTTAAAATAAGATGACTTGAAA
This sequence comes from Martes martes, assembly GCF_963455335.1. Taxonomy (NCBI): domain Eukaryota; kingdom Metazoa; phylum Chordata; class Mammalia; order Carnivora; family Mustelidae; genus Martes; species Martes martes. The sequence continues at coordinate 49,748,324 of NC_137891.1, read as the reverse complement.
ACAAATTTCACAGAATTCACAAATTCTGTGTAATTCACAAATTACACAGAAAAATGTAAGTGACACGGTGCAAATGGATCAAAGCACCATGAAAAATTACTTAGTTTATCAACTTAAATTTGTTTACATTTTTCTTTATTTTAAACAGATTAAGAATTTTTAAAAATCTCTTGACTACCTCCCTTTATAGAACCAGTGGTATAATAAACCCATTTGTTGATCAGTTACATAAATTTTCAAAATTACATAATTTTAATAATTTTAATGCCCTCATCACACCCAAAAGTGACTCATGTAGATAGTAAACTATATGGTCACTGTAACTATAACCTTGTTCTTGACTCTACTTTCTACCTTTGACAGCCATGTTGAGCCCCTGAAAGTTCAGGTAAGTCACTAACTCATTGATTAAGCCATTAATGTATTCAACACTTATTAACTCCATCTATCCACCAAATATTCTAGGTGCTTTGAATATATTTGTGAACAAACAAAGATCCCTGTTGGGGCACCTGGGTGGCTCAGTGGGTTAAAGCCTCTGCCTTTGGCTCAGGTCATGATCCCAGGGTCCTGGGATCGAGCCCTGCATCGGGCTCTCTGCTCCTCGGAGAGCCTGCTTCCTCCTCTCTCTCTGCCTGTCTCTCTGCCTACTTGTGATCTGTCTGTCAAATAAATAAATAAAATCTTTAAAAAAAAAAAAAAACAAAAACAAACAAAAAAAACCAAAAAACACAAAGATCCCTGTCTTCATGGAGCCAACATTTTAGCCAGGGGGGTAGGTAGGGCATAACCTAGCAATAAACAATAGGCATAATGAATAAGTAAATTGTATCACAAATTAGAAAGTGATAAACCCTTTGGAAAGCAAAAATTCAAGTAGAGGAAAGGGGATTGTGAATATGAGAAGTGTAGGGAAATGAAATGTTGCACATTAAATAGGTGAGAAGGTGACATTTGAACAAAGATTTGAAAGGTTTAGGGGAATTAGACTTGGAATTATGTAGGGGGAAAGGAGGCTGGGAGAGAGGAAGTGGCTAATCCCAAAGCAGAGGGACACAACTAGACTGCCTGAGAATCAGGACGTCAGCATACCTGGAGGACGAAATACAGGGGATTGGAGTAGGATATGAGGTGCGAAGGGCAAGAGAGGGAATGTGGCTGACTAGAGAGAGGATATGATATTTTGGAGTCATTTTAAAGTCTTCGACATGTCGTTGCATGGCAGTATCTAAAGGAATTTTTATCTGATTAAATCTTGTGTATTCTTGTCTTTATCGTAGCTTGGTTTTGTTCTTAAATATCAGGTAATCTATTTCTTTCCTGGTTTTGGTGAACGAGGTTAGGTTCTTTGCATTTCCTTGATTTCTGGTTCTTCTAGGCTTGCGTTTTTGGTCACAGAGCTCTTTGAAGTTTTGCTATCTCATGGAATTTTAACAATAAGATTAAATTTAATGGTTTTCTACATTATATGTGTTCATGAAGACTTTGTGAAAAATTTATCTTTTTAATAAATGAAATTATGAAATATTTTAGTAATTTGCCAATAAATTTTACAAGTCTTGCCAAAAGTGATACATCTATTTTTAATTAAAAAGTCGAACTTCATCTATAAAACATGATGTTTATTTGGAGTGAGAAGTCCTGAACTCAGAGTCTCGGCACCCCTACTTATTAACTATGTTATCTTGTGCAAATAACTTATACTTTCTCAACTTCAATTTGTGTAAGTGGGAATCTGCAACAAGACCCATATCACAAGATTATTGTGAAAATGTTTTAAGACGTGTGAAAATGTGATCAAATGTTAAGTGATATGCAAATGCTAGCAACTATAACTATCATCAAAGATGACATTAAGATACCATTAGGCCATTCTAAGCCTTTAAAAAACCATTTTTCAAGTTTCTTCCTTATATGCTTTAATTTTCTGCTCAGAATTTTAAATTCCAGTGTAATTATCATACAGTATTATATTAACTTCAGGTGTACAATATATCGATTCAACAATTCCATGTACTGCTCAGTGCTCATCAGGATTAAATGTACTCTTAATCCCCTTCACCTATTTCACCCATCCCCCACCCACCCCCTCTCTGGTAACCATCAGATTGTTCTCTATAGTTAAGAGTCTGTTTTTTGGTTTGTTTCTTTTTTTTCTTTCATTTTTTCATTCGATTTGTTTCTTAAATTCCATTATGAATGAAATCATATGGTATTTGTCACTCTCTGACTAGCTTATTTCACTTAGCATTATACTCTCTAGATCCATTCATGTTGTTGCAAATGACAAGATCACACATTCTTTTTTATGGCTAAGTGATATTCCGGGGTCGTGTGTGTGTGTGTGTGTGTGTGTGTGCGCGCGCACGTGCGCATTCATGCGTACCACCTCTTTATTCATTCATCTTATAGATGGGCACTTGGGCTACTTCCATTATTATGGTTATTGTGAATAATGCTGTAGTAAACATAGGGCAGCATATATCCTTTCAAATCAGTATTCACGTATTCTTCGGTTAAATACCCAGTAGTGTGATTACTAGATCTTAGGGTAATTTTATTTTTAGTTTTTTGAGGAACCTCCATACTGTCTTCCATAATGGCTGCACCAGTTTGCATTCCCACCCATAGTGCGCAGAGGTTCCTTTTTTCCCATATCCTCACCAACACTTGTTTTTTCTGTTTTTGATATTAGCCATTCTGACAGGGGTGGGGTGATATTGTAGTTTTGATTTGCATTTCTCTGATGGAGAGTGATGTCATCTGCTCAGAATTCTTAAGGTTTCCCTTTCAAAACAGTTAGAAAATAACTAGAGGAAGGGATTTCAGCTTAATATGTTAGATTCCATTGCTTCTCAAACCTGAATGTGCATAGCAGTTACCTAAGTGTCTTGTTAAAATGTATTCTGATTCATTAGTTCTGAGATAGAACCTGGATTCTGCACTTCTAACAGGATACAGATGCTGTCTGTTTGGCAACTAAACGTTGAGTATCAGAGCTGTATACTAATCTCAAAATTAAATGTGTTTAGCTACTTAATGTTAGCTTTGGGGTTTCATTATATTTATGAATTATAAAATACTCTAAACACAGTAGCTTTGTAAATACTGAATGCAAAGTCACCAAAGAAAGGACCTGAGAAAATAAATGTATCTATACATATGTGAAAGGAGAGAGATTAGAGAAGGAAGGGAACATAGGGAAGCAATACCCAAAGTTTGGGATCTACTTTACTTCGCTGATGGAAATCCGACAGTTCTCAGGGAAACTGTTCATCCAGATTCTGTGTTTGAATTTTACTTTCCATAAGGAATATTTTGTCCTCAAGTATGAAACTAATAAACTCTTGAGATTCAAAGAAGCTAATACCATTAAGTCCAAGCACTGATAATGAATATATGGCTAAGATTATTTTTTTACCAGGTATTTTGGTCTTAATTATCAGAACAGTTGTCTCTACTTTTCATGTCAATAAGTCATTCCGTATATTTGTAAAACTGTTAAGCAAGGTCCTAAACAAATTCACAGTGCTGCTGGTGAACGTTTATCCAAATTTTAGATTTGATTCATTTGGTTTCTGGTACCCTTATCTCTCTTTTTTTTTTTTTTTTTTTTTTTTTTTTAGTATTTTATTTATTTGCCAGAGAGAGAAAGAGAGTACACACAAGCAGGCAGAGAGGCAGGCAGAGGCAGCGAGAGAAGCAGGCTCCCCGCCGAGCAAGGAGCCCGATGCGGGACTCGATCCCAGGACCCCGGGGTCATGACCCAAGCTGAAGGCAGTGGCTTAACCAACTGAGCCATCCAGGCATCCCTGGAACCTTTATCTCTTAATAAGACATACAGTCCTTCATTTTTACCTTTGTAGAGATTTTTAGAGATGTTCATAGAATGTAGAAAATCATTCTTCAAAAAATATACCCAAGGTAATATAAGAGATAAAGTGATAGAGAAAAAATGATGCAAACTGAAAGTTTGAGGAATTAAAGAAATTCAAATTTGATTTTTAAAAAATTTCTTTGTACCTGTGTGACAATGTGCTTATATTCGCTGTTAAATAACTTTAAACTAGACATTGAGTAACCATGCACCAGTCCCGCAAAGTTTCTGCAAGTTTCATGGCCACTTGGGCTTCAGGCAAATCAAAAGTATTTTAACAGTTAGCTAATGGGAGTTTTGATGAGAAAAGCAAAATAAACAAAAAGACAGAAACAGGTCTCTACAGCTTAATGGAAAGAGCTGAGGCTTTCTGCGGAGTTTGCTGATAGATGTAAATCTGTGAAACTGCTAAAGTTGTAAGCGGTGTCTTGGGAGGAAACTGCATCGGGTACCAAGAATGGAGTCTGAAAGCATCCTCGGCCACAGAGGGTGGGCTGCCATGTTCCCAGAGCACGAAGTAGTCATCTTGATTGTGATGTTGATCAGACCAGCTGAGGTCAGCTGCAGGTTCGTCTCTCTCTGTGACATCCCAGAGAACACCATGTTCTCATACATTTACCCAATATTTAGCATGGTACCTGGCACGTTCTCTAGGTTCAATAATTATTTGATGAATGATTTGTGGCATTCTTATTTTCTTCTTAATATAACCATTGAAAGCAATAGACAGTAAATAAAAAAGAGCATCAACTACCCATGCCCACTTTTTTCACTTCAGTTTCTATTGGGGAAAAAACAATTTGAATCTAAAGAAGTCACTGGATAGGGCTTACCAAGTAATTAGTAATTAGTTCAAGCTTCCACTTTTATTTGCCCTTGCAGACAGAGCCTGGGAACATAGAGCATTTTCTGGTAACAAATGGGAATCTGGCCAACCAGTGATCTTTGCATTAGCATTCTAATAACCAGGGGCCAACGTGCCATAGTGCTGTGTCAGAACTAATTTATGAAACCAGGTCCAAAGGCTCATTAAAATGGTCACAATTCAGTGACTGCCCAGTAAAATTAGACTACAGTTTCACTCCCATAACAGTGAATATTTTAACATACTATTAAGGACATATTTCAAGTGTTAAAACTAGCTTTGACTCCGTGAAGGGAAAAACAACAAGATTAGAAAGCCATTTGCTTTTGTACCAAATTAGCTCCACTTTCAGTTTAGGCATAAAATACTTCGAATGTCCATATTTTAGATCACACGGTAGGCTACTTGCATTTGCAAGTCTGGCACGTTTTGTTTTGGTTTTTGTGAGTGGTTTTTTTTGTTTGTTTTTTTTTTTTCCTTTAGAGTAAAAGCATTTCCGGGCAGCTCCATCATACCACAGAGTTGTGAACCTACCTGGCCAAGACATCTCGAGCCATCAGTTGGGTCGAATGTATTTCCCGCCACTGCCACCAGACACATCTCCTTACAGCATTCTTTTAATCATACATCCTCCCCTCATGATGCCAAGACTCCTGGGGACTCAGAGTGTATTACTTTATATGCTACTTTCCATAGCCAGCTGGATTGAGTGGCGTAGCAAATGTGACATCCAAAATCTGGTTAAGAGCAAAGAGAGAGTAGGGAAAGTTCTAGACTGTGAGTCTTGCAGCTCTAGTTGGAGGACACTGCGGACTCTCAGACAGTCCTCTCTCTCAGGACAGGGGCAGGTATCAGTCAGTGCCTGGCTCATGGGCCATGCTCAATTATAGAGACAGTTGCAGTGAACTGAGCTCACGTTATTATTATGAATGCCTTGAGTTTCTCAGTTCCTCAAACACCTATGTACATGACGTGGGAATAATGATTCCTGCTGTGCTTAGTTAACAGGACTGTTTTGAGGGTTTACACTAATAAATGCACAAACACTCTCTAATGGAGGGTGCTTATACTAGGGAAATGTATTGTATTCCCTTGTCAAACGTAAGAGACTATTTTCTTTATCTCCTAAATTTCTATTGAATGGAATGATAATGAATCCCTAAATCTTCCAATGTGAACAATAAAAGGCTCTGGATGACTTTTCCTGGCAGTCTATATGCCATGGCTGAACTATTTAAACTTTTATTTAAACCTGGGGAAGGAAACAAAACAAACAAATCTCAAGGATCAAGATAATACTTTGAACTAATTCTTTTTGAAAAAAATTTTTTAGCTTTCTTCCTCCATCTAAAAAATGATACTGATAATGTGGATGTCTTCTTATACTATAAGTTAGACATCACTCTGATGTCAAGGTGAAATACCTGTAGAAATGACAGATACCAGCAGGGATCACTAGTGGGAGAGGTAAGTAGCAAGTTGTAGTAATGTAATAACATGTTTGTTGTAGTAGTGTAAATAACATGTAATGGAAGAGAACAGATTATCTTTTTGCATGAGGATATTCCAAATTGAAACATGGCAAAGAAATACATGTAAAATATTTTTCTAAATATTTCAGGGTATCTCATAAACCAGTGTTCTGGGAGCACACTGGTTGGATGTTCGCAGATACACCATCCAAAGCATACTCTGTGTTCATATATATGGATATAAACCTATACATCTGTATAAACATATGAGTTAAACACAACTGAATGTTTCTTTTTTCCAGAATCTTATCCTTTAATATGCCTTACAAATATCCAAGAAAGAGATCTATTATAGAATTTTGATCAATTTTACCACGATTTATCTGTTTGGCAATATATCTATTAACATCTTCCAAAACAGTTCGGGTAAATACCACTTTAGGAAATGTGCTGACAAAGTGTGTTTGGCTAGACACACTACAACCTGTGCAAGGATGTACCTTTTGGTCTGTATGAATTTAATCAACCGATAGACTCTCTGAACACCTATCGGATGAACAACCCTGTGCAGGATAAAAGTCCAAGATTAAAGGCAAGCACTCAGTAGTCTGTGCCATTGGAGCCGTGTCATAACATAAAATGGGATGCCAACAGGAAGACTCACAGTGTTTGGGTGTCGAATTGGAGGTATCTTCCCAAGAGTCATAAAGCATGAACTAATAGAACGCTGTTACCAGCATCTTAGTCGCACGCTAACGAGAATCGTTCAAATAAATGCATTAACGTGTGTTGGATATCATTTCTGAGAATGACACTTCAGAGCAGAACCTGTCTGTGCCTCATCTCATTTACCTCAAACCAGAATAGGTTCAGCTCATTGACTTTTTCCAGCTCTCTAACTTTATAGTTATTTCTGTCATGGTATATTGGTATTGCTTATTTAGCTTAGATATAAAGAAGAAAGGAAAACTGATTAAATTTTTAGAACATGTAACATATATATATGCATATATTTATTTTTATTTATTTATTTGACAGAGAGAGACACAGCAAGAGAGGGAAAACAAGCGGGGGCGGCTGGGGAGGGTGGGAAAGGGAGAAACAGCCTCCCCACTGAGCAGGGAGCTTAATGCGGAGCTCAATCCCAGGATCCTGGGATCATGACCTGACCCAAAGGCAGATGCTTAATGACTAAGCCACCCAGGCCCCCCTAGAACATGTAACAGCAGGATATTTTTCAGTTGTTTGATTCTGAGGTTTAACATTAGAAGAATCATTTTGGACTAAACTTTTTTTTTTCCAACCTATTTTTTTCATGCTAACTTGAAATATCAAAACTTCAAAACAGATAGGGGGTCTGTTCTTTGAGTCTCTTAGTTGGTCCTTACTGAGGCTCACAATGTCATAGGACAAAATACAGACGCCCCTCCTCCCTCCTTGTGGAGGTCTGCTGTCTCCAGTCATCTCCTATCCATGGGTAAAAGTTTAACTCCCTTGTTTTGTCCCTAAGACCAAAAAGGGGTTGGGGGAGTTCTTCCACACAGCTGTGATGTATATTGTACCCAAACAGAAACACTTCAAGAGACTTCTTTTTCATGGTGCTTACCTAAATTTACTGACTCACTCTACAAGAATATAATTCTAGTACTCAGATAATAGAGTCCACCTTCTTGAAATATAGTTACCTTTATAAGTACTTATGCAAAACAAGTAGTAATTTAACTAGAATTTTTTGGATGATCTAAAAAAAAAATTATTGAGAATGATTAAACCCACAGCTTTCTTGAGGACAATATAGGATTTCTAAATATTAGCATTTGGTATGACTCCATTTCCAAATTTGGGAATTTAAGAAATAAGACTTTATTTTCTGTATCTCAATGTTTCACTCCAAAGCCTCTATCTTATAAGAGGGGCAGAAAATTGAACCTTGGTCACTGTTCTCTTGTCATACCTGTGGGAAACTTACACAGTGCCTGACAATGAGGGAAGGGAACCTCAGGATGTCTCTCCAGCGCCGACCACAGAGTTTACTGTTCTGATGTCATTTGCCCTGTTTGCATGGTCCCTTCAATGCCAACAGCTCTTGAGACATGAAAACCTGAGCCTTGGCTTCCAAATTAAACCATGTTACTCTGAAGACATGATTAAATCTTATTTTTACAAAGTTCAGTACCATGGAAATGCTCATTCATACCGAGCTTGGCAAGACTTTATGTTCACTGACTAGTTGAGCTCACTGCCCTCCCTCCCTTCCCCCTGGACCACATCCAACCTCTTTCACCCTCATCCTTTCCATTAACACCAAGTTATGGATGATCTCCACTATAGCAATATGAAATATATAAAATATAAGTATTTCCTTTAGTAAATTCAAAGGAAAATTATGCATTTGAACACTATTTTATGTCTGTAAGAAACCAAAGATTTTCTTCTCCATTTTTAAAAAACTTTTGAACAGAATCCCATGTCTGCAAATACTGAGTTTAACAGCCTTTCAAGAAAGGCTTTCCATTGTATGTGTAGGCTGTCAAACTCCTAAGCTTATCCTCAGAACTACTAGCACCATATTATTTTTTTAAAAGGTGTTATAATATTTGTGTTGACAGATTTGAGTCTTAAGCTTTTTATTTATTTATGAGAATAGTTTTACATTTTTAATTCATAATGGAGACTCACGGAATCTGAGCTAGAGACACACACATTGTGTCTTAATATGTTTCATGGGCATGTGTCCTCTAACATAATTACAAAGCTTATAAAAATAATAGAAATCTGCTTTTGTTTCACTCACTTTTTTGTTCCAACTGTGTCACATCTGAAAGATTCAGACAGCCTTGATTTTTGGTTGTGCCTTAATCCAAATCATACAAGAGTCACTGTCTTCATGATTCATTCTCACAACTGTCCTCTACTCAGAACCCAAAATTGTATCCCAGGCAGATTAGATGCAAAGTTCTAATTGGGGTCTCTACTAATCTACTCATATCCAATAATTCACCCAACCACCCAACTGCTTTTCTTTCCTGCTATTTCCTGTTCGCAATCTTTGCTGAAACCACTTGTTCACCAAAACTTACTACCCCTAACCTGAATATTTATCAATTCACAACTTACCATCATTGCTCCCATTTTCTTTTCTAATTTTTTATTAGTTATTAAATATATACAAAATAAAATTTATACTATATTAGAGTATAAAGAATGATGCTATATTAAAAACTCATGCTACCACTACATATGCACACTTAATAGTACATTATAATTACTGTTCAAGTCTCCGAGATGTCCTACCCAAGTTCCACATTCTTTTCTGCCCTTTAGAGGTAACCTTCATTCTAAATTTATTGTTTGTCTCTGCTTGCTCTTCTTTTATCTTTTTACAAGTATTTGATTCCTATGTAACATTTGTTTAAATTTGTATTTTTATTAACATAAAAAGATTCATTCTTTTTGTCATTCCCTGACATCATTTTTTGGTTAGTGTTACATGTTCCTGAGATTCGGTGTTGTTGCCCTATGGCTCTAAGTCTCTCTCTCTCACTCTCCCCTGTTGCGTAGTGTGTCATTTTGTAATATATCACAATTCATTTATCCTACCAATGGATACCTATCAATGGATATCTGTGTATTTCTAGGAACTCTTTCTATCTTGGTGTACTACAGTGAACATTCTTGTATATATCTTATGGTACAGCTATGCAAGAGTTTCTTCAGGTGCCTACCTCCTGGGTCATAGGGCTTAGGCATTTTAAGTTCACTAATAAACTGCTAAATTATCTTCCAAAGTAATTGTACCAATTTATGCTTGTACTTGCAGTGTAGTTACAATGTACACATATTGCAGTTGCTCCCAAATTTAACCAACTCTTGATATTATCAGACTTTGTAAATTGTTGTAAATTCAGTGGGTATCAATGCTATCCCATAGTGTTTTAATTTGCATTCTCCATTACTGTGCTCACTTCATCAGCACATATACTAAAATTGAATTCTCCATTACTAGTGAGGTTGAGAATCTTTCATGTCTTTATTCAGCATTCATCTTTCTGTAAAGTGCCTCTCCTGCATTTTTTGCCCAATTTTCTATTTGGTGGTTTGTCTCTTTTTCTTATTAGGTAAATGAGTTCTTTATATATTCCAGAAACAAAACTTTTCTCATAGATTTCTTCATCTAGTTTGTGGCCCTTCTTTTCATTGTCTTTATGCGACTTTTGATGAGCAGAAATTCTTTTAATTTTATTGCAATGTACTAGAATTTATCAATCTCATATTTTAAGGCTAGTGCTTTTTATGTCTGGCTTAAGATTATACTTCCATACTCTGATCTCATAAAGATATTCTACTACATTCCTCCTAATATTTATGCATTTTTTCTTCTCACATTTAGGTTCTTAATCCCATAATAATTCTTCTGTATAGCATAAGATAATTTCATATTTGTCCTTGCAGTAACTGGTAACCAATTGTTACAGCTTCAGAAGCCTGTCCTTACTCACTGATCAGCTATGCTATCTCTGTTCTAATTCAGACATCCACATCTGTGTGTGTCAGTTTGGAGGTCCTCTACTATGTTGCAGTGGTTCATTTTCTATCTGTACCAATACTATAGTCTTAATTACTGCAATTTAAAATAAATCTTGATAAAGCAACTTTTGCCACCTTTGGTTTTTTCCCCAAGGGTTATTTTGACCTTTTGCTCTATGATATAAATTTCAGAATCAGCTTATCCAACTCTGCAGAGACATAAAAAGAATGTTTGGTAATTTTATTGAAATTATATAGAATCAATAAATCAACTTTGGAAGAATTAAAATGTTCACTATATCAAGGTTTCCACTTTCTCTATTTATGTAAGGTAACTGTAAAATCTTCCAAAATAATTTTATGATTTTTCTTTTAAACATCTTTAAAATTTTATAATGTATTTATTCTTGGGTACTTTACTTTTATACTATATAAATTATATCTTTCAGAATTATATTTTTAAAACATTTATCATTGTGTAGGCATATGGAGTTGAATTTTGTATATTGGCTTTGAATCCAACAAACCTATTAAACTCTTTTATTAATTATACTAATTTGTGGATGCTTTGGAGTGTTTATGTGGATCTATTATTATCAACAATTATGACAGTTTCATTTCTCCCTTCCCATTTCTGACACTATTTTCCTGTCTTCCTTCACTGACTATGAAATCCAATACAGCACTCTACAGAATTGTTAATGGGGAGTACCCTTTTAAATTCCTTGATACCAGGGGCTGGCTCTGTTGGAAAAGCATGCAACTCTTGATCTCAGGGTCATGAGTTCGAGCCCCATGTTGGATGTAGAGATTACTTAAAAATAAATAAACAAACTTTCAAATAAGTAAAATAAAATAAATTCCTTGATATTAAAGAAAATGTGACCAGTGTTTCACTATTATGTATGACGTTTTCTTGAGTTTTTTGTTTTGTTTTGTTTGTAGATATCCTTTATCAGTTAGAAGGAGGAAGTTTCCATCTCTTCCTAAGTAAGGATTTTAATGCATATGGATGTTGAATTTAGTGATTATATGGCTCATATTCTTTAAGATGGGCACTGTCTCCTGCCCACTATAGTTCACAAGGACATGAAAGCTAAAGCTCAAGTTCTGGTTTCAATAAATGTCTTCGAGGTACAAGGTAGAGTCAGTCTTCCACTTCCATCTAAGTTCCTGCTTTCACTCAGGTGTTGGCTTCTGTGAATGCCTTACTTTCTTACTAGCTCAATGTTGTATTTTTTAAAAAGAGATACATTCTACAGTTGATCCTTGAGCAACATGGGAGTTAGAGGCACTGACCCCCTGTGCAGTCAAAAATTCACGCATGGGGGTGCCTGTGTGGCTAAGTCAGTTGGGCAGCCAAATCTTGATTTGACTCAGGGCAAAATCTCAGGGTCCTGAGATCCAGCTCCCAGGTGGGGCTCTGCACTCAGCAGGGAGTCTGCTTGGGATTGCTTTCTCCCTCTCCTTCTGACCCTCCCCAACTCTCTCTCTCTCTCTCTCTCTCTCTCTCAAATAAATAAATAAATCTCTTTTAAAAATTCACATATAATGTTTGACTCCCCCCAAATTCAGTTACTAATAGCCTACTATTAACTGGAAATCATACTAATAACATAAACAGTAAACATATTTTGTATGTTACCTGTATTATATACTGTATTCTTATAATAGAAGTAAGCTACTAGAGAAATGAAAATGTCAAGAAAAGCATAAAATACATTTCTACAGCACTGTACTGTATTTATTGAAAAAAAATCTGCATATAAATGGACAGTGCAGTTCACACCAGTGTTCAAGGATCAGCTGTATTTTATGTAGAAATTTTGGTTGTTTTCACTACTGGATGGCTCACCCATCCCTAATCCAGTGTATTTAGTCCACTGTAAGGAAGAGAAGCATTTCTTTTCTTTTCTGTCAAGATAATGTCCCTCACTTCTTTCAAAGCTTTTCTTGAAGTTTGCCCTTTTTTAGATTTTCCTTCTTATCATGTTTTAGAAATTTTAACTTTATTAAATCTTGTTTTTTGTGTAATTTTCCAAATCTTTGTCACCCAACTTTCTAACCCCCTAACAGTTTTACACACATCTTTAAGAAAGAAGTTGGTCAACTGTATGTAAATTCTCTTGTCGTGTATTTAAGTATCTTATCGTCTTATCTTAGAGATTTTATCACAGTTTTTATTCACAAAGGCCAAGGATGTGCTCTCTTCTTCTGACCACCCCAGAACTATAACTACACATTCTAGCTGCTGAGTGCATTGTGTTTGTTATTCCCTCAGTAAAGTTGGTATGCTCTACAATTCCAGCCTTCTACATTCCTTTTCTACATAGGTGGAAAGATATTGTCAAGGAACATTAATAATTCCTCTTATGAACAAAGCTCTATTCCATGTCTATGCAAACCAAGTTATTTCCAGCAAAAATCCAATTTAGAAGGATATCTCTTTCTCTCTCTTTCTTTTTTACTAAACATTCCTCATTTCCCTACCTCATTGAACATTGTCTTTTTTTCATAGTTCTTCTCACTTTCTAATATGTTACATATTTTTATTATTTATTTTATTTGTTGTTTACTATCTATTTCTCCCCCAGTAAAAGTAAGTTTTACAAGGGCATGGAGCTAACCAGATTGGTACATGACATAGCTCAAGCAGTGGCTGGACTAGCGTAGGCTGGAGAAAAATAACCATTGAATAAATAAATGGCATATAACATTCGTAGAGGCAAATGGCAAAAGGAAACAAAAAACCCCATGATTTGCTTTCTCAAATGGATTCATTTTTCCTAATCAGTGCTATATATAATTTTTTGCTTTCAGATATCAATATGGCAGGCGAACCCAAACCATATAGACCAAAACCTGGAAACAAGAGGCCCCTCTCTGCACTTTATAGGTAAGTAAGCAATTTTGCAAGATACAGTAATGGAAACTTGTCATGACTTTAAAAGGCAGTATAACCGATAAGGAATCAAATATTTTAAGAACAATCTTTCCTGGTATAAAGTACAACAAAATGCTGGTGATCAACATATAAATATGTCACACAACATTGACAGGGATCTTGTACATTTAACCTTCCTATCTCCACTTAACCCCTATACAAGATACTCCTCTAATAAAATCTAATAAAAATCTCTCATGACTCTACTGACAAAGCAGTGGAAAGGTCAATCTCTTTTGAGTTCTGCATGCTGTGTACTGTAGATATTTTTCTGATGTTGTTTAATTTAACTTAATTTTCATAACCATCCTGCATTATAGATATTGCTACTCTCATCTTACAGATCAAGAACCTGATGTGCATTTTTTTAGAGATTTTCCCTAGGTCACACCACTTGTAAGTGATGGCACCAAAATTCAGACTTATGCTTTCTGATGTTATATCTTCAATTCTTTCCACCTGATCATTCAGCCTCTTTAGTTGCAAAATACCTGTTCATTTCACCCCTATTTCTCTAAAACAGCAGAGGCAGACCTTCCATTCTCCAGAGAAACATACCTAACTACCTTTAACTTTTCCTAATATACTCAGGTCTCAGCCAACTTAACATTCTCTTCTTTCCCTTCTACATGCCCCAGTTTATCAGTCTTCACACCCATAATTTCAATTATAGGTGGATAAGTAGATGGTATAGAGTATCTTTATCGTTGTATGTGAACTTCTATCATGTTAAGGAAAATTCAGTTCCTTTTGGGAAGAAGACAAAAGTAAACTCATAGAACTTTTAGTTCTTTAAAAATAGCCACTTTTGAAAAAAAAAATGTCGTGTTGCTAAGCCTTATGTCCCACTTAATGAACTTTTGCCATAGGTTTTTCTATTGTTAAGTGCAGATTTTGTATTTCTCTCTGTTAAATTCCCTTTTGTTAGACTTAGCCAATTATTCCAAGCAATTGAGGTCTCCTATCATCCAATTTATTTCATCTTCTCCCAGATACATATCTTCATTCCATCAGTGTCTACATCCAAAGAGCTAATGTAAGTGTTGAGCAAGGGTTTCCCTGATATTATTTGGGTAAATGAGAATTGAGTTATACTTGTCAAAATTGATTATATTCTGATCTAGTACAGTAAGAAGAGTACTCAAAAGCTAGCTTGAAGCTGGTTTTTTTTGTCTTTGTTCTCTAAGAACTGGCATATCTCCTTTTTTCAGCCATTCACAGCCTCATTTCCCAAACTATGAAAGAAAAGGGTCAGAATTAGATGAGTTTCAAGGTCCTGTTCATTGCTAACACCACAGAGATCTCTAATGTATGACCATCAGAGATCCTAAAGGATATATTGAAAATATGTCTTAATTACTCTTATTATTTTGACTGTGTGGATTTATTTAATTTTAACTTAAAATTTATATAAAAATGGAAAGGTGGAGGTCTTAATTAATTTAGTACATGATCATAAGGTAGTATTGATGTTAAAGGTCAGAAATGAAGTCACCAACCAAAAGCAAGTGATACTTTCTATACCTTGTTTGAGGTAAAGGATAATATTAGTAAAACTGAAAAATGCACGTTCTTTTTTGATCAGGTTCATTTTTAAATGTATGCGTAGAACTGCCACTAATGCAGAACATTTGGAAAGTCGAATTTTCAATAATTAACTAAACAAACTGTCCGTGGCTTTTTTTTCTCATCAGAGAGTTAATACAGTGCAGTAATGTTAGTTTTCATATTTTCCCTGTTCTTGGACTGCTTTGATTTTCTTATGAAAATAGAAGCTTATGACAAGAAACAGATGTCTTTTCAACTATTATTTCTCTATTACCAAATTATGTTGAATTGTGAATTCAAACAAATCAGCAGCAGAAGCTCATTTAATCTGATATATTGTATACAAATCACATTAGTGGAGAAATGCTTATTTATCCTGTTCTCATCTGTTTACACAAATGAAGGCTAGGATGTTGTGAAATTACAAAGCGGTAACAAAGGGAACAAAAGAGAGCGAATGTGCAGCTGAGAAAGGCTTTTTATACACACTTTCTTATTCTTACATAAACTTCATAATAGTAATACCTTCTTTTCATGTGGGCAAACTGTGTTTTCATAGGCAGTATTCATCTGTTCACCATAGAACACCACAAGTTGGTATTGTGTGCCTTGCATTATAAATGAGAAAACTACATTTCCAAGACAATAAAGGACTTGCCCCAACTAAGGTATCAAGATTAGGAACTAAACTCTGATTTTCAGCCTTCAATTCTATTGATCTTGAGACTAGATCCCCTCTCCCCATATTTACTCACCTGCTACTATCTAAACAATACAGATTATAAAAAGCAGAGATTCCTGCTCCCCAAAACCAATAATCAGTTATATTTCTGTCCATCAATATCATGTCATCAGGTGGCATAGAAAAGACTCTACACTAGACATAGCATAAGAACAAGAGCTACAAATGAATTCTGTGAAATCATATGATTCTGTGAATCATAGGGCACACAGATTGTGAGCTTCAAATTCTTTATCTCACATAATGGTCATATAATTTTCTTCATAGAATAAAATTAAATAACTGAGGCAAAAGCACCTAGTTTAGTGTAGGGCATATGGCAACAGCTTGAAAAAGCATTGTTTCTGCTTTCCTATTCTTTGTATCTTTGGTCTGTTTTTCTTTTAAAGATTTTATTTATTTATTTGACAGAGATCACAAGTAGGCAGAGAGGCAGGCAGAGAGAGAGGAGGAAGCAGGCTCCCCGCTGAGCAGAGAGCCCGATGCGGGGCTCGATGTGGGGCTCGATGCGGGGCTCAATCCCAGGACCCTAAGATCATGACCTGAGCCGAAGGCAAGGGCTTAACCCACTGAGCCACCCAGGCACCCCTGGTCTGTTTTTCTTAACCATGAAGTGAAAGAGCTGGAAACATTTCATTTCTCCATCCATCCATCCATTCATTCATTCATACAAGACATGTTTATTGTGTGTCTACTATGGCTTAGGCACTGTGGTAGCTGTTTTTCAAGGCAATGACATGGAAAGTGCCAAGGCTACAGGGCAAGGAGAGAACAAATGAAATAAAAGTAGATTATTTTTGTGGCTATTGGTAGCCTCTGATATACCTTTGTGCTTTAAACTGCTATGTCTCTATATCTATTTATTCTGTTGGGGATGTGTATGGTGTACTATCAGACTTTCGTCTTCATCTGCATCCATTTCTTCTCCATCATCAACCACAAAGCAGTATTTACACAGAATACACACTGAGATATTACTTCATTCTGTTACTTCTTTTAACAGGACTTTCAGTTTAACCAAGCAACTCTCACCAAGCCTTTATCATGTGCTAAATTAACATGGTATACATGAAAGACACAAAAAATTTTAGAAACATACCGAAGCTTTAAAATATTTACTGTTACACATGAGTTAGATGTACATATACATAAAGAACATAAATAAAATATACATTCAGTTCTAGAAGAAAATAAATGAGTTACTAATCCTGCCAAGGGGTAGGGGAGTGAAAAGTCTGGGTGACACTTGATCTGGTTTCCAGTCAGGCATTCACTTAGTAAGTAGACAAAGAGAAAGAAGGGCATGCTGGGCAAAGAAAATATGAACAAGGTCATAGGCAGAGAAATAAAGAAGAGCATCACATGGTGAGAACTAGTATAGTTCACTCGGTGAAGAACAGATAGCTGGAATGCTATGGTGGCTCAGGCTATCAGGATTTTAATATGCCTGCTTATCAGATTAAGGGGATTGACTTTTATTCTATGGGCAACAAAGAGCCATTTGAATATGGTGAGAATTGGAAATGAAATGGAAGGACGAGTGAGAGTCACAAATATGTCCAAGGTTTCCAGTTTAAGCAACTGAGGGGATGACCACATGAATCTGTTAGAAGAAATAGGAAAGACATGACAAGCAACAGCAGGCTCAAATATAGGGTTGGGGAAAGGAAGCAAAAGAAATTATTTCAGTCTTAGACATGAATTCATAAAGACAGACAATTCATTAGAATAGCACTTGTAATAAAAATGTCTCCCATTAGAGGCTATTTGTAAATGAAACATAATTAATCTTTTGTGAACATTCCATAAATATTGGACCTAGTCCTAATGGTGAATAGCAAATGTATTCTCTAGGGAAAATATTGTAACTTTTAATAAATCTTTGCTTTAAATATGCTGTGTACATTACACAGTGTCTATGAGGGTCTAAAATAAAATTCTCCCCCAGGAAGAGAGTTTCCCAGCATGCCAAGTTCTAATTAACACTAAATAATAGCTAAATGAGAATAATTGTATGATGGTTTTGTTTCTGCTTATAAAGGAGACAGACCTTCCCTCTCTGATGTGAGTAAAGCTGACAACCAGAGAACAAAGTTACTATTTATCAGAGCTGACCAAGTAAGTACAGGTTTTCACTCACCTAGAGGCAGCCCTCCCAGTCACAGGGAACACAGCACAGTAAGACATATGAAACAAAGCTTCATCCCAGTCATTGCATAGATCTTACTAGGTATCACTCCCAAATACGGTTTTATACCAAATATAGTTGTACAAATGTCTTATAGCAACCTTTCCACCTCACAGTGACGACCGTGGAAATCAAGATTGTCACCACAAGTAACTTTTAGGCTCCTTAAGATTGTCACAGGATGACCTATAGTACCGCTCTTTGAAGATCACTGCAATTAATGGTGATAACCATGAAGACAGGTTATATTATAGGAACTTCAGTGACCAAAACACTTTCAGAGCCTGCACCAAGTAAAATGACTCTGCAGCAAAATATCTCTGCTGATTTGTTTACCACTCGACCTAGGTGAATTCTGTTGTCATTCTTCATGGTGACTCGGGCACATTATGGAATCCTCAAGTGACCCAAAATGTCCCCTAGGACCTTGACAATTGAAACAAAAACAATAGAGCCTAATTTCAGCTAATGTTAAATAGCAAAAATCAATATGGAGGAAAAGCATCATGGACATCTCTGCTTCATTGACTTGCTCTGTTTGCTGAGGAATGTTTACCAATTAGATATTGATTATTTTATTTATTTTCTGTCTCCTTTTATAATGTCAAGGATAATACACATAAACATTTCATTTTCAGAAGCTTAGTACACCCAGTGTCAGTGCTTCCTTTGCCCTGGTAAAGGTTTCCATTTCACTCACCTAGTCAGGTGAGCCCATTCAGAAAGCCATCTGGGAATGGACTCTGTGGTTTTTTTTTTGTGTTTTTTTTTTTTTTTTTTTTTTAAGATTCCATTTATTTATTTGACAGACAGAGATCACAAGTAGGCAGAGAGGCAGGCAGAGAGAGAGGAAGCAGGCTCCCAGCTGAGCAGAGAGCCGGATGCGGGGCTCGATCCCAGGACCCTGGGATCATGACCTGAGCGGAAGGCAGAGGCTTTAGCCCACTGAGCCACCCAGGTGCCCCTGGACTCTGTGGTTTTTAAGTGGAATGTGAGGAGGACAGAGAACTGTTACTCCCACCCCCTGTGCTGATGCACCCTGGCCTTCTGGAGTGGGTGCAAGCCCCAGCACTGACACATCTACAGTGTTCAGTTTGAAAGTACATTGTTGCTGGGTCTATGTAGCAATCACAGTCTCTTTTAGCTCCTGGTTCAATCTTGGGCATTCAGATTACTGGCATGGAAAAATGTGGTCGCCAGTATCCACAAGAGAAAATACAAAAACAAACAAACAAACAAACAAACAAAAACAACAAAATCCACTTCTAAAACTCCAACCTAAATATCCATACACCTGGGTAATTGAGGGTGACTTCTCTTTAATTCATTTCTCAAGCGAACATGAAATGCTGTTGAATCAGAAAAAGTCCCAAGCACACACTTTGAGGATGGTTTAAAATTGTGCAGATGTTTTATGTGGGAATGTTTGGTGGAAAAAGTGTCAGACAGGGCTGCATCCTAAAATTGGCTTAGCATTATCAGTGATTTGAACTCCATCTCTAATTCATTAGCTTCTTCAGCTGCATGAAGGAAGAATAAAAATTTCCTGAAAGACTATATATTTAAGGAGTCTGGAACTGTTAGAGATGCTCTGTAATTTGTAGTTATTCTCATTATTATGATTATTCAAAGAAAAAGGTCTATAATAAAGTATTTTAAGAAGTATTTTAAATGAGCCTTGAGCTATGATGATGTTGCTAAAATGCAGTCAACCAAACAGGTTAACGTTTTCTATAACTGGCTAAAAAGATATTTTTTAGGGAAAAAAAGATTACATTTACTTAAAGTATGTCCCTCATATTTCAACACTAAGCAAATGTAATTTATAAACCTTTTAACTTAAAATGTTTGGAGAAATGCTGACACTATCCCCATTAAAATAGTTCCGCTGCAGGCAGTTCTCTGCTAGGTTAAGGAATGGCCTAGTTGCAGTCCTGTGTGATGGTTTTGATGCATAAATATCTATGAATAAATATCTTCTTGCGTATGGAAAGAACGTGGTAACAGTAAAGGGAGACTGGATGGTGCAATTTCTTAAAGCAGAGAATCCATTTCTAAGGCTTTTTGAAAGAGTACAGTTCTATTTGTTTGATTTGAGGTAATTTATGATAAAATCAAAGGAAGCAAAACCACACAACCAATTTTAAACAGAAGTAAATAGTAAGAATCAAGAATTAGGTGGGTGTTGGGTGTGAGATGTGGCAGATAGGATCAAGCAAATTATATTTAGAAAACTTACGTAATAATAAAAAGTGAGCACTGAACTTAGCTATGAGATACCCAACAGTTAGGGCAAAAGGGGATGCATGGTAATACATGTAACCAACTATTAAAAGCAAGTATTTCAATTTGTGATAAGAAACTACTTTTCCCTGGGGCGCCTGGGTGGCTTAGTCAGTTAAGCATCTGCCTTTGGCTCAGGTCATGATCTCAGTGTCCTGGGATCGAGCCCTGCATTAGGTTCCCTGCTCAGCAGGGAGTCTGCTTGTCCCTTTCCCTTTACCCCTCCCCCTGCTCATGCTCTCTCTCTCAAATAAATAAATAAAATCTTTTTTTTTAAAAAGAAACTATTTTTCCCTCTCTCTTCTCAGAGAAACTTATCACATATAAAAATATCGAGGGGCGCCTGGGTGGCTCAGTGGGTTAAAGCCTCTGCCTTCAGCTCAGGTCATGATCTCAGGGTCCTGGGATCGAGCCCCACGTGGGGCTCTCTGCTCAGCAGGAATCCTGCTTCCCCTCCTCTCGCTCTGCCTGCCTCTCTCCTTACTTGTGATCTCTATCAAATAAATAAATTAAAAAAATATATCGAAACAATACAGTAGATAGTACCTTCAGTACTAGCTATACAATAAACATACACACACACACACACACACACACACACACACACTCATGCACACAAAATATTTTTAAACTAATGGAACTTTCCTCATGGTACTCTCAATAAAAACCAAGAGCGAGCCACACTGACTTTTTTTCTGCTTCTCCCAAGACAGTTTACCATCTGGTAACAAATTGCATAAAACTAAAGAAGAGTGACATTCCAGGATAGCTAGATCTCCAGACAAAGTATCCATATTAGCTGCATAAGAGGAGGAGACTGAAAGCAAGAGTGGGCTGACCCCTTGGTTGGCTTATCTACGTAGTCCCGAGGACTGGAAGAAAAAGACCATGGTTGGTCGTTTATGACCTTTTACACAGGGGGCTCTTGACTTGTTACTTAATCCTCCTCCAGGATGGGGAGAGATGGAAAAGGAACAGTAAACCCAGCATGGGATAGAAGGGGCTGAAAGTTCTGCTCTTCCTCACAGCTGGCAGGGACAGATGAAAACGGGCGAGTCTTTTCTTCTAGCTGACAACTTTACTTTAGAAGCTGCAGCCTGTCCTGAAATAGTGGCTTTCTTTCATTTGTGAAAACGGGGTTTTCTGTTGAACCAACGCCTCCTTATCAGCAGGACTCAAGTGTTATGGCCTTTTATGCTATATGCTCTTTGTGTCTCACTATGTTTTTATTCTTCTTGCTTTGCATGATGGGGGTAGTAAGGTTAGAGCACCAACAGAAACACCACTAGTCCCCACAGAGCATAGGAGGATGATAAGTCATATCACACTGTGTCAATATGTAAAGGTTCCCTGCCTGGGAGGAAGGTGCCTTCTGGATTTTTGTCTTCCCAAAGACAATGCCGTTCTTCTTTACACGATGGAGTGTCTCCACTCTCAGTGCTCATTTCAATTGTTTTCATCATTTTATTTATTTGGTCATTAACTTTAGATCTAGTGACTTGTTTTTTAGAAGAGCCCTTGGTAGAGAACTTTGGTCCCTGAATTTCCAACCTAAGGTAATTTTAAATTCGTTGTTTTTCATTTCAAAGGGTTATTTGATTCCTTCTTTGTCCACCATGGGCTCACATGTCATCTGTCTCCTCTATGTACACATTAAGTTGAAAATTCCAGAATATGCTTGCTTTTCCACAAGACTACATGAAGGATCATGAAAGAAACTGAACTGTGTCTAAAGTCCTATTTTACACAAATAAGATTAAAGACTAAAAAATCTTTAGTGTGGGAGTGGTACCCTCTCTTTAGCAGTTATTAATATGATGAAAATCAAGATCTTTCCCCAACCCAGAAATGCTTTCCACAAAGGTAGTAAAGAAGGAAAACACTTTTCTTATTGAATAAACACTCAGAACGTGATGCACATCACAGGTGATCTGTGAAGAGTTCACAAAGACAGGAAGAAATCTCATCTTTTAACATAGCAAAGCAGATAAAACCCATTCTATACATGTTCTCAAGATAAATAATAACTAATCCTTGAGTAACCATTTGTCATCCACCACCATTTGTCATCCATAGTTCATTGTAAATTCACCTGGTGTTTGGGGTGATGATTTGTGTTAACTAATTGGCAGTTTCTTATCCAGATGAAAATTAAGCTTCTTCTATCTTTATGACAGGTAGTTTTGCAACCTGGAACACCTAAGTTAGAGTCCTACCGTCCCACAGAACCTGGGAGATAGGGGTGCTATCTCCTTTGATACTTAACATCTCCTAGCGATGTCCTCATAACATCTCAAAACATGGCTCCCATGTCCTCAAAAAAAAGACAGAACTAGGTCATCAAGACCTACCTAGTTTTTAAAGAGACTTATGTACATTTCAAAGAGGGAAGAAGCTCTCTACAATGACAAATTTCCTAGTGTAAATGAACAAGGGAAAAGGAGGGAGGGGAAATATTTTTCCTAATTTTCAAGAGGGAGTGTTAAATTTCCAGGGCGTCGTCCCATTTTTTTTTTAAATAAAATAAAGAGCGATAATTTACGAACTTGCTTGTGCAAGACTGATGAGAAGTTCCTTATATTATTTCCCTTCCTGAGCACTTAATGTTTTGTACCACCTTACCGATTGCTCCTCTGAAGTTCCAGAGCTTTTACTATAATATTCCCAGCCCACTTACAAGGATGTTTTGTGACCATACCGACTGCTTATCTTCTACATAAGAAAAAAAATAGTAATAAGAGAAGTGTTGTGAGGTAGAGGAATGTCTGAGTACAAAAAAATAGGGAGAGGAGAAAAGATGAAATAAATGTTCACAATCTAGATGGACATAACTGGATTAATGAGAAGCCAAAGGGCTTTTTTGGTCTGTCATCTTTTCTCACTTTTACAGTGTAAGTGACTTTTATGTATTTTATAAAGGTACCTAATTTTGCTATCTTTATAAAAATGTATTTTCTCCTGGTCAATTAAAGTTTGCAAAAACTTACCACAAATTATAAACTAATAGAAAATGTTGAGTTATAGAAAGATTTTTTGAAATTTTAATTATGAGCAAGTTTTGCACAGTCAAAAGGTGAAGTTTGTTAGCTTTGGTTAGCTTTAAATATATTAATTAGAAAATGGTCCACAAATTTTCTTATAAAAATTATGTAAATTAAATGCAAGACTAATTCTTCCAATTGGGTTGTAAATGCTAAAAGCAAAGCTCGAAATGCCTCTTTTTTTGATGTCTAGAAAGATGAGTGCAAAAAAAGACAGCCTTAGTCTCACTAGATTATTATTAGTCAGCCATGTATGATGAATGTTTCTCACAAAAATTTGTTCTTTTGGAAATTAATTAACTCTATTAAACTTTCAAAATTTCTTTCTAGTGGAATGATAGCACGATTGACAATTCAACCTTATTGGTATTGCTAAATAGCAGAATACTCAGTGTACTAGTGGATCTTCTTCCGAACCCAAGCAGTGACGTGCATTTCATTTATGTTTACTATATAGTGGAATAAAAGGACAAGGGGCTTGTTTTGAGTTAAGCATAATACATTGCAAATGAAATTGAGGTGTTACATAGTTTATCCTTTAATACTTGTTTGAAATATCTTCTCTCTGGCAAAATTTCTGCTTATGTGTTAGAATCACTCAGTCCGGAAAGACTGTCTGTGGTCATTAGATCCATTAGATCCATTAGATCCATCCATTAGAAGGAGTGCTGGATTGGAATTTAGGAAACCTACAACCACATCATGTATCTGCTTCTGTCACCCCATGCCAGCTAGGTGATTATAAGCAATACAAATTCTTTTAAGTTCAGCTTTCTTGGAACATGAAGGAATTGAGTTAAACCATTTCTTACTTGATTCCCACTTCTAACACTCTGGTATTCTGTTATTTATTTTGTAATCCAAATACAAAAGAAAAGCATAAGTGCTTTATTATCAAGTTTATTCCTATTTTTCCTTCAAACTTGATCCAGGATCTTAAAATATTCGTATCTTTTGACTAAGCAATTCCATTTCCAAAAGTGTATCTAAGAAAATAATTCTAAATATTTAAACAATGTAAAAATATATGAAATTATTCTTAAGATGTTCTTTGAGTTTTATTTATAACATTGAACAATCTGATCCAGCCAAAATATTATGTAATAATGGGTATGGGCACATTCATTAGATGGAATGTTCATGAAGTATTCATAATGACATGGAAAAACTTTAAGGTTCGAGTAGACAAAGAAGCAAAATTATATAAAATTATATATAATTATATATACTGTTATATATATATTTATATAATATATATCATATATTATATAAACACACAACCAAAACCACTTAACAAATGAAACAAATATACGCAGAGAAAAAAAAATAGAGATCAAAATATTAGCTGTAACTCTTTGGACAGCAAGGATATGGGTGATATTTTTCTTTTAACTTTAATATCTAATACAAATATTCTTTAATGAGAATTTTATAACCAAAGGGAAAGTGAGAGGGAGAAAGAGAGAGAGAGAGATTTAAAAGCCAGATTTTTCTAGTTGCAGATGATAAACATCACACAAAAGCATTCACAACAGGCAACAATGAGGACTTTTTGTGCTTAGCGTTGTGCAAAACCAATTCAATAGATACAGCCCTTCATCTTTGGAACTACACTTCTTTAGTTACTGTGGTTATTCAAAAAGTTAGTGTTCTAAAAGGGGCAACTTCATTAACATTCAGCGCAGGCCAATAGCCTTGTGGGACGACGAAGCAGTTAACTCTCTGGGCTGACTGCCGGAAGTGGCCTGTCAGTCCATTTATGCCATAGTGGGATGAGGAGCTCAGTGTGCAGAGGGGAGAGCAAGGAGCAGGGTACAGGGGAGAGCAGCTGAAGTCATCTAATCTTCAAAAATGAAAAAGTCAAAATTTATGAACCTTTAAGCGATGCAATAAAATAAGAAATGGGAATGTGTAGTGATGGCAGTTCTGACTACAGATTAGGGAACCGGTAGTAAGACAAAGGAGCTGGCCTGATACTAACTGTCCCTCTTTGTATTTAAAGCTGTAATCTAGTCGCTTTGCTGCTACTGATGCTTTGAAAAAGGGCACAGTGTACGTGAGCTACAAATAGTAACAGAATAGTTTGGTATAAAGCCCAGGTTATGTCCTTAGTATACAGAGCATGGGACATGACAGAGAAAGAGGGGATAGGTTCTGTGTTGCAAACTTTTTTTTTTTTTTAAGATTTTATTTGTTTATTTGACAGACAGAGATCACAAGTAGGCAGAGAGACAGGCAGAGAGACAAAGGGGGAAGCAGGCTTCCTGCTGAGCAGAGAGCCCGATGCGGGGCTCGATGCCAGGACCCTGAGATCATGACCTGAGCTGGAGGCAGAGGCTTTAACCCACTGAGCCACCCAGGCGCCCCTGTGTTGCAAACTTTTAATGGAGAGATTCAATCAATCCAAGAAAACCAATGGTAATGAGTCTGAGTACAGTAAATGTATCAGAATGTATTTATGAAGAAAGGGAAAAGAAATAGAGCAAGACCCACAAATCACCGATAATCATGTGCGAAATAGCATTTGGAGTTGGATTGCTTAGCAACTCTTAATGAAACTATCCACAACATCGGGATGTAGACCTTACTGTGATATTGTGAGAATTCTGGAGGAATTGAAGTCAAACTGTAACTTCTGATTTCTTGATTTGCTGAAGATTGTCTTTTTCTCTCTCTTTTTTTTTTTTACTCTGTATTACCTAAACTCAAGATAGTAAACCTAATGTTTAGAGTGTTTAGGAAGAAAAATTATATAATCAGCATTTGAAAATATGGACTAAAGTGAGTATTTAAAAAGTTGAAACACTTGGCATGAGAAAACATAGAGATACTATGAAAGAAACAAGAAATATTAAGCATCCATTTTAACTGAAAAATCAAATATCTTATTTAAAAAAAATTATGCCGAATTTTAAAAAGGCAAGAAAGAACAGCTTTATGGATAGAGAAGCATAATGCGAACAAGAAGTTAGTAGATGGCATTTAGAGATACCATGAATTGGTAAAGACAAATGAAGGACTTCACATGGGACAGCCCTGAGAGTGTTCTGAGGAATGCTAGAGACTTGGAGAAGAATCTCTGTTCTCAGCAATTTTGAACGAGTGAGAACCTGAATGAGAAGTTGATAGCTGAGCAAAGACTTGAAGGAGGTGATGAGCAGGTAAGGTTTCACCTGGGGAAAAGCATTCTGGGCAGAGGGATGAGCAGCACAAAATCCTTAAAGCAGAAGGGCACCCCAGTGTTGGTCCAAAGCAAGAAGGCCTATGTTTCTGGAGTAGAATCAAGCAAAACTGAGGGCTGGGAGGAGGTGAGAGGCTAAGGCAGACATAGTGTGCCAGATCGTGTGGAGCCTTGCAGACCATTGAAGTACTTTGGCTTTCATTTGGAGTGAAACTGAGAGCCTTTGGAAGATTTTAGAAGAAGGAGTGCCATGACAACCCTTAAATTTTGAATGATCGCTTTAGCTTTATGTTGAGAAAAGGTTATGAAAGAACAAGGGAGGAACATGAAAAAACTCTCCAAAGATTATGACTCAAAGCAAGGGGTAAAAGCAGAGATGAAAAGAGTGGTTATGTCACGGATATATTTTGCAAGTAGAGTCAACAAAAGTACAACTTGTGTGTGGACCTTGAGAGAAGGAACAAAGTCAAGGATATTATTATCTACTGCGAGATAACATGTACTAGCATTTTAAAAAAAAATGTATTATTTGTTGTATTCAGCAATCTGGGGTGGGTTTGGCTGAGCAGGTCTGTTCTTTGTGATGTCCACATGGCTTCTGTGCTTCCCTGTCTGGCACTTCAGTGGGGGCTGGGGAGAACAACCATGATGACCGAGCATCTTTCTCCACATGGTCTCGCCATGTGGTTAGCTTGGATTTCATTATGACACAGTGGTCTCACCTTCTTATAGTGACCAAGATCAAGAAGGAGGAAGAAGCTGCCTGTCCTCTTAAAATGTAGGTTGAAAATTCTGCCGTGTCACATCTGCCACATTATACTCATGAGAGCAAGGTATAAGACCAGTTCATATAGAAGATGAGGGGCAGAGACTCTAGATCTTAATGCACAGAAGGAAGGGATTGATAATGAGCAGACTGTCTCCCATAGAGATCTCCAAGGTTTCTGGACTGAGTATCTGAACACATGACGCTGCAGTTAAGTGAGATGAACAATACTCATGGCAGAGATTGGAGGGGGCCAAGGTGGGGAGTAGAGGTGAGGAGTTTGGTTTTTGTTAAAGTGGAGATATCTAAGTGAAAATGTCAAGTAGATAGATACGTAATCTGTTCAGGAAGAGGTCTGGGCTGGATGTGCCCATTTGTGAGTCATCACTGTGTAGATGGCATTCAAAGCCATGAGACTGGATGAGAACAAACACCAAAGGGATAATTAAAGATAAAAAAGAGAAGAATTCCAAAGACTGAGCTCAAGAACATACCAATATTTGAAGTCAGGATCCAGCAAAGGGGACTCAAAAGAAACAACTAGTGAGGTAGACTAAGCGGTATGAAACTCAGTGATAAAAATGTTTTTGGGAAGATGGATGAAGTGTTCTTCAAAGTTCCTGGTAACTAATGATTTTTCAGCGGTCTTAGCACTGTGGAGACTGCTGGAGACTTCCAACAAGACTACAATCGCCACTTGGGGTCCTGGCTCAATCCTGCAGAATTAACTCAGAGAGCAGCCCAGAAATGGATGGGGCCTGGAATTATAAACCCAAGGTCTGGTAAAATAGCTCCCCCAGCAGGGCTGGAGGGTGACTCTAACATGAAGCCGAGACGCAGCACCCCACATCTCCCCCGCCCATCGGGTAGAACTTTCAAAACAATCCCGGAAGAGGTCATACGGAGGACTCCAGGCAGGTGATGAGTCTCACGCAATTTTGTTGGCGTGTGGCAGTTGAGGTCATTAAATTCTGACATTCATTTGGTGCCAGGATTTAATGTTTTCAAAGAACTGAGTGCAGGAACTCTGGGTCCAGGAGAGGTTGAGGTTACCGAGATGGGGGATTAATCTGCCAGACAAGTTTGTTCCAGGAAAGAGGGCAGCAAGGCAGTTAAGCAAAACATGTGCAGATGAACCGTTGTCTCCCCAGCCCAGACCCACCTTCAGCTCTCGCTTGTGTGGAATGAGTTTCAAGCATTTTACTAAGAGAAGACAGAAGAGGGAGTGAAGCTGCCCTGGGAATTGAGTGGGACAGAGAGCGTGGGGTCCAGATGCAACGTGGGGACTGGAGGGAGAGGGGAGGGAGGCAGGTGAGGACAAAAACCGACTGCTCCTCTCAGCCTACCAGGGCTGGCCTGTGACTACGTGCTTTATGGCTTTTTAGTGCCATTCACACTCTGTACAACTTACTGTGGCTGGCAATCGAAAGACTGTGCAGCATTGTGTTGCCTCTGATCTCTTTGTTTCCAAGGGAGGGAAAAAAAATCAATGACATCATAATGCTGCAAAAAGCAGGACTGAGGATTGAGATTTGAAACTGGATAGCTCTGTGACTGATGACCAGCTTTCCCAGTCTGTGCTCTTGGCAGATGCACTGTTTCTCCGTAGGATCTAACAGTTATTAGCAAGTAACTAAATAAAACAATTGAAAGAGACAGATGAGCCGCCATTCACTAGTCTTTCTGAAATCTCCTTCCTTTCACCACACAGGTTTGGAATGGAGATGAGCAAATCTTCTAACATGAAAATAATGGAGTTTGAAAGTATCTCTTTTCAGAAAATCATTTTTCTTCTTTGAACGGAAAGATCCACGCAGTTGTGTGCACCCCCTTCCCATGTGAGGGGTGAGGAGGTTGTTTCTGGAGTCAGAACGGAGCGAGGGTTAGACTCTATACCCTGCCTGGGCCAAATATCTACTACTCCTACCCCCAGGGGCAAGTGGAGTGAGCATTTCCAGTCTCCCAGGAGAATCTGCCGGCAGTTAATAATCTTTCTTGCCATGAGGTTCTTTTTTATACTTCCTGTCCCTTCCTTTCACTGCAGCTCGATCCTCCTGACAGAGTTGTGAAGACACATTACAGCCTGTGTGAGGGAGATGAGCCCCGCAGCCTCAATTTCCAATGTGGCAAAAGTCATGACTGTGAATGCCCAAACTGCCACTGAGATTCTTGGTGGATCCCACAGCCATCCATTAAGCTGTCCCTGGAGTTAGGAGCACAGATGGTGGTAACTGCAAATGGAACTTACCAAAAGGTCTGATGATAGCTTTAAGCAGACATTTCCATTGAGCGTGAAAGCCCTCGCAAAAAGGTAACACAGGAAATTGAGAGGAAAGCCGCTTTTTACTCCAGAGAAATGGAATCCATTGTAGACAGATCTCAGAATAAGAGTGAAGGAGCCTGGCTTTCCTCGGCTTTGAGGTGAATTTGACACTCTTCTAATGGCCAACAAATGATATACTGGAAAGTGATACAAATATACTGTAAGGCCTTCATCAGATTGCCTGAATGCTCATCCTGCTATATGACTTTTTTAGCTTTGAAGATCTTGGGAAAGTTACTCAATCCCTCTCTGCCTCAATTTCCTATGTATACAATAGAGAAGATAATCGTATCAACTTCACAGGGAAGTTATGAAGATTGAATGTGTTAAAATGCTTAAATAGCATGAAAAAAATTAGAAGTACTGGCTATTACCGTATATGAGGCATTAAGAACACACGATTATTTGCACACATTGGCATATGGACTATATGTCTAGAAATCTGGGCTCTGCTGCAGACTTTGCACCTTTGTATTCCTTTCATAAGTTTGAGCAAATTTCGGTACCTTCTATTAGCTCAGAGTTGGTAAATACATATTTGCACCACATTCTCCTTTCCCTTTCTATTTCTGTGGCAGACATAGGTTAATTACAAACATCTTACACCCTGAGGCCTGAATAGGTTTTAGAATTCTTATCAACACTTTCTTCCCAGCAGCCACTATCAGCTAGTCAGAACTGACACAGAAATGAAGACCTATTCGACCTCTCAGCTTTAGAGCGTACAAGCTTTTAAAGAAATGATTGCTCCCACTCTTAGCCATCTCAGATTGTCCCATCACATCTGACCCAGAGCCCTGCTTTGCCACAAGGTTCTCAGTGTGGTTGACAGGACACCATAAGATGCTATACTTGGGAGATCCTTATGCCTCTGTAATAACCCTACACCCTTGTAGGAGCCACACCTGGGAAAGGGCTGTGGCCGATGCCCTGTGAGCGCCTACTCACGGTCAGGAGACAAAAATATCTTGAGCTCTTGTTCAACCAAAGACACTAACTGATGAGTTGTACTCAGACTTCCTTGGGCAGATGGAGGTGAGGAGGTTTGTGTCTGTGCAGGCCAATGCTTCCTCCCGTGCCATGCACCGACCAACACAGTGTGTTCTTCCTAACCAGGCTGTTGCTTTCCAGGCAAGAGCTTCTAGGTGTCTAGGCCCTGGTGGACCAGCACGGTAATTCTGGGCTGCTTTTGCTTCTATTTTTTTCTCTTTAAGGGAGGAGAAGAGAACAGCCAAGATAAGTACTACAGACAGATTCTGATTTTTACTGAATGTCGGAGGATTCATTGGCAATTACCGAAGAATAGCCTGCCCCTATTACATAAGGAAGACTTATATTTGCT
Organism: Martes martes; assembly: GCF_963455335.1. Lineage (NCBI taxonomy): Eukaryota > Metazoa > Chordata > Mammalia > Carnivora > Mustelidae > Martes > Martes martes. The sequence continues at coordinate 49,717,225 of NC_137891.1, read as the reverse complement.
TTTTAATTTTCTGGCAATAAATGAATTTTTAAGAATACTGATAGAATTGTGTTGTATTTTAGCATGCAAAATGGTCAGTGAAGGAAGATATCTTAGAATCGCTTTACAAGCTCTTAGCTCTGATCAAAATCATCTTTTGCTCACATTTAATCATTTACCTTGAAAAAAAAAAAGTCTGTTTAAATCAGAAGGCCTTGGAATGATGCAAATGTCATGTGGATGTGTTTAGATTACAAATGATTAATGATGAAATGTAGACTAAATTTTAAACATCAAAATAAGATTCCTATAATTCAAAAAATGCTATTAAGTTATTTGTAAAATAGCATGTCACATTATTCCATAAGTAATACGCAATTGGTTAGCTAAACGTTAACTCACAATGACTTGGGTCACCATCATGGCCCTTTCTGAACTTTGCATCTATATACCTAGAGGCCTGTTAGTGAGCCTAGATATCTTTCCTCAATCCATTTCTTCCTCTTCTACATGTTCTCTCTGGGGACCCCCATTCTCTCCTCTGATGGTACATACTAACTCTGCTTTGATGACATGACTCCCAAATCTGTATTTCCAGCCCTAATATCTTGTCTAAGTTCCAGGCATACATTTGCATCTGTTGCATACCTTCACCAACATAGCCCCACATGGTGTATTATTATGGAACACCAATCTGTCCCCCCGACCTGGACTCCCTAGATCTGTTAACTGGCCATGAATGCAGGAAAAATCAGAGCATTCATGGATTAAAAAATAATAATAACAATGATGGCAGAAATTTATCAAGTATTTATTTATTTATTTTTATTAAATTTTTTATTTATTTTCAGCGTAACAGTATTCATTGTTTTTTCACCACACCCAGTGCTCCATGCAATCTGTGCCCTCCCTAATACCCACCACCTGGTTTCAAGTATTTATTTATTTATCTAATTAATTTAGTTATCTATTTAGTTATTTACTTATCCGATTCTCACAACAGCCCTAAGAGTTAGGTCTATTATTACCCCATTTTGTAGATGAGATAATTGAGGCACAAAGAAAAATGCCTTACTTTTTCAAGGCCACACAGCCAGAAGATGTTAGAGTCAGAACTAGAAACAGGCTGCCTGATTCTAGAAACTATATACTTAAGCCCTTTTGAACAGCCACTTTAAATGTAGATCAGGCTTAGGTTGTCATTGCTAAAGAGAATAGATCCCACGGTAGTAATGGTGTTATTGAAATTTTTACTGCAAAATCATATAAATATCATAGGGGAACATACTTATAAGTCACTTCGGAGTCACAAAAAACTGACTAGTTTTACAAAAACAAGGTAGTTGAAGTCTTTCTGCAAAAACACAGTATATGCCCGAGCACAGAGTGAGAAAGCAGAATGCTACCCTGACGGTGAGAATTTGGCTTAACTTGGCTGGAGCATAGAATTTGTAGACTGAAGTGGTAGAATACAAGAGCTGGGAAGGTACTAGAACAAGATTGTGAATGAACTTTTAGTTATATTAAAGGGTTTGGACTTTACTCTGTAAGTAAATGATGGAAGTAGGGGTATGGGAGTGAGGTGCAGGGGAAGGCCATTTGACAGAATCATTACTAAGAGCCTCCTAATGAAGTAGGCATGATTTCTAGGTACCTGAAATAAAGTGAGTTCTGACCTTCAATGAGTATAGTGTTTTAGTAGGGAACTTGGAAAATACGCTGGGAATGCTTCATTCATCAGGATAAAGTGTTGTGAAGCTCTCCTAATCAACTTATGGTACCTTATGAAAAAACACTTCCTAGAAGCACTCAGAAATGCATAATGAGGGGAATTACAGGACCCTATTTGTGTGATAGCTATTTTAGAAAGATGATTCTGCTAGTAGACATGGCTAAACTGAGGAAGGAAGGTCATTAAGGAGATCATTCTAATAGCCCACCTAAAGGCTGACGATCACTTGAACTGTAATAATAAGAATTGAGAGGTAAGTAAAGAACTAAAAGGACTTTGGGCAATAGAAAACAGAACTAGGAGGATCTCCTGAAAGTGAATGTCATTGGAAAGAAGTCGAAGAGAAAGCTTATGATCTTTCTAGTTTGGTCACCTGAGGGGCTGATTGGGCCATTGAGTTAGGGATAAAGAACAGAATGGGGGAAGCAGACAATGAATTTAGTTTGAAACATGTTAAGTTGAAGGCACCTACAATTGTAGATGTATGGTTGGACAGATACAGCCATATGCCATATATAGAGTGATACTAGACAAAAGTCTGGAAGTATCCAGCATGTGGATGACATGAAAAACCAGATTAGATTTCTCAGTAAAGTACAGAAATTGTAAAGAAAGGAAATGTGACAATGCCATAAGGCATATAAAAACAAAATAAAGAAAATAGACTAATGAAAGGCAATACACGAGGCAAGACAGGAACGTGTGGACTTTAGAGCCAGCATGCCTAGGTTCACATCCTAGCTCAGCCACTTTGTAGCTATGTCACCTTAGGTAAGACACTTGGCATTTTGGGGTATCAACTTCTTCATCTGTAAAATGAGATCTATCTCAGAGGATATCATGATACTTAAATAAATCAGTGATTAGAAAGCATTTTTAATAATGCCTGGTCCTTAGTAAATATAGTATAGATTTTTTTATTGTTAAATGCAAAATGGTATAAATCCGTCAGCTCCAAATATTGATCTTCATTTTGCATTCTATTTTATTTCCTTACTGTGCCTATTTTTCTGACGGCTATAGTTTGTTTGTCTTATTCTACTCCTCATTCTAGGGGATCTTGAATGAAGTGTTATTAAACTCACTACCCGGTTCATGTTAAAAGTAAATCTTAGGAAAGATAAAATCAATTTTTTTTTTCACAAAACAATTACCTTGTTTTTTAAAAAAAATACAAAACTCCTCAGAAAAATTTCTCTCTGAGCATATCACAATGTACTCATCTGTTTCTAAGGATTACATTGATAAACAATTTTCTCCAAAGGGGTGTTTCTCTTGGTAGTTTTTCTTCTTTTACATTTTTTTTCACTTTTCAGGGTTAAAATTGGAAAAGCGAGCTTTTCGCATATTCAGGCAATTTAAGGCCTTAGAACTAACCACCTATCTTTTACATAATCTTGACCATCACAGTCTGCTCTGTACTAGAACTCTAAGTATATGATTTCATATTCTTCTTGAGTTGGCTGTGATGTTGGTTGTATAATTAATGAGAAAAGATGTAAAAATCTCTGAATCAACTCCAGGCTAGGAAAGTTAAGTCTGTGTAATAAAACCATGACTGGGCAGTTGGTTACAAAACAGAGTATCGCTCTAAGTGGGGCAGTTATCATTTCCCTCTACACAATGTGTCATCCTTTTGAAGACAGAATTCAGACAGAATTGCCTGATGGTGGTTCCTCACAGATTTCCTGCTCTATGTCACCACTGCAAATGTTTGGGCGGCGGGGGGCGGCGGCGGGGGAGGGGGGGGTCCAGGCACCTAGGGCTCATCTGCAGTGGCTTCGGATGACTAATGGACAATGGTCTTTCTCTTCTGTTCAGCTCATATAGCATCAGCCAGCACCTCTCCTGAGCCATTAGAAGATTTAACACAGAACTTTCAGGAGCTTCTTGTCTAGGTAGCCTTGCAAGTTTTACATTCTTACCAGTCTTAAACCTTGAAGCTAGCCATTGACTATTGTTCTAAGAATATGTCATCATAATGGAGATAATAAGTAATAGAAGCTTAGTGACAGGACTGTCCCTATAAGATGAAGGTGTCAGGATTAGCATTATGAGGGAGTTAGATAAACTAACATAAATAGATAAATAAGATCTTAAATTAGATAAATAGATCCTACATAGAGAAGGGAAGAAAAAAATAGTATTCTGGTATAGAAAGAGAATGTTTCAAGATTCCAAAGCAAAAGAGATTTGCTTAGGTAGTGAATAGACAAATTTCCTGGAGTAGAGTGGTTAGTAAGAGAGGTAATAAAGACCAGCATGGAAGGTTAGCATAAGACATGTTTGTGACAAGCTTTCAAATGACACACAAAAGTTTGGGCATCATCCTATGGTTATCAAAATTGTTAAGAACAAGGGTGACATGAAAAGAGCATTGTAGGGGAGTTGATCTGTCAGTAGTAGGTGCAGAGAATTGGTGACGTAGAGAGGGAATTCAAATTATTCTGAACTTCTGATTCTGAAACAATATCTTGATGTGTATTAAAATAAAGAGTGTCTATTTTGAAAGGTTGTTTCCAGTTCCTGCCAACAACATATCACAGGTCATGCACTGGCATAGTTTTTCTGTAAAAGCCATATAGTAAATATTTCCAAATTGTGGACATGCAGTCCCTATTCCAACTACTCATCTTGCAGCTGTAGCACAAAATCAGCTTGAAACAATATGTAAATGAATAAACATGACTGTTTATTCCCAACAAACTTCATTTATGGGCTCTGAAATTTGAATTTCAGATAATTTTCACGTGTCACAAAACATTATTCTTTTGTGATATTTTTCAGCCATTTAAAAAATGTCCACTTATGAGTGTAGCATAACCACAGAGATGTTAAATCAATCACTATGTTGTACACCTGAAAGTAATGTAACATTATGTGTCAACTAGACTCAAATAAAAAACAAAATGTAAAAATAGTTCTTAGTTTGTGGGTTATATAAAATCAGGTGGTGAGCAAGAATTGACCTGTAGACCAGGATTTGCCAATCCCTAGTTTATAGAACATCAATCAGAATCTCAATCCAGTATCATTTTGAAAACTTTGAATTTTCCCCTGAATTCTTCTGTTGAACATCTGGGAGGAAATAGTTGAAAGGAGTGAAGAGGTAGAAGTGGAAGGAGACAATTAACTAGTTAGTGGGGCTAACCATATTAACCATTGGTTTCAGTGGGGCAAGATATGTCCTTATATGCCCCAATCCAACAACGGCAGCTTATCTGAAACCTTCAGGGGGAAAAAAAAAGGAAAGAAAATCAATAAGTAAATACTACTCCAAATACATTCTGAACTCAGAGTTTTAGTAATTGTACAGGGAAAGGCAAGATGATGGGTCTTTCTTTTATTCATGTTGTTTATGATACCTTGAATGAAAGTAGCACCTTGCAGTCCTCAAACCAATGATACGAGTGGGGGCATTGAAGGAAGCCATAGTGTGAAACCCTGTGAAGCTGGAACAACTGTGACAAAGAATTTACATTTGGAGAGAACAGCTAGGCTGAGGCAAGTAGTGAGAATTAGCCTAGGAATCGGGTGAAGGAGATGTAAGTCACATAAAGAAGAAATTGACAGGACATTGCTAATTGAGACGTGGGAGATGAAAAAGAGAGGAGTCGAGATAATTCAGTTTTCTTTTGCTGGATTAGTTGATGCCGCTAAGAAACAGGCAGCAGTGAGAGGCTAAGAGAACACTACAAGCAGCAGGAAACGGTTTATTAAGTGTGGCTGAGTAGAAAGTAAGGGAGAGGTGATATTGTCATGATGCTGATGATCCAAATAAGTCAACGGTCACCTGTGTCACATATATAGAATCCTCCCCATTTCTTTAAGGCAACTTCTTTTGATCCCCTAGCACTGGTCGTGTCTTACAAAACGAGCATATCCAAGTATATTTCAGTATTTATCTTCAACTTTTTTCCCCTTAGTTCTGTGGGCACAACAGACACACAATATGGCAAAGAATTTACAGGGAGGCGCAAGTAAAATCGGAATTCGAAAAAGGAAAAGATTGCATAAATGTACACCTCCAAACTCTGAGCTTTTTTTTAATTATTAGTTTCAGAGGTAGAATTCAGTGATCCATCAGTTGCATAGAACACACAGTACTCAACACATCATCTCAAACACCATGATTCAGATAAAAATGTCTTTAATATTTGCTTACATTTAACCCATAATCATATATTAAGAGACTTACATAAAGGGGCATCTGGTTGGCTCAGTCATTTGAGCATCTGTCTTCGACTCAGGTCATGATCCTGGAGTACCCGAATCGGCCTGTGTTGGGCTCCCTGCTCAGCGGGGAGTCTGGTTCTTCCTCTTCCCTTCACCTGCTCATGCTCTCTGGTTCTCACTCTTGCTCTTTCATATACATAAATTAATTAAAAAAAAAACATACAAAAATGAAGTGACCAATACACACCTATACCAACTGGTCTCCTTAATTATTAATTAGGAAATATTCAAAGTGGAAAGTTTCCTCATTGATTTGCTTTTTACAAAGAAATTAATTTATGAAATAAGAAAATTAACTGGAAGACTTCTAACCTATTTTATAATGAGAAAAATAATTCCCAGGAAGTCTTTTAAGTTGCTTGCTCAAAATGCCACAACTAATCAGAGGCTTCAGAATTGGAGACATTAAGAGGAGGCATTAAGATCCCAAACTATGACCTGACTCCCTCCTCCGCTGCCACTCACCCACCAAATGTGCTGCTTTTGGTAAACAACGATGAATGTCATGCTGCTTCTCTCTTCATTACAGAATATTTACCGGAATAAATTACTCAACCTATATGGAACTAAATACATTATAAATTATTTTACTACTACAACAGCTACAAATAGATATATCAGAACTTCCACAAATTACTGTAAAAACAAGAGAAGTGGATATAGAGAGTGCAAATCAGAATTAGACTAACAGTATTATTATTTTAATGTATCATTTAAATGCTACATTCCCATTCCAAATGTCTCTCATTACCTTCTGCATTAAGCCAGCCGGAATTTGAATTAGTCCAGATTAGATCTTCATATATTATTTACAGCTTATTATTAGTGCTAAAGTATACATTTTCAGCCAAACAAGTATAACAATTTTGTCAAATTTCTATAAAAGCAAATTTTAAGTGTATAGCAAATTGTTATATTAAAAATAATTTTTCATGTTTTTTCATAGACTTGAGTCAAAGGAGCCTTTCCTGTCTGTTGGGTGAGTATATGTCTAAATATTTTAAATCTCAGTTCTTTAATCAATTTTTTAACAAGGTCTTCTGGGATGGTGTTATCAGTCATGTAATTCCATATTCCAACTCATTCCATATCATTGGATGTGTCATATCCCCAGCAACACTGTTATCTACATTTTATAAAGACTTAACCAAAATGTTCACAAAGCTATTTTATGACCTTGGAAATTCAGCAAATGAATGCATATAAAAGCCTGCATCCTCTAAAAAAGTCAAACGAGATATACAGTAATTTTCTATATTCTCGTCATGTACAGATAATGCTCAGAATGGTCTTACAAATTCTTCTGAACCGCAGCTTCGTGATAATCTAGTCTGTCTACTCATTTTTTTTTTACTGTTTTCCTGTTTTCTCTTAATCTACCCTAATGCTTCTTCCTCCTTTTTTCCTAAATCTGTCTTCAAAATCTGTATCTATCTTTTCTCTTTTTCTCCCATTTCACTGTTTTCTCTCCTCTCCACTCACACTGAGTGCTTCTCTGAACACAAAGCTGAGGAATATCACACAGATTAAGTAAAGCCAACACTAGCCTCCTCGGGTAGTAATCCGAGTTACAATACGTGTACTAATAATAATATATTGTTGACAAGAATACACATGTACTGTTTTCAGGCATTTTGCTAATTAAGAGCCAGCAAAGTTGTTTTTACTGGTCTACCAAATAATCCTTTGACTAACATATTAAAATGTCTCATTAGGGGACTTTTACAGGCTCAGCATTATGGTTGATGTTGTAAAGATTCAAAAAGTGCTGGAAGATATTATAGCTTAAAGACAATCATGCCATAGTTGATGGGGAGCAAAAATCACATACAGACAGCCACTATACTTGTGCTTAATGACCAGAAACTTGGGATGGGGTAGATTTTTAAATGATCACATTAGTTTTCTTTTATTACTTTATTCACAGTCCTTGAATATTTCTGTCACTCCTTGAGCAACATGGTTCCCTTTCCCTTTCTACTCTTCATAAAAGCATTTGAGAAAGCCAGTTGAATCATGAGAATCAAAATAATTGTTAGGGACGCTAGGAGAGAAAAAGTGGAGTAGATGCATTTATTGGAGGATTTCAGAAAAAAAATGAAAGGTCAAGTTGATCTGGTCCAAAAAATCATTAGAGCATGCTTCTTTCCTTCATTGATCATCAGCTCCTATTGTTAAAAACCTTTAAGCCTGAAGAAATCTTTTATTTTGAATGCATATGTGTCCTGCCCTCAAGTCAAGAGGGCTGAAATAGCTTCCCTTCATGCCTCACTTAATGCAGTTTCTCTGCAGCATTTCCTGTTCTCCCAACTTCTTTGAAATGAAATTCATTTTTTACTTCATACCTCTCTTTTACAAGGGCAGACACTAAGTAATCTTTGTTTTAAACATATCAGGAGTTTAAAACTCCGTATTAGAGCCCTGAAAAAAAGTTTCCACCAAAAAAATGACCTATAGCTCAGAGATACCCAAAATGGGAGAACTGGCATGGCCGTAGGAAGAGGGTGCTCTTCCTTAGATGGGTCTTAAAAGTAAAGTGGGGTGAAACTTGCAACCCAAATGGTTTTGTGGACTGGATAATTTATTTTATTAAAAGATGTTATTTATTTATTTGACAGACAGAGATCACAAGTAGGCAGAGAGAGAGGAGGGGAAGCAGGCTCTGTGCTGAACAGAGAGCCCGATGTGGGGCTCAATCCCAGACCCTGGAATCATGACCTGAGCTGAAGGCAGAGGCTGAGCCACCCACGTGCCCCTGGACTGGATAATTTAATATAGAGCTGAACTTCTCCATTTTTTTCCAAGAAAGTTATTTTAAATAAAATTGTATAGTTTGGATGAGTCTCTCTTAGTTAAGAGGATAGGATGATTGTGAACATAGTGGACACATATGAGACTGCCAGGCAAAGGTAGTCTAATAGAGTACCATTATTCGAATTTGTGACTTTTAGTCAGTCACTTATCAAAAAGAATTAATGCATGGTCTATGGTCTTTGGTATGAGTTGACCTGTAAGTCCATAACATTGAGTTTTTCTAGGACCCTGAATAGCTCACATTAATTTTAATTCTATGTGCAATAAAAAGCATATTAATGAATAGATCTGTGCTAAATATTGCATACTTCAGTCCATTGCCTGTCAGTGTCCTAAAGCACTTAATATGTACTTCTAGAAATTGCTTTTGCCTTTGTAGTGTCTGACACTTAAAAGCCGTGTTGTATTGGTTTAGGCGAATACTTGAACCCCCAAGTTTTGGGTTCTTACTTGTGATATGGAGATAAAATAAGATAATTCAGATCAAGTACGTAGCACTGTTTTGGGCATATAATTGTTCATAAATGTTAGCTTCTATTACAGATGTGGAAGGTATACTCATTTATAATACTCCAAAGAATCAATCTGAGAGCTCTGAAGGAGTTCAGAGAATAAAACTCCACTTTAACAGGGGATTCTTTGACTTACATGTGGAAACAAAAAGATGTTTTTATAATGGAGAGGAAAAAAACAAAAATTGTGCATGGACTAAGCTATCAAACAAGATGAGTACAGATAATTGTTTTTAATTTTTATGATAAAAACTAATAATTGTCATTTAAATTTTTAAATGGAAAGAAATATTGATATGTTTAAAATGTGTATCTCTTCTTAACATAAATTAGGGGGCAAAATTCTTTCTTTCTTAAATGTGATATAATCATTAATTTTGAAATAAAAATTTTAAATGTCACAGCATAAATTCAATCTGAATATGCCAATGGAAAAATTTGCCAAAGTTATAACACAGGAAATATTTGCTTATGGAAAAAGATAATGGAATTGTGAAAGGAAGTTAAGTGAAACCTCAGATCTCAGACCTTCAACTTAAGATTGATATGAGAGGAGCTTTCGTTCACATGTACTGGTAAATGATTAATAAAATAATTGTCATTAGGAAAAAAAAATACTTTAGCCCAGAGTGAGGCAGGAAGTTTCATCCCAGATTCTGATTCTGTTTACCCAGAGTAGGACAATTAATGCAGTTTTCCAAGGCTGTCGAGCCCAGCCTGGAAACCACTGTCTACATCATGGTTGCATCCTCCCAGCTCCTCCTCCTACAGTCATACACAGATGATTCTTACAGACATCTACAGTTTCTGGAATTTTTTAAGAAAATCCTTGAAATATGACTTTCCTCAGTGTTTCCCTGTTTGGGGTTCATATGGTGGAGGTGAATACACTGATCTAGAACTCTTTTGGAATTCACCCATCGGAGACCAGGATAACATGTATAGAGACCAGAGAGTATGCCATGGAAGCTTCCGTGATGCACAAGGAGCAGACTACCTATGCTCAGGTGCATCAAAACTCATTCTGATGTTGTTCCAGACCTAAGGCTGGAAATTTATTCACTTTTAAATTGTTAATAATATAATTTAAATATTTAATAAATAATTGTTACTTCATGTTGATTAACATTTTATATTATAAATATGTGTATATAATATGTACATTACATACATTGCATTTATTATAGATACCAAAATATTTATATTATACATAAAATACATTCAAACAATAGATTTAAAAATTAAAATTCTTCCCCATCTCACTCACCCAGCAGTAAAACACATCAGTTAAGCAAACTTGTTTTTTAGAGTGGAGCTTGGGTTTGAGCGCTACAAGAATACTAAGCCCATGATATGCTACTCACTCTCGAAATGTTCCATTTTAGAGCAATTAAGAAAACTCTTCTGGCAAATGTTTCCTTTTATGTGGCATCAGATAGATTCTGATTTTGGAAATAAGCTGGGAGAAAATAGGCATCAAGTTTGCATTTAGGAAAGTGAAGAAGAAGCAAGTGATCATCTCAATTAAGATTCTAAGATATAAATCTTAGTTTAAAACCAGTCTTGCCTTGAAAAAGCTTTTACAGCTTTTTAATGAAAAATACAGATGAGGGAAGGGAAGCTCCTGTTCATTTGATGTTTAAGATTCACAGTGTAAAAGGGCATGTCAAGACGATGCCTGAGTTCTCTTCAAGTACAAGTTACTGTTGACACTTTGCAGACACTGAGCCATTTTAAAAATATACTCAGGGCACTAAATGAAATTTTCCATGTGAATTATTTTTTCTTACCTCTTCAGCATGAAGTTGACCTTTTAAAAGAACCCTTTAATATGAATCTGCTGTATTTTGGAATTGAAATTTTGGTTCATACCAATATTTCAGCTGATGAATTTTTGCATGAGTAGCTTTGTTATGAGGATTATTTATTGAACGGGTAAAAAAAATGTTCAGACTTCTTTCACTGTATTAGGATAACACAATAAATAATAAACAATTCTGGGGTGCCTGGGTAACTTAGTTAAGCACCTGACTCTCTTGATTTCAGTTCAGATCAGGATCTTAGAGTTGGGCGGAGGAGGGATCGAAGCCTGAGTTGGGCTCCGTGTTCAGCAGGGAGTCTGCCTGAGTTTCTCTCTCTCCTCCCTCTGCCCCTCTCCTTGCTCTCTCTAAAATAAATAAATAAATAAATAAATAAATAAGCTCTGAATAATTTTAAAGTGAAATTGATAAAGCTCAGAATTATTATTCCCTCGAGTTTGTCTGAGAGGTATTCAAAACACACCAAGGATAAAAATAGCAAAATTACTATATTTATCTCCATGGAGGCTCAGTGAGCGAGCTAATCATGACCCAGTCGAGCCTACATCTCCTGTATCCCCTGAGAGGTAGTGGACCCATTCTAAGTCTAAACAAGAGGCAGTGAACATTGCCAGGACAGCAAAGCTTGCCTTACATCTAAAATTGATCCTCATATAATTGCTAGTAACTATATATTTAAAAATAATTTTGCTTGGGGAAGATTTTCCCCCTTTTATTTACAGTCTTGGAACTGAATTTGCTTATTCAATATACTTCTGCTGTTATTATGAAGATGTTATTGACTCTTATTAGGTCCAATATTTATACTGTTCTACTTTTGTCCAGGTTTTCTGTGAGTCCTTCTATTTACTAACAGATGCTATACATTGTTATACTGTTAACTACCTATTTTAAGAGCTTAAGTTCTTTTTTTTAAGATTTTATTTATTTATTTGAGAAAGAGACAGAGAGACCATAAGCAGGGGCATGGGGGGGGGCAGGCAGAGGGAGAAGCAGGCTCCCGCTGAGCAGGCAGCCAGATGTGGGGTTCAACCCCAGGACCCTGAGACCATGGCCTGAGCTGAAGGCAGACGCTTAAGCAACTGAGCCACCCAGGAGCTCCTAAGAGCGTAAATTCTGTAATTTGATTTCCTTGGTTTGAATTCCATTTTGTTCCTTCCTAGCTAGGTGCCTTGGGCAATTTGTTTTACTCTTCGGAGCCTTATCTCCTCACCTGAGGTAATAACTTACTCGTAGGGCTGTTTTGAATGAGATAATATTGCAAGGTGCTTAGAACAGTGTCTGACACCTAATAAACAGGAAATAAATACCAACTATTATCAATATACTATGTAACAATTAAGTTATATTAATAGTTTTTTCATAAGGAGTAAGTTCCACCGAATGATAGAAATGTCACCTAATTAAATCCCAAATACCTGAATATCCAATTTCTGGTAATGCAGTTGAATTCCGGGAATAGAGTTCAAAAGAGAGTGAAGTCAGCACAGGAATGAAGAAGGCCTGCCTTACTCGGGAGATCTTTGAGGAAGATAGACAAGAAAGAGTAAAATAGCATTAAGACAGGAGGACAATTCCAGAAGGTACTTTGATCTACAGAAATATCACACACAATATTAAAAACTTTAATAATAGAAGCATGAAAAAGGCAAAGCAATACCAGTTTAAGGATGGTTTCAGTTGAGCATCAAAACGTAAAACGGAATTATATGACTGCTGAAAAATCATTTAGGAATTAAGAGGTTATCTTAATTTAAGAACTGAGAAGTTGAAGAAAATGGCCAGATTATCAGGAAATTTTTCTAGACCAAAAGTAGGACCTGAGTTAATCCTCAAGGTGAGGTTAAAAATTCAATACAAGATTGAGAGAGGGAAGAATGTGAGCTCCTTTTTCATTCTATGGATTCAGTGGAGTCATTGGGATTATTGTATGTTTGCTTGTCTATTTTGTTTTTAACTGAAGAGTGATGTTATCCAAAGAGAGGTCATAGTAGAGCCATTTAGAAAGCTGCTGCAATAGTCCAGGCATGACTTGCAAAGACCCAGGACTTGAGCAGAATGAAATCACCTCACACCTGTTACAATGGTTATTATCAAAAAGATCAAAGCTAATAAATGCTGGTGATGATGTGGAGAAAAGGGAACCTTGTGCACTGTTGGGGAGAATGTAAATTGGTGCAGCTACCATAGAAAACACTGTGGCAGTTCCTCCAAAAAATAAAAATAGAACTACCATATAATTCAGCAATTCACTTTTCTGAGTATTTATCCAAAGGAAATGAAAACACTAACTTGAAAAGATACCTGTGTCCCCATGTTCATAGTAGCATTATTTACCATAGCCAAGACAACCTAAGTGTCCATTAACAGATGAATAGATAGAGAAAATGTTATATAGATGAAATATGAAATATTAGTGCCATATAATAGAATATTGTCAAGCCTTTAAAAAGAAGGAAATCTGGCCATTTGTGACAGCATGGGTGAACCTGGAGGACATGATGCTAAGTGAAAGAAGTCAGATGCCTGACGTAGAAAGACAAATACTGCATGATCTCACTTATGGGTGGAAGAAACACGGAGTAGAATGGTGGTTGCTAGGGGGTGGGAAAATTAAGGAGGCAAAGTTTCAATTACATAGAATGAGTAAGTTCTGGGAATCAGAACATGATGACTATAGTTAATAATACTATGTATACTTGAAATTTGCTTTAAAAAGTAAATATTAGGCATTATCAAAAAAAGTAACTATGTGAGGAGATGGATATGTTAATTAGCTTTCATTAAGGCAGTCATTTCACAGTGTGTATGTATGTCAAAAAGTCATGTATATATATATACAATTTTAAATATTTAAATATATACAATTTTCATTTACTAAGGTCTGTAAAGAAAAAACAATGGGAAGGAAAAGTCTGACGAAAATAACATTTTTTGGAGAATATTAGAATCAGAATCAGTGAGTGATGGAGGGATGCCTTAGGGGTTTCTCAGCTGGACTTTGTGGGATCACGGTAAGAGTATGACCAGCTAAAATCAGAACTAAGGGAAGGTTAACAAGAAACTGTCCCTGAGCTCTGAAATATGACCATCTAACATCCTGAAGCCGCTCATGGCCAACTCAATGGCTATCTCTCGATGGTGTGGCTTCAGTTTTTCTGTGAGTCTCCAGGGAAAAAGGGATAAAGGGATAAAGCCAATTTTCCTTTTCTAAAAATCTATCTTTTTATTTGTTTAGCTTGAGACAGTGCTACCACGAAATTAATGATTCCTTTAGCAACTGCACTTGTTTCATTTTTTCCCAAGGCCCTCCAGGCTGCTTCTCTGGAAAGAACACAAAGTTTCCACGGCGCTATTTTTGTAATCTAAAGCAGTTGTGCTCTCAGGCCTGATGCTACAACTGTAATTTTAATTTATCAACCTGCCACTCAGGGAAATGCTGTAAAAACATTTGAAAGCTTAAACCCATTATTTATTTCTGCACCTGTCAATGCCACTCTTCTGTACTTGTCAAAACCATTTAAACTGCACTATGATGGCATATACAATATCACCGATAAATTGGGTCATCAATCATGTATATATATATTTTGACAGTGGTGTCTTGAATGCATAGGTTCCAGAATGCATTTTTAAGGAGCAAGAATTCATTACTTTCCAATAATAAAATAGAGGAGAGTCATCAAAAACAGTCTTCCTCAGTCCTTACCATTTGAAAATGTCTTAGGCAGCAGGGAGACTCGTGGTGACTGAAATGACTTTTATTTCTTCAGTGAAATGTTCTCCTCAGGGAAAAGAAAGTAATTGCAGATTATAGCAGGCAGGAGTATAGTGTTACTTAGAGGGAAGAAAATACATAGGATCATTAAATAGATTTATTTAAGTTCTGCTTATAAAGAAAGCACTGGTGCAGGACTTCAGAGCTGATGATATTTCAAAAGAGTGTTATCAGCACTTCCACCACTGTCTAATTCATTCATATAATAAAGTGTCACATTAAGCCAAATGTCACAGTTCATATCAGTTTTACTTTGAGAATTGGTATTATTATATATCCTAGGCAATCTCTCCCCCAGAATTTATATGAGATCTTTGATCATAATAAATTAAGGTATTTAAAAGTCAATCTATCATTATATATATATATATATATAGAGAGAGAGAGAGAGAGAGAGAGATTCAACTATTAAATCCATTCAACTCATTAACAAATCTGATGTCATACAGGTTATATGTCTATTTAAGATGAAAATGTTGTTAAAAATATAACTTAAATAATATTGGTTAAATAATCATACTGCATCCTCTAAACTCTTAGTCATGGCAATCCTCACCATTCAATTATTCTAAAAAGGCAATGCCTAATGAGAAGTCCTTTAAAATGTACAAGGATTTATGATCACTTCATATCATACAATTTTAAATTAGCCAAACTAATTTGTAGACATCAAACACACATACATGAGAAAATAAATAAATTTGTCATACATAAAATCTCACTCATGAGAAGAACTAATCCTATATGATGTTACAGAATCAAATTTATAACAATCAAAACACTGACAGGTATATTAACTTACACAAATACTACTGTTTCCTTAATACCACAAGCACTGTTTTTGAGGAACATGAGATTTTAAAGTATCAAGCTACATTGAAAGGTTGAGCATATAGTCTGACCAATAAAAGGTAAGCGTATTTGGATATGCATATGAATAAAACAGATATGGTGGCTCTGATTATTTAGATGTTATATGTAGAAATACTACAAGAAGAGAGCATTGAATACAGTTGGAAATAAGACCTCAGTTTCATGTACTTTTAAATCTGTCCTGAAAAAACTCACTAGAAATAAATGTTCAAAATAATAAGTGCTTGATTTCACTCAGTTAAAATCAACCCATCTTCAAGGAAATAAAACTAATTAACTTTACTTGAAGATAATAAACTCCTTTTCTAGGGTGCCTGGGTGGCTTAAGTCAGTTAAGCATCTGACTCTTGATTTCAGCTCAGATCGTGATCTCAGGGTTGTGAGATCAGGCCCTGTGTCTGGCTCCACACAGCACAGAGTCTGCTTGAGATTCTCTCTCCTTTCCCTCTACCCCTCTTGCCCTTGCTCTTTGTCTCTCTCTCAACTAAATAAATCAATCTTAAAAGAAAAAAAAAACACATTTATTTTTCCTATTTTATATTTCCTATTTTTAAATATACCTAAAGGGTTTTCCAATGGAATTATACTTGCTTTATCTAAATAATTTCTTGGCAGTATTAGCCCTTCCTAAAGGATTCAAAGTATTGATTAGCCTTTATTCTCTGTAGTTCAATGAATCTATACTGATTCTTATGTAGAGAAAATAGATATTATAATTATTTTAATACTAGAAAACTAAGACACAGAGATGTGATGTAATCTCCATAAAGACACACAGCATACTAGTAGTCATTTTGGAATGGAGTCCAGCCTCGGGCTTTTGCTTAAAGAGCTGTCAATTTCATTCACACTTTCATTCTGTCTTCTAAGTTTCATATTCATCTGAATCATCATGAACATCCACATAATAACTTAATTATTCAGGAAAATAATATGTACATAAAAAGTTATTTATTGCTTTCAGAGGCAGTGTGAATCCCAGATTTGCATTATGAAAAATGCTGGCAAAAGTTTTAAAGCCTCACTTCCCAATTAAATTCTGTTCATCCAGCCAAGAATGACTGATCTTTTTTTCATCAATCTCAAAATGTGACCTTTTCAACACCCTTAATGACATTTTCAAAGTACAGAATAGTTTTGATTCAAAAGATTCCCTACTTAATTCTCCAGAACAAATCAGTTATCACAGTATAATCAATAGCTACCCAATATTAGCAAAAGCCAGGCTTCGCTTAACGCTTTTGGAGCTTATCAGGGGGAAAAATGCATTGAAGATCTGTATTTTGGCATGCCGACTAAAATAGATATTAAAATGAAAAATCAACCCCCAAATGTTTCATGTTTTTAGAAACATTATTTCGTTGGTGAAATTTTAATTAGATCACATTCAGAATTTACCATTAGAACCTGCAGGCCACGTTCAACTTCAAAATAACATAACAGTGCCTCTAGTTTAACTCAACAGTGGACTACCCTTAACTGTAACTTCCTCTTAGCTTCAACGAAAAGCATAAAAAAAGATGAAACACTTGATGAGACATTTCTCCCAGATCTTGTTAAATTATTGTATCACGCAAGTGGTATTTCAATGAAGTAGATGTTATAGCCCAACTGGATACTAAAAATCTTGAAAGCCTTTTAAAAAGTGAGGCTCTCTAGGGGCGCCTGGGTGGCTCAGTGGGTTAAAGCCTCCGCCTTCGGCTCAGATCATGATCCCAGGGTCATGGGGTCAAGCCCCACAATCTACTTCCTCCTCTCTCTCTGCCTGCCTCTCTGCCTACTTGTAAATCTCTGTCTGTCAAATAAGTAAATAAAATCTTAATAAAAAAATAAAAAATAAATAAAAAGTGAGGCTCTCTAAAGAAGTTATTTTTAAAACGTGTTCCTTAATCATGGCCCTTTGATTATCAACACCAATTTCAGGAGGCCCATGACATGCTGACTCCTCCAGGTTCCCATGTCAGACCACCAAGTCAAAACTAGGGGGCTTCCCAATGAATGAAAGCATCCATTCCTAATTTTCTTCAGTTACCAGTTTTTAGTTTGAAGCTCATAAGAAAAAATTTGATAGCATCGCTGCCCTTTGTACAATGAACAGCTGTCTAATTTCATAAGTGCATTGATTCATTATTTGAAGGACGCTCTAAATGTGCATGTGCAAAATATTATGTGATAACAATGGCAGCTGCTGTTTGAAAACCAGCCTACTAGACAGAAATAGTTTGCCGTTACTGTGATTGAATATTGAACTTTCCTTCCATATTACAAAGATCACAACATCAAACTAGCTTTGTTGGGGAATTTAGTAAAGTAAAACTTTACTGTTCACAATGGCAGATGAAGGGTGGCATCAAATTATTTAGACTTAATTGTTAAATATATTTTAAAAAATTCTGCAATTCACATTATTTTCGAGGACATTGCTAATTGCCTATGTTTAAACGTTCGAAGTACAAACCAAGGATTAAAAAACAAGAAGTGGGGGCGCCTGGTTGGCTCAGTGGGTTAAGCCTCTGCCTTCAGCTCAGGTCATAATCTCAGGGTCCTGAGATGGAGCCCCACAGCATCCAGCTCTCTGCTCAGTGGGGAGCCTGCTTTCCCCAACCCTTCCCTGCTTACCTCTCTGCCTACTTGTGATCTCTCTGTCAAATAAATAAATAAAATCTTTAAAACAAACAAACAAACAAACAAAAAAACAACAAGAAGTAGATTTTATGATTCCATTTCATTCTAATCAAGATCCAGGATCTTTTTTCTTTATTTCTGATTATCAATTTAACTATACTTGGATGAGAATTAATTTATTCAGTACAAAATTCTTCTCGAATCATATTGCTCGGTGCAAAGCAAGGTACAAAGATGGACTAGAGCAGTGTTTCTCATAGTGGATTCACTAAAACTGTCAGTCTGTGAACTCTTTTTTACCAGGGTGAGTACGGAAGTACAAAAAGGAAGAGAAAGCATTCAGAAACTTTGCATTTTTACGCCACTTTGACATCTAAGTATACAATTTGGTATTATATGAAATTATCAGTCAGTGATGAATGGGAAATTTTTAAAATAAAAAGCTAGTGCTTCACTACAGTAATTGAGAAGTTATGGATGAGTCTAAGTCTTTGCCTTTAAGGACCTTACCGTCTATGAAGAGGATAAAAACAAAGAAGCTGGTATCTAATACAAGGCATGGCTTGGCAGCTCTCATCTGCTAAAGAAGATAAAAATAAGCAAATACTTGTGATGTGGGGCATTACTTGATAGTTCTTGAAAGACAAGTTATAAACGAAAAGTCATGATATGACCCGGGCGGGTTCAGTTTCTATTGAAGATAACTAGTAGTACTCTTTGGCTGCACCAAACGCAGCTTAGAAGTGACACCGAATGACACACTGGCAAATTAACCAGTACCCACATCAGGGGAGACTGAAACACCTTGTGTTCGAGCTTTTTTCAGCTCCCCTCCTCCCTTTCCCCCTCTCCTGCCTCTCCTTCCCTCTCCTTCCCTCTCCCCGTTGTTCTCTCCTTTCTCCGTTCCTTCCCTTTTCCTTCTCCTCCCTTCTCCTCTCCCTCCTCCCAATCTCCTACTTCTCTTACTTTCTCCCCTCTTTCTACCTCCCCTGCTTCTCCTCCCTTTTCTGGTTCTCTTCCTGTTTCTTCATTTTGAAAAAAGGCACGCCTTCAAGATGGAGTTTATGTCCTCGCGTCTGGTCTTCAGCTACTCCCTTTGCTTTGCAAGAGATTCCACCATGAGGAGGAAAGTTGGTTTATGTGAAATGTTGGCTGAGTGCCAGAAATCACATTAATTCCTAAGACTCCAACCCAGCTCTTCACAGCTGGGGGGGGGGGGGGGTGTGTGTGGAGCCTATCACTGTATCTTAATGGCTTATGGGAAAATTAGGGCAACCCTACAATGCCATTATTTTTTAACATTGGACCAGAATGAGATTTCTCTTTAACAACGACTTAGCAGCTTATCATCTCAGAAAACTGACCATCCCAGAAGATCTGGAGATACTGACATTTTACAGTCCCAGTAAACCCTTAAGCCCCTGCCCACCACACCCCAGTGAGACCCTCTGGTCAACAAGCCCTGCATATGTGTGCACGCATGCATACACATTCACGCACGTGTGCGCGCGCACACACACACACAACTTCCAGTCAGGTTTTTAGTACCATGCTCTGAATTATGACCTACCAGCAAAAGATCACCAGATATTTGAGAAAATACTCTAACACAAAGGAAAAAAAAAAAAAACTCAGAGAATATCAGAACTCCACAGTAGGGGAAATATATAAGGAGTATAAAACTAAACTAAACAAACAAACAAAAAACCCCTAGAACCTCTTAAAAACCTATAATCAATATCCCTAGTGATAGGAAAATATATCTATATAAAAATTGTATTATTATAAAGGAACATATGGAAAACAAAAAAATTCTTAGAAATTAAAAGCAAAACAGAAATGAAAAATTCAATGAACGTTTGGAATTCAAACTTAAAAGAGCACAAAAACAGAGGTGGAAAATAGTTAAGAAAAGATTTAAAAATAATTTGAGGCTTACTCCCAGAGATCAGTATCTAATAATGATTGTTTCACAAAGAGAAAACAGAGGACATTATCAAATAAGTAATGAAAGGAAGTGTCCTAATACTGAAACATATGTTACCCATAGGAGGATGCTCAGCACAGTGAATGAAAGGCGAAGCACACTTAGGCAGATTAATTACTGTAGATAAGAAGATCTTAAACCAGGCACGTGGGTGACTCAGGCAGTTAAGTGTCTGCCCTTGGCTCAGGTAATGATCCCTGGGTCCTGGGATCGAGTCCCACAGGCTTCCTGCTCAGCTGGGGAGACTGCTTCTCCTTCTCCTTTTGCCCCTCCCCCTGCTCATATGTTCCCTCCCTCTCTCTCTCAAATAAATAAATAAAATCTTAAAAAAAAGGAAGAAGAAGAAGACCGTTAACCTTCAAGCAGAGGAATAAAAGCCACGTACAAAGACTCAGAATCAGAATGTCATCACATTTCTCAACATTAGGAACTTGCAGACAACGCAATAATGTCCTCTAAGTTCCGAGAGAAAGTGATATCCAACCAGATTGTCAATTCTACCAAACACAAGATCAGTCAAGCATGAAGATAGGAAAAGATCCACTCCATTCTCTTATTTTTGTGGTAATTCTAGTCTGTCAAGTCCCTGCAGCCACTGCATTAGCAAATACTGAACCACTGGTCCTAGGGGAAATATAGGATTAGGTTCCCACGAGGCACTAGTCACAACATTTTTGTTAACCAATTAACACATAACCCTGCTGAGTGTGTTTCTCTGTAAAGACAGTTTATTTCATATATATTGTTCATGCATTAACATTGAACTCGTGACTAACAGCACTATAACGCTTTCTGAGGGAATCTCATGTAGCACATGTATTTTCTCCCTAAGACACATCACAGCCTGTTGTGCTTGGGAACACTTACCAGCACCTCAGCTCTCTGTTTAGGGGCCATTGCAGACAGAAAAATCACCAATGAGAAGCACAGAAATGCAAAAAAAAAAAAAAAAAAAAAAAAAAGGCAGCACTAAGTAGACCATGAAAAGTATATTTATTTGCAGTGTCAGATCTGGACAAAGAAGGCAGCACATCACCTCAGTCTCAGTGGAGAATGTGCTGCCTCAGCAACTCAAAACTTTTGCCATTCTGCGCATGTCCATGAGTGACCATGAAAGCACTGCAAGTATTGATCTGGGGTTACCGGTAATCTTAGCAAATTCACAAATACAGAATCCACAAATAATAAGAATCAGTTCTTCTCAGAAATCTAAGGATTAACCAATCCTTTCTAAGAAATCTACTGATGCTTGTTTCACCAAAAGTATTGAATAAACGAGCAAATAAACCGATAAATAAATAAATAGGTCTAACATAAGAAAGAAAAACATCCCCAAGTCACTGGTGAGAAGAAGTACCAGGATGGTCACTTTGTAAGCAGACCCAGAGAGGACTCATCTGGGTTATAACAGGATATAGAGAGCTCTAGGAAGAATGAAAAAGATGAAGCCATTCTCAAGGCCAAGTAAACAACAATTTCTACAAAAAGGAAATGTAATGATAGTGTACGGCTCGGCTGTAAGTAGTATTTATGTAGTCGTAATAATGTAAACACTGAATATTGACTTAAGACAGAAAAGCACTAATGAGAAAAAAAGCATGGAAGTTTATGAAAAATTCTTTTACTACAAGTAAGCCCAGCCATACCATGAGAGCTCAGAGAGAACTCATTCCTCTGAGTAGGATTTAATTCTATTCAAAATGAATATGTGGTTGAAAGGTACACACTTCCAGGTATAAGATTAGTAAATCCCAGGGATGTAATGTACAGCATAGTGATTATAGTTAATCATACACTATTGTATATTTGAAAGCTGCTAAGAGAGTAGATTTTAAAAGTTCTTATCACAAAGGAAAGCAATTTTGTAACTATGTGTGGTGATGGATGTTAACTAAACTTATTCTGGTAATCATTTCATAAAATATCAAATCATTATTCTGTACACCTAAAACTGATAAAATGTTACGTGACAATTTTATCTAAATTTAAAAACAAAAACAAAAGATTTAATTCTAGAAACAGGAATATTTTAAAAAATGACTAACTTAGTTTAATAATGTTCAGAAGGCAAGTGCCTATAAGAAACATCTGTAGTTTGTAATAAGAAGAGACTAATCTAGAAAATAACAGTTGATTCTTTAACTAAATTCCAGAGTCAATATAATGCTTCTTATGAAAAAGTAAATAGCACATTTGATACTACGCTGGGGAAAAAGCCCCAGTAAGTGACATTAGGAAAAATCTTGACAAACATTCCCTGAGTAAAATAGAGGAAAGTGGCAAAATAAGAACAAGGAAAAAAAAATGGATGAAAGTTCATAGAGTTTAATCTGTAAATAATAGGTATTGCCACAAGGAACAATTTTATAGAACATGAGTCAACAATGAAAGATAAAACATAATTCACTGATTTTTAAATGATATTTTTACAACTTGAAAGTAAAGAAAGCTATTGGTATATATGCTGAAAAAGAAAAGCTAACTTTAAGAGAAAAACTAAAGTTGGACTCAGTTTTCTCTCCGATATGTACTACTGGGAAGACAATAACAGAGATATTTTTGAGGAAAAAGATTGTAACAAGAATCCTGTGTTCAACTACGTCATCTTTCATTTGTGAAGGTAACAGGAATACATCAAGAGAAAATATGTTTTACCACGTACCAAACCCAGAGAAAATTTTATAAATGTAACTACTAACCTTGTTTTGATTCTGGACTCCCACATCATAAGGCTCAACTTAATTTATGAAAATATGTTTAACAACTATTTAGTCATGTTCTTTAACTGAAGAGTTCTTGAGGGGGACAAAATGATTTTTGACAAAGACTTATCGGAAAAATGATAGTGGTGGAAAAAATCTGACAATATTTCTAGAGTTTATCTAGAGATGAGAATATTATAAACAAAATTTTGAAGAATAGTCATTATGAAGGAGATGATCTCTTCTACAAATGTGTCATTTAGGGATATGAACTGGCAATTCAGTGAGGATAAAATACAGACTACAACAATAAACCATGTATATATATGAAGGTACACATGAAGGTAGTAATTGACGGAGTGTAAACCAAGTCAATGAGGAGTGGAAGAATCATTCAATATCCTTCTTGTTTTTGGCACATATCTATTTAAGTAGTTCTCTTCTTACTATTTTATCTAGAATATATCATAAGGATTGCCTTTTAATATTATCAAATACCTCTTTAGCATCTACTGATGAAAATCATATTTTTTCTCCTTTCATTTGTTTTTGTGTTAGAGTATGCTGATAGATTTTCAGACTTGAACCTGACATTAGTTTCCTTTCCCTAGTTTATTTTGGCCTATTGTCTTGCTCTTTTTCTAGTAAGATTAAGACGGAATTCCTTTCTTTTTCCATCTTTCGTCTTTAACAATGAACTACATCTAAGACACACTTTTTTCTGAGTTAAGTTCCTACTGCATCCCATAGGTTTTGGAAGAAGCATACTTTCTGTTTCTTCCTAGATAATATGAAAGTCCAATTTCTTTTTTAATTCTGCATCAGTTTGATTGAGGGGAGTCAAGGAGACCAAAGCTAGTGCTCAACAGAAAAGGAGCCAGATTCAGGTCACCATGTTCCCAAAACCTGTAGGTGAAGAGTTAAATGTTACACTTTGACAAAGTAATTTGATTTAATAAAATCATGAAATTTCAACTTGGAAGATATCCCAGAACTATGTAATGCATCAATTCTCTTCACTACAAAATCCCTAGCAAATGATTTTCAGGCTCTTCTTGAAGCACATGTATCTGTTACACTGTGTTATACTAGATCATAGTGTTTTGTCATGGTATTTTTCTTTTTATGTTTCTATTTTCTTTCCAAAACTACTAGACACTCAAGATATTTGGAACTCATTATTCTATTTCTTTGTTATATTTAGCAGTAACATTGTTCCTTGTAATTACTACTCTTTAAGGCTTGTTTTGCCTTCTGGAACCACAGTGAATAAATTCAATGCCTCTTCCACTAGACAACATTTCAAATATTTAAACAGTTAGCTGCCTTCTTTCCCAAAGGCTTTCTTCTCTAGACCAAACAACCTTATTTAATTCAACCTTTTTCATACAGAATCATTTTTGAGATTTCTTGCCATTCTAATTTCTTTCATTTGTATGCATTCCAGTTGGTTACTGTCCTTACGAAACTTTACTGAAATACGCTAAACTGTTTCCAGGGAGATCTCAAAAGTGAGAGTCCAATGGAATTATTATCTTCTTTTTTAAAAAACCCTACACTTGAGTTAATGCCACGAAGATTTCACTAGCCTTATGGTAGTGGTAGCACATTCCTGGCTTCTACTTCTGCTAGTGGAAGCAATTGGCAAAAATATCTAATATTTCTTACTCCGGTATCCGATAAGCCATAGACAATGTTTGGTTTATTCTGTGGACTCTAATTAATGATATCATTGCTTTAGTTCTCTCATTTATATAATTGGGGTAATATTAACACTAACTCTTAGAACTTTTAAGGTAATTAAATGATTTGACATAACCAAGGCAGTTAGAACAGAGATAAATGCTGAACATTCAATAAATGTTAATTGTTAGATTAACATTGTCATTACTATTGTTATTATCCCTTTTGACATGAGTCTCAAAAATTTTTATAAGCTAGACTCTACCATGAAGAATATGGGCAGTTGATAAATTTAGTCTTGAAGGAAAACTTCAGAAAAATTATTGTAATCCAGTAAGATGAAAATTATAATAACAAAACTATCAACTATGCAAGCTATGAAAAGGGTTTATCTATAAATGGACAACCTGTACCCTTTGAGTATATGTCACATTCGGTCATTCTCAGCATGTAGAAAAAGGAGCACCTGAACAGGGCTGTATCCGGCAAGGCTCAGTCAGGAGACAGAAGACAGAAACCATACCAGTAATTTTAACAGAGAAAATTTAATATGAGGAATTATTAACTAGTAAAATTACATGGTTAACTACTTTAAAAGGGTAAAACAAAAGACTATAAAGGAATATTAGAATAGAAAATGTAGGAAACAGCTGCTATCTCTTTGGCTGAAGGAGCATATCCAGGGAAGGAGTCAGTGAAGAGCCTCTCTCTCTCAGGCTGAGAGTCACACTGCTGTAGGAGAGGGTGTGACTGCAGCCTGCAGGATGGCACGGGTTTGGCTGGAGTGTTGGTGGACTAGGGATGATGGGTAGGCACCGTCCTGCTGGGGTGCCAGTAAGCATCACTGGGTCTCCCACATCCTCCTGACAGCAGTGTCAGATGAGCAAGAAGAAAAAGCATAAGGACCCCTGGAAAAAGAAGCTGCTTCCTCTTCTTTGCCTTGTGGTTTTCCTCCAATGCCTCTGACAAACTCTAACTTAGTGCCAGCTGACAAAGGGGCAATGTTTATACGATCCAGCTCCATTATCACAAAGCAAGAGCAAAAAAAAAAAAAAAAGATGGATTTAGAACTGAGAGGCAATAACTACCAATTTATTGGCAGAAAGGGCTAGCCCAACATAACAATCGTAATGACTTAAACATTTTTTAACGATTTATTTATTTATTTATTTGATTGAGAGAGAGAGAAAGAGCATGCAGAGAAAGGGGCAAAGGAAGAGAGAGTCTCCAGCAGACTCCACACTGAGTGCAGAGCCCAACATGGGGCTTGATCTCACCACCCAGAGACCACAACCTGAGCCAAAACCAAGAGTCAGATGCCTCATCCAGGCATCTGGGTGCGCCACCCAGGCATCCCCATAATGCTCTAAACATTCCAATATTAATACTCAGGTATTTGAAAACTCTAATATGGATATTTGTTCCCTACAAAAACTAATAACAATAAATATCATTGCAGAAATTGCCACAGGCACATAACATTCAATTCAAAAAATTTCAGATGGGTGAGCGCTAACACTCTGCCTTTTCAAAACTCACAATCTAGTGAAATAGACTCCTGGATGGTCAATTGTTTTATAATACATTCAGATAGAAGTATGCATAGGAAGCTGTAAGAATAAAATCTGCATATTTATGGATGAATTCAGTTAAAACAAAGAGAGCGATAATACTCTACAGAATTTTGATATGAGTCCTCCTGGAATATTTTACTCTGGAAACTCCAGTGTCAAGAAATTAAGACTAATTAGATTAAGTTTGAAGAAGGAAGGTAAGAATGATGAATGGAATAGAGAGATTGGTTTGTGAAGGAGACGGTTATCAGAAATCAATCTATATAGATCAGCTAAGTGACAGGAAAAGCAGAAAACAGACAAGCAAGAATTAAATGTAAATGCAAAAAAAGAAACAGAATACATGGAATTTAGTCTCACCCCACAGGCTTTATAGTTGGGGAAAACGTGGGGCTTGAGTTTGGCCTTTAGGAATGGATAATAGTCAACTGAAAGAAGATAAAACATGTTGATAGATGGAGAGCTTGAGCAACACCCTATAATGGGAAAATGCTGAGCTACCAGTTGGCTAATGCAGAAGACTGTGTAGAGATCCAAGAATGTCTTCCTGTGACAGCAAGGAGCATTTCTCTGCCACACAGAGTAGGCTCAGGAAAATGCTGAATGGTTGAAAGAGTAGTTGAACAAATTATTAAAGAATATTTGAAGAAGGAGCCCCATTTTAGAGAGCACTGAATATTGAGTCTGAATATTACCTTGTGAGGCATGGAGAGTAACTGAAAAGTTTGTTGTTTTGTTTTTGATATTTTGTAAAAAGAATGCTTTCAAGTCACTAGCAGCAGGTATCATGGATAGGAGATGGGAATGTACTTGAAATCAGGAATACCTGTTTGGAGACCATTTTACTGGTCCAGACAAGACTCTTTATCTGTAGGCCAGGCCTTCAAAATGGCTAGATTCTTGGTTCTCCTGCTTTCACATTTATAGTTCTCTTACCAAGTATGTCATGCAGTTTGCAAAAAATAAACTTTCATTTTCATTGTAGTTTTATCAAGTGATCATGAATTGAAGAGAATCTTTTTTTTTTTTCACTTATTCCAGAGCAAAAGACTGAAAGGAAAAATAAACACAATTATAGAATTGTGTTTACATATGTGTTTACACATAGAATGTGTAAACATCTTTCCTAACAGAACATAGCATAAAGAAGGGTAACAAGCATTCAAGAAGATACTTTCAAAATCACAATCCCTGGGTTCTGTCAGAAGACAGAAAAATAATATTTTCCCCTCCTTTTTCTCTTTTGCTCCCAGAACTCACTATCTACACCTACCTTAATTAAATTGTTTACTGTTTCACAGTAAACTTACTTATAGTAGGTACTGGTTCACACTTACCCTTAAAGTGTGTGAAAGAGTAAACTTGACTCACAGCAGGTAAGAGACCAGAACTCATAACTAGGCTGGGTGGATTGTTTTTACCCTTTTGAATGTCTTAGTCACTGCATCTTCCTGAGCTCCCAGGTCCTGATCCACAATTAGTCGGGAACTTTATGCATGTGTCATAATTCTTTAGGTTCCCACTCACCTCCTTCCTCAATTCCAAAGTCCTTGGTAGTAAACGATCTTGTCAATGCAATTTAGACGAAGTAACTTTTTTCACTCTTTTTGAACTTTTACTGTATGTGTGAATATCTATCCACTATATACACACACTCACACATACACACACACTCTGAAGTAAAATTTAAGTTTTATATGTATTCCCTAAAAGAAAATAGACAGATTTTTGTCCACATATTATCTTGACAAAGTTTACAAATCTGTTTAACTACATATACTCTGACATTTGGAAACCTACACCAGATTCTATGACAAGTTAGAAATAGGATATCGTAGGGTGCCTCGGTGGCTCAGTGGGTTAAACCTCTGCCTTCAGTTCAGGTCATGATCTCAAGGTCCTGAGATCAAGTCCCGTATCAGGCTCTGCTCGGCAGGGAGCCTGCTTCACCCCCACCCCCCTGCCAATCTGCCTCTCTGCCTACTTGTGATATCTCTCTGTCAAAAATAAATAAATAAAAATCTTTAAAAAAAAAAAGAGAGAGAGAGAGAGATCGGATACTGTAGGTACATCTAAGAATACTTCTACTAACCTTGGAGAAGTAAGCTCTGGAAATTCAGTCCATTAGCCTGCCCTTTGACTTCTGCAAACATGACTTCCACAGGTACTCTGAAGAAAAGTTATGCTAATGACAGAGACTCATCTTCATAAAGTACTGTTCTACAAATTTATTCCACATTTTTCTCCCACCAATTCTTGGCCTTCTGGAAGGGTCTCCTTTTGGACATTCACTTGTCGAATTCCTAACTTTACAAAGACCAATTCAAATGCCATCTCCTTCACAAAGCCTTGTTTGAGACCTTGTCCCACCAACCACATCCTATTCCTTCTGCCTATAAGCTCTCATAACAGTTTTTATATCTGTTTTGGCATTTTTCAAATTCTGTTTAAATTATAGTCATTTGTATATTTATCTAATCCCTTATACTTAGATTGACATTCCTTGAGGTTAGAAGCCATGTTCTGCTGATATTATTATCCACAAGTCCCAGTATTGTGCTTGACTTAAAATACTCAGTAATTGATTATCCAGTTTAATTTGGGAAGCCAGATACAGTATATGTGCTGCCGAAGCAAGTGCTGGGAAGCCAGATAGAGTCACTGAGAAGGCTTCAGTAGGAGTTACTATTGGCAGGATGTCTGTAATGAAACCATTAAAATGCTTCCTCCTTGTGCTGGGAAGTTTATTCATTTTCTCCAGATTATATTTTAATGAAGTTCTGCGATGGAAAATAAAAAGAAATACTTGTGTGTATTAGTCTATTCATATGAAGCTGGTTTTATGAATTTAAAGGGATTAGATAAAATTGATCTCGTATATTGCAAAACCTAATGAGTTGTGATTTCTTCTTCTGTAAATGAAAAAGCTTAAATTGAATTCCAGGGAAGTTACTTGGTGTCATTTAATCTTCAGGAATAAAATAAAGACTATGAGTGTGCAACTCTAAACAATTACTTTACTAATTCCCATTTCCCATTAAATTTTGAGGGAACCTGAGCAGTTAGAATAAAGGTACACTGAAAAGTAGAATAAAAATCATGAAAGTGTACCAGATTTAAAAATAAAAAATATAAATTATTTGTGCGAAATATTCAAACTCTTGTTTCATTTTTCTAAAAAGTTGAGTATCTGCCCCTTGCACAGAGCATGCCTCTAAACAACAGAAGCGTTGACATTTCCCAGACTTAGTTTCTTCTCAGAAAGTGCCTAAAACATTGATTTATGACCATTTTGTTTCAGCAACCTAAGAACCAGATTGTCAAACAAAGCTGCTACAATGAAAACTGCAAAGGTCCTTCCCTTAAAAGCCCCTCCTCAAAAAAAGAAAAGTAAATTAGCCCATGAACAGAACAGTTTATGAGGAAAGGAAAGGCTATCATCTTCTTCTTCTTTTTTTTTTTTTTTTAACTTGAAAGACATGTTTTTCCTTCCAGTAAAATCTTGAGGTACATAAAACGCCTTAAAAACCTGAATACGGCTTCTGGAAATGCCATTTTTTTGACAGGTAATTTCAAATAGAGTTTCACACAGAAAGAGAAAGGGATTTTTAGAGAGACAAAATCTGGGGAAAGGGGAAAAAAAAAAAAGCTGGCAGCAGCAACACTGGGAAAGCATAATTGTCACAAATCATACTTGCCCTGTGGTTATCTCTTCTCATTTCTTTGAATCTCTTTTTCTTCCTTGGAAATCCAGTGTAATTTTATAGCTTATGACCTGAGCCAACTACAGCCATGGCATTTCAGCTAAAAGCCCAAGCCATTAAGACAAAAACAGGCTTGTCGTGATTACCAAGAGAGGTCTGTTTGTGCATTTCACTTCATTTTGAACTGTGATAGGTAAAATTGAGTTCCTGATAGCAGACGGTGGGACTTGGAGATCAAATAGTTCAGGACGCTCAGCTACAACTTGTTCTTGCAAATTCGTCTCAGCAGTCAGGACTGAAGAAAAAATAAGCAGATTGGACGAGATAATTTAAGCAGCTACTAAGAAAAACAAAAATGATTTCTCTTTTCTCATACATTTTTAAATTTCCAGAAGGCTATTAAATTATTGAAGTATTTCCTGAAGGTATGAAATGCATGGTATCATCATTGTCAGCCACATTTATAGCATATTTATTAATTGCTTCATGTGTCATATTTGGCACTTGGGGAGTTTAAAAAGAGAGAGAAGACAAATATAAAAATCAAGATGAATTTATACATCTTGAATTAAATGTTTTCATCATCAAGTTCATAAACCTTTGGAATGCTCTCATAAGCATCTGAGGAAAAATAAAGTTATATGCTAAAGCATCAAGATTATTAAACTTATTTAAATTAACAAATGTCTGGTGAAACATGACACAATCAGAAAAATCACCAACTTTTGATTGAAATAAACCTGTGTTTTAAATATCAGCTCTATGAAAAATGATTTAAAAACTAACTGACTTATTACAATGTGCTCGAAACTGTGCTATTCCACTTTGCAGAGGCAGTTTGCAAAGATTAAATGGATTTTTCAATGTTGTTATAATTGTGTTCCTCCAAAATTCACCTGTTGAAGCCCTAAACCCAGTTCCTCAAAATGTGACTATATTGGCAGAGAGAGTCTTCAAAGAGGTGAGGAAGTTAAAATGAAAATGTTGGTGGGTCCTAAACCAATATGACAGGTGTTCTTTTTTTTTTTTTTAAGATTTTATTTATTTATTTGACAGACAGAGATCACAAGTAGGCACAGAGGCAGGCAGAGAGAGAGGAGGGGAAGCAGGCTCCCCGCCAAGCAGAGAGCCCAACGCGGGGCTCGATTCCAGGACTCCGGGATCAGGACCCGATCCGAAGGCAGAGGCCCCAACCCACTGAGCCACCCAGGCGCCCCACGACAGGTGTTCTTATCAGAAGAGGAGATTAAGACTCAGACACCACAGAGGGACAACCACGTGAGGAGAGAGAGCAAGACAGTAGCCATCTGCAAGGTTAAAAAAGTGGCCTCAGAAGAAACCAAACCTGTTGACAACTTGCCCAGAGCTACTTAGTTTCAAGTTCTGTCTCCTACCCACATCTGACCTATTTTGCTACCTTCTCTTCCCTTGACCCCTACAATTCTAGAATACCTAGGAGCAGCCTCTACTCCCTCTTGCTACACCCACTCCTAAAATAGATCTCACCTTTTTAATGGCTTTATTGCCATCAGCATGCTCTCAACTCCCAAACTTACATCCCCAGCAAGCCCTTTCTTTGGGGCTGCTCAGTAAAGCAGCATTTAATCACCCATGAACGTGTTTGTTGATTGTCTCACAAGCATCCAAATGCTATCTTACCCAAAATCGAACTCAAGATTTTCCTCTAGAGTCTGCTTCCAAAACGTGTCCTGAACCTGTCTAACCCTCTCCATCTTTTCTGCAGTGTCGTCTAGGACGCTGTTATTTCTTGTCTGAGTGATGGCAGTAGCCCTGGACCAACCTTCTTGCTTTACTGAATTCATCAGAGTCTTTCTGACTTGTGTCTTTGTGCTTTCTCTTCCCCTGGGTCCTTTTCTCCCCTGGCCCTTGATAGAACTTTTCTCATTCTTCAAGCCTCCAGTCATATGTCACCTCCTCAGAGAGGCCAGCCCTGATAAATCTCTCTTAACAGTTCTCCCCTTCTGTTTCTCTATGTCCCATTCATTTACTTCTAAGTATTTCCCATTTAAAATATTTTTCTTATTAGCTTTTTATCTGTCTCCACTGCTGTCAAAGAAAAAAGATACAACATACAGATTAAATAGGTAAGGAAAGACCGGATTCAAGACTTTCTAAATAGAGGACAGAGGTTAAACTCAACTCTGCTGAAACAAAATGCTGGGGAGTTTGTAAGATGTGGGGTGAGCTAGTGGCAATAGCAGGGAAACGGATCAATATGATTAGGTCTCTGTGTTTGCTAATTGGTGCTTATAATCAAAGTTAGACATCTGTTTTGCTTCTAAACCTAAGTGCCAAGTACAGTTCCTGACACACACGTCCTGGTCAGATTCTGACAAAGGAGCGCATGAATGACTACGCTGTACTAGAACACTTAACCTGTGCTATGTAGGGTATTTAATATCTCTAAGGCTCAGTGTCCTATAAAATTGGAATAATACTCTATGTCTTATACGTTGTTGTTAAGATTAAATAATGTGTTCTTTCAAGTCTCCTGAGTAAGAATAGTTACAAACTGAAGGACTGTTAAATTGATCAACTGGGGAATATAAAATTATTTGCCTGTCTATGGTGGTTCCTCAAAAGGTTAAACAAAAGTACTTTATGACCTAGCAATTCCACTTCTAGGTAGATACCCCAAAGAGATGAAAGCAGGGACCCTAACAAATATTTGCACACCGATGTTCATACCACCACTATTCACTGCAGCCAAGAGCTGGAAACAACTCAAATGTCTATCAATAGAGTAATAAACAAAAAGCGATGTGTACATATATACAATATTGTATTTTTCAGTCATAAAAAAGAATGAAATTCTCATATAAAATACAGTATGGATAAACCCTGAAAAAGTTATGCTAACTGAAATAAGCCAGAGTTAAGAAGGACAAAAATTGTATGATTCCACTTACTTGAGGTATCTAGAAGAGGCAGATTCAAAAAGTAGGATGGAGAGTACCTGGGGCTGGGGGGAGGGGGAGTAGGGGATGGGGAGTTACTGTTTCATGGGTATGGAATTTATGTTTAGGATAATGAAAAATGCTGGAAATGGATATTGGCGATCTTTAAACAACATTGTGAATATACTTAATGCCACTGTGTTGTATACTTAAAATGGTTAGAACGATAAATTTTGTTATGTATGTTTCATACCAAAAAAAATAATGAATAAACATTAAAAATAATTATTCCCCTATAGTATAGATACTTCATTTGTCATGAGCGAATTTCTTACAGGCTGGGGAGGGTTGCACAGTGCCATGGAAAAATGCCCCAGACATGGATTCAGAAGATTTTTTTTTTCCGGTCTCAGCTCTGTCACTTAACTAGCAATAAAAATTTGAGCAAGTCCCTTAGGTCCTTTGCACCTTAATTTCTTCTAGTTACAGTATCCAACAGGATTGTTTTGCATACTAAAAGGAAATAATGCACATAAAGGGCTTTGTAAATTCCAACAATTATATAAGTAGATGGGAACAGTTTTTATTATATATTCCTTTAAGAAGCTTCATCTTTTCACTGAAATGTGCTTATTAATTGCTATTTAAGTACCCTGAAATATTAAATTACTGTTGCTAAGATTCTGCCAAGTTGGTTTTTTTTCTCTGTGCATGAAACTGTAAGTTTTTAGAATGGAAAAAAATGCTGAATTTCTAAGGAAAATCATTTCTATTTATCATTCTTATAGCAAATGGGTCATTAAACCTTTCCGTTCCATACCGTTTGTTCATTGTACAGCCTCACTGTACATACCTTAGGAAGAAAGGATAACTATATTATATCCTGTCTGGAAAAAATGGCTTTCATTCATATGTAATTACAAGTATTAAAATTTTTTATTTTGCTACCTCCTCTCATCTTCCATTCGAAACCACACAAACCATTATCATTGCATTGTCAGACATATGATAGTTTGATATGGCACTATATCCAAGTAGAAATTATTTTGTAAAACTCTTTGGATACATAATTACGCTGAAAAATAAATATTTTAAAAGTAACAAAAAATAACAAATTTAAACTTGTTAAAACTTGTTAAAAATAACAAGTTATTTAAAATAACGTTTTATTAAAAATTAATTGTTATTAATTATTTTAAAAATAATTGTTATTAAAAATTGTTATTAAAAATAACAAGTTTCTTGTTATAACCTCATAACTTCATACCAAAATTAGTGTGGTTGAACAAATGTCAACTAATTTTTTGTTTCCCTCCTTAGTGGTTATGTCTTTGACTATGATTACTACAGAGAAGATTTCTACAATCGGTATGTTAGTTTTTCATTCTTGTTACCCTTTAATTTAAATTCTTTTAACTGTTTTGTATGTTGCACTCCTAGGTATTCTTACTAGATGTTTAAAGTACAGAAAATTCTTTACTCAGTCCCAAAAAATAAAATGCAGACATATTTTCTTATTTTCATTGTGCTTACTAAAGCATAGTACATCTTGGACTTTTTAAGACTCTGGTGGTTCTTAAGCCGAAGTTCGGTTATGGAATATTGGAATAACATTCCAAAAATTTAATGAACCAATATTGTTTTCCAGGTCTGTTGTTAACTTAGGATTCTTCAAGACTGAGAGTTTTGTAAACTCGGAAAATAACTCCAACCTTCTAAAATACATCTGTTTTCAGTATGACACATTGCAATGTTAGTTGGTTAGATTGGTTAGATCCAGTTAAAAACTACGGGCAATTCTTGCTTTGCATAGTGGTGTTAGATAATAAAGGAAACCATGCAAAGTGATGTTAACAACCAGTGGAAAAATAGAATTTTTCCACCACCTCTAAAAGTGTTTGTAAAACATTAAAAACTCTCTTACTGTTGGTTATAAATAATAGGAAAATACAGTAAAGGTGTTTTAAGTACACTATAATTTGAAACAGTAAAAATATTGAGAATTAACCTGTTTTTAGCTCTTTGTAAAAAGACCTGTCCAAAAGTAGTTTGAGCAGGGCCTGCCTTCTTGTACAACTTACAATATGGAGCTAGCAATCCTCTTGTGCCTCCGTGAGGTGTCAGACTCCTTTCGAAGGCTGGACCAGCGTCAATAGACGATCAGCATTGTGAACTATCTCTGAGAGGTCTTCAGTGTGTGGTTCTTTCGCCAGTGTCCCTTCTTCTGGGGCATCGTCATCCCGTTTTATCCCTTCACAACTGGCTTCCTCATTTATGACAATATGTTTGCTTTTCCAAAGTTCCTCTGGCTCCATATCTGGAGTCTCTCTAGTAGAAGAGTGTTGGCAGTCCTCAGCTGTTTCTCCGACAGTTCTATCCCATTTTTTTTTTTAAGATTTTATTTATTTATTTGAGAGAGAGTGTGAGAGAGAGAATGAGCATGAGAAGTGGGAGGGTCAGAGGGAGAAGCAGATGCCCTGCCGAGCAGGGAGCCCGATATGGGACTCGATCCTGGGACTCCATGATCATGACCAGAGCCAAAGGCAATCGCTTAACCAACCAAGCCACCGAGGCATCCCCAGTTCTATCCCATTTAATATTATCCCACTTCCAGTGTTACTGCTCTGCTCTTCTTTGCTGCACTTTCGTTTTTTGGACCAGTTCCCTCTTTTGATTATCCACTTCTACCCAGGGCCACGTGGGTTTATCACTGGCAACAAGGAGACAATACAACTACACAGTTCCTGTCTGTGTGTGCGACAGATGCGCGGCAACCAGACGGACTTTGAATGACGTGACGTGACCAATCACTGATCATGATGTGTCTCTTATTTGCACAGTGCTTAGTGGGCTGAAACACCAGCAGCCAAGTTTGGAGTTGATGAAATTACTCATAGTTAATACGTGGCAACTGAAATTTGATTTGTGCTGCAGGGAGCCATGTTATTTAACTATAAACAGGGGTAATTGAAATTCCGAGATATGCAGATCAAGGGCCAGCTGTTGTAGATCATTAGACCACACACACACAAAAATGAGATAAAGATCTTTTAAGCTTTTTTAATTGTGAGTTCTAGTCAAACAACAACCAAAAAAATCCCAAGGTATAAAAATGCAAACTTGGAAAAATAGTTCATAATGGACATTTTTAATAGGGGAGAAACTTCAGGATCCCAGGGAGAGCCTGGTTCTGTTTGCTCCAGCCGTGTGGCTCCTTTCCCAGCTCCACGAGAACACGATATACCCTCCTCCTTCAGCACCTTTTTCCGTGCTGCTCTTTCTCCTCATTCCTCCCTCGGCCATAGTCAACTTGCCTTCATCCCTCGGATCTCAGCATGAGCACCACTTTCAGACTAAATTAGTTTCTTCTGTTCCCCTCTCTCAGTACCCAGCATTGTTCCTTCACAGCACTTCTGCTTTTTACTGCTGTCTTTCTTTGTGATGACAGTATTTGATTTATGTCTGCCTCTCTTCCTCCATGAATGTGGAGAAAATGCTTAGGTTTGAGTATTACTGTATCCTCAGGCAATATCATTAAGTCTCAAACATAGTGGATACTCAGTTTGTGTTCTTAATTCATCTCTTTGGATTTAGAGAGACTTTGGTTTTCCCTTGGTCATACAGTAAATTCATGACCAAACTACAATTATAAACTATTCATTTAGATGCAATAACCAACTGTGTGAATATGCAAAACGGAAGGGGAGCAATTAGTCTATGAGTTAAGTGAAAGGAGACAGCCTTACCTAAAGGGCGAACAGACCACAACCATATCTTCATCACTGCTATGTTCAACTACTCAGTTAAGCAAGTTGTTCCATTAGTTATGCCTTTATGACTGAATGCGAATTTTAAAACATAATTTTCCCAAATCATTTTTTTAATTTCTAAAAACACAATATTTTATTGTAACTATTAAACAGCTTATAATAACTTGTCCTAAAAATGATCTGAAGATCTGGCAGCAAAAACTAATCCCATTTACTGTCAAGAAAAGACAACATTTAAATAGTCTGCATACTGTTTGAAATTTTTAGTTTTAGACAATTCTAAAAAATTTTTTTAAAGATTCTATTTATTTATTTGAGAGAAGGAGAGCACAAGTGGGGTGAAGGACAGAGGGAGAAACAGACACCCTGCTGAGCAGGGAGCCCGATGCAGGTCTCGATCCCAACCAAAGGTGGCTACCCCAGGCTACCCTTTAGGCTCACCCTAAAGACATTTTTAATACAGCTTTTTTTTTTTTTTTTTCCCAGAATACAGAACACTGTCATAATTGCTATGAGTAAAGTTTTCAATTAATATACACTGTCTTTTAGTCTGTCAATATGAAACTCTTTTAGCATTGTAGTCTCTTAAGTGTTTTCTATCTTGGGATTTCCTTCTACATTTAAAGAATTTCTAGGGGTGCCTGTGTGGCTCAGCCGTTAAGTGTCTGCCTTCAGCTCAGGTCATGATCCCAGGCCCCTGGGACTGAGCCCCACATCAGGCTCCTTGCTCAGCAGGGAGCCTGCTTATCCCTCTGTCTGCCACTCCCCCTGCTTGCACTTTCTCTCTGTCAAATAAATAAATATTTTTAAAATATGAGTAAAATAAAGAATTTCTACCTATAATGGAGTTTCTATATAAATTATAGCTCAATAACATGATTAGGTAGATGATAGATAAATAGATGATAGATAAATCTGTCCTACCTGCCAAAGAGTTATAGAGCTTGGAGTTTTCAGATGATTCTTCACTACACCAAAAAAAAGTAACTCTGAACAATTCCCTGAGTCACTTATTTGTCTTATATAAAATCTGTTTGACATATAAGGGTGCAAAAGGTCAGTATGGTTGTGTTGCTAACAGAAAGTCTGAAAAATCTGTGCTCTTACTGGTTTTTTTTCCCCCCACTTTTTGCACTTTGCACTTGGTTAAAAAAGATGTAAGCATCCATCACTAATGGATAGAGTCAGGAGTTCCCTATGAAAATAGATTGTCATGAAAGGAAAACAGAATGGAGAGGTTGGACGATATAAATAGCCTACAAAGTGCTAACCATTTTATCCACAGTAATTTCTCATAAATTACACTCTGCTTGAATTTATGGTTAATTTTTTTTTCTCTTTTTACTAGTGGTACAAACTTGGGTGAGTTACTTAATACTACAAAACATGTTGTCTCATTCATGAAGTGAGCAAGAAATTAATTCCTGCCTCATAAGGTTGTTCTAAGGAAGTAACGTACAAATAATGATCCGCATTGTGCCTGCTCTATCCTGGTATATTTTTACTGCATAATCAATGTTAGCTACCAATAACAGCTAGCAGTAACTATGAACGGTGATATTCAATGCATTTCTTATACTGGTACTCATGTAGCACTGTTCCTGGGACTGAGAAATCAACTGGTTGGTCAGTTGTTCCAAAATAGTCCATTGTGCCACCTCTGGCTTATTCTATTTTTATTGTTTTCCCTTCTGCTCCTAGAACATAATAGCTTCATCACTGCCATATATCCATATCCTATGGTCATCCTATTTCTGCCAGGTTTGGGAATTCTAATGTGATTGGAAATTCAACCCTTAGATAGTTTCAGCTTAGAAAACTGCTTTACACAATGTGCCATGGTTGTCACTGTGTTGATATGTTGGCCCATCAGTAACTTTCCTGAAGACTAAGTGTCTGTCATGGTTTCGGGGATCATGAAGAGTGTCACTAAATAATAGACTTGAATGGTTATTCTAAACTCTTTTTTATATTTCACAGGGCACTGTTCAATAATTTACAGCATTAAATGGCATTTTCTTCTAAAAGGTCAAGTCTGACTCTAAATGAAGGACATTCCATGGTATTAAAACTAAACATAAATATTTATATTCTTCCAAGTAAAGTAAAAGGAGATAAATGCCTAAAATTATATTGAATCCCCCCAGGGAATGTTTTCAATTTCTGAGATATTAGCAGTGTTAATCCAATCTTTTTTCAGTAGTATCAGGAGCAGCACTGAACATCTGACAACCGCCAGTATAAGTCAACTTCTGTTAATAGAGAGAAAGAAATGCCAGATGTGCTTTACCATATAGAAAACATATATACATATTAAATGATGTGAAATGGGCATTGTTCCACTCTGGTACAATTTTGACCTTGAGTAACTTAACAGAAGAGAAGCTACTCGAGCTATAGTTAACATCAAGTTGCAGTTGTTTCATTGATTACAGAGTAGAGCATAGATATATTCATGACTCTTGGAAAAACATATTAGCAAGAGGCAATGTATGTGTTTCATTATGCAGGTTTAAATAATCATCTAATAGAATAGTATTCCACTTAAAACATTTGGAAATAACAGTATGGTACACTTGACAAAGGGTATTGATTTAGAGGCAGAAGACATGAGTATCAGGCCTAGCTGTGCTTGTGCTGCCTGGCTAAGTGACCTGGGCAACATCACATCATCCTTTTTTTTTGTCTCCGTGGGCAAAATGACTTAACAATACCCACATTACAGAATTATAAGCAATTAAGAAGAGAATAATTTTACTGATTTATAACCTCAAAACTGCTATTTGAATGTATTGACTTTTTCATTAACCAAAGCTGTATACGAAATATAGCAGATAGCAAAGGTGTGCAAATGGTAAAGATTATATTGCGGTCAAAAAATTGCAGAAAAACACTAAAAAGAAATTTTAAAAAATAATAAAATTTTTTTAAAATTGCAGAAAAGACATTCAAGATTTCGATCACCTTACCTTTAAAAGCATGTTCAAGAAATATCTGCACAAGATCCAAGAAGACAACTTCACTGAAAATCTTAGAAAATTTTAATAACAACAACAAAAAAAACAATAGAAATTATTCATTTACTGGTCTCCAGTTAAGTGTGCCTTTGAAATCTTCTAATTCAGGGGTGCCTGGGTGGCTCCGTGGGTTAAAGCCTCTGCCTTCTGCTCAGGTCATGATCCCAGGGTCCTGGGATTGAGCCCCGCATCGCATCGGGCTCTCTGCTCAGCAGGGAGCCTGCTTCCTCCTCTCTCTCTGCCTGCCTCTCTGCCTACTTGTGATCTCTCTCTCTCTCTGTCAAATAAATAAATAAAATCTTTAAAAAAAATTTGAAATCTTCTAATTCAGTTGAAACCAGAAGCTTACTTGAAGTCAGTGTGGAAATTATAGACAGATTTTGTGAATTTTGAGTAATTCAAGCAGTGTAGAAAACAGACATAATGAGTAGGCTATAAGAATCATTCACGTGGATTTCAAATATATCCCTTCTTAAAAAAGAATAGGCACCTTAATTTGATTTTATAGCCTATTCATCTGTCAGAAAATAAACATTCTGAAGAGAAGGGTTCAAGGTTCAATCAATACATAGGAAGATCTCTGATCCTCTGATTACTGATCTTCACATATGCTGCAAAGTCCCAGTGAGATGAACTTGTTCTCAGGTTTGGGCTGTAGGCAGCCTAGTTTTTTAGCCCCTAGCACAGACTACATGTTTTTGTTAGCATTAAGCTCATGGTGACTGTAGCTTTTGATTCATGAGTAAGGAAAATAAAGAACTCTTTTCATGAGGGACATTTAGAAAAAAAAATAGGTAATTACCAATTCTTGAAATCTATTTATCTAAATAATTTATCTAAAATTAAAATTCATTCTTCAGTGATAAAATATTATGCAAACATTACATTAAAATTTTTTTAATTTTAAAATCACATTAGGTGACAGTGGAAAAATGGGCATTAAGTCAAAGTCAATCAGGTAATGATTATTAGAATATGGCATATCTGCTTGAGAAAATGCACCATAGCAATTAAAATAAACATTAAGAAGACCATTTGGCAGGCTTGAGAAATGTTTTTAATATAAACCAAGGAGAATTAACCAGAATACATGATTATGCATATACTTTGTTCTCAACTATGTGAAAGATATGGATACTTGTGGAAAAAAGATTAGAAAATGATAGTAATCTTTTATTCTTATTTATTTAATTCATTTATTTATTGAGAGGGAGAGAAAGAATCTTAAGCAGGCTCCACGCCCATGCGGAGCTTGTCACAGGACTCAATCTCACAACACCGAGATCACGACCTGAGCCAAAATTAAGAGGCAGACATTTAACCAATTGAGCCAAACACATGTCCCACATAGTAGTTGTTTTAGAGTATGAGGTTAGGCGTTATGTCTTTTTTAAATGTTGCTTTATTATTTTTGAGCTTAATACTAACAAGCTTTTAATAAAAACAAGCATTCAAAA
Organism: Martes martes; assembly: GCF_963455335.1. Taxonomy (NCBI): domain Eukaryota; kingdom Metazoa; phylum Chordata; class Mammalia; order Carnivora; family Mustelidae; genus Martes; species Martes martes. The sequence goes on along the minus strand of NC_137891.1, from coordinate 49,676,044 downwards.
TTATATTCATTTTATATGTTAATATGCCATTAAATTGTCTATGTCCAAAATACAGCTAATTTTTAATAGCTAATATCCATATTCTTCTTAGAGATGAGCTATGTTTATTTTTATCAGGTACATAAATATTGTTTACCAGATTTTACCTTTTTCTAGGTAATAAAATTGCGTATCTCAGCCATTATTAAAGCAAACAGAATTCCAAGCAAGAAATGAGCACTTGAAAAGTAGAAATATTTATTAAATAAAGTGAATTAAATCCTCGTATTTTTGTACAGGGTTGTTTCTAGTAAAATCTGACTACATTTATTTATTTACTCTTGAGAGTAGTCCTTTTAGGGTTCTTATTTTAAAGTAGACCTTGAGGAAGGAAAAATTCTGTGTTTAGCTTCATTATAAATCATTATCTATTTGGCCACTAATATTAGAGGGAAAACAGTATTCTACACATATTAGGGAAAATAAAGAACCATTAAAGAAAAGGAGAGGGAATGTAATTCTAAGAGTGAAAGGAACCCAAAAAATGAGAAGGAAGAAATTTTAAACTTTTCATTGCCTTTGAGATTTGGATTCCATTTAATTCAATTGCATTGTAATCTTTGTTGTCTATAATCTTAAATGGACTATTTCCTTTGTTTCAGCAATTTTGCTGATCTTATACCTTATAAGGTAAAATTTCTTAAATTTTCTATAAACAGAATTCTGATGAGAAAGCCAATGGTGTGTCTGCCTTCATGAGTTACCTCTTACCTACTTCCCTCTGCTTTTAGAAGAACCCTACATCTTACCTTAAATCCCAGAAAGTCTGGCCCCACTCCCCATCCTTCTCTTGTTACGTTTTTGTGCATTAGGACCATACCCAGTCTTCCTTTTATTTCTGGTAAACTCAAGTGTAGACAATGAAAATTAAGAAACTCAACTCCGTTAAATTTTATAAAATTCAAAATTATGCTGCCATGTGAAGTGTCCATACACTTCTTTAGTTGTTGTTTTTTTTTCCTAAATTATACGTCCCTTTTTAAAACTTAAGTTCTGATATTGCACATCTTCCCATCACAGTGGCAGAAAGAATTGGTAAAACCTTCCTTGATTCCTTGATGAGAAAGGAGTCATTGCCCTTCGAAGCAACTCACCAGAATATTCAGAGAACAAGGGCTACTCTCTATAGGAATTGACAGCAGAGGACACGCATAACAAATACTGAGTATGTGACGAAAATGTATGTCGCATACCAAAAGCATGTCGCAAACCAAAAGCATGTCACAGATACAATGAGCAAACACAGCTCCGTTTTCTCAACATAAAATGAGGCCTGTGTGACACTGGAGGCTTTGTAATTGTTGGCTGGGGTAGCAATAGGAGATGGTGAGAAACATTTCACTCTCCTGTAAAATATTCTTGAACCACATTGTCACTGAAGTCGCGGTAAGTAAGGTGGCTTTACTTGGCCTGCATTTTCATTATAGCTTTTCTCCATCGTGGTATATTTTACTTGTGCTTTAGAAATGTTCTCAACCCAACTTATAGATTAGCTTAATTAATGAACCAGCTAAATTGCACTTTCATGGCCCCAGGGAAATGGCTCCTCCAAAAGAACTTGCCTTTCCTCTGAAGCAGCAGCATCTGCTCTGGAAGAGATGAGTCAATTGCCATATTTTTTTTTTCTTCCCTCGATAGCTCTGGGTGTTCGAGCTCATAAAAAGTGCCTTCGTATTTTGGCTCACTAGCTTAAGGTGCTGTGTGAATTCAACTTATAAATAAGTAATGGAGTCCTTGTTTTGTGATTGAAATGAGGGGCAGGTTTAGTTGACCCTTTTGAGTTTCCAGCCCCTAGTGGTATGGATGATATTCATAACCCTTTTCAGCTTCATCCTGCCCATACTCTTTGAAGGAAACTATAATGTGTTGACATCCGTGACCTGTTCTCTGCTAGCAGTTCTTCAGCTCTAATGGACTTTGCTTATTCACAGAGGATGGCACCTCTCTTGAACTCTGTCTCATTTCATTTCTTTTCCTTTCCAGACATCTCCAAGTTTCTCCCCAGCATGCTTCCAAATAGTTTTTGAACACTTTAGCTCTCTAATGTAGGAGACAGCCCCAGTACAAAGTTCTGCTTCAAGCGTGGTTTATATGCTCCTTTTTTTTACCCCCATAGTGTCATAGTTTTGAGTGTTTCTGAATGAATATTTGGAAACCTGCTTATCTTAATTTTTACTGTATTTCATATATTGTTTTCTAAAAGGGGATTCATCTGTATGCATAAATAAGATGTAACTTTATAAAATGACCTATTACAGAAACTGCTTTTTTCTATTATAGAAACTTCTGACTTTAATATTAGATTATTCTTTTTGACTGTTTTAAAACAGTTATGAGAATGTAATCTATATAATCCATATATAATGTCACAATAAAGTAGTATCAGTGATCATTCTAAGTCAATAACACTATTCCCTTTAGAGTGGATAAAATAATAACACATCTGGTTCACTGGTAGATAGTTTTTTAAAAAGCGAGTGAGTAAATATATCCTCATAGTTCTTCTCTGATTTTTTTGCTTCTCAAATGTGCTAAGTATGCAAAAATGTGTTGTTCATGAGTCTGCAGTATGAACAATATGAAAGCTTCTGAATCTGTGAATTACATACATATTTATATAAATGAGTAAATATTCTCATACTTTTATTCCTTTCGTTGTTCAGTGGCAATGCATTGATTGTGGCAATTATCATTTTTCACTTTTTAGTAAAAGCTTCTAGAATTTTTATTGGTACTTTTTTCGGTTAGGGAAATTTTCTATACCTTACTATACAAATATCACTAGTCTCAGTTCTCATGCCTAGCAAATGGTCAGAATAATAAAAGACATCGTGATACATATTTCCACTGGTACTCTAGTCAACAACATTTTATCCTCTTTTCACTGAAATTTTTCTACAGCCAGAGGAGTCCTTTGTTACTTAAAAAGTCCTTAGAGGTGTGGCACCATGTTGATTTGTCTCTCACAGCTGTTCTCTTTAATCTAGACTCACTTCAGAATGATTTTCCGTATGAGCTGTTTTATGATGGAACAGTAATCTGCTTTGCCTTGTTCCTGATTCGGCATGATCTTTTCCTCTTTTCAAACTAGTGCGCTAATAAGGGCTGATGTGTAAGAGGAAGATTTCTGTCTTAGGAAGGATAAGTCGGTGAGACTGAGCAAAGAAATATACTTGGGAGGAAAGGTCAGCTTGATTTCGACAAATGGCAGGGTACCCCTGGAGTAAATTCCCTGTCCTTTCATACCTTAAAGATGAGTTCATATTGGAGAGGCAGATTCTAATATCCAGAACGCATAGACTGTTAGAATCCTATTTCTAATAAACACGTGTGTGAGAACCACCACCATAACAAAAGCATGTATTGACCGTTTTTACAAGGCCATCTTCTTAATCGTTTCACACATTTGACAGAACATGGAGGCATAAACCAACTCTCAGCCACACTTGTGTTTTGTGAAGGTTATTCGATTACCACGGGCGTGTACCTCCGCCTCCCCGTGCGGTGATTCCACTGAAGCGTCCCAGAGTGGCCGTCACGACGACTCGCAGGGGAAAAGGAGTCTTTTCCATGAAAGGGGGATCGAGATCTACCGTCAGTGGGTCGTCTTCATCAGGCTCTAAATGTAAGTAATCTTCCTTATTTTATTTCTGCTTAGGAAGGGACGGGCTACTTATCACTGCGCTAATGCCTATATTCAGTAAATTAATAATTATGGATTTTCTGTTAGGTACAAAGTATGAGAGAAACATAAAATGGGTAAGAAAGGGACTCAGCTTTGTGCTCAGTGGGTTAAGCGACTGCCTTCAGCTCAGGTCATGATCCTGGAGTCCCAGAATCGAATCCCACATCGTGCTCCCTGCTCGGCAGGGAGTCTGCTTCTCCCATGGATCCTCCCTCTTCTCATGCTCTCTCTCTTTCTCTCTCATTCTCGCTCTCTCTCAAATAAATAAATAAAATCTTAAAAAAAAAAAAAAAAAAACCACCCCAATTTGAAAACTATTCTCAGGGCAAGTAACATGTTTTAGGCCCACCTGGTTTGTAACATAGTAAAGTTATGAAATATAACATGTTGCTTTTAGGGAAGAAAAACTATTCACTAAAAAGAAAGGGAATATACTATCTTTTCAGGGAAAGAGTGTGCAAAATTAGGACATGCTTTGAATATTTGAACACTGGGATAATTAAGACAGGCAAATGACATACTAGAGATGTTAAAAATGTAACTTCCCATACTATGCTAAATCATTATGGTTATGTGTCTGGAAGTATATGTTATGTCATAAAAAATAAAATAATGTTAGTATAATTTCATGTTAATTAGTGAAAAGTAGAGATATAAACTTTCTGACAAAACACACTGCTAAATTTTTATACAGAGGGATTCAGAAAAACTAATTTATTATAATAGTATTCATAAGGAAAAGATAGAAGAATTTCATGCATTCCTTGAGATTACTTTGTAGCAGAGAAGAGATAGACAATAAGCAAACAAACTAGAATATGAGATGTTACACTGTAGAGCATCGCTATGCCAAAGTATAAATAAAGAGAAAGTTTCATGGGATGGTATATGGTTACGCCTCTCTGGGGTAGTGGCATTAGACCTGAGACTTGATAGAAGTAAGGAAGTGAGAGAGTGAGCCTGAAGCTCTTGGGGACAGAGCATTCTCACAGGGGAATGGTCAGTGCTGTGACCTTAGGTTAATAGTCAGGGAACAGTAGGGGAACCAGTGTGGCTGTAGCAGAGTAAGGGAGGGAAAATGTAGCTGGAATAACGTGAGAGAGGTAGCAAGAGGGCAAGTTCCAGAACAGATTGGCAGGCCATTGTAGAGACTTCATAGTTACTCTGCATCCTGACATTTTAGACAAGTAAGGCAAATACTATTATCCCAAATTTTTTTTAAGATTTTTTTTTTTTGAAAGAGAGAGAGAGAATGAGCAGTGGGGATGGGCAGAGGGGGATTGAGAGAGAGGGAGAGGGAGAGATAAAAGCAGATTCTCCCCCTGAGCAGGGAGCCCGAAGAGGGTGCTGGATCCCAGGACCCGGAGATCAGGACCTCAGCCAACAGCAGACACTTGTCCCCACATGCTATCCACTACAGGACATTGCATTTTACCTTAATACCATCAGAAATACTAAGAAAGGACACTGTTGAAATATTTTGTTTCTACATGAGAATGTGCAAAAAACATAGTTACCAGAAGCACTGATGCTTCTGGTAAATGGCTCAAGTTTGATTTGCTTGGAATTTGACTTAGCTAATAATAGCTAAATAACAAATTAAATTGATTTACAGTTCCGTATGTACTTATTTATCCATTATCTACCTATTCTGCGGATAAATATGAATTCCCTTTTTGAGCCTTAGTTAAAAAAAAAAAAAAGTTTCTGCAGCAATCTCTAAACAGAGTCCTGGATGCTCTCAGATTATCATCAAAAAAAAAAAAGAAAGTTCTTGAATTTGGTTCTTGCCGTGAAAAACTGAACATTGAATTGCCTGCTAGTTTTATAGACTTTTTTTTTACCATGGTGATACTAACTTCATTTCAAATAGAAATACCTTAAATATCTACGGAGTCTTTGCCCTGTAGTCACTGTTTAAACCATGTTTCTCAATGGGAGCTTTACTGATGCTTTGACTATGAAAGTTCTACATTGTGTAAGAGTATTCTGAGCTTTATAGAACTTGAGCTTCCTTGACCCCCAAACCCTAAATGCCAATAGCATTCCTCAGTCTTTGTAACAGCCGTATGTCTAGTTATACATTTCTAAATCTTCCCTAAGGAGATGGTACCACCTTGGTTTAGAACCATTCAGTCATGGCCATTCTTTGGGTCAGTGCAACCAAGTAGGACTCAACCACTTGACTGTCATATACCCCACTGTTGCAGAGTAGTTCATTTCCTGAAGTTATTTGAAAGTAAATATCTTAATATTAAATGGTTGCCTTGTGGTTGGCCTTTTTAATTTTTGACTTCTAGTTTTCTTACATCATTGAGAGACAAGAAGGATTATAAAAATCTTTTTTGAGGATCTTATTATGAGTTTCTGTTGGGGGGCACCCGGATGGCTCAGTTGTTAATTGTCTGCCTTTGGCCCAAAGTCCTGGGACCAAGCCCTGCGTAGGGCTCCCTCCTCAGCGGGAAGCCTGCTTCTCCCTCTTCTACTCCCCCTGCTTGTGTTTTCTCTCTCACTCTCTCTCTCTCTCTCTCTGTCAAATAAATAAATAAAATCTTTTTAAAAAAGAGAAAGAGCTTCTTTTGGTTCCATAATAATCAGATTTTTCTAAATGAAAAATAGAATACATTTCCTCTTTTCACATAGAACAGAATGTGTGTTTTACCTTGTTGATTGTGTTATACAGTCCTCTCTAGTCTTGCTTTTTCATGGAAAATTATGTCAAATTCTGAAAGTGATTATTTAAAAATATTTCACAATGATAGTGACTTTGTAAAGTTTTTCTTTTATTGAGGTTTGGTTTTATACTCCATGTTGCTTGGTTGGTTTTTATATAACATTTTATATTAACAGGAGGAAGAATAACAGCTAACACTTTCTGGTGTTTCTGACAGCTGTTGTTTCAACCATACATTAATACATATATGCATTTACATATATTAAGTCATTTTACAATACTAATTTTGTATATATAAATTCATTTATTCCTTATAATTGCCCTATAAATGAACTATTATTATTGTTTTCATTTTATAGATATGGAAAATGAGGCATAAAAAAGTTATGCAATCTCTCTAAAGTCACAGAGCCATTTAATAACAGAGCCAGGAACTATAGCCAGGTTCTAGAACATCTGGCTCCAGAGTGTAGTCCCTTCAGTCTGTGGCCTTTTTCAGTGTTGACTCTGTAACCTCCTGGAGAACTGTAACTTTTATATTTATATGATATTGCATTTACTGTTTTTAGCTTTGAATTCTGCTTTGTCTGCTACTTTGATCCTTTACTGATAAGGCTTTCTTTTGGTTCATGTTTCCCTCATACATCCATTTGTTTTTTGGTCTTTTTATATATTAGTCTCCTAGGGCAGCTGTAATAAATTACCATAAACCAAATGATTTAAAACAACAGATATTTTGAGATTAGAAGTCTGAAAACAAAGTGTCGGCAGAGCTGTGCTCTGTCTCTCGAAGTTCTAGAGGACACATCTGTTCCATTCCTTTCCCTTAGTTTCTGGTGTGCTGGCAATCCTTGGCAGTCCTTGGTTTACAGACGCACCACTCCAGTCTCTGCCTCCATTGTCCCATGGTGTTCCCCTGAGTCTTTGTGTCCATGTCACTCTTCTGCTTAAGAGGACACCAGTCATATTGTATTAGGGCGTACACTAGATGACTTCATGTGGAATAAATTGGCAGAGGTCTATTTCCAAATAAGGTCACATTCACAGGTACTTCAACAAATCTTTTGGGGGAACATGGTTCAACCCATAACACTGTCACTCTTTTTATTTACCTCTTTCTTTCTTCCTTCCTTCCTTCCTTTATAGAAGGAGAGAGACAGGCAGACAGAAAGAGGGAGGGACAGAGGGAGAGGGAGAATCTTAAGCAGGCTCTAAGCCCAACATGGGGCTTGATCTCATGATCATGAGATCATGACCTGAGCTGAAATCAAGAGTCAGATGATGGTCAGCTGACTGCACTACCCAGGCATCCCACAATATCACTTCATTTTAGTGTATTTCCAAAAACAACATAAAGCTGGATTTTGTTTTCAAAAGCAATATGAAATTCTTTGTTTTTTATAGGGAAATTTGATCCTTTTACATTTAATGATTAACTAATAAATTGGTAATTATATTCCTTCCATCCTTATTTCAACTATATAATTTACTGTTTCTTCTTTTTAACTTTTCCTTACGCTTGCTTAATGAATTTTCTTTTAATTCCTATCTCTTCCACCACAACTGCCTTAATTTGGATATTCTACTAGGCCTCTCTATTTCATTAGTAGTTATATTACCATATTAAATAGTTCTAAATAAATATATACTTACCTATTAATCTATTAAATTCAAAAAATAACTATTCTAGGGGTGCCTGGGTGGCTCAGTTGTTAAGCATTTGTGCCTTCAGCTCAGATTATGATCTCAGGGTCCTGGGATCGAGCTCTGAGTCAGGCTCCCTGTTCAGTGGGAAGCCTGCTTTTCCCTCTCTCGCTCCCCCTGCTTGTGTTCTCTCTCTTGCCGTGTCTCTGTCTGTCAAAAAAAACAAATAAAATCTTTAAAAAGAATAATTATTCTAACTCCCATTCAAGACATGAACTTTTGAAAGCTTTTACTTCATTACTGTCTCTACACCAACCACCTTACCTCTATATCCCTTACCCCACCAAAAATATCAGGTTTTATACATAAACATTAAAGTTTTAGTCCTCAGCTTCTATTAGATATTTATATATTATATATATCTTTTCTTTTTCAAATTTTCTGTACCTAGTGCTTATTTGCCAACTCCCAGTGTCTGTCATCATTATTACCCATTAAGACTCAATATAAAATTTTATAAAATTCATTATTTATATCTGCTATTCTTTAATTCTTAGTTTTTAGGTTTCTTCTAAAACAATTTTCTTGGGTAAATTAATAACATAATTTCTGAATCTATACATATCCAAAAAACTTTTTTGCTTCCCTCACATATGTATATTTTGACTTGATCCAGAATTTTTAAATCATACTTCTTTTCCCCCTAATATTCTACATACCTTATTTCCACATTTTTTAATATTCCAACATCTTATCACTTCTGGTAATTAACCCATGGTAAATTTAAAATATAAATAGAAAATGCATTTAATGCACCTAACCTACTGAACATCATAGCTTAGCTTAACCTACCTTAAATGTACTCAGAAAACATACATTAGTGTACAGTTGGGCTAAATCATCTAACACAAGGCCTATTTTTAGTAAAGTGTTGAACCATCTCATGTAAGTTAATGAATATTCTACTGAAAGTCAGAAACAGAATGGCTGCATGGGTACAGAATAGTTAAGTGTATTGGTTGTTTACCTTCATGATCATGTGGCCATCCGAGAGCTATGGTTTCCTGCCACTGTCCTTCATCAGGAGACACTACAGTACCACATATCGCTACTTCGGGAAAAGACCAAAATTGAAAATTCAAAGTACTGTTTTTACTGAATGTGTATAGCTTTTGCACCATCATAAAATTGAAAAATCATAAGTTGAACCATCATAAATCATGTGTTTCTGTGTAAAGGTGGCCATGGCACTTTTTTTGTGTGTGTGCTTTGCCTTTTATTTTATTTTTTTTTTTATGACCACGGCATTTTTATTAACATTTTCTAACATTGGTTTTGCATCCACAGTATCCACCTATTCTGGTTGTTTGCCTCATCTCTCTCCTACAAAAAGCTGTGCTCCCTTGTTTGCTTTCTTATAGAACTCCTCAACTCCCCCCAAACCGCACATGAAGCTGTTTTTGTCTTGTGGGCAGTGAAGGACTAAGAGCCAATAGAATTTTTTTATAAAATTGACTGGTAGCTATCTTGGGCCTGACCTCTCTCTTAACATGTTGAGTAGGCCTCTTTGTTCTCGGGTGTAAATCAAGATAGGCTGTCTACACGCAACAATGCATCCTTTCTCAGGAAATGCCTCTGGAGTCAGTGGCAACCCTCAGATTCTCCAAGGATTATACATTGCAAGGAGCAAGTTACAGTCCTTCTGTTCACTCTAAGAGAATTTACTGGAGCCCCTTCCTTCTCTCCTACCAACAGGGACCAATAACATTCTTCTCTGCTTTCTAGTAGAGGGAAGCAAGTTCTTTTCCAAACCACCTATATACACTTAGTACCCTCCCCCACCTCCACATGTACAAATGCTGTATTCCCATACCTCCACCTCCTTTCAGGAGACATGAGGCCTTAGGTACATATGGATGTTCTTCCAGTTTCCATGTCAGTCATAATCTATTAATTTAATTTTGGAATTTAATTAACATTATGTTTTGGAAGTGGAGCCACCCACACATAGCATATACTCATGTTTCTACCCTTCATTAATCTCCAAGTATTGAAAAATCTAATGACTCTTTTTTTTTACATTGGAATAAATGCTGAAAGGATGTTTATAGGAAAGCATATCTCTAAAGCCAGCTACTTGGAAAAATAATCCAAACTAGGCTACATAAATTGAACTACATGTAGAATAAGAATCTATTCTTTTATTTTTTTAAGACTTTCTTTCTTTCTTTCTTTCTTTCTTCCTTTCTTTCTTTCTTTCTTTCTTTACTTCAGAGAGAGAGCACACATGAGCTGGAGGAGGAGGAGATGGGGAGGGAGAAGAAGGGGGAAAGAATTCCAAGCAGACTCAGCACTGAGTGCAGAGCTCCATTCAGGACTGGTGTGGGGGAGTTCAACTGGGGTCCACTCGGGACTCAACTTAGGGCTCAACATGAGGCTTGATCTCACAACCCTGAGATCATGGCCAGAGCGGAAACCGAGAGTCCAACTCTTAACCCACTGAGCGACCCAGGTGCCCTGATGAGAATCTATTCTTAAATCCAGTTATGGAATCAGTGGTTTAATTCAGCCTTCTCTTCCTGGTTTTGTGTGACAGATGTGATAGTCTTTGGGGAAGACTAAGTGAAACTAGACTCCTTAATATAAACCAGAGATGTTTTGAAATATGTTTAGTGTGTTTTATTTTCTAGCAGCAATCATTTGGAAGTGTACATTCTAGAGTACCTTTGTTGCTCGTGAAAGTTGAGGGTAAGCATTAAATAGAAATATTAGACAAATTATGGGATGAAAATATTTTGTAAGGACCATCTAGTAAAATAATTATTTGAAACTTACCACGGATATATTAATTCTCAAGTTATGTTAATTTTAACAAAATTATTAGTGTAGAAAGACTGACAACAGAGGACAATTTTTTTTTCTTAATCAGAGACAGAGAGAGAGAGAGTGAGCACAAGCAGGGGGAGTGGCAGGCAGAGGGAGAAGCAGGCTCCCCACTGAGCTAGGAGCCCACTGCGGGACTCCATCCCAGGGCCCTGGGATCATGACCTGAGCTGAAGGCAGTCACTTTAACTGTCTGAGCCACCCAGGCATCCCAAGAACAAATAGTCTATGTATGTTTCATATATTCTATACTTTTAGAGACTCAGTTCATAAATATTAACTGTAGATTAGTGTTATTTTAGTGAAATATAAATCTAAACAGTATTTGTATATAATTCACTAGCAAGCAAAACTAGAATCACAATTGCACGTTCTTTCTAAAATCATATAGGCAAACTATATTGTATGTGTCTGTGTGTATAAAAATATTCATTATTTAATAGTAGTTTTATAATTAGCCTGGTACCTTGGAATAACAATAATTTTCAAATTTAAATCACAAATGAAAAATTCTAGTGGAATGTAAAGTATACTATGTTAATATTGGCTTAAGTGAATGAATATTTACTGAGGTACATCTTGCTCTTTTATTAATAGTTGTTTCCTAGCATTTAATGACTTGGCAAGTACAGAAGAGGAAATTAATGTTATAGCTTGGACAATTTGTCATTTCTTATTTCAGATTTTTAATATGACTAAATTCTGCTGTGGGAAAAAAACTATAATTTTATATTTTTATTTTATATACTAATACAACATTATAATTTGCCAAAGGTGAATACTGATAAGTGTTATGGGGTTCTCTTTTAAAAAATTAAATTACCACTAGGTATGTCCCTTTGCAAATCAACTTGTACTAAAACTATGCAATTACCTCCCATTTATCTGTGGTTTCTCTTTCCACAGTTTGTTATCCATGACAAACTAGGGTGCAGAAGCAGATGCTCCTCCTTCTGACATATCATCAGAAGGTCAATAGTAGCCTAGTGTTACCTCATGACACCTACATCATTCTTCTCATTTCATCTCTCAAACAGGCATTTTCTCACATCATCACAAGAAGGATGAGGGCAGTATAATAAAATATTTTGAAAGAGAGAGACCACATTCACATAACTTTATTAAAGAATATTGTTATAGTTGTTCTATTTATTCATTAACCTCTTTCTGTGCCTAATTTACAAATTAATCTTTATCAAAGGTATGTAAATGTTTGTATATGCGTATAGGAAAAAACATAGTGTAATAAGGTTCAGTACTATCTCCAGTTTCAAGTATCCACTGGGGGTCTTGGAATGTATCCCCCAACTATTGTAATCAGTTTGTGTTGTGCCATGCAATCATAAGATAAACAAGATGTGACGTTGTATTTAAGCACTTTGCAAAAGAGAAGACATGAATACTTATGAGCTTTAGCTGTAGTTTCTAAGTGGAAAAATGAATGCCCTCTGGAAAAAATATTAAATCAATTTTAAAATAATTTAAATTCTAATGTCTAACAAGAAAAATCATTTTTTAAAATATTTTATTAAAAAAAAAAAGACTGCACCCACATGCAAGATGGGGCGGGAGGGCAGAGGGAGAGAGAGCACGAGAGAATCTCAAACAGATTCCACACCCAGTGTGGAGCCCGACATGAGGCTTAGTCTCATGACCCTAAGGTCATGACCTGAGCCAAAATCAAGAGTCGGCCACTTAACCGACAGAGTAATTTCCGGTCCCCATTTTTAAAATTTTTATTTTATTTTTAAAAATTTTTGTTTATTTACTTATTTTTTTTTACTAACAAAAAACCATAGTAACTTTTGATGTCTCTGGGGTCCTGTCAATGTACTTTTGATGACAGAGTAGGACTAACGCAAAGCCCTAAAGCACCTAATAAGAAATTAAAGACAGTTCAATTAAATTTAAGAAACAGTTGAGAACTTATCCCCAAGGCTAAGGAAGTGTTGTGTTTTTTTTTTTTTTATTTTCCCTCAAAAGCATGTTATTTAAATATGGAGACAAAGCATCAACCAGAGATACAATGTTAATATCCAGCAAAATATCATTAAACATCCCCATCTACCCATTATCTTGGCCAAAATATATATTCTGCTTTTAGGTTTTAAGGAAAGAAATTACTGTTGGCCAGAGGATTTAAAGAAAGATAACAGAGGTTTAGAAGGATAAATGGATTTGAAAAAACAAAACAAAACAAAACAGAATCAGAGAGACTCCTACTTTCTAAGATACAGTACCTCTGTATAGAAGAGCAGAGGATTTGCTGTCAGATTGCCTTGCGTGGAATCCCCATTAGACAATATCTTCACTTTTGACCATGGGGAAATCCTTTAATCCCTGTATGCCTCCATTTTCTATCTGGAAAATGGAAATAATACTATGTATCCACTAGGTTGTTGGTGGGGATTAAATTACTTATGCTTATAAAGTTCTTAGGCAAGTCTTGTTACAAAGTCAATGTTCAGGAAGGGGTTTTATTATTATGATCGTTGTTGTTACAACAGAGTACAGTAGTTAATAGTATGAGATATGAAACTGCTGTAACTGGAATCCAGCAGTGGCTCTGCCATTTACTAATTGTGTTTGGGAGCAAGAAATTTTGTTTGCTTTACCTTGGTTTGGGAAATAAGAATGATAATCTTATTGCCCTCTCCAGAAAGTTTTTGTGAGGATTATGTGAGCCAGCACATATAAAGCTCTTAGAACAGTGTCTCATATTCTAAAGTCTTTTTTTTAAATATCTTATTTATTTATTTGACAGAGAGAGAGAGATCACAGGTAGACAGAGAGGCAGGCAGAGAGAGAGGAGGAAGCAGGTTCCCCGCTGAGCAGAGAGCCCAATGAAGGGCTCGTTCCCAGGACCCTGAGATCATGACCTGAGCCGAAGGCAGAGGCTTTAACCCACTGAGCCACCCAGGCGCCCCTATTCTAAAGTCTTAATAATAAGCTATAATAGAAATAATAATCATTATTATTATTATTATTATTATTGATTACTATTATTATCTAAAGCAAAAATGTAGTGCTAGATATGCAGTTAAGAACTGAGGATACTATAATTATGCAAAGCAAAAGATAAACTTGGGTAACAGGACAATGGAAAACTGTGGAGAATATTGAAGGGTTTGAATTTCATCCCAGGCTGAGGGAAAAGACTCCCAACAAAGTGCCATCTGATCAAAAATAATCTTTTAAGAAATTTATAGGATAGCTATAGTTGTTTGCTAGCACTGCCACAATAAAATACCATAGTCTGGGTGGCTTAAAGAGCAGAGATCTATTTTCTCACCGTCCTGGGGTCTGGAAGTTGGAGATCACAATGTTGCATGTGTTTCTTCAGGGTCTGTAAGGAAGGTGCTGCATCAGCCCTTTCTCCTTGGTTTGCAGATGGTTGTCTTTTCCTTGTGTCTTCACATCATCTTCCTTCTGTGTGTGTGTATGTGTGTGTGTCCAGATTTCCTTCTTGTAATTACACTAGTCATATTGGAGTCGGGAATATCGGATCTAGTGACCTTGTTTTAACTTGATTACCTCTTCAAAGGCCCCATCCATAAATACAGTCTCATTCTGAGGTATTGGGGGCTACTACTTGAACATATAAATTTTGTAGGGAACAGAATTCAACCCATAACATGGATGTAATATGCATATAAAACCTAAACAAGGTATGGAGATCTTGGCATACCCTTCAATGGTTTCTTATTTTAAGAGCCAAATTCTTGGACATTATTTAGTTCAGTAATTAACTTAGGAGAATGAGATTCAGGCCCATTTAGCTCATCTTGATAACACAACTGGATTTTCAAATGCACATGACTTTACAGTCTGAACACTGACAAGCACTAAGTATAAAGAGTAATAAATCCTTACTAACATCACAATGTAATATATAGATACAAAGCAGCCCAACCAAAATAATTATAACGTATTTATCATAAATGAAAACATTTGTGAGCATCTCTTCTCAGCTTTTTTTCACTAGGTTTTAATGTGGCTCATTAATATAACCTGAAAAGAGGCAAATAGCAAAATATTTGATAAATTCCTAATACCAATACAGCTTGTGAGCATTTAAGATGGTTTTCTCAGCTCCTCTATACAAGTTATGTTTTTCTTTGTGTTCCGCTAGAAGTTCCAGAAAGGATCTAATCTTTCCACTGTAGGATTATAAATGTTTGTGAGCATTAAATCCTATCAAAAGATCTTAATGACTTTTTTTACCTCTGCTGCTGCTTCTGCCGCTTTTTCCCAGATCACGTGCTGACAAACAGAGCCTTGACTACTCTACTGGTCCCTTGACTACTCTTCTGGGCTCTCTGCTCTCTCCCAAACCCATTAATTCCATGCCCAACTGCAGGATTATTCAAAATAAATTACTTCTGTCAACTCCTTACTCAAAACTCAGAATTGCTACCATTTACCTAATAAGAATCAAACTCTTCAGTGACTTTTCAAGATATATCTGATCTGGTACTTCCCTTTTCCCGCAACCCTTCCCCTAGCTTAATTTTACTCTTATTTAAATGCTTTTAAACTCATGTTCATACACCTCCACTTGAAAGCCCTTTCCTTTATCTCAAAAAATGTGTTATCGATTGTGTTATCTATCTTGTATATAGAAAAACATTATTAATAATTTCATTTGGTTCTCAAGGTCCAGTTCAGGGAATACCACTCACACAAAACAAGTCTGCATCTCTCTGTGCTACAAGGGCATCATTATGAAACCAAACCAGTTGTTCTTACTATTACGGGACTGAAGCCCTTGGATTCATGTTATGGTCGTTTGTATGCACATCTAGTCTGTCCATTTTAGATAACAGATTCATTCTTCAAGTTACTTTTGCACTGCACAGAGTATACTCTTAAAATATTGGTGGAATATTTATCACCAATATTATTTTTGCCTTCCACATTTTAATTCTTATTTTTCATGTATTTCATAGTTGACTACGAACTACATCTTTAAAAATACTACAACTCAAAGAAAGTGGGTTCTGGAATTTTGAGTTAGTAAAACAAGGGACAAATTCTGGCCTACACTCCTGGGTCTCAAAGAAGCCAGGATGTTGATGCTCATTTTCAAGCTCTATAATTTAAGATTTGCTGCTTCCTTTACTTAGAAGATCTCTTTCGCTTGTTGAAATTCAAATCACCCTTCCAGTCACAGTTCAAGGACCCATTCTTTCATGAATATTTTCACAGCCTTCTAGCCCCATGAAAACGAATTGTCCTTGTCTTTCCCCACATTGTTCACATAAGTTCAATTCATCAGCACCTATTATATGACTACATAACTCCCAAATGAATATTCTGTAAATGAAATAAACGTGGTTTCAGGTTCCTAAAATCTGGTGGGGAAAACTAAAAAATAGGAGATAACTTCCAAATCAAGCGATAGGTACATTTCACTTACTCCTCCATTATTTTATATATTTCATGTTCATACGTACTATAATAAGTTGCTTACACATTTGCTCCCTCCACTAATTATAAACTCCATGAGGTTAAGGAAGCCATTCATTGTAACGAGAAGCTCATGGCTTGGAGAGGCAGGGAGAGACTCAAACAAAAATGAAGCATGGCTTTGCAGTCAGGCAGCCTACTCTAAACTTGATTTTGTTGCATTTTTATTAGGCAGTCTTTTTTTTTTAAGGAATTCTCAAATAGATTTTTTTAATTTACATCCCAGTTAACATACAGTGTAATATTAGTTTTAGGTGTGCAATATTGTGATTCAGCACTTCTGTACAACACCTGTGCTCAGCACAAGTGCCCTCCTTAATCCCCATCCCCTATTTCGGCCATTCCCCCACCCACCTCCCCTCTGGTAACCATCAGTTTGTTCTTTATGGTTAAGAGTCTGTTTCATGGTTTGCCTCTCTCTCTTTTTTGTCCCTGTGTTCATTTCGTTTGGTTTTTAATTTCCAAATATGAGTGAAATCACATGGTTTTCATCTTTCTCTGACTGACTTATTTTACTAAACATAATACTCTTTAGCCCCATCCATGTCATTGCAAATGGCAATATTTCATGCTTTTTTATGTCTGAGTAATATTCCATTATAATAATACATCTATTTTATATATATGTGTGTGTATATATATATATATATGTATATATCACATCTTCCCATTTTTTTTTTTCAGATCTAGGGTTAAGGTTCATGTTAGGACCAGTATAGGGTTAGGGTTAGGGACAGGCTGAGGATTAGATTTAGGGCCAGAGTGAGGATATGTGCCTGGTACAGTTCAGAGACCCCTCCGGAGTGTTAGGTTTAGGGTTAGTGTTAGGGTAAGTGTTTAAGGGTTAGATGTATTGCTAGGCAGTCTTAAATACATTATTTAACTTCTCTAACATTCACCATTCTAATCCATCAAACAATTTTAATAATATATATTTTGTATATTTATCATAAAGATTAATTAAGATGGTATATGTGTAGCTGGTAATGGTATGCTAGATGCATGGCTGCATACAGCAGGTATCTGAATAATAGTTATTGAATAAAATAATGCACTCATTCTTCATTTCATTTTCTCTTTCTAAAAATACATAGAAAGAATTAGTGTAGATGTATGCAGGCATAGGTATTATGAATACGCACATATGCACGTATATGCAATTCTTTTTCTAGCGAATTCCATCCATGGGTGTGGTAATTGCCAAACTATATTTACATATATAAATGGAGAATTATACATATTGCTACAATTTATTTTAGCAAAATTTCTTAAAGTCTGACTTTGAAAACTATTTACGAAGTTGGCAAAATACTTTTTGCATATTAAACTAGCTTAAAATATATGAATAAGAGGAAAAGGACAAATAGAAGCTGAAGTAGACAAATTGCATTGATAATGGTAAAGATTCCTTAAAATCCATTTTATGGAAGTCAGTGGTCTTCATTTTTTCTGGATGTGACTAAATTAAAAATAATATGGTTCCTTAGTGCATCATGAAGGAAAGAACTAAAACTGACAATCATATTATTCATACCAAATGAAGTTTTATAGCACAATAAAGAGTGTAGAATTCATAGTCAAAAGACCTGGGTTTGAACCTAAACTCTACCTGTTCAGATTATTACATTACACACAGTCACTCTGTAGCTTTGAGAATGTCATGTAAATTGTCAGATTCTCAAGTTCCTTTACTAATAAAGTAGTAAATGTAAAAGTAACTGATAAATTAAGTTCTATGCAAATTATTTTTATTCCTTTTTTACATTTAAATAATTTATCAAAGGCTGGGGAAATAAATAAGAAGAGAAACAAATTACTGTGAATTATTGTTGAAGTCTGCATGCTTACAGTTTTAAGTTTTCTAAATAGTTCCAAGAAGCATGGTGTTGGTGAAGGAGGGTATATAATTATTTAGACCAGGGTTCTAAGGCTTGATGCTATTGACATTTTTAATCAGATAATTCTCTGATGTGGTGTTGTGGGGGGAGGCTATCCTCTGTGTTTTATGAGGTTGAGCAGGCCAGATGCCCATTGGATGCCAGTAACACCGTGACAATCAAAAATGACTCCAGACATTGCAAATATCCCATGCAGGGCATTACCTTCTGTAAAGAACCACTGATCTAGACAGTTAGCTGAAGCTTCTTTATTTGTCCCTGAATAGACTTGACCCACAGGTGACTAAAATAAATTGAAATATTTTTCACCACATAAATCAGAGATGCACACATTTTTTGATATAAACAGATGGTATCATCTCATATGCCTAATTTCCTTTTTGGATTATATCTCATCTCGCAGGAAAAAGCACAAACATTATCTTGTTGACTGTATCAGAATGTAATAACATTTATCTGTAAATCAGTGAACTCATTTAAGTCTGAAATGATTTAATGTGGTTTCTTTTTTTTTCCCCCCTGAGTAAAATACTAACTACAGTGGTGGTTTAGGGGAAATATTTGAGATTATCTGTATGATGTATGTATACTGACTCCCAGTTTCTCTAGTATCCTGCTTGCCTCAAAGTGAGCTAAAGTAATATGTTCTAGGAACTTTATTTTTATTCATTTATCATTTTGCTGATCTTGAAGAATAATTCTAAATTCAAGCCCTAAAATCACCCATAGAAAAATAAAGTATCATCAGCTGGACAACAAAATATTTTTTATTATGACAGTATGTTTTCTTTTGTCTATAATTTTCTTTTGCAGTTTTTGTTGTAAAATTTATCTAAAGAAAAGAGGGGGAAATATTTTTCCTTTGAAGATAGTATTACTTTTGTTTGTCTCAATTTTTTATTTAAATTCTAGTTAGTTTACATACAGTGTAATATTAGTTTCAGGAGTAGAATTTAGTGATCCATCACCAACACTCAGTGCACATCGCAAGTAGTCTCCTAAATGCCCATCACCCATTTAGACCATCCTCTGACCACTTCCCTCCAGCAACCCTGTGTGTTCTCTATAGTTAAGAGTCTATTTTCTAGTTTGCCTTTTTTGTTCTTCCTCCTATATTCATCTGTTTTGTTTCTTAAATTCCACATATGAGTGAAATAATATAGTATTTGTCTTCCTCTGACTTATTTTTGCTTAGTCTGATACTCACGGCCTCCATCCACATCAATGCAAAATGGCAAGATTTCATTCTTTTTGATGGCTAAGTAATATTTCAGTGTGTATGTGTGTGTGTGTGTGTGTGTGTGTGTGTGTGTGTGTGTGAGAGAGAGAGAGTGTGTGTGTGTATATATCACCTCTTCTTTATCCATTTACCAGTTGATAGACATTTGGGCTCTTTCCATAATTTGGCTATTGTTGAAAATGCTACTATAAACATTGGGGTGCACGTATCCCTTCAGATCAGTGATCCTTCAGGTAAATAAACAAAAAATAGTAGTGCAATTGCTGGGTATAGGCGTAATTCTATTTTTAACTTTTTTAGTCACCTCCACACTCTTTCCCAGAGTGGTTGCACCAGTTTGCATTCCCACCAACAGTGTAGGAGGGTTCCCCTTTCTCTGCATCCTTGTCAACATCTGTTGTTTTCCTGTGTTGTTAATTTTAGTCATTCTGACAGTTGTGAGGTGGTATGTCATGGTGGTTTTGATTTGTACTTCCCTGATGATGAGTGATGTTGAGTATCTTTCCATGTAACTGTTATCCTTCTTTATGTCTTCCTTGGGAAAATGTCTATATCTTGTCTTCTGCCCATTTTAAATCAGACTATTTGTTTTTTGGGTATTGAATTTTATAAGTTCTTTATAGATTTTGGATACCAGCCCTTTATCAGATATGTCATTTGCAAATATCTTCTCCCATTCCATCAGTTGCCTTTTAATTTTGTTGATTGTTTCCTTCACTGTGAAAAAGCTTTTTATCTTATGAAGTCCTAATAGTTCATTTTTGCTTTTG
This sequence comes from Martes martes, assembly GCF_963455335.1. Lineage (NCBI taxonomy): Eukaryota > Metazoa > Chordata > Mammalia > Carnivora > Mustelidae > Martes > Martes martes. The sequence continues at coordinate 49,655,742 of NC_137891.1, read as the reverse complement.
TTTCCTTTGCCTCTGAAGATATGTCTAGTAAGAAGTTGCTACAGCTGAGGTCACAGAGGTTGCTGCCTATGTTCTCTAGGATTTTGTTGGTTTCCTGTCTCACATTTAGGTCTTTCATTCATTTTGAATTTATTTGTGTGTCTGGCATAAGAAGGTGGTCCAGTTTCATTTTTTTGCATATTGCTGTCCAGACTCTTAAATACGGAAAACAAACTGGTGGTTACCAGAGGGGAGGTGGGTGGGGGATGGGTGGACAGATAAAGAAGACTTAGAGTACACTTGTCCTAACGACCACTGAGTGCTGTATAAAATTCTTAAATCACATTGTACACCTGAAACTAATGTAACACTGTATGTGACTTAGATGTGAATTTTAAAAAAATAAAAATTTTAAATGTAGCAATTAGCCCTTATATTACTCAGAATAAAAGCCATAGTACTTACTTTGGCCAACAAGACTCTCTACCATCTTCTCCATATCCCTTTTCCCTCTTCTCCACTCTCCAGCTCACCTCTTGACTTGTATTCTTCTCTCATTTGCTCATTCCACTCCAGCCATACTGTCCTCTTGGCTGCCCCTAAAACATATCAGGTATACTTCTGAGTCAGGCCTTTGCATCTACCGTTCTTCAGCCTCATATAGTCTTCCATCCCACTGCCTCTTGATAGTCCCATGACTTGCTGCCTCCCCATATTGAGACTTTTGCTCAAATGTTTTTTTCACTTTATCGGTGACCTTTCCCTTTCCTTTCCCACATATACATACATACAATGGTTTTATATATATATATAATATGTATATATTATATCCTATATATATACTAAAGATTACGAATTCTACAATTTGAAATTTATTAATTTGAGAATTTGAGAAAATTTCTTTGCTTCCCAGTCAGCTCCAAAAATAGTATATATTATATACTATACATATATATACACACATATTATATATAAAATATATATTATATAATATATGTTATGTATTATATATATTATATTCATACATAATATATACTTATTATATATATATAGTGTGTGTGTGTGTACATATATATATACACATATATATATTCGTATACACAAATCTTACTCCCAAGCTAGGTCTTCCCTAACCTCTTTTCTGTATTTTATATTATATTTATAAACAAATAAAAGATACTTGTTTGTTGTCTTCTTCCTCTGCTAGATGGGTGCTCCATCGTTTCAGGGACTTTTGTCTCTGTTGTTTATGACCTATATCCCCAGCTCTTGGGAAGGAACCCAGCAATAGCAGATCTTCATGAATATTGTTGAATAAATATGTTAGACACTTGAGTCAAAAATGAAAGCAGTTCCTGATCTTGTTAGGGAGAGAGACATTTAAAGAAAAGATCATTTAAAGTGTCGTTTGAAAGAAATATGAGTAGAAAGAGGATGAGCTTTTTAACAAAAAGCTCAAGGGTTGAGGATGACTTTACTCTGTAGGCAACACTGGAGCTGAGTATTTAAAAATTAAATGGCATTTGCCAGGTGGAGAAGGTGAGAGTGTAGGGCAGACAAATAAGAACAACAGAAACACAGATATAGATGTCTGAAAATACAAGACACATTAAAGGGACAATGAACAGTTGTGACTAGAGCCTAAGATAATTAGAAAGGCAAGCAGGTAAGTCAAGGGAAGGTAATTTGGAGCTGACTGGGAAGCAAAGCAATTTTCTCAAATTCTCAAATTAATAAATTTCAAATTGTAGAATTCGTAATCTTTAGTAATTGGTTCTAATTTTCCCAAGCCCTTAGCTTGTCTACATTAAGTTACTTATACATAACAATTAAGTAACAGCAAGTTGATTAAAATCATTCCATATTATTCTTAGTAAAAAATACTCCTGACTCTCACGATCTAATACTCTATATAAAAATAAAGGCACTATATTCTATGCAATGTATCTTCAAAGATAAAGATATTAGATTTTTGAAGAAATGAAGTGGAGTTAGGGAAAAATACAAAAGTGTGGCTGCCAAAGGTATATATCCTCTTATTCTTTTATCATAGTCTTTCTGATTAAGAAAAGGTATATTCCCAAGCTAATTTCCTTATTGCACTCCTTGTCTGTTTATCTGTCTCTCCACGAGACAGTCAATTCCAATTTAGTGCCTGGTGTATACACAAAGCTTTAAATAAGATTTGTTGGTTGGGTTGAAATTGCATCCAGTGGCCTACCTACTTACCCATCCATCTACAGATCTTTTGAAATTTGCTGATTTCTTGCTGTTTTTAAGAGACTGAGCTAAATTCTGTTAAACATGCAAGGAGAGAAAGAGAGAAGAAAGGAAACAAAGAGAGAAAAAAAGGGAAAGGGAGGGAGGGAAGGAGGAAACAAGGAAGGAAGAGAAGGACAGAAGGAAGACAGGAAGGAAGGAAGGTAAGTAGGAAGGTAGGAAAAGAAGGAATTGGATGCCTTCTCTCCATTCAAGAGAGTTTGGTTGTTGAGAGCCTATGATAGGATAAATTCATTAATATGTCTTGCTTCAAACAACTGTCCAAAATTCTTTCTTTTTGAAATGTTGTATTGTCGGAGATCAGAATAATTTATTAATCTGGAATCTCAATAATTTTTATGGATCTGGTTTATGATGAAAGACAGAAAATTTTTACTATTTACTAATCTAATTCAAGATCTCTTCTTAAGCCTATTAACATAATTTTCTAGTTAAGGAGGACACACTTTAAAGTCCAGGACATTATGGTAAACATCAGGAGTCTCATCAGTCAATAATAGAAGAAGGAGCTTATTAAAACACAGAAAATATTCAAAAGCATGACTCTTGAAATTCCTCAATATCTAATCATGACTTCACTCTCAAGAAGCTTATAATTTAATATGAAAAGTGGATATACTAAGTAAAAATCAACAGACACTATGTCTAGTGGTAAATGTGAGATGCCATTAAATACAGGGGAGAGAGGCACCCTCCAGAGGGTTAGTCAAAGAAGAATCCATAGAGGAGGCAAGACTTTCAATGAAGCTCTAAAAGGCATATAGGATTTTGATATAGACATATTTGAGGGAGGGAGAGAGTCTTTGCTGGGATAAGCATATCAATAAAAAACAATAGCAATAATAATAATAAGTAATAGAAAGAATGTCTTCCGCCACTATCATTTATTGGGTTTGATGATGTTCTGGGCATGGTCCTAAGTGCTTTATGTGAATTACTTTATTAAATTTTTATAACAGGGCTCTAAGGTAAAGGATGGAAATTACAGATGTTGAACTTGAATCTTAGTGATTACAAGTGACTCCCCAAAGAAACATTGATGTGAACCAGAGTCTACCCAGTTCCATGCATTATTTAATTAAGCACTAACCTTTTCTGCTCAAGTGAAGAGTATGTTTTGTGAGGAAATGGAATGCACAGCTGGAAATACACTTAGGAGCAGACCCTGGATACCAGTTCATAGTTTGGTTTGTGCACCTGTGTGTGGGTTTCTGGCCTTTTTCCTATAGAAATGGGGACATTCTGGTAGTATTCAATTGAAAAGGTTTATGATTTATTACAATGAAAGGACTATGCCATAGACTGGACAAATTGAAGGCAGAAGCCTAATTAAGAGTGGGCAGAGAGTGGATGGGGGGAAGAAAATGTAAAAAGGAAGGAAAATGAACTGGGAAAATTTGGATCTAAGGCTCTCCTTAATTCTGAACTCACATATTTTTTGGGAAAATATCAGAAATTAAAGTTGCAAAAATTTTTTAAATTCTAAGTTTAGAAATCTATGCTTGTAAAATACACATCTATTTTGCTGGAGTAGGGATCAATGTAACCCACAGTGCAGTAGAGAAATTATTAACAGGAGCCAAAAAAGAGGGGGCAGAAAAAAGGCAGAGAAGAGTTTGAGAGGGAAGCACATCAGATAGAGAGATGGTTCATCTCAGATGTTCCATCTGGAAACCAGACGCAATAACACAAAGCCATCCCCGTATCTATAGATAAGTGAATCCTACTGAAGATAGGTACAAACAGGACTCTAGGCAAGTAGGCCAGGTAAGTGGCAGGCCTTCTCCCAAGGACAGCACTGAAGTGCAGTAAGAAAATAACTTTCACAGTTGCTCAAGAAGCAGCCAAAACTAGTTTTAACCTGTGCTTTGCCGGACCTTGATGAACCTTTGCTGCTAGCCATTCCAAGATTGAAGCTGGGCCACTTGCCCAGGGCTGGAAATGGGTTCAGAATTTCCTGGTAGAGGCAGGAAAGAGCTTACAGAATTTGTGCAGATCAGATCCTTGTTGTCTCTAAGCTTAAATACCATTAACTAATTAAACCAAAATTTTATAATGGTCTGACTCGGATCATAAAATGTGTTCCTAGAGTGTTAAACATGAGTCTAAAAGCCAGGCTTGACTTCTTGGATACATGTTAAGTTCCTACGTGGTGAGCCCAGATTTCTAGTGGTTTGTAATGTAGTTTCTATAAAATGGGGTATTGGTGGGGTTTTTGGTTGTTTTTTTTTTTTGTTTTTGTTTTTGTTTTTTGTTTTTTTAAGGAGACACAGACATGAAAATAAGTCAACTGCATTCCTGGGCTGAGGTGTGGCTCTACTTACTAAGAAATATATTCTGTTAGTTTCCAGCCACAGTCCCATTTCTCCTGCACTGAAATCTAATGTTATAAGATAAAATATTTTCTATTAAATTTGATAGGTTTAAGTAAAACTACATGATGTGCTTCCATCAAAGGAAATGAAAATCATTCTTCAAAGTGGAATCAATTTGCAATTGTGACAGATGATGTTTTTCAAATTTAGCTGCAGTTCCACAATGGCACTTTGATGTCGTTGAAATAATTGACATAAGAAGCAATTCTCTATTTTAAACTGTGTTCTACTTTCAGCTTGGTTCTTCATAATAGGAACACTCCATGGGGTCCTGGATTCTCGTAGTTTTTATTTTGCAAGCTACTTTGCATCATAAATAAAAATCTGCTTTTTGTAAAAGGAATTTCTGATTTTATAATAAAAAATGTTTTCTCACTTTTTTATACTGGAAAAAAAAAGTCTGTGCTTCCTTTGAGCAATTAATGTATATTGATGCATACATTATCATTTATATTATATCACATATCTTAGTTGACAAATAGCTCTATTCCAAGCAAACATAGATTGCATTTCGTTTTTATTATTTACCAAAAAAAATTTCCTGAAGACTAAAGAGCCAAGCTAAATGCTCAATTTCTTGCAGCATTTCTGGGGAGAAACCAAGCTGAGATCATCATAAACTTGAAGCAAAAGCGACAGAGAAGAATCAATAGCCTGACATCAAGCTCTATGCCCACCAGTCTGGAGGCATCTCTGTGGAGGCATGGATGCCCGAAACCGCACCTACCGAAAACCCCTAGGCAGATACAGATGTTCTATAGTGATAACTTTGAAATCTTCATTCTCTGGTTTTTGTGGGTTTGTGGCAAATTTCCCAGTGGTTCTCAGAAAAATGAGAAAATAGGAAGAGTGCAGTGAATTTTCCATAAACATAAATATATTTCTGTTAAAGGACTGCCCTTTAAATAGGAGATTGTCCTCTTCTTAAGCTCCTTCTTTATAAAATAATTATTATTGTTAATAGTAGGCTGTTTATTGTTTTTAACATCCTTTCTTGGCAAAATGAAAAGTTGTCAGTCCTATGTTGGTTCCCACTTGTTTTTCTTTGAAACCATGCTAAATATCAAAAACCTGGAATGGGAATCACTACTGTAGAACATACCAGTGGGAACTTTGGTGAATTTTCTTTCCTCCAGCCCCATGGCTTAAAAAGGGACATATACAACTTATTACCTCATTTTTTTTTTTTTTAAGTAGGCAAAGTAGCAAGAGTTCTGTTAGAAGTCTCCTGCATCTAAGACATTCCTTCAGATGATAAACATTATATCCTGGTTTCAATAAAACACCAGGGGACTAGATTACAAATATCATTGACTACTGAAATATGTATTACAACATAAAACTCAATGTGGCATTAACATACCTGTCATGATTTTATCATTCCTCAATCTGAATCCATTTTACAGTGCAGATTAGCTAGCTACCTGCCAAAACTGAGTTTCATATCACTTAGTTATTTGATAAGATGTTTCCAGACTACTCCATCCCTTTGCATAACTTTCAGTGAAAAGATTTAGTATCTAACGCTCACGTCACTGAAAACTACTGTAATTGCCAATATCTTCCGGTATTCTAGGATCTCTGGAAATAACGAGAAACTGTTAAGATTGAAAAGTGTCCTATGTGATTTGACACTGTCTTGAGAAAATACGGGGTTTCTGTGTGTTGTGTTCTACGTGAGTTGATGGTACATTTGACATTCTGTTGCTTTCTTTCCCTTTTCCCCTTTCCAGTGAAATCAGATGAGTTACAGACAATCAAGAAAGAATTAACCCAGATCAAAACGAAAATTGACTCCTTGCTAGGGCGCCTGGAGAAAATTGAGAAGCAGCAGAAGGCAGAGGCAGGTAAGTGAAAAGGATTTATAGCCAAAGACATGCCATGGTTAAACCAGTGAAACAGTGTCAATCACAGGGACAGCTCAGGGCCAGGGTGACACTCACCGAGTTTAACAGGTTAATACAGACACATGAAGAAAGTGTTTAAGCCAAGAGTTGCAACAAGGCAATCTGAGTTTTTACTCGTTAGAGAACATGAACCAATTTGTCTAAATTTCATATTTTTAAACAAGGAGAAAAGTTTTGATGATAACAAGCATAGTTGTATCATAATTAAAAGTTAATAGCTCAATATCAAGAAACTTTTAAGAAAGTAAAATCAATTACTGGAATAACACTGTCAGACTAAAATCATATTCATATTTAAATAAACTAACTACAGAAATATAACAGATTTCAGAAGTGAAGATTAGAAAGCCCAGCCCCTACATTGCTACAACCCTGTAAAACCAGTACCCAGTTTCAGGGTCCTCCACATCAAAAGCATGCCCCTGTCCACCCCCTGCCAAGTCATTTGATTATACCTTTTACAGCTTAATGCCCCTTCTCCTTTGAATTATTAGCCTTGACCCTGTTTCTCTTCTAATACAATTCTAATGCCCTTGTCATGTGGCTACATATATTTTTTAAATCATAGACTGTGAGAACTGGGATACAGTTAGAGCTGAGCGAGTACACAGTTTGAAAATCGTGTTCTGCAAGCCTCACCTACCTCAGAGGCTCCCTGGAGATAGGATGAGGGTTAGAAGGAGGCCCAGGAGGTAGATGAACTCATGCCTCCTCCAAATCCAGCCCTTGCTCTACCTGTGTATCGATTTTATTATTGGGTTTCAACATAAGACTTCATTTGCTTAAAGAGCTTCACTTTTCAGGGGTGCCTGGGTGGCTCAGCTCAGTCAATTAAGTGTCCCACTCTTGATCTCAAGGGGAAAAAAAAAAAAAAGAAAGCTTCACTTTTTAAAAAATACAGTTCTGAAAGCCATTGATCAAATCCAGCTTCCTCATTTCACAGATGAAAAAACAAAGGTTCAAGGAGGTAAATTGATTTTCCCATGGTCATTTGACTAGTGAGTGATGGACCTGGGTCTCAAACCACAGTCTCGTGAGTGACTCCTGTGCTCTTCCCATTTATAGTTTTAATCTCAGGTCCCACTTAGGACCTGGTCCCAGGATTTCACTGAGGTGAGGCCCCATGGTTATTCCTTACTAATGAGAACTGGTTGGGATCCTGGGGCTCCTGAGCTACACAGCAAAGAGGAACCTGCCTGTGTGTTCACTGTATCACTGGGGTGAGGACTAGAGCTTTTATCTCCTAGGGTTGAGCCATGTAGGACTCAGAAGAAAAGAAAGCAGATGTGAGTTGGTGGCACAGCATATTGAATGAGAGAAATAAGCCCTGGTTCAGATTCTCACGCACCACTGACTTAACCTCATTTTTTTCACTTATAAAATAAAGATAGTAATCCTTACCTCACATTGTGAGAAACAAATAAAGTATCATATGTAACTTATACAGCCCAGTTATGAGCAGGGAATAAAGGCTCAAGAATTGGAGCTGTTTGGCATTGGCAGTAACGCAAGCATATACAGGCAAATGAACACTTCCTACTATTTTCACACGATCCATTTTTTAAAAACATGAGCTATATACCTAGCACATGGATGGCAGCTTCTCACTAACATGGATGGGAAAGAGTAGATAAAACAATCAGTTTATTAAAAATTTCTATTATTAACGTATTTTCTACTGAGAAAAGATACGGGCAAAAGATCGGAGTAGACATTTTTCTAAAGAAGACATACAGAGATGGCCATCAGGGACATGAAAAGAAGCTCAGCATCACCAGTCACCAGGGAAATGCAAATCAAAACCACCAGGTAATATCACCTCACGCTTGTCCGAATGGCTAGTATCAAAAAGACAAGAAACAACAAGTGCTGGTGTGGATATGGAAAAAAGGGAACCCTGGGGCACTGTTGGTGGGATTGTAACTTTCCACTATGAAAACAGATGGAGGGTTCTCAAAAGATTAAAAATAGAACTACCATGTGATCCAAAAATCGCACTGCTGGGTATTTATTTGAAGAAAACAAAAACACTGCCTACCCTTCTTAATACAGAAATTTAGACTTTAGGAAATTTTTTATATGCTGTCTATGGCACTAATCTAAAGTGTTGCTGTAACTGAAATATCCTGTGATGTCGCCTAAATCAATATTTCCCTTTGAGGAACTTCTGTGAAATTCGTTATTATGTAAAACAACCCTTACAGCAAAGGACTTTGATAACCAATTTGCACTTCAGTTTAAAGGATTATGGAGAACTCATTTAAATATAAATCACCTCAAAGAGAAAAATGTGATCCTTATTCTATCATATTATACCTTCCAGTTTCCTGCAATGAATAATACCTTTCACATATCTTCTTGGAAGATCATCTATAAATGTAACACCAAAATTCAAAGCTTGCGTTTTCTTTTCATGAAAGGCTGTCACCTTATTTTTGTACGTGTTTAAACTTTCCCAGTCATGAGAGAGTTATTTTTAAAATGATAGGCTTATCTTTTGATATTTATGTCTTTCTTACTTGAACATGTTAGGAGGAAAATGGAATTATTTAATTTGTAATTTCATTCACTTAGTAATTGTCTCCTGAACAGCATTCGTATTTATGGAGATAAAATGATTACTTTCTATATTTTCTTTATGAAAAGAAATAGGGTTGTAAGGAAAGAGTCAAGACTAGATTATAGAAAGTGGAGAGAAATAAAATAAAATTCTTAAAAATACTCAATATCTCCTTACTAAATTTAAGAGAGTACTCATTTTAATGCTTATTTGGTTGCTAAGCTAATTATTTTGTAGCTAACTAAGGTCTCTATTTCATTATTACTCTTTTATACATCTCTCATTCCCAATCTTAGTTTTTTGATAATGAAAGTTTCTAGCATAGAGCACTGGCAGGAGGGAGATGGAAGATCACAAACCAAAGACTGAAAACCACACAAAAATGGAGATTTTCCAGTATTCAAGCTTCATACTATCTTTTTTTTTTCTTTTTTGTTTGTAGTGAATTTCTAAGCTATGAGGAATAATTGTAATGAAGTATAATTACTTGACTTGGGATTCTCTGTACTTTCAACTGCTTCTAATAGGTATTTGTATGGTGTCCTGTCTCCTTCTTTGAGATTGTAAATTTCCTGAGTATAAGGTCATGTGTTCTCTTCCTTCTCTAACTCCCCAACAACATGTACCATGTACCAGGCACCACCTGGCAAGTCATCTCAACCCCTCAAATGTAAACTAGAGGAATGGATTATGACCTCAAACATACTATCCTAACTTTTGAGTTACAGTTAGCATAATTCTATAATGCATAAGTTATTTTTTTTCTTGAATAATTCAATAAACACAACTTTGGGATATAGGGACTATGTAGATTATTCAAAACAACAAATAACACTTAATCAGTGTAGCCTGAGGCTACACACCAGTTGTGCCTCACTCCTGGATGATTCTTTTAAAAGAGCCACATATAAATGGCCACATAGGAATGGCTCAATTTACATGTGGTTTACACAGCAATGTTAAATGACAAAAAAGGGTAAAAGAGGCAAGAAGGAAAACTAGAAACATACAATAGGCACAATTAATCCACAGGCAGCTACATTTTTTTAAAAAATCAAACTTCTAGCATAAAGTTTCTGATGTGAAAAGGCAAGTAGACATTATGTAATTCAATTTTATTCTCAGTGGTGTCCCTGATACACTGCAAGCCTGTCCTGCTTGGAAATTCCAGTGAAAATAGCCAATGTCTGACCTCAGCATTAGAAAGGTCACAAACCAGGTCCCATAAGATAAATTCATCCCCCAAGATGTTTGGTAAAAGATACAGAATTTTAAAAAATAACGTCCAAGATGGGGCACCTGGGTGGCTCAGTCGTTAAGTGTCTGCCTTCAGCTCAGGTCATGATCCCAGGGTCCTGGGATGAAGCTCGCATCGGGCTTCCTGCTCGGCGGGAAGCCTGCTTCTCTCTCTCCCACTCCCCCTGCTTGTGTTCCCTCTCTCTCGCTGGGTCTCTCTCTGTCAAATAAATAAATAAATAAAATCTTTTAAAAAGGTGGGGGGGTGGTGCCTGGGTGGCTCAGTAGGTTGAGCATCTGCCTTTGGCTCAGGTCATGATCCCAGGGTCCTAGGGTCAAGCCCCACATTGGGCTCCCTGCTCAGCAGGAAGACTGCTTCTCCCTCTTCCACTGCCCTGCTTGTGTTCCCTCTTTCTCTGTGTCTCTCTCTCTCAAATAAATGAATAAAATCTTAAAAAATATATATAACACCAAGAATTATAATATTACAAATAAATAGCAAAATACATAACTGCTTTTGAAAAGTTGGAATCTTTCCATATTGCTATCATTTTATGAATGGCATACTCTTTTCAGTTTGCTAATATTTTTATTTAGCCAGTTCACACGTGAATATTATTTACTGGGTTGATCCCTATTTGCATTTATGTCTCAGGTGCCTATGATAGGTTCTCCTTATAGGGCACCAAGCCAAAGTTCTTTTGTTTTCACTTGGTTTGGTTCCCTGAAACGAAGATAATATGTCATCTATTATGGATGTAACAGCCAATTAAATATTTTAAAAGAGCTATAATATTCTCACTCCCAACCTTTAAACGGAGAGTCAACATAATTGGCCCATAGATGTTCATCTTAGCTGCATTCAAATTTTTGTCAGGACATCTTTGAAGCCGTCTTTTCTCTAGATAAATACCAGTAATTTTCTCAGCTGCCTCTCATGAATTTGGTTTTGCATCTCGAACCGTTATCATCTCTCTTCTCTGGTCTTCTGTAGTTTGTCAACTGTGTATTGAGGTACTCAGAATGGAAAACATTGCTCCAGATATGATCTGGAGCACCTATAACATGCTCCCTATAATGTAACTATTTCTGCCACCTATAATGTGACTATTTCTGGTCTGAATACCTTACTGCTAGCATTTGCACTCTGGATTAAACTGGTGATGTTTCTGGTTACAGATATTGGATTAAATACATGAATTGAGCTCTGTCGTCTCCTGAAACTGCATTAAAATGGTAGGATTTAAAAAATGAAAACCCCTCGGCATAAAGAGAATGGGAACAGAATTTTAGAAGCTAGACAGCAGATGGAGAATTGTACCTGACTTAGCATATCCTAGAAATCTGGGTCCAATTTTAACCGCAGAAATCCCAAAAGGCTCAAAATTAAAGACATTTTTTTCTGGAAAAGGAGGCATTATAAATTGTTGCAAGTCTGTTGAGGAATCAAATTCCTATATCACCATTCCTAAACCCCACTAGAAAGCTGGTGAAGTTTCCTTAGAGAAAAGCTACAATAGCAGATCTCAGAGCTGGTAAACAAATTTAAGTACAGTTGAAGATTAAGGAGAGAAGTGAAAGTTTACACAATTACTGTAGGAATTCCAGGCATTCTCTTCTCCCTCAGCTGCCAGGCTACTGGCAAGACACTAGAAGTTTTCATTGGGAATATGAGCATCCTAAAAGGAAGGATTTAAAGATGCTGGCATAGGTACCACCCAAAGAATGGTCAACCAGGTCATCCTGTAAAAACAATAACCCTATGCTTATGAAGCTGCCCATTGATATTTTAATACCCCACTGGTAATATGAATGGACAGGCACCACTGAGTAATAGAAAACATTTAACATAGAAAAGAAATATCAGAAAAGGAAAGAAAAGGAAAAAGTTTGAAGGAAACAGATTATGCAGAAGAATAAAATTTTAAAAAGGAAAAAAAAACAATTAATACACTCAGAAAGAAAGAAGATACTGCATTCATGAAATAACATGAAACTAAAACTTGAATATTCAGAGGACAAATAAAAGAGCTTTTAGAAATTAATGTATGATAGCACAAATAAATAACTCAATACAGGATTGGAAGACAAAATTAAAGAAACTCTCCTAGAAAATATAGAAGAAAATAGATATGGAAAATAGGAAGGTATGGATGTGAAAATCACTGGATGAAATCTGAATAACACGGTTTCAGAAAGAAAGAGGATAGAGCTTCAAAAACATTTTCTAGGAAGACAAAAACTGAAGAGCATAGTTAATCACACTGAAAGAATCCACTGAGTACCTGAAACAATGCATGAAAATAGACTCACATCCAAGCATATCATTGTGGTATTTCAGAACGTGAGGACAGAGAGAGGTCGGTCCTACCAACCTCAGAGAGACAGAAAAGAGCAAAAACAGTTCTCATATATAGAAACAGGAATCAGAATACCAATGGGCTTCTCAGCAGCCACACAGAAATGTAGAAGCCAATGAAAACATGCCCTAAAAATTCTGTGGTTAAGATCATTTAAAAGCTACAGTTCTGTACCTAATACCCAAACCCTTAAATGTGAGTGGACTAAAGACATTTTCAGATATATAAATATCAAGAAGTATACCTTAATTCATTGTTTCTCTGAAAAGTACTGGAGGAGGTACTTCACTAAAACAAGGAGGTAAACTGAGAAAGGGGAAACACGGCTTTCCCAGAGCAGGGAAATCCAAAGGCAAGAACAAGGGGAATCTTCAAGGTGGTGGTAAAGGGTATCCTGGCATGAGCTATGCAGTGGGCCCAGAAAAAAAGAAGTCCAAATCAGATCTACTCCCAAGGTCTGAGAGAGACTTTTCCAAGATGAAATTGATCCAATGGCTAAAGGGTGGGGAAGTAAATCAGTCTAAATGAGATTTACATGTCTAGTTAAAGTTTGCTCAACTACATGAAAGTACATAGAGAATTAAATTAAAAACAAACAACAACAACAACAAAAAACCTAAGGCAGTTTTTAACACCAAAGAAAATAGTGTTGTTCAGAAAAGAAAAATTATTATTATATACTAATAAGCTTATTTGCACAAAGCATTAAATACTTCAAATTATTTAAAAACAGAAAATTGGTCTAATCTAATTTACAATATAACTTCCTAGAGTGATGGGGAGTCAGTGGGGATTGTATGATAGAGAACTCAATCCTCAGCTTTCTAAGTCTGAGTAATATCAACAGACAGTAATATCAACAGGCAGAGCATAAATTGATCAAGAAATAGCAATATAAACATATTATTTAGGAATATGAGGGCATATATTTAAAATAATGAGCTGAGTGGAAAACCTTGAAGGAACTGAAAATGATGAGCAGGTAGGAACGAAAGACTGCTATTTTTGGTAACAAGTCTTGTGGAAATATTTGACTACAAAAATTAAATGTTTTCAAGAAGCTAAATTTAAAGGGATGGAAAGAGAGTGAGTTGTGTGGTTGGCAACAGAATCAAAGCTTTTCCCTCTGCTTAATGGAGAAATTCCTATGGCTATCTGTAGGCTAATTGTAAAAGAAAAATTGCACTGGACACTTACTAAAAATGACAAGGAAAACTTCATTCAAGACTGTTGCTTTTTTTTTTTTTTGGAGAAGGGCTCAAAACTAGTGCAAGATGGGTTGGAATATGGAAACTGAACTCTACTACAAGAAAAGGCAGGATAATTTTTAAATGCTAAGCTAATGGAAAAGTATTAGAGGATATTAGTATGGAGGCTGGTTGGTATGATTGGGCCATCTGTGTTTGCTAACTGACTGTTATGGAAGATAAGCTTCTACTCTCCCACAGAGACTATCTTTCTTGATGATTACATTTCAAGGGGATGACTTCTAGGTCTTAGGAAAGACAGGCCTAGGTTGTAAAAGATTTACATCTCAAAGGAGCACAGAAAGAATTTACAATCCCAAATTTTCTCAAGTAAGCGCTCTAAGAAGAAAGAGGTCAGGAGCCTCTTAATTTAGGAAGAAGCTTGTCTAAAGTTTGGTCAAGCTGAGGGGTACATTAAAGTCCTTGGTAATAATAATCACCCTCTTTCAAAATTGAAATCTTTCTCCTCACTTTCTTATCTCATATACTCTACTCTCTGTGGCCTGTCTCTGCTCACATCAGCACTACATAAATCCCATCAACCAAATTGCCAAACGGAACATCTTCTATCCTTCTACAACCAGTATTACAAACCCTTACCTTAACATCTTTTTACTCAATCCTTTCTCTCCATTTTCCCAATACTATTGCCAGTACCCAAACCCTCATGATCTCTCACTTGTTCTGATGCACTCATCTTATTTTTTAACAACTTTATTGAGGTATATTTTATATACCATGAAACGTCATCATCCCAAGACTGCAATTCAACGACTTCTTAGCGGTTTTTCCGAGCAGTACAACCATCACCACAAATCAGTGAGAACATTTTCATCCTCCAAAGCCTCTCCTGGTAGTTGGTCTCCCCACTTCTAGTTTGCTTCCTCCTTAATTCATCTTCCTTGTGGCAAATAGATTTACACTAGCAAAACATCTAAAGCCCCAGGCTTAAGAATCAAACAGAAGTAGGTTCAATCCTATTAGAAATCTAGTCCCCAAGCTTATTAGTTGTGTGGTATTTGGAAAGGTGCTTATGAAATCTGTAAAATGGGGGGGGGGGGGAGTATTAATATCTATACCTGAAAATTATTGTGAGGTTTAAATAAACACAGCATCTCTGTAATTTTTAAAATCATTTATACTGAATTTGTGGTGACCTCAACAATCCAGGTACTCCAGGAGAACAAATTTAAGGTCATTTTCTCCAGGAATGTACTTATGTAACTGACATTTTGACTAGAAAGCAATCCTCCAATGTAACATTCCTGATGCTCATTCATGTCATTATTAGTAATACCATAATAAGTTGCATCTTTTTAAATAGCATTTATTGGAATCATTGAATTAAATTCATATTATATACAGGTGTTATAATGTAGAATTTTTTTTAATAATATAGCTTATACTGGTATGCAAAAACAATAGTTCCAGGATAGTTGCTTGGCTCTAATGAATAATGTGACTGTTTTGTATCAACATTCTTTCCAACCATCTGCTAAGTACAATTTAGCTAGCAATTAGCTAGCAATTAAGCCGGCCTGTCAAAAAACTTAATTGTCAACTCAACCAATTTTCAGAGTTATATTAATGATAATAGCTATGCAGCAAACTGAATTTAATAAAAATGCTTTGAACATAAATCCCAACAATTCTAAATTGTTTTCTCAACCATATACAGCTTTGGAAATAGAAATAGGATGTGCAAAAATAAATAAATAAATAAATAAATAAACCTTTCAAATAGGAGGGTTGAAATTTAATATCAAATTCTTTTCTTTCATGGCTTTCTAAAGCCTGAAGCGTTTTCCCATAAACAGAAGCACCTACCTAGCACTCGCCCTTCTTTTCCCTTGACAGCCATTATTTAGTTGGAGCATGTGCCCCTAACTAAATAGACTTCTTCATTCTTTAATTTAAAATTGTCTGGTTACTGAAGAGATTCAAAGATCTGTCAAATTAGGCCTTTCTTCTAGAGATATATTAGGAAACAGCCCAGGCTACGGAGTCAGAAAACCTTAAGCGGGAATTCTGACTCTTGTACTCACTAGCTGTGTGACCATGAACACCTGTTTCTCCATCTGTCAAATGATTAAGAAGCCTCCCCTGCAGAATGTTTCAAGGCCTATAGGTAATGAATGTTGCATGGTCAGCACTTTGTAAGGACTCACTAACTTGGAGCCATAATAAATCTTTTTTTGTTGTTGAAATCCATAATTTATGTAATATTAGAGATATCTTTTAGGCATAAGCTCCTAGTTTTTCGGTTCCTAATCCAATCTTTAAAAAAAAAAAAAAAAATCTAAAGCTCACTTAGCCCACAAAAGAAATGCTATGGTCACCCATCACTCTGACCTAAAGAAGACAACAGAGACTCCAAAGGATGCCAGCCATCAAAAACAGCCCCCCTCCTGTTAGCCCCTGCAGACTTCACGCTTTATTTTTCTCCTGAAGGCTTATCATGTGAAAATGAACAATCTTCCAAGAAACTCTCAGACCCCACTTTACTCTGACTTAGTGGTAGGGGCTCTCCCTGAAAATGTGGCAGGGATGTTTCTTTTAATCTCTGTGGCTTCATATTTTTGCTGCCATGATGCCGAATTCGGTACTCACTTTGACTCTCTGAAAAGGATTTAACTCCCAGACATTTATGTTCATTTTTTAGTTCCATGACAATTCATAAACCTATTCAGCAAATATTTCATTTGCATGTAAGGCTCTGAATTAACTATCAGGGCTACGAAGATGAATAAAAATGTTTCTGCCCCAAAGAACTTCAGCAGCAGAGACATAAATGTGTATGCGCACACATACAGACCACGTATACACTCAATACTCAACAATAAAACGGAAAAAGCGATAAGTAGAAAAAGAATTATGCAGATAAAGAGAATGCTATTAAATCAGGACTAAACTAAAATATATTAATGACTTCTAGTAGAAGTCAAATTAGTTAATTATTCATAAAATAGAACAAGTTGCTTTGTTTCTATTTCAACAAGATCATTACTGGATCAAAACCGCTTGTTAATCCGTGAACCAAGTTTAATAAACAAGATGTGCTTTCATGTGTGATTTTATTCCTAGAACCTATCATTGTTTAGTGATTATAACGTTTTTCACTGAGGTAATGATAAAAATCTATGATAACTACATATTACCAAAGCATAGGCTGATTGTTTATCATTGTAATTAAAGGGTTTTTTTTTCTCAAACCATATAATGTCTTCCACACATTTAGCTTCCAAGTTAATGAATGGATGAATGAGGATAAGTCCTAGGTTTTTTTTGCACTGAACTCTAATACACTGTTGCTTTTGAAATAGACTGTTCGAGGAGTTCGAGGAGTTCCATGAAGCCAAAATTGTCTTTGCAATGTATAATTCTTAATGGTCAGTAGTGATGAATGATTTTACATAAACTGTCTGTAGCAATCAAATAATCAATATAGATTCAACTCAAGAATTGTTTTTGAGCCTGTTATGATAACATGTTTTTGTGGCCTTTACACTTTAGAAAACACATTCACCTCTTTTTTCTCATTTGAGTATGCAGCAACTCTCTGAAAGATGTTATTTTCATGCTTATCTTTTAGAGAAGAAAGCCATAGTTAATAGGACTAATAATTTACAGAATTATGGATCTCAAATCCTATATCCTCTCTAATAGCTTATATTATCTCTTCTATGTATTAAGCACTCAGTAAGGGGTCCAGAGCAAATCAAACAATTTCTTGATAACTGACGTGTATTGCACTCTTCACCTTACAAAAGATTAACAACTATACTATCCCCTTTGAATGTGACAATGACCTTTTGAGACAAGAGCTCAAATATTAGGGAAACTTAAACACCACTGAGAAGAGGATAAGACAACAGTAGACTATAAGACAGTGTTTGATCTGGGCTTTGGTTGATTGGGAGAGAAGGGACCCTATTCAGGTAGGAAGATCAGGAGAGTCAGTTTGGATTTCAAACACAACTGCAACGAATTGATGCACAAAGCCAAATGAGGGCTACTCATCTTTAAGTTCTGATCCTACATGGGTTCTCTAAAAATCTTCCATACTTATACAGTGAAAGACTTTCCAGAGGGGGGAAAAAAACTGGAATATTAATTTCAAAAATTAAAAAGCACGCGTTCCCAGAGAACAAATATTTCTGAAATCATTAAAGAAGAAACGTATATGTCAGACCAAATGAATTTCCAAAATGATATTAATCCTAAGTAAAAGTACAGTTATGTGTTATTAAAAAAAATAAACGTAATGATGTAAAATTGAGAAAGTCTGGCTTTAGGAAAATTTTTAAGATTCAATACACTTTTTCACTGTATAGGATAATAACTGTCCAGTCCCAAACATCCACCCCTCTCTCATTCTCGAAATATCAAACCAGGTTATGAGAGCAATGGTATTTTTTTTAAAAGATTTTATTTGTTTATTAGAGAGAGAGAGAGAGAGAGCAAACACAAGCGGGGGGAGGGGCAGAGGGAGAAGCAGACTCTGCTCAAACTCAAACACGTCTGCCCATCACAACTTTCCTCCACTCGGTGCTGGCCAGTGGTGTGTAGGTAGGTTAAGGGTCAAAACCTGTCGAGGTTTTTTCCAATGATATTGGAAGGAAGGCAAGATGAATAAAACCTAGTAATTTTCAGTAACAGTTAAGTTCAGCATGTGTTTGGTCTATATCTCCTGCCTGATTTGTCTTCCTTTTATTTTTATTTTTAGTTTCATTTTTATTTTTTCTGATTTGCCTTCCTTTTACTCCAGATACTTGGGTCATCTTCTCTAGGCTAAACCTTTTTGAATAAGCATGACAGTAATCACTTAAGAATCTTCATAGGACTTTCTATGCTAAAAGTAAGGCAGATCAGAGAAAAGGGAATTTATGCTACTTGCTTTCATCTGTACACTCACTATATGAGGATAAAGAGTGTAGCTTTGAAAGCAGAATTTACATCATCACTACATTAGTTATATTGTTCTATGGAGAAAACGGAAACTAACAAGTTGATAGAAAAACAACATGGAATGTATAGTCTGTATCGATATGTGGAAAGTTAATGTGAAGAAAAAGAGCCTAGATTTTGTCATTTTAAGATGCCTGTAATAACTGTTGTTAGCATTTTTGGACCCACACCAGCTCTTCTTCACCTGAGGAATGAAGCTTCAGCCCCACAATTTTTCACTGTTATTCCCTATTCTTTCCAGGCCTCTCATTCCATGCTTACTGGTGGTGGTGTTATCTTGACATATTCCCAATGAGGAGCATGTGATCTCCTTTTTCCTATGTAACAGTACACATTTATGTTGCCCCCCTTCATAGTGTGCAAAACATTTCCCAAATATAAGCTGTGTTAATCCTCACAGCAAACCCAAGAGGTAGGTGTTTTTGTTATACAGATGAGGAAAAGCTGACCTACTGTGTTCTAATGACCTGACCAAGTGACCAAACAGACTCAAGGCCAGTGTGCATGACTCCACTGGTAAGTAGCTAAGCTTGACCTAGAATCATGCCCTCCGACAGCAGGGCCAAGGCACAACCCTACCCTTTTGTCTGATTCTCAATACATAAACTTTAGTATTTGGAGAATTAAAATACAAGAACACATATGAGTAGCTGTCATTAAAATTTTAAACAACTTATAGAAGAGGATACCTGCTTATTTATACATCATTTTTGTCAGTTTATTGACTTACATGTTAGTTGTATCAGAAAAGATTTGTGCTGAGTCGAAATATATGTATACCACCGCTTACTTTCTTTTTAACTCACATTATGAAAAAGACTACAAATAAATATGCCTCAACTTATTTGGCTCTATAAACTATCTTTATTGCCATAAAATAAAAATAAATAAGTTTAAAATGTAGCATCTCTTAAAACTCAAATCAGGGGCACCTGGGTGTCTCAGTTGGTTAAGCGTCTGCCTTTGGCTCAGTTCACAGTCCCAAGGTCCTGGAATCAAGACCCACAACGCCCTGCTCCATGGAGATCCTGCTTCTCCCTCTCCCTCTGCCTGCTGCTCTGCCTACCTGTGCCCTCTATCTCTCTGTCAAATAAATAAATAAAATCTTAAAAAAAAAAAAACCTCAAATCAAATAATGGGATAATTGTCTGATAAAATAACAATAATCAAAATGAGAGAAAACCACACAGCTTTTGAGATAACCATGTACACACAGTAATAAGTTAGAGAAGGAGGTACATTAAATGATTTTGTTTATTCAATACCCAATCCTTTCTTGATATTTTTACAGGAAATGAAAACCAGTCACCAGGGGAGATAATTATTATGTTGTCAGCATAATTCCCATCTGGGCGAATTTCTGTAAATGGAACGTGTACACCCTGGTAATTAAAGGGTATTCTATTAATGTAGAATGTAGCTTCATTTGTTGAGCACTTATTATTTGCAAATAACTCTACTAAACTCATTGATTTACTATTCCAAACCCTGGAAGTTAAGAAGTAGTTATCCTAATTGTACAGATGAGAAAACAGGCACAAGGAGGGTTAACCATTTTGGCTTTGCATCACAAAGCTGGTAAATCTAATGCCAGAATTTTGTTCTTAACCACTGCAGATAACCACATCTGCCAACAGAATTTAGACTCTAAAATGTCAGAGTATTGTTCACATAGACAAGTTGTCTCAAAGACAACGCATGTGCTTTTGTACTTTTTTCCTCAGTGCATTTTTGTCTTTTTCACTTAGATTTGAACTTGTCAATGAACTTTCTTCATCTTCCCTCCTTGAGTGAACAAGTTCTGTGTTTCATTTGATTTTTGCCCCTTGTTTTGCTGCATTTTTTCCTCTGAGAGCAAATCCCTATTAGAAAAGAATATATATAGCCAGGAAGATCCATTTCTTTAAGTAAATCTTTATTACTTTATATACTAGTACCATCTGGACTTCCTAATTTTTGATAATTCCATTTAAAAAATAAATCTACTTAAATGAAAATACACACAGGTATAGGTATATAATTTACACGACTGAATAAATTCAAGTGGAACATAATAATACCATATCTTCCTCACACAGATTTACCCTTTCATAGACTGTTTTTCATGGTTTATCCAAATGGCTCATGAGCAACCCAAGGTAGTAGTCATTTGCTTTCTCCCCCCCAGAAGCTCAGAAGAAGCAATTGGAAGAGAGTATAGAGCTGATCCAAGATGAATGTGTGTCAGAGAATGCAGATCACTCTACAGAGGAGCCTGCTGAAGGAGGGCCAGATGCGGATGGAGAAGAGATGACTGATGGGATAGAGGAGGACTTCGATGAAGATGGGGGTCATGAGCTGGTAGGAACTAAACATTTGGTGTTCACACCCTTTGGTAACAGCACCAGCATGTCAGCAACTCATTCATTCTAAAATAAAGATTTAATATTTGGGGATTATTTCATTCTTATCTGCATATATGCAAGGCAACATCAGTACAGTGCTTTGCACATAATAAGTGCTCAATACGTTTCTGCAAACTTAAAATATGACAGAGTAAATGAATGGATAATTGAAATATTATATATGACATTAGCTATAGTTAAAGTGAAATGAAAGATTCTCTTTCCCAATTGCTCCATCATGAAAGGAATCTTGGATTTGAGCAATTATATGTGAACAGTACGTGGATATAATATTCTGGCTACAATGAACCATCTACTGGAAAATACATGGCTCCCTCTCTTATTAGTGTCATTCAGTGATGATAATTATCTTTACTAGTTGTATGGCCAACAGTTATTTCTGTAGTCTGAAGACTAAGATGACCCTTGATATATGGCTGATTCACCATCTTTAGTGCATGTACTGCTTGATAGCCAGTTTTTATGAGTTGGGGTTTTAGCCAAGACTTGATTCCTTGTATGTTTTATTTTCCCAATGTTGTTATAATCATAGTGCTCATTTCTGATGTTCTTTCCTATATACATACACCAGGGACTTCATAAATACATGCTGATGAGGATGCAATTTCTCATATTTTATCATCCATGAAATTAAACGTACTATCTTAAAGGGACTGACTACTAAAAATGATGAGAGGACAAGTTTGAGTGTGCATGTGTATGTGTGTGTGTTGCCAGCTCTCAAATATCTGTGAACTAATCATATTAAACTTCACTTATCCCACGTAATTTCAGATTCCAATTTGTTACAATACCTATTATTACTTAACAAATTTTGTCATGGCGGTTGTTGTTTTGGTGTGGTAACCACCCTATCAATAGTTTTATTTTAGAAGCTATATATTGATTTTTGGCATTCCGGTTCTGTTTAAATTGCATGGGGCCTTCATTTAAACTTTTCAAATAGTCTTTAGAGTCTTTAATAACCACCCTTATTTCTCCAGAAATTGGCATCAGCTTGAAGGACTTAAGTCACTTTTTAGAATGGTTTTGATTTCAAGAAATCTATTAAGCAGGATAGAATGAAAGATTAACAGACCTTTCAGATTTCCTTAGGTCAAAGTTTCATTCAATAACTTAATTTCCTTATCCCATTGTAATCAGACTTCTGTTTTTACCATTCTATTGTGAGTGCTTTTGCCAAGGTCTATGCAGGCCTCTGTGTTGCCATTTCCAATGGTTTCCTCTCTGTTCTTATTTTCATTTACTTCTCAGCAAAATTTGGTTAAGAACCAATTAGGGGAATTCTGAGAAATTCTCCTACGATACCAATTGCTCATTCTCATTTTCCTGTGTTAGAAACTTTCACTCCATACTCCCATTTAAATATTAGAGTAGCCCAGGGCTTTGCCATATCTTACTTTCTTTTTCTACTCTTTTCCAGGATGACTTCATTAAATAACAGAGTTTTAAATGTCACTTGTAGGCCAAAGATTCCTAAATCTAAATTCTTATTCCTTATCTCTTCCTGGAATTCTAGACTCAGACATTTAGGTGCCTATGTCTTCACAGATCTCCTCCAATAAACCACTGACACTCAACATGACCAAAACATTCTTGGTTTTCCTCCAGTCATCTTATCCCTTCCCAGTCTTCTTCAATCTGATAAACAACTTCGTTATCCACATAGTTGTTAAAACCAAGGAGACTAGGATTACCTTTGATTCTCTCCACCCTCCCCCATTAATTCTACTTCCAAATCATAACCCAAAGCTAATTACATCTCCACTACAACAAACTGATTTTCTTGGTTCAGCCCATGCAATCCATTCTCCACACAAGAAAGATAAAATTCTTCATAAACTATACATCAGATAATGTTACTCCCTTGCTGAAAATCCTACAGCACTTTCTATGACACTTAAAATAAAAATCCCCAAGTGTATGAATGTGAATTGTAATGAGGATCGGTGTTGATGATGCCAGTGGAGAGAGAGAGCTTCATGAAGAGAAAGGGAGAAAGTTCCTGATGCTGCAGGGAAAGGAATCTAGAGCACAGCTCTATGGGGCTGGCCCTCAACATGAAGAGGAACATTTTTCCACTGCAACTAGCTGCAATAAGTCTGAGGATTTGGTGGCAGGGGTTTAAGGGAGTTCAAGCACAAACTGTAAGTCAGAGGGTGATGATCTCTGGAGAGTGAGAAGAGACAGCTAGGACCACAGACTGGAAGAGAATGGAGATTTAAAGAAGCTAGTATGTAAAACATAGAGGGGCACTAATTTAGAAAACAAAGATTGGGGGCGCCTGGGTGGCTCAGTGGGTTAAGCCTCTGCCTTCAGCTCAGGTCATGATCCCAGGGTCCTGGGATCGAGCCCCGCATCGGGTTCTCTGCTCCACAAGGAGCCTGCTTCCTCCTCTCTCTCTGCCTGCCTCTCTGCCTACTTGTGATCTCTGTCTGTCAAATGAATAAATAAAATCTTAAAAAAAAAACAAAAAAACAAAGATTGACAGCTAGTGTTAATAGCCAATTGAGGTTAAAGACAAAGGTTTAATGCAGTAGTATTTTTTTTTAACTTTAGTGTATATCAAGATTACCTGGAGAACTTGTTAAAATATGGACTGTTGTATTTCATTCCTAGAGTTTCTGATTCAGTATGCTGAGTGAATCTGGGACTGCCTGTCTGGGGACAGACAGTGTGAGAATCACACTGTTGTAGAGGCATCAATCAGCCCAGCTGTGCAGCTTTCTCCATTGGCTTGTATCAGCCCTAGTAGAAGCATGGAGAAAGCCAATACATTCAGTTGGATTTTTGCCAGATAAGTGCAAAGAAAAACAACAAATAAAGAACATTGAGGACATTAGTAAAGACTGGCTAACTAGATGAATCATGGAGCTGAACCTGAGCAGGGAAGATGGGAACACAGGAGGGGACTGACAAGGAGAAAATAGAGACAGAAAGGGAAAGTCCTATGCCTTTAAAGGAAGGAGAAGTGAAGTGCATATGAGAAAAGTGAAGGCTGTACTTAGAGACTTGAGATATTTTAGACACGTGACAGTTAAGTGATAGGGAGATCCATAGGAGGCGGTGATGGAAGTGGGATCAGAGCAAAAGTCACTGCATGTGAAGATTTCAAGGAACTTCGAGGCTCAGCAGCAAGATTGGTCATCTACATGGGCATGAAATCACTCCAAATATCAGATAAAAGTAAAAGAAGTAAAATAAGACAGTTACCAAAAGTCAGCTGCCATGAAAGAGACAGCATGGTCAGTGTTAGTCCCAGATCTGTCACTATCCAATCCAATTGAATCACCTTAAAACAAATAACTTCTCTGAGTCTCAGCTTTCTTATCTGTAAAAGTAGTAAGGTTAGATCAGAAGTTTCTAAAATCCATTCTGTTCGATCTTTACTCCAAGTGAGTCTCTGTTCCAGGAGCACAGCATCTGAAGGAGCAAGTGTTGGTCATGCAGCCAAGGGAATAAATCCAAACCACGGTGTTTGGTTTACATTCTGAACACACAGAAAGTAACCGATTAGCACTATTGCTGCCTGGAGATGCTTGGGTTTTCTCCCTTAACCCTTGTACTATAACTGGGGGCTTAGAATTAAATCCTATCTCTAATATCTCACTTTGTTTTTAAAGACTTGGAAAACAATGAATGAGGATGAGCAATCAAAATGGAGACTGAACAGTCCCTCCTAGTGACTGGCCAAGAGAAAATTCCTCTGTCTAGTGTCCACTGTTTCCTCTTTTCCAGTGTTGGGTCCGTTATCAAAGGAACGAGACTAAGACAAAGTGAAAGTTATGGAAAGTCTTATTCTATGCCAAGCATTAGAAGTCAGACTGACTGGCCAGGGCCTCCTCCGAAGAGAGCAACCCCCCATTGGTCTTACAGGCTAGTTTTATAGGGCACAACAGCAGACTTCTACGTATGTGGCTTTGGCCGATTGGATGTCTTTTACCTGTCTGGCCTTATTTTAGGTGTGTGTTTTAGCAACGGTTACCCGGAACCAATATCACTAACTGCTGAGGCGTTTATTAAACAACAAAATGGCTACCTAGGCAACATGGTAACAACAAAATGGCTATCCATGCAACATGGAGTCACTCTGGCTAAGCAGGCCCAGGCAGGCCCTAGGGGTTTAACAGGTTTTAACGTGGAATCGGCCCCAACATCCAGACCACATGAACCAGATCATCTGTGGTTCCTGAAAAGAGAAGTAAAAGCATAAATGTTCTCTTTTAAAAAGGCAGATATGGTTACAGATTCAGCAAGAATATAACATAATTAGGCTTTTAACACATGCAGTAGGAGTCAGAAAGACGAGCTAGAACACATACTCAGGCAGGTGCTCAAAGAAAATCTGGAATGAACAGGAAACAAGAATTGTATCTGAAGCAAGGGAGATCCAGCCAAATGAGCTAATGGGTCAGTTGTAGGTGGTGGTATCCCTGTGGAGCATGTGCGTTGTCTAGTTCTAAATATCCAATTAGTGAAATTGATTTCCATGAAACAATCCATTCAGCTGACATTTGGGTGCCTATTCTGTGTGAACCAGGTGTTACCAAAAATGCAAAGATAACTAAAACTATTGTTTTATGTATGAAATGAAATGTGGAAGTAGATGATTCCTTTTTTCAGGTAGCTTAATGCCCTATAGAATATTAATTTCCTCATGTAAAAAATAATGGACGTACACTTGATAATTTATATGCAGCCAGCCAAAGCTAAAACTCTGTGATTCTACAATCATCTATGCCTACATATTTCATTAACGCATGAGAAGTAAGACTTGAATGTATTTAAAATTGAACTCTGTATTAATGCTCTATACATACACTAGCATACCACTACCCTACTCTTGCTTCTGAATAAATCCATTACCAAATATTTATTGATTGAACACTAATGAATGGCACTGAGGTTTTGCTATGAAAATAAAGAAGGAGAATCCTATGTTTTCCCTCAAGAAGGATATCAACTGACTGAGGATAAAAGCTATGGAATTTAAAAAAAAAAAAAGCAGTATGTTATGGTAAGAACCATATGAAGATAATAGTTTACAAACAGGGAATCACACACAGCTAGGATGGTCCAGAAAGGCTCCTGGCAGAAGTAAGATTGGAACTTTATCTTAAAGGATGGCAAATTAAAGTGACAGTATGTGCTAAGGTTGAGAAAAGAATATCCAAATCAGCCTTTGTTGTTCCCAGATCATTTTATAGAAAATATATTTAATGTCCTAAATGCATTAAATACTTCATGTGATAGGTAGGTAGATGGATGGGTGGACAGATGGATGGATGGATAGAGAGATGATAGACAAATATTTTCTTATATAATGACTGGAAACTTCACAAGACATTTATACATTTCAGGCTCTTTTATTTTTTTCATATCCACCAAAGTTGTTAGCACCTTTTATATAAAGTAACATGATCCAAAATAAAAACAGTCTATGGCATAACAGAAAATATTATAGAAAAGTAAGTGGTCAGTACACTGCTAAATCAAAAGGGCAAATGAACTCTACCAGGTGTAGGAGAAAAGGCTTCTGTGTATACTCTAGGACATTAGAAAGCTGTCAGATAAGTTAAAGGGCCCTAGAGAGGCTATTCATTGTTTCTCAAAGCAAAGTTCTTGGTTGACTTACATCCAAATACCTAAGGTGCCTGTTGAAAATGCTGATATAGATGATCAGGGAAAGAGCCCAGAAATCTGTACTTTTATCAGGCTGAGGTTTGAAACGGCAGAGCTATACCATCAATTCACAAAGGAAACTATAACAAACCAAACATTTAAATGAATTATAAAGAATTTGAGCTCTTTCAAATTCTACTTGTAATTACTTTTGCTTTTGCTGACTACATACAATCAGATCAGGTAAATCTAGCAGGCATCCACAGTAGAATTACCTAGCTAGATTGTGTAATACTTAGGCATGCAAGCTGAGTACTACGTTGTAATATAACTTCCAGCATTTAACAAAACATTCAACTAAGCAAGTCACCTGGGCTTATAAGATAATGAATTTCTGTGCACATTGGGAAAGGTCTGGACCATGAATTGAACATGGTAGTTGATGAGGCCTCTAAGCAAGCATTCTGATATGCCACTGAAGATCAGAAACACTAAAGCATTCTGATTGCTATTTTGGGTCTTTATGACCAGGA
This sequence comes from Martes martes, assembly GCF_963455335.1. Lineage (NCBI taxonomy): Eukaryota > Metazoa > Chordata > Mammalia > Carnivora > Mustelidae > Martes > Martes martes. Next base: position 49,628,270 of record NC_137891.1, on the reverse strand, counting down.
CTGAAATGTCACCTTCTTTTTGAAACTTTTTGGTTTTTTCCTCATGAAATCCTTTACCTGGATGCTCCCCTTTATCAACCATGCATCCATCTTTTCATTTTCATCATTTGGGGAATGAACAAGAAATTGGGAGACACACTCCCAAAGGTAGTGTCAGCTGAATTAGTCAGAGGTACGCATCACAAGGAAGCAAGAAAGTGGTTACTTAACCTGAGTTTGATTTGGGCCTGTATTTCCATGCCGCATTCAGAGACCTTCATCTAGAATCCATAACTTGAGGATTCCAGGGATATGGTGAGCAGTCATGGTGCCTGTGTGCAGCAAGTGACCTGGCCTGGGTGGGCTGCTGCTGAGGTATGAATGGCCAAGGTCCCTGCGGCTCACTGGCCAGCTCTTCTCAACAGAAATGGGAGATGGCTGAGCACCCGATGGGAGGCAAAGGGTGTGAGAGGTGGACATCTCTACTCCGGCTCTCCATCCTGGAATCCTGCCTCCTCAGGAGCTCTGGTCTCTCTGTAGTAAGTGTTCCTCATGGTGATTTTCAGACTTGCTCTTCTTGGCATCTCTCTTGATTTCAGGCACATTTATTTTAGCTACGGAACTATGCCTAGCTCATTAAGATATGCCTAGCTCATTTTCCCCCCAGGAGGCTTGCTGGCTTAGCTGTTTTTAAAAACACAAACTCTAGGTGCCTGGCTGACTCTAGAACATCGACTCTTGATCTCCGGGTTGTGAGTGGGAGTCCCACATTAGGCATAGAAAAAAAAAAAAAAAACATGAACTCTGCCTACAGTTTGACAGAGATAGTTCAAATCTCCATGACTTTGTACAAGTTGTTTACCTGTGTCCTCACTGGCCTCAACTTTTTTCATCTATAAAAGGGGCTTGGTAATAATCTATGCCTGGGCGAGGATTGTTGTGAACAATAAACGAGGTAATGTCCAAAGAGTGCATGCCTGGCACAAAGGAGTTAAAAATTTGCTAAATGTTTATTGGGTTTTGTTTTTTGTTTTTTGTTTTTTTTTTTTTTTTGTACGGCACCATATCCTTTTGTATCTCCTTTCGTGGTTTCTTGTCCCTTTTAACTTCTTTTATTTAATTTTGCTAACCCTAATGTTTCCAGGCCCACCCAGGTGTGCTCTAAATTAGGTCACAGGTAGACTAATCAGGGAAGTCTTCCAGCCTCATTTGGAGCCCTGCACAGTTGCAGTACCTTGCCAGCCCCACCCCCAAGTGTCTCCCCTGTTGTTTCTGGGGATCCCAGGTAGTGTCTCATTTAGGCTCCAGAACATGTCCAATCACGTGCTCCTCCTGCCTATCCGTCCTACACCAGCTACCCACCCCCGGGGTGCAGTCTCGCCACAGCCTTTGCTGCCTGCCTTGTGAGAGAACATTGCTCTCTCCACAGCGCTGTCTCACCTGCACCCAAAGACACAACGCCCACAAGATGCCCCTGGAGCAGCGTCCCTTCAGGTCCCCGTATGAAACACCACCAGGTTCCACCGTAAAGCTGGGACAGTGATGCCCCTCTCCTCAGCTCCCAGCCGGAAGCTGACACCCAGAGCCCGGCATAACACCGCTGGAAGCCTGAACCCGCCAACAGGAAGTCCATCATGGAGAAAAGCAGCCACTTGCGTTGCCCCGTGAATAATTGCAATGCATCCCTGTTTCTGCACATGGTTTTCCAAACAGCAGCCAGTTTGCTCCCGTTAAAACGGAAGCTAGGTCATGTCACTCTGTTTGAAACTCCTCAGGAGCCGCCCACCTCACTCAGAGTAGAAACACGTGTCTCACGGTGATCGCCAAAGCCCCGCATCAGGCAGCCTCCCATCCCGCTCCAAATTTTGACTTGCTCGCTCTGCAGCCGCCACCCCGGCCTTCAGGCCCACAGCCTTCAGCTCCTGCCTCAGAACCTCTGCGCCTGTGACGCCCCTGGATGGAAGAACGGAAGGTGGAGTCCAGATCAGAAAGGGCCTTGATGCCGTGCTTACTGTTTGAAGTTCGGCCCATAAATTTCATGTCAGCGAATTGGGGATTGCCTTTATAGCAGAATTAGGATGCAATGCGACCTGATCATCTGATGCCAATTTTTTTGGAGTGAGGTAAAAGTAGGGTTTTCAGATTTAGCAAATAAAAATACAGGACACCCATTTAAATTTGAATTTCAAATTTAAAAATGCATAATTTTCTAATGTAATCATGTCCCAAATATTACAGGTGGCATACTTGTAACAAAACAAAGCAAAACAAAAGCCTTCTGTTAATCAGATTCATCGGGCATCCCGTAATTCATCTGGCAACCAAAAATGGGTTTGAATACTGGCCTTGAACAAATTACTTAACTTCCTTTAGCCTCTGTTTTGTCATCTGTGGAATTGGAATAATCATACCTACCTTCTAGGGCTCTTATAAAGGTTAAATGGTACTCATGAACAGCACTTAAAGTCTCCAGCACAATGTGGGCAAGGAAATTGTTATTCTTGCCATTATCATTACCATCTCAGTTTGCAAGTGAATCTTTCAATAAAACCTTACGACATTCCTAGCAACAATCATCATATGGAACTTTAATTTTTTGAACTCTCTGGAGATTTGATTTTTTAAAAAGCACCTCTCATTTGATAAGAAAGCCTTTGGGAAACAAATGTAATACTCTCAGAAAAATCATACTTTGCTCTCATCTTGTTAAAGTTTTCTTTGATTTTATATTTGCTGGCTTACTCAATTCAAAAGAATTCCTTTCAAGTCCCCTTTTATGCTTTTTCTTTTATTCAAAAAAAAAAAAGAAAAAAACAACGATAATGCAAACTGTAGCCTGTGATGATATGTAGCTTTTATTTTTAGTTGTAGATTTGCTCTCTGGCTCCTATGATCTGGCCGCCAATTTAGTAACAGGTGGTCAATTGTAGTTTTAAAGAATCGGAGTATGCGAGAAGACTTCTATACATTTTCTATTAGTCAGCCAGCCACTCAGTCATTAAAACAACAATCAAAAGAATTTTTAAATAAAATAGTGGAAACTAAGTAATGTGCCAGATATTGGTAGTTGCTAAAGATTCCAAGAACAAGGCATAAGGGTTTCTGCTTTTATAGCACTCTCACTGTGTGGAAGAGGAAAGAGCTGCAGCGAGAACAAATAAACAGATATTAACCAAACAGTGTGATAAGTACCATTACCACAGGAATCATGGCAATAGAGTGTGGCAGAGAAATGATAGAGCAAATGGGACCTCAACAGAGAGAAGAGAATAGTCCAAGAAGGAGAGCTTGAAAGAATTTGGTGTCTATTGAGAAGTTGGTTAGTTCGTTTGGCTAAAGCAGTGATTCTCAAATGGTGGTCCCAGGACCAGCAGCATCACATCATTTGGAAACTTGTTAGAAAGACAAATTCTCAGGCTCTAACCCAAACTCACCGAATCAGAAACTCTGAAGGTGGATCTCAGCAATCTGTGTTTTTTAGCAAGCCCTCCAGCTGATTCTGATACCCATGGAAGTTGAGAACCACTGGACCACAGCAGTAAGGTTTTCAAACCTGGGAGCACATAGAATCACGAGAGTGCTTTTTTTTTTTTTTTTTTTTTTTTTAAAATCAACACCAATGACAGGGCCTCCAATCTGTAACAGTTAAATCAGGGTAGGGGTGGAGCCAAAGCAGAAGTCCTAAGATGTTTTAATGGGTAAGCAGGGTTGAGAAGTCATGAGGTAACATGAGAAGTCATGGTACTTGAAGAATGAGGGGTAAATAGATACTTCACCAAAGAAGAAGTAAGCACATGAAAACTCACTCAAAATCATCAATCTTCAGGAAAACAAAAAGGTGACACTGCACTTGCCCCAGAATGGCCAAGCGGATTGATGGAGCCAAATGTTGGCAAAGATGTGGAGCACTCAAACTCTCCAACATGGTTGGTAGGAAGATACAGTGTAATAACCATTTAGAAATATCTGGCAATTTCTTATAAAACTAGACATAATGAGCCAGCAATTCAACTCCTAAGCATTCAAAAGAAATGAAAATATATGTCTAGACAGAACCTGTGTAAGAATGTTTTAGCAGCTTTACTCAGAATATCCAAAAACTAGAATCAATCCATCAATCAAAGAATGGATATATGAAGTGTGATTATATATTCATACATCCAGCACTATTCAGCAAGAAAAGGGAACAAGCTACTGAAGCACTCAATAATGCAGAAAAATCTTTAAAAAAGTTATGTTGAGTGAAAAATGCTTTGTACAAAAGAGTACAGTACCTCATAATTGCATTTAAATGAACAGAGGTTGCCTGCAGGGAGAGGGAAGGGATTAAGTGTCCTGGAATGTCATTCTGTTCCTCATACTGATGAACATCCACTTTTATTTCATTACTAGGCTCTAATATGACACCCTCTAGAAACCTTCCTGATAATGTCAGGTGGAGTTAATTGTGTCCTCCATAGCTCAGACTGACTGCTATGAGAACACTCACTTCATTGTTGCTCTTATTTTTTAAAAATGTCCCTTTCTCCAACTGGACTAAAAGGCTCTTGCAGGCTGGATGATTTTTGGTTTTGTATCCCTCACACATAGCACAGTATCCAGCATATGGTGGGAAATAGGGGGGTGGGTGAGGTGGGTAGATAGAGCGGTGCTGGATTACTCAATGGTCCTTGACACATATGTCATGCTATATGCATGTGCTGTCCCTTCTAACTTGAATACCCTTCCTCCTTTTTTGTCTGGCTGGTCAACACAACCTGTGTCTTCAAGACCCTTGTCTCATGTCATGCACATCCATCCCTGAAAAAAGCCCCCAAACTATCCAGGACACAGTTGGGTTTGCTTTGTTCTTGACCACACCCTATACATATCTCGTCATACTTAACTTGCTATATTGTAATTAGTGATTTCCCTTCTTTCTGGCTTATTGATTTGTGAATTTCTCGGGGCTTATTTTATTTTGTAGTTTTCCTTAGTATGGTGCTTAGCACATGTTAATGTTAATGAATAGTTAATAAAGAAAGAGAGGAAAATGTCTTCAGATTCCCCCAAACTAGGAGCCCCTTCCTGTTTTTAAGCACATTTTATTGTGTATTCTAATCAGATTGTGTTCTAAATACTACTTGTATATGCATGTCCTTTGTGATTTAGAGGGTTATTATATAAAGCAGAGAAGCAAACAGTTTTCATTATAACTTAGTCAGTAGGTCACTCAGGCAGCATTCCGTGCATCTTAAAGGCACTGAGGAGGAACAACAGAAGGAGGCTTAAAACCAACACATCAAAGTCAACACAGCAGTATTGACTCTGTTGTGTTGGTTTTCAGTGGTTCTATATTATTACCTCCCCGTGAGTGATAAAAATGCAAATTTGAAGTAACCTGAATTTCCTTAGCAAAGCTAGGACACCAAGTTATAAAACAAACCAAGAAATAAGCTTCTCTCTCACTCCCAATCCGCAATTTTTAAGCCCACAAAAAGGTGAAAGTCACAAGTTTATAAGAAAATAAACTTCAGAGAATTCAAAACTAAAGTTTCCCCAGGTAGGTATGTAGATGCTATGGTTCCAACTCCAGCTAGGACAGCTACGTGGTCATTAGCAAATGGGCTTTACAGGTAAGGGCTTCTGAGATGTGAGAAGTAGTGTGGAAGACACGTAATTTTCAAACTGCCTGTAATGATGTTAAAAGGTAGAGTAATAAATCTAGAGTATAGACCCAAACAAAATAAAATATTTTCACCATCCCACAGTATCTATACAGAGGGAAACAAAAAAGGAAGAGAATACAAAGCTTCTGAAGTCTTAGAAATGAGAGGCAGTCCAAAAATAAGCCTTAAATTTACAAAAACAAAGGACTGCTTTTCTAGAAATGCTGTAATGTTCCAGAGGAAAATAGGGCAATCCAAAAGTAGGAAAGGCTAGTGATGAAAGTTGTTGGAGAAATAAAACAATCCTGCCAACAGGAAGACCCTTCCCTCCCAGTACAGAACAGGAAATGGAATTCTTGAGTCAATATTCACAGATTTACTTGCATGTAAAGCTAGCACCAAAGTGATCACAATGTTAGTGCCAAAGAAAAACTGCAAAAAACTGCACTGGCTAGAATTCAACAGGTAAGGAAGACCTTATTCGAGATGATTGCAATGGAAGAAAAAGACTGACCTCAACTCTGTTGAAACAAAAAGCAGTTTTTATGCCCGGGGTGAGTTGGTGGAAAAGTGCTAAGAAGACAGTAGCAAGGAGGTTGATCAAAGTGCTTAGGCCATCTGTGTTAGCTAATTGTCACTTATCTAAATTAGGCTCCTACCCTCTCAAAGAAGGTGTGCAGATCCTAGAGAAGAAATAACCAAATGGTGAAACTGACAGGAAGCTGGGAGGAGATTTACATCTCAAAGGGGCAGAAAGAATTTGCAAATACAAATTCTCTAAAGTAAATGCTCTAAGAAAATGGAAGTCGGGGTCCTTCAGACAGGAAAAAAAAACCCCGCCTAAAGTTTAGTCAAGTGAGGGAGAATGTTAAAGCCATCTTGGTCATTAGGACAAGATCTCCTGCATTTTATGCAGCAAAGCAGAATATTTATATCTCCAAGAGACAAGAAGCTGAACCTCGTGACAATCTCCTGTACAACTCTAAAGAGTTCTCAGAGCCAAATCCAGAGCTATCCTTTTATACATGTCAAATTCAAAACAAATATAAATTTAGTAAGCAGATGCTTTATTTGGGAGGATTATTGCAAGGGAGGATGGGCTTGTTGCAATAGAGCCGTGACCATAAGCTCTGTAAGCATCTCATGAGCTAAACTAAAAGGGTTTTCCTTTTATGGAGAGGAGTAAATAAAGCTGGAGCTAACTGAATGTGGGGAATTGAGGTGAAAGGGTGGCAAATCAAACAATAGAACAGGTAATGTTTTAGTAGTGTTCTGGGGCCAGCCTATTTTCCCAGAGGGGCCCTTCCAGAGTAGTTGTATTTTGGCTCAGGCCGATAGTGGGCCAAAGTTCCATCCTAGAAAAAGAGGAACTTAACCAAAGTTTAAGTTAACAGGTATTTTATTCTCATTGATCATCACAGGTAGAACTGTTCAGCTAATCATTTATGAGACCAAGAATGGGAATTTGGAGGTCTGTGTCTAACTGTGTCATAGGTAAACAAGCAGGCATCACTAAGTCTTATCTAAGTCAAATGGGGAAGGATGGTTCTTTGTGGTAAGCCATTTACCAAAACACAAAAGGTGGCATGAGGGGACAGGGAAGAAGGTTGTTGTTAACCTTCACTGTTTTTCAGGATTATAGGGCTCGGGTAAAATTCAACATTATCATATACCTAGAAGTTATCTGGCCCATGATGTTGAAGCTACGCTACACTGTGAACATTGGAGAACGCAATTTACTCCTAATGGGATTTATCTTTATGTCAAAGGTTAGGGGAAACACCCAGATTCACTAGACCTCCAAAAAGACACTCTAAGAAAAAAAGGCAAGGGGAAATTGGACTCTTTGCCTTTTTTTTAAATGGAGAAAAGTATTTTCATTTACCCTGACAAAGAACCAGATGTAAGTTTAACAATTCAGAAGGGTTATTTGGGTTTCAGATTCATATGGGCAAGCCTTTTAATAACTACAGGACCTTAGGCAAATCACTGACTCTCTGAGGCTTACTTCCACATCTGTTAAAGGAAGTTTTTGCAGGTTACTGAAAGGATTAAATACGATCATGTTTATAAAAATCCCTACTGTAAGTATATGTGTATGGCAAACTTAATCTCTTCCCTCGAGTAACAAAATTTAATGGAAGTGCCAGTTGTAGGAAATTTTAATAACTCTGAAAGTAAAACAGTTACATGATTTCATTACAGTGTTTATACATGTCCTTTTCAACTTTTGTTGTCTTAAAATTCCAGCATATTTTATTAGCATACATCAACATGCTCTTTTGAGATCATCTCTGTTGAACTGAAGTATAGGAGTTTGTAGGCTAACAGAACCATTTTGAAATCTGGGAAAAGTTACAGTGATTTCAAATTTGGAGAAATTATTTACATTTCTATGGGGATACTAAGAAGAAAGGAACTAGTCAAGATATAAAAGAGTGTACATAATGATCTCATTTAGGAAGGAGAATTTGTCTGTCATTTACTTAGCCATACATAATCACACTTGGCAAATTCTAGATCTTTGTGTTTTAATCTTTAGATCTCACTCAACCCCTGTCTCCTAACCCTCGCCAGTGAGGGTTGAGGTGTGAAGAGCTTGGTCTCCTCACACTGATCTGAACACAGAGACTAGATAATCTATGGGCAGGGATTCCCATCCAAGTGATCAAACACACATTACACACACATAGGAAGTTCTATAGAGTAGATGTGTCATATTCAGGCTGTCTACAAGGTAACTCCCATTTTTCCATTAAGGACGAGTAAGATGCTACATACTGATATCAGTAACATACGGTTTTTAAAATAACCCATGTACATACGTGGCTTGCTCAGTCTAGTTTTGTGCCAGATGGATAAAATCCCACACCATAGTTCTGATGTTGTTTAGCCACACAATATTCAATCAATAAACTGTTCTAAGATTCTGAAAGGCAAACAAATATTTCTATTCCTATAAATTATTTCAGAATTCCAAAGGGCATAAATGATTGGAAATAGAGTCCTAGTGATGTTAAGAGTTTTATGCAATAGAAACAGTTTAACTAGATACGTGTTTTTCCATTCATGCCATTTTTATTCAGGCAGCCAGCAAATACTTATTTATGATTATTATGATTATTATAATTATAAGTGATTATTATGTTCAGGCACCATTCTAAGCACTAGTAAAAGTCAGTGAATAAGAAAGAAAATACCTCTTTTAGGGGTGCCTAGGTGGCTCAGTCTGTTAAGTGCCTATCTCTAGATTTCAGCTGAGGTCATGATCTTGAGGTTGTGAGACTGAGCCCCTGTTGGGATCTGTTCTGGCCGTGAAGCCTACTTGGGATTCTCTCTCCCTCTTCCTCTGTTCTTCCCCCTTCCCTTGCTAAAAGAAAGAAAGAAAGAGAGGAAGGAAGGAAGGAAGAGAGAAAGGAAGGAAGAAAGGAGGGAGGGAGGGAAGAAAGGAAGGAAGGGAAAGAGAAAGAAAAAAAGAAAAAGAAAGAAAAGAGAAAGAAAGAAAGAAAGAAAGAAAGAAAGAAAGAAAGAAAGAAAAAGAAAAGGAAAGGAAAGGAAAGGAAAGGAAAGGAAGAAAATGCCTCTTTTGGGGGTGGAAGGTGACTCATTCACAGACGAGGCTTACATTCTAGTTAAAGATTTGTATCCTAAAACATATTCTTTAATCTTCACATAATCCGTGAAACTAATACAATGACTAAAGTATTAATTCACTGTTATGCAGTTGCTTGTTGTTAAGCACCCCTGCATTGTTACTTTAAGTTGAATTTGCCAATTAAAAGGTCTATTTGGAATTTGCTGAAGAAAAAAATATGTTAGCTATTTTAAATAGGGGCCTATTAAGGGTAAATAGGAATATAAGTACGAGGTAAATTCTGTTCACCACCACTAGTTGACCAGAGCTTTCTAAATTTCTAGCTTTGAGGAAACAATATGTATTAAAGTATTAAAATAATATGTGAAATTTTGAAATGCTAAAATTTGCACAGTATTTTTAAGAAATAAAAATAATTTGAGCAATTAATGTAAAGCATAAGAGAACAAAAGAATTTTATTTCTATAAGAAAATAATTCCATAATATGTGAACACTTTTCTTATGAATATACTTAGCAAAGCTTATTACTGATGTTTGAAAATCTTTCCATTTTTCTCTAAGCCCGCTCATGAGAAAGAAATAATTCACTGATTGCCTAGTAGGTATAGATTTGCTTCATTTGACTTTTAAAGAATCATTTTAACTAGAATTACCTCTCGTTTAGGGGGAGACATAAAGATTCTACAAATTGCACTGGTTAAAAGGGCATTATAAAAAATGGCACTGTAACCATGGTAATATCATTTAGAGTCATAAAATTCAAGCCACACTCTGTCTATATTCCCTCCCTGGTTTCTAATGCTGCCTTTGTGCACCATGGCGTATTAGACACATATTCTGTTCAATTCTCTGGTGCCTTGTCACTCTTTCCTGTTTTACAGACAATTGTTGTGTCAGTGAAGACTCCACATACAGAAGCACAAACACTTCAGGGGAATGTGTTCACCATGTTTGTTCAACTGGGTGAAAATTTGTGTCTTCAACCTTGCCTAACTATCTTTATATTCAAAGAATACACATAGAAGTAATCCCATTCATCCTATTAAATAATGAATGTTGGATTCCTGACACAATAGTGACATATTCCTTGAATTTTCTGGCACTAGCATTATATGAATACTAAATTTTTAAAAAATTTCAGCATTTTATTCTTCCCAGATCTTCATGTTAGTAATACTTCCTATTTTCCTAATGTGAATCTATAAACACATTGGAACCCTTAGCTATATGTTTCTTTATTCTAAAACTAAAATGTTAAGCATAATTAATATTCTATATGAAAATATCAGAAGCTATTTCTTAGATACATCAGTCAATTCATTAATCTAAAGTCTTAAAGTATATTCAAATTACAGGAGTTGATTTTCCAACATTATATTTACAGAATAGATTAATCGAATTTCTGGCAAAGGGTTAGTTAGTTATAGCCACTCACCTCTCATTGCCTTCTCCAGAGGTTGTTGAACTTAGTGACCTGAGCATTTCATCTGCCAAATAACTAGCAATTTTTTTCAAGTTTCAGGGTTTTTTTGATGCTTCAAATACAGTTCATCCTGTACCAAGTGTGCTATATGCATAGGCCTTTACTGATTTTTTTTCCTAGCTAGTTTTAAAGTTATTGAGCATAATGAACTTTAAAAACTCTTCAGAATAAAAAGAAATGAATAGATAAAAGACTACATTCATCTGATAAATACCAGTGCAAGAAACTTGTACTTGAGCAAGTTAAGAAAGTCATTAACAGCAGTAGTTCTGATGGAACTAATGTTATACCTACTCAGCTACACTGACTCTAATAATCTGTGAGAGAAGAAATGGGAAAAGGTATGAAAGCACTTCATTAAATCAGAAATTGAAAGAAAGGAAAAAGTGGCACTTTTATTTTTTCAATTTTATTCATAGCTCAACAGACAGGATCACAGTGGGAAAGTGATTAATTGTTTAAATGGTGCTGACCTTTTCCAATTCCTACCCCGCATTCTAGACGTTAATTGCTTAAATAATGCATTTCAGGCAACGCATGGAGGTTTTTTTTTTGTTTTTGTTTTAAGATTTTATTTATTTATTTGACAGAGATCACAAGTAGGCAGAGAGGAGGAAGCAGGCTCCCCGCCAAGCAGGGAGCCCGATGCGGGGCTCGATCCCAGGACCCTGAGATCATGACCTGAGCCGAAGGCAGAGGCTTTAAACCACTGAGCCACCCAGGCGCCCCCGCATGGAGGTTTTAAGCTAGGCAGTATTCAAGTTGCAAAGGGGCAACTTCTAGTTCACAACACTGCACTGAAGCAGTCCGGACTCTAGCTGGCTGTTTCCCCGCACATGAAAATTCTCACAGGTGCAAACCAGGCCACACCATCAGCCATACTCTACTCCCCGCTTTCCCTTACAAACCTTCACTGTCTTTAGAATGGTTCTGAACATGGAAAAATCACAAGCTCTGGGGCAGCCTGAGATGAAATGCAAGTACAGCCCTTTGGAAACCTGATAAGAATGCTTATCGGCTGGAACCTGATAAGAATTCTGAACACCTTGTGCATATTTAATATTTCCTATCCACATTTTTAGGAATACATTTTAATAATGTTCAGTAACAGCTTCTAAAAGCAAACTTTGCTAGCCTGTGGTCTGGTGGTCTATTGGAAGCAACATCTACCCCTGCCATTTAAATCTATGTGAATGGAACAAGTTGTGAAATCAGTCTGGGCCTTAGTTGTCTCAAAAATGTGGAAAAATAGCTTATTTTTAAAAAGCAGAAAAGCTGAGAAAGTAGGATATAACGTGTACACATATACACATACACACACAGAAGGAGTGACGGAGATTTTTATTTCGTTCCAAGTCAAAAAAATAAAAGGGGGTAGGGGGAAACAGTATTTTTTTTTCTTTTTCTTTCGTTTTCACTACCATCCAGGAAAAACACTGAGTTTTTTGTGTACATAATTTCCTTTATTGCCTAAAATGACTTAAAGGATAGATATTTTAGAAATAACTGATTTTAGAAAGGCTAAGTAACTTGCCCAAGATCATACTGATAATAAAAGGCAGAATCAAGATTCAACCAGGATCTATAAGATTCCAGAGCTCTTAGATATTTTCACATATTAGTGCTTACAAACTTCATTAATTTTAACTTGTGTTTTGCCCTTGTGATTTTTGCCATATCTATACACCACAAGTAGTATTTTGAACCTACTTTTAAAAATTAAGTTGACTTTTTTCTTTACTTAAAGTAAATGTATCTTTAAAACTAATCTTTAGTTCATTCCAAAAAATGAAAAACCAAGTATGCTTTTCCATAAGTAGGAGGTATTTTAAGATAAATAGCATGAAAAGACAAAACATTTCTTTTTAAATTTAGCTTAGTACTTTCATATGACAAAAAACCTTGTACTCCTTCTTCTCACAATCAATCTCTCTCTCTCAGTCTTTGTACCTCTATCTCTATCTCTCTCTTGTTCAAAAAAAGACAGTACTAGAGAAATGTCAGAATTAGCACCAGCAGAAACTTTCTCTTTAATGCAGTCAGAAAACTGGAAGAACACTGAGAAGGGTAATTTTCTCACTCTATGAGTCAATGTTTTTAACGTGTCTTCCCACCTAACAGTATGTTGGGTGCCGTTGGCAGTTTTGTGCACCTCCCTGGGAACACGGAGCTCAATCTTGCTGACCTGCTCCTCACGCTTGATGAAATAACTCTGATGACATCCTGATTGGCTGTCACCCTCCTGCAGTCCTGTGCTTTGCACAATTTTCTGCTTGAAGTTGGCAGAAACCCCACATGCAAACTGACTTGTGAGATTACATTGGAAAAGTACTCTGAACTTTACAGAATTAGATGCCTCAAAATTGATCAAAATGAAAACACTTTCGTGTGGTGTATTTCCAGATCCCTGAGACTCTCAGGAGGAAAGTAGCCCTCGGGATCCCTACCCACTGCTGGCACCTGGAAAGCCCTCACCTTGTTGCTGCCTGCCACATGCTTTTTTTTTTTTTTTTTTTTAAAGATTTTATTTATTTATTTGACAGACAGAGATCACAAGTAGGCAGACAGGCAGGCAGAGAGAGAGGAGGTAGCAGGCTCCCTGCAGAGCAGAGAGGCTGATGCGGGGCTCGATCCCAGGACCCTGGGACCATGACCTGAGCTGAAGGCAGAGGCTTTAACCCACTGAGCCACCCAGGTGCCCCTGCCACATGCTTTTAAAAAAGCCAAATGATGTCCATCAAAATAGGACATTGCCTTCTCAGACCGTCTCATTTTTCATAGGGAAAGTTTATGGTAAAACGAAAAGGACATGCATATTTTATACACATTTGGTTTTATAGAATAGGTTGATTGTTGACAAAGAAGTTACTGGCCCCTTATCCCTCTTGCTCCAGGGATAGTAGGATAAATATTTTCTTCAGAGGCCTGTTACTGTCACTGTTATTTTCAGCAGACATAAGGCAAGGGTTCAACGTTCTTAGCTGATATCATAGACTATGTCCAAAGGGAATGAGAAAAAATTACCCGGAAATATTGAAATATATAAGACTAATTTTTTTTTAAGATTTATTTATTTATTTGACAGGCAAAGATTACAAGTAGGCAGAGAGGCAGGCAGAGAGACAGGGGGAAGCAGGCTCCCTGCTGAGCAGAGAGCCCGATGCGGGGCTCGATCCCAGGACCCTGAGATCATGACCTGAGCCGAAGGCAGAGGCTTTAACCCACTGAGCCACCCAGGTGCCCCAAGACTAATTTTTCATAAATATTCTGTATATAGCACAAAAGTAGTTAAGCATTAGCTGCTAAAATATAACAGTATAACTATTCCATAAAAAATGATGTTGAAAGCTTAGGCATGATCTAAATTGCCTTAAACAAAGTAGAAGATATTTATATAACACAGCGCTAAGGAGTAAAGCCAGTATAGATAAAGCCCTGGGTTAGTATCAGCCATATATGAAAAACTGTGTGACTTGAGCAAGTGACTTACTTCTCTGTGCCTCAGTTTTCTTATCTGTAAAATGGGAATAATAATAATGGCATTTTCCTCATGGTGTTGGTGTGAATAAGAAATGGAATAAAACATTTAAAGTACTCCAAAGAGTGCTTGGTGTGTAGTAAGCCTTCAGTACATGCTAATATTTAGCCAAGAAAGTCAAGCATAAAAATTTTACTGTTGAGAAAAAAACAGTGACAAAACTATTGAAAGAAACCAGGTATATTAAGGAGAAAGTTTCAGTTTGGTGTTCTTTTTAACAACTAATTCACAGTTATTAGCCTCCCATTTTAACCAGAGAATCAGACACCCAGAGGTTTTGTTGTTGTTGTTGTTGTTGTTGTTGTTTTTCAGCCAATAGCTAGCTAGGCTTTGATAACAAAACAAGGTACAGAAAAGCACGTGCACATCAGGAAACGATGTTGAGATAGGAAGGCATGCAGGCTACATAACATAATATGCTCCCTTAGCACATGCTCAAACATGGTGCTTTGGATCAAGAGAAAACATTTTTTGTAACACTTGAAATTGCAATCAAACATGAAGCACAATGTTACATGAAATTAGATACATAAATTCTTTTATTTTTTTTTTAAGATTTTATTTATTTATTTATTGGACAGACAGAGATCACAAGTAGGCAGAGAGGCAGGCAGAGAGGATGACTCTGGGATCATGACCTGAGCCAAAGGCAGAGGCTTTAACCCACTGTGCCACCCAGGCGCCCCAGATACATTAATTCTGAATAAGGCAGAGTTCTATTTGTATTCAGCAGTAGACAAATAAGGATTTAATTGTTTTTGAGTATAGCTGACATAGAAGTTTCAGGTGTACCCAGTAGTGGTTGGATGAATTTCTACATTTTACTATGCTCACCATTAGTGTAGCTACCCTCTGTCACCATGAACTGCTCATAAAATACCAACAACTGTATTCCTTATGCTGTGCTTTAATAAGAATTTTTTAATAAGGGGCGCATGGCTGGCCCAGCCCGTGGAGCCTGTGACACTTGATCTCTGGGTTGTAAGTTCAAGCCCCATGTTGGGTGTAGAGAGGAATTAAAAATAAAAATCGTTTAAAGAAAGAATTTTTTAATCAAATAGAAACTGGAAAAAAAGAAAAACATGACTGTCTGGGAAAGATCTATCTTTTTCACTTTTTTTGCTGAACTTGTAAAATCATAGGCTGGAAGAAGTTAACAGCTTAAAAGAAATTTTCTGATGTCCGTGGGGATCCCTAAAACATAATTAGTTACACAAACATTTCACAATTAAATACGGTGATAGGTGTCATGTATTACTACAAATAAATAAGATAGCTTTCGTATCTCAAGACAAAAAAAAAATCTGTTACCTTCCCTAATTTGAAAAGTTAAAGGTTGAAAGGTTATAAGGTAATGTATATATGAATTAAGTAGAAATCTCTACACAAAAAATAGTGATTGGTCTAATGACAATTTGAAAATGCTCTTTTTTAATCACATACATAGCCTCTTGTGTTCAGTACCTAAACTGTACCTCATTCCTCTGAAATGTATCCGTGTACTAAGCAGGAACACTTTTTTGTTCCTGTAAAAAACATTTAATGTCATCTGTTTTTAAAAATTGTTCTTAACCTTTACGCTAAGAAAAATAATACTCATATGAATTTAAATAGCTTGAAATCTCATAATATTCACATGAAAAGTAATAGCTGTGAAACCGGGGCCAATTATTTTTAACTTTTACCCAGAATTTTAAGTGATATCAAAATTCAAAATACATTTTGTTTTCTGATACTTGCACACACATTTGATCTCCATATGTACTGATGCTATGCAAAGACATTTTTATTGAAACCATCCCTGTAAACATAAATTGAGTAACTATACCTGGAAGTAAATTAAGTTGGAAAAGTTCAGCCATTTAATTGATTTGTTTTTCTATATGATGTATGGTATTTTCTTATGGCATATAAAGTGATAAAATTGGTTATTTTTTTTCATATCCCAAATGGGTTCAGTCAATGAGAAAAAAAAAAAAGATATATGTCTAGTTACAAAATATCATTGTCCATCGCCCCCTAAAAAATTAATAAAGTTTATTTAAAATTTATTACAGCTGCCTGCACATATACAAGTAAATACAAGTAAAACAATTCTTTCTGACTCAGAAATCAATTCTCTGTGTTCTTCCCTTACCTATATTTATCTCAGCAAAATAGAGATTTCTAGAATAGTGTCATAGGTGCCTGCCCCATCAGCTTCCCAGCACTCATCTACCAAAACCCCATTAGTCAAAATGCAGTTCCTATGATCCAAACAAACAAACAAAGACAGTGGAAACATTCTGCCAAAAACTTCAGCTGGACATTATTTCCCCAGTACTTCTCACCAACAACCCAAGTGTTTAGAGGCAGGTTTGTGGGGAGAGCATGTTGTTGCCTACCTTCAAAGATAGGATATCCGTTCTGTGATGTTTATTTCAAATCAAGTATCTATTTAATATTAATAAAATTAATATTAATATTTAATATCTTACAAGAGGGTCATATTAAATAGATACTTGATTTGAAATAAACATCGGGGGTGGATTTTTTTTTTTAAAGATTTTTTAAAATTTATTTATTGGACAGACAGAGATCAAAAGTAAGCAGAGAGGAGGACTCTGGGATCATGACCTGAGCCAAAGGCAGACTTTAACCCACTGGGCCACCCAGGCGCCCCGGGGGTGGGGGTGGGGGGTGGATTTCTCTTACCACTCCATTAAGACCCTGGGGAAATGACTTTCTTTCCTTGTGTCTCAGACTTCTCTTCGTTAAGATGACTGTTTGTAAAATGCTACAGACATAACTTATAGCTTCAGATGTACACTGCAGATGTAAGATACATTTATGTGTCAAGTAATTCCATACCATGTTTCCTCAGCAAAAAGCACCTGGTGTAGGTGAAAGAACAGAAAACCAGGCAGACACGGGGCCCTTCCTCTTTAGCGCACAACAAAGTATAGTGATCAGGAGTCTTCTGGGCATGATCACAGTCAAATCTGATGAACAGATAATGTTATAGCATTCTGTTCAGGTCTATAAAATGTGACTTACTAGAGAAATTTAATTATAAAGGAAAAACCTCTTCAGATAAAAAGTTTGATTTGGGGAAGATTTGCTCATAGATATCTAAGAGAGAACCCTGCTTACGTTGAATTACTACATCAATTTATTGAATTAAATGCTCCCAGCCCTTATTTATCTTGATCCATACAGAACCATATAACTGACATCGTTCCTCAATTCTTTGTTCTCTTATAATAAAAAAAAAAAAGGAAAACACAGATAAGTGAGCTGATATCCGAAACCTATTTCAAAAAAGTAACCTACAGAGGATTTGACATAATCTGTCACACATAAAACGGATAAAGTCCAATTTCTAATTCCTTCTATCTATGTTACAATTCAGGGGTTTTTCATAATCGTGATAGTCCTAGGGACTAGAAAACTCTGAAATCCCTTCTGAATCATCCAGGATTCTATTATATCCTGCTTAATTTGAGTGCTAAGAATATTTTGATAATACTATTACTAGAACTATTCCAAAATTGTAAGCCTTAAGATTTCTTTTTTGAAATTTCTCATATATTTCTCAAATATGATGATAAGAAAACAAGAGTTTATTAATAGAATAATAGTATAAGTATGCCATCACTTTACTATATCACTTGATCTCTCAGATTAATTTTACTCGATTTTAAAGTTGAAGTTATTTTTATACTCAATACTTTGATGTATATAGTAAATTTAATTAAATGAGAATTGTTAAATAACCACGACAGCCTTTGCTTCAGCTATTTGAAGGACCATGAATTAACTATACAATTTCCAAGGACTTTTTAAATTATACCTCTAAATCAATCAATTTTAAATCACATTTTTCTGTTAGACATGAAATGATTTTAAATATTTCTTCTTGTGGTGCCAAAACTAATTACTAAAAGAACTACAGAAAGCAGCAAAATGTGTGAAATCTCAAAGTTCATAATAATCTCAGCATTAATCAGCATTTGGTTTCTAGCACTGGAATTAACTTATGCAATTTGGAGTATTATCCTAAACTCATCATTATCATTTCCAGCATTGGGAATCACTAATGGTTGCTAGACACTATATAATTAGCATGAGAAGTCAGAAATCGATGCATGATCAAACACAAGTTATGTGCCAAATAAAATTGCTATAATTTATCAATTCAGCTAGTCAAATGTAATTATCAGTGAGGCTGGAACACTCAAAACACAATCATAATTATTTTCAGAAAGTATCATAGAATAGTTTGTGAAAAAAAAATAAGAAAACTGTTAATGTGTTGATGTATGTGTAACAGAGCATCCAAGTTCTGGTAAAACATAATTTAGCAATGCGATCAAATTTGTTTTTAGTATTAACTAAATTTTTACACAAATGTTTTAAATAAAATTATGTAACCCACATTAGGTAACTTCATTGTAAAGTTAAATGTTCTTTTTTCTTAATCAAATGTATTTCTTAATCAAATGTATTTTTATATCTCCTTTGGACAGATGACTAAAGCAAATTTTTAATTAAAATGGTCTTTAAATTAGTTCAAGATGGAACTTTAAAAAAAGAAAAATCCAGGCAAATCTTCTGTAAATCAAAGAAAGGCAGATAGTAAGTTATGTGCAAATCCTGGTACCCTCCCAATAATTCTGTCTCTTTTCTCCCTCTCATCATCAGGGCACCAGCGTATTTTCATATTCCAGTTGAGATCACCAGTACTAAAACTGATGATGTACCCAGTCTGCTTCCCTACTATCTTCCCACAACTGGGCAGAATAGAATGCACTGGCCTTATTTGGGGAAAAAAAAAAAGCAGCCTGGGTTTGATTTAGGCAAGACACTAACTCTCTGATGCAAGGATTAATGGATAATACAAGGATGATTCTCACCCAACAACGTACCTCACTGGTTTATAAAGAAAATCCAACAAGACCATACATATAAAGTGTTTCATAAGCTTCTAAACATTATACAAATAAGAGTTATTATGACGATTTGTGGTCCATGCCCACAGACTTAGCCCTGTCCCAGAGTCTAAGAATAACCCAAACCCAGTCTCTGTGTAGAATGAATTAAGGAAGCCTCAGCTAAGTCATGCAAATACCTCAGACTCTAAGACGGTCTTGTTTCTCTAGCTGTAAGCTTATTACAGTTGCTCTAGGCTTTTTCTACTAACTGAATCCTCCTTTCGTCCTGGGAACAAACAGGGTTCCCAAAATTAAATGAATTAATAAATCAAAACCAGAAAGTCTGATTCTTCAGATAATCTGCTTTAAAGTTCTAGTACCAATCCCTTTCTCCCTACAGTAGATCTCTGCCTTCCTCTCTCCTGCCCTCTTAGGATATCTGACTTGAATCCCTACCCTATAGATGCGGCCTTCCTAGCCCTTCATAACACACAAATTCTGCCTACCTTCCTGGTTTGTCACCACACTCTCTAGGTTTTGAGTCAATATATAGTCCAGCCATTTAGCAGATTTAGATTCAAGGCAGCGAATTCTTTTCTATGGTTTCCTACAGACGGAGCAAGATGCTTTATGAGGTAAACAGTTCTGTATCCCTTAAGATAATCAAGCCAAAGTGTACATAATAATCAGCCATGATTACCATGAAGGCACTGCTGCTCTGGTTGGGAGGTTGGACACAATCACTCTATAATCCCAGGTCACCAGCTTTATTAGCCATTCTGCTAGTCTGCTTCTCTGATGGTTCAGAGCCAGAATGGATAAAACAATGCACATCTCCTAACATCATTGCATCCTACTACACTAAACAAATTATTCCTATAATGAATCCAAGATACAACATACTATTTGCCTTACTTGCATTTTATGTGTGATTTTAGTTAAATGAAACATACTCCAGAAACACAAATGTTCTTTTTGTGTAGATGTTAAAAACTGTTACTGCACTAATGTCCTTGTTAGAGAGAGCTATAATTAGTTATAGGAAATGATGTCATTAACTTTGAAGAGGGAGTTTTTTAAAATCACATATGGTAAGTCATGTACCAAAACAAACACCCATGGTATTTCTAATTGTACTTTTACATTAGTTATCACACTATTTTCACTTTAATATCAAAACTTGTATCTATAAAAAAAATCTCATAAATTAAACTAAAATAGGAATAATGCAAAAGCTTGGAAATCATTTTATAATATTTATAGGAACATAGTATATTTGGTCTTGGTACATAGAACTAAATTACTTTAACATTAATTTTTTTCTTTTACTTTTATGCTGATTTTATAATATTGTATTATATTTTCTTTCAGTTTTAGGAGAGGAAATAAAACATCTTAACATTACTCATGCAGTAACTTAAGTCTATTGTAGTATAGTAAATGACTGATTTTTCCAGTCTTTTCATCTTCTTATTTGGTTATGGAATAACAGAGCCACTGATTTGAAAACTTGTGATCCACTATAGTATAATAAGACCATTTTTGTCTTTTAGTCATACTTATTTCTTGAACATTGGGAGACAGATGGGGAATAGGATAAAAACATGGGAATTATTGGGTACAGTAATGGGTGTGGATTATAAAACAACTGTTAGGAATTAGAAGCAAATAATAATAATCATAATAATAATAAGTAAGGAGAGAGAAGGTACTATGGAGACAGAAAAGAAGTGTGGATATCCTGACGACAGTTTGCCAGTGGAGCCATGACTTGCCAAGTGTCCCTCTAGTTAATCAAGAATTGACCCAACTTAAATAAGTTTGATGGTATATAGGAGAACTGAAGCAGGAGAATGCCTACCAAAATAACTACTCAAGCCAGTAAGTTAAACATCCATAGTTCCATGGATGCTGATAGAAGACAGGAGACTCCTGAGACAAAAGACTTTGCTACTCATGGCAAAAAACATATGAGTATCTGGATAGGTGTCCTTGTTTTCCAAACTCAAGACCTAAGTCCAAGATAGAAGGCCA